>NC_092053.1:21610387-22810387 GCF_003086295.3 Arachis hypogaea | reverse complement strand
AGTTAAGGCAGAAATTGGAAATTAACAACCTTTATTCTGGGGGTATGGGGGTTCCTCTGATCCTTGGGAGGCTTGGTATCACAGAAGACTTTTGGCGCTTCAGTTCTCTTAAGTCACGTCCCTGCTCCTCTTGTTCTTTAAGCATATGGGTCAGCATTTGACTGTGTTCCTTCTGTTGTTTTATTATTTGCTCCATAGCTTCCTGTATCTTGGTGACAGACATCTCAAGATATTCCCAATATTCCGCTTGAGGAATCTCTGGGAGGAATTCCTGTGCTCTCTTCTTGATATGCTCCTCCTGTGCTTGTTGTCTCTCCATTGATACTTTGGTGATTGACTTTTCAATTAGGATATATTCAGTTATTCCCATCTTGACTCCAGCGTCCTTGCAGAGCAGAGAAATCACGCTTGGATAAGCCAACCTGGCCTCTCTTGAATTTTTATTAGCTATCTTGTAGAGTTCAGTGGAAATCAGCTGATGAACCTCCACTTCCTTCCCAGTCATGATGCAATGAATCATCACTGCTCTTTTAACTGTGACTTCAGAACGGTTGCTAGTGGGCAACAGAGAACGCCCAATGAAGTCCAGCCATCCTCTGGCAACTGGTTTGAGATCCTCTCTCTTGAGCTGGTTTGGGACGCCCTTGGTGTTGGTGGTCCACCTGGCTCTAGGGATACATATGTCCTCTAGAATCTTATCCAGGCCAATGTCTGCTCTCATCATCTTCCTGTTGAAGGAGTCTGGATCATCCTCTAACTGAGGTAGCTTTAATATCTCTCTGATCTTGTCAGGGGTGGTATGAACAATCTTTCCCCTGACCATGGTCCGAAATTCGTAGCAGGCAGTTCCAGATAGTCTTTGCTTGTCAGTCTGCCACATATTAGCATAGAACTCCTGGACCATGTTCCTTCCTACTTTCGTTTCAGGATTAGCTAGGACTTCCCAGTTCCTGATTCGAATTTGCTCCTGGATCTCCGGATATTCGTCTTCTTTCAGATCGAATCTAACTTCCGGGATCACTGATCTCAGACCCATTACTTTAAGATAATGGTCTGAATGTTCTTTAGATAAGAACTTCCCTTGATTCCAAAGTGGTTTTGGAACGCTCTCTTTCTTGCCTCTAGGAGTGTATTGTTTCCCTTTGGGAGCCATGATCTTAGTAGTGATCTCGGATAAACACACCAAACTTAGAGGTTTGCTTGTCCTCAAGCAAAATAAAAGAAAGGAGAGGGATAGAAGGAGATTGAGTAGCACTTGTTGATGAAGGAGGGGGGAGGCCGAACCCAATTTAAAGGGGTGGGGGGTGGTTTTTTTCGAAAAATTGGAAGAGATAAGATAAAAAGATTGAGTTGAAAAAGATAAGATAGAAGATAGAGTTTAATTTTGAAAAGATATGATAGATTTTTGAAAAAGATAACTCTGAATTTTGAAAAAGATAATATGGATATTTGAAAAAGATATGGATTAGTTGAAAAGATTTTTGAGTGAAAAAGATAGATTTGTTTTTAGAAAAGATTTTGAAAAGAGTTGGATTGAATTTGGAAAGATGGATTTTTAGAAATTAAGGATTTTAGAAATCAGGGTTCTTGATATGTTCATGTAAAAATCATGCATTGAAGCATAAAATTTGAAATTAAAATGGAAATACGTGTTGGATTACTGGGTTTGGCTCCTCCCTGTCCTCCTGGCGTTTGAACGCCCAAACACTGCCTGTTTTGGGCGTTCAGCGCCCAAATGCTGATCTCCTGGGCGTTCAGCGCCCAGTTGCTGCCATTCCTGGCGTTCAACGCCCAGTGGGTGGCCATTTCTGGCGTTGAACGCCCAATTGCTGCCATTACTGGCGTTCAGCGCCCAGTGGATGCCCATTTTGGGCGCTGAACGCCCAAAATGCCCCTTTACTGGCGTTTTCTTGCCATTGAGC
This sequence comes from Arachis hypogaea, assembly GCF_003086295.3. Lineage (NCBI taxonomy): Eukaryota > Viridiplantae > Streptophyta > Magnoliopsida > Fabales > Fabaceae > Arachis > Arachis hypogaea. The sequence goes on along the minus strand of NC_092053.1, from coordinate 22,808,465 downwards.
TCCCTTTCTCTATTTTGTGTGCAAATTCCTTCTGTAACCCTGTAAACTTATACAAATGATTCTGTACCTTAGTGTCAGTGAACTTTATATAAACAAATAAAAATAAAAATAGGGCGGAAATGCTTAGAGGATTGATGCCCCATGGCTGGGTTACCTCCCAGCAAGCGCTTCTTTATTGTCTTTAGCTGGACCTTGCTGAGCTTTTAATCTAGCTTCAGCCTTGAGCAGTCTTGCTCAATGTTGCCTTCAAGATAATGCTTGATTCTCTGTCCATTGACAACGAACTTCTTATCAGAATCAATATCTTGAAGCTCCACATAACCATATGGTGACACACTTGTAATCACGTATGGTCCCCTCCACCGGGATTTCAGTTTCCCGGGGAATAGCCTGAGTCTAGAGTTAAACAACAGGACCTTCTGTCCTGGTTCAAAGATTCTAGATGACAGCTTTCTGTCATGCCATTTTTTTGATTTTTCTTTATAAAGCTTGGCATTTTCGAAAGCTGTGAGTCTGAATTCCTCTAGCTCATTTAGCTGGAGCAATCATTTTTCTCCTGCTAATTTGGCATCAAAGTTTAGGAATCTGGTTGCCCAGTAGGCCTTATGTTCCAGTTCCACGGGAAAGTGGCATGCCTTACCATACACGAGTTGGTATGGAGAGGTTCCTATAGGGGTCTTGAATGCTGTTCTGTAAGCCCACAGAGCATCATCCAAGCTCCTTGCCCAATCCTTTCTACGGGTATTTACTGTCCGTTCCAGGATTCTCTTTAATTCTCTGTTCGAGACTTCAGCTTGCCCATTGGTTTGTGGATGATATGGGGTGGCCACTTTGTGGCGAATTCCATACCGAACCATGGCAGAGTAAAGCTGTTTATTGCAGAAGTGAGTGCCCCCATCACTGATTAACACTCTAGGGACACCAAACCTGCTAAAAATGTGTTTCTGGAGGAACTTCAGCACTGTTTTAGTATCATTAGTGGGAGTGGCAATAGCCTCAACCCATTTTGATACATAGTCAACTGCCACCAGAATATAAGTGTTTGAGTATGATGGTGGGAAAGGTCCCATGAAGTCAATTCCCCATACATCAAACAACTCTATTTCCAAGATTCCTTGTTGAGGCATGGCGTAACCATGAGGCAGATTACCAGCTCTTTGGCAACTGTCACAATTACGTACAAACTCTCGGGAATCTTTATAGAGTGTGGGCCAATAGAAGCCACATTGGAGGACCTTGGTGGCTGTTCGCTCACCTCCGAAATGGCCTCCATATTGAGATCCATGGCAATGCCATAGGATTCTCTGTGCTTCCTCTCTGGGGACACACCTACGGATGATTCCGTCTGCACATCTCTTAAAGAGATAGGGTCCATCCCACAAGTAGTACTTTGCATCAGTAACTAATTTTTTCTTTTGTATTCGATTGTACTCTTTGGGTATGAACCTTGCAGCTTTATAGTTTGCAATATCGGCAAACCATGGTGCTTCCTGAATGGCAAATAGATGCTCATCAGGGAACGTCTCAGAGATCTCAAGAAAGGGGAGGGACGTCCCTTCCACTGGCTCTATCCGGGACAGATGATCAGCTACTTGGTTCTCTGTCCCTTTTCTGTCTCTTATTTCTATATCAAACTCTTGTAGAAGCAATACCCATCTGATGAGCCTGGGTTTTGAATCCTGCTTTGTGAGTAGATACTTAAGAGCAGCATGGTCAGTGTACACAATCACCTTTGATCCTACTAAGTAGGATCTGAACTTGTCAATGGCGTAAACCACTGCAAGTAATTCCTTTTCTGTGGTTGTGTAATTTTTCTGGGCATCATTTAAAACGCGACTGGCATAATAAATGACATGCAGAAGCTTGTCATGCCTCTGTCCCAATACTGCACCAATGGCATGATCACTGGCATCACACATTAACTCAAATGGCAATGTCCAGTCTGGTGCAGAAATGACTGGTGCTGTGACCAGCTTAGCTTTCAGCGTTTCAAACGCCTGCAGGCATGCTGTGTCAAACACAAATGGCGTGTCAGCAGCTAGCAGGTTACTTAGAGGTTTTGCGATTTTTGAAAAATCCTTTATAAACCTCCTATAGAATCCTGCATGCCCCAGAAAGCTTCTGATTGCCTTAACATTGGCAGGTGGTGGTAATTTTTCAATTACCTCTATTTTTGCTTGATCCACCTCTATTCCCTTGTTTGAGATTTTATGCCCAAGAACAATTCCTTCAGTCACCATGAAGTGACACTTTTCCCAGTTTAAAACTAGGTTGGTTTCTTGGCATCTTTTCAGAACAAGTTTCAGGTGATCAAGACAGGAGCTGAATGAGTCTCCATATACTGAGAAGTCATCCATGAAGACTTCCAGAAATTTTTCCACCATGTCAGAGAAAATAGAGAGCATGCATCTCTGGAAGGTTGCAGGCGCATTACATAGCCCAAATGGCATCCTTCTATAAGCAAACACTCCAGATGGGCATGTGAATGCTGTTTTCTCTTGATCCTGGGGATCTACTGCAATCTGGTTATAGCCTGAGTAGCCATCCAAAAAGCAGTAATAATCATGACCTGCTAGTCTCTCTAGCATCTGGTCTATGAATGGTAAAGGAAAATGATCCTTTCTGGTGGCTGTATTGAGCCTTCTGTAGTCAATACACATGCGCCACCCTGTAACTGTTCTTGTAGGAACCAGTTCATTTTTTTCATTATGAATCACTGTCATGCCTCCCTTTTTTCGGACGACTTGAACAGGGCTTACCCAGGGGCTATCAGAAATGGGATAAATAATCCCAGCCTCTAGTAATTTGGTGACCTCTTTCTGCACCACTTCCTTCATGGCTGGATTTAGCCGCCTCTGTGGTTGAACCACTGGTTTGGCATTATCCTCCAATAGGATTTTGTGCATGCATCTAGCTGGGCTTATGCCCTTAAGGTCACCTATGGACCACCCAAGAGCTGTCTTGTGTGTCCTTAGCACTTGAATAAGTGCTTCCTCTTCCTGTGAATTTAAAGCAGAGCTTATGATCACTGGAAAAGTGTCACCTTCTCCTAGAAATGCATATTTCAAGGATGGTGGCAGTGGCTTGAGCTCTGGTTTAGGAGGTTTTTCCTCTTTCAGAAGAAAGTTCAGAGGCTCTTTCATGTCCCCTGAATCCTCCAAATCAGGCTGAACATCTTTAAAGATGTTTTCCAACTCTGATTCGAGACTCTCAGCCATGTTGATCTCTTCTACCAAAGAGTCAATAAGGTCAACTTTCATGCAGTCTGTTGATGTGTCTGGATGCTGCATGGCTTTGACAGCGTTCAACTTGAACTCGTCATCGTTGACTCTCAGGGTTATTTCCCCCTGTTGGACGTCAATGAGGGATCGTCCAGTTGCTAGGAAGGGTCTTCCTAGAATGAGAGTGGCACTCTTGTGCTCCTCCATTTCCAGCACAACAAAGTCAGTGGGAAAGGCGAATGGCCCAACTCTGACAATCATGTCCTCAATCACGCCTGATGGGTATTTAGTGGAACCATCAGCAAGTTGGAGACATATCCGGGTTGGTTTAACTTCTTCAGTTAAGCCAAGCTTCCTGATAGTGGATGCAGGTATCAGGTTGATGCTTGCCCCAAGATCGCATAAAGCTGTCTTGGTGCAATCACCTTCTAATATGCATGGTATCAGAAAACTCCCAGGGTCTTTAAGCTTTTCAGGAAAGCTTTTCAGAATGACTGCACTGTATTCTTCAGTGAGGAGAACTCTTTCTATTTCTCTCCACTCCTTTTTATGACTCAAGATCTCTTTCATGAACTTGGCATAAGAAGGTATTTGCTCAAGTGCCTCTGCAAATGGAATCTTTATTTCAAGAGTCCTTAGATAATCTGCAAAGCGAGCAAACTGCTTATCCTGCTCCTCTTTCCGGAGTTTTTGAGGATAAGGTATCTTGGCTTTATATTCCTCAACCTTAGTGGTTAAAGAAGCCTTTTTAGAGGGGTTGTTATCAGCACTTGTGTGTGTCTGATCCCTCACTGGCAATTGAGTGCCAGAGTCAGAAGCTGGAGTGACGTTAGACGCCAGCTCACTGTCTGTTCCTGGCGCCTGAACGCCAGAAATGTGCCCCTGTTGGGCGTTCAACGCCAGATTCTTGCCCATTTCTGGCGTTGAACGCCAATCCTGCCTTGTTTCTGGCGCTGAACGCCAGTTTTGGGCATGGTCTGGGCGTTCAGCGCCAGCCTTCCACCCATTTTCTAGCGTTTTAGTGCCAGAATTATTTTTCCCTGGGCTCTTACTGTCCTCAGGTGAATCTTTGGTGGGTCGCTCATTTCTTGAATTTTTGATGCCTTGAGGTGGGGTATTTAATGTTTTTCCACTTCTTAGTTGAACCGCTTGGCATTCTTCTGCTATTTGCCTTGATAGCTGCTGCTTTGTTTGCTTAAACTGTTCGTCCATGTGTATATTAGCTATCCTTGTCTCCTGTAGCCTGTCCTTGAATTCAGCTAGCTGCTTTGTTAGAAAATCCAATTGCTGATTGAATTCAGCAGCTTGTTTTACAGTACTGAATTCAGCAGTTACTGTTTTAACCTCTTCATTCATGGAAGGGTTGCTGCTTAGATACAGATGCTGATTCCTGGTAACTGTATCAATGAGCTCTTGAGCCTCTTCAATTGTCTTTCTCATATGGATAGATCCACCAGCTGAGTAATCTAAAGACATCTGAGCTCCTTCTGCAAGCCCATAGTAGAAGATGTCTAACTGAACCCACTCTGAAAACATTTCAGAGGGGCATTTTCGTAGCATCTCTCTGTATCTCTCCCAGGCATCATAAAGAGATTCATTATCTCCTTGTTTAAAGCCTTGGATGTCCAGCCTTAGCTGTGTCATCCTTTTTGGAGGAAAATACTGATTCAGGAATTTTTCTGTCAGCTGTTTCCATGTTCTTATGCTGGCCTTAGGTTGGTTATTTAACCACCTCTTAGCTTGATCTTTTACAGCAAATGGAAACAGTAATAGTCTGTAGACATCCTGATCTATTTCCTTATCATGTACTGTGTCAGCAATTTGTAAAAATTGTGCCAGAAACTCTGTAGGTTCTTCCTGTGGAAGACCGGAATACTGGCAACTTTGCTGCACCATGATAATGAGCTGAGGATTCAACTCAAAGCTACTAACTCCAATGGAGGGTATGCATATGCTACTCCCATATGAAGCAGTAGAGGGGTTAGAATATGACCCCAGAGTCCTCCTGGACTGTTCATTTCCACTTATGTCCATGATGGATATATGGATATAACTTGGACTGATTTATCTTTTTATTTATTTTATTTTATAAAAAGTAAATACTTAAATAAAATAAAATAACTAAAAAGAATTTGAATTTTGAAATAAAATTATTATTTTTTTTCGTAAAAAAGATAAAAATAATTAGTTAAAAAAAATAGAAATTTTTGAAAAAGAGGGAAGATATTTTCGAAAATTAGAGAGAGAGAGAGTTAGTTAGGTAGTTTTGAAAAAGTTAAGAAACAAACAAAAAGTTAGTTAGTTAGTTGAAACAAATTTTGAAAAGATAAGAAGTTAGGAAGTTGGAAGAGATATTTTGAAAAGATATTTTTGAATTTAGTGAGGAGAGAGAAAAACAATAAGATAGTACAAGATTTAAAATTTTTAGATCTAATGCTCCTTGTTTTTGAAAATTTTGGAGGGAAAACACCAAGGAACACCAAACTTAAAAATTTTAAGATCAAGACACAAGGAAAACTCAAGAACACTTTGAAGACTCACAAGAACACAAGAACATGAAGAAAGAACACCAAACTTAAAATTTTTAGAAAACCAAACCAAAATTTTCGAAAACCAAAGGGAATTCAACAAGAAAACACCAAACTTAAAGTTTGGCACACAATTTAATAGAGAAAATATTATTTATGAAAAAGAAGGTTTTGAAAAGAGTATAAAAGATTCTAACCCAATTACCAAGAACACAGATTAACGCTCTAGCCAAATGAGTTATGGAACTTTCGAAAATTTTAGGAAAGATTATTTTTGAAAACACCAAACTTAAGATTTGGCACAGGATTTAATAGAAAAATTATTTTTTTTTTGAAAAAGGTTTTAAAAATATGATAGCCAATTATCATGAACATAAACACCACGTTCTAAATAACTGAGCTATAAATTTAAAGTGTTTTAACAAGGGATAAATAATAAAAGACTCTAAACCAAAAAGAGAAAATTTTTCCTAATCTAAGCAACAAAATAATCTGTCAGTTGTTCAAACACGAACAATCCCCGGCAATGGCGCCAAAAACTTGGTGCACGAATTGTGACTCTCTTACAATTTCGCACATATGACCAGCAAGTGCACTGGGTCGTCCAAGTAATACCTTACGTGAGTAAGGGTCGAATCCCACAGAGATTGTTGGTTTGAAGCAATCTATGGTTATCTTGTAAATCTTAGTCAGGAAGTCAATTATGTTTATCAGTTGAATTGCAAATAAACAATAGAGCATGGATTAAGGGTTACTTGTTATGCAGTAATGGAGAATATGTTGGAGTTTTGGAGATGCTTTATCTTCTGAATCTCTGCTTTCCTCTGTCTTCTGATTCACGCACGCACGTCCTCCTATGGAAAGCTGTGTGTTGGTGGATCACCGTTGTCAATGGCTACCTTCCATCCTTCCAGTGAAAACTACGCTCACGCGCTCTGTCACAGCACGGCTAATCACCGGTTGATTCTCGATCCAGTTGGAATAGGATTTACTATCCTTTTGCATCTGTCACTAACGCCCAGCCTTCAGGAGTTTAAAGCTCGTCACAGTCATTCAATCCTTGAATCCTACTCGGAATACCACAGACAAGGTTTAGACTTTCCGGATTCTCATGAATGCCGCCATCAGTTCTAGCTTATACCACGGAGATTCTGATTAAAGAATCTAAGAGATACTCATTCAATCGGATATAGAACGGAGGTGGTTGTCAGGCACACGTTCATGGTTTGAGGAAGGTGATGAATGTCACAGATCATCACCTTCATCACAGTTAAGCGCGAATGAACATCTTAGATAGGAACAAGCGTGTTTGAATGGAAAACAGAAATACTTGCATTAATTCATCAAGACACAGCAGAGCTCCTCACCCCCAACAATGGGGTTTAGAGACTCATGCCGTCAGAGAATACAAAGTTTAGATCTGAAATGTCATGAGATACAAAATAAGTCTCTAAAAGTTGTTTAAATACTAAACTAGTAGCCTAGGGTTACAAAATATGAGTGGACTATGATGGATGATGCAGAGATCCACTTCTGGGGCCCACTTGGTGTGTGCTGGGGCTGAGATTTAAGTGAGTCACGTGCAGAGGCCATTTGTGGAGTTGAACGCCAGTTTTTATGCCAGTTTGGGCGTTCAACTCCAGTTTTTGATCCTTTTCTGGCGCTGGACGCCAGAATTGGGCAGAGAACTGGCGTTGAACGCCAGTTTACGTCGTCTATCCTTGTGCAAAGTATGGACTATTATATATTGCTGGAAAGCCCTGGATGTCTACTTTCCAACGCAATTGGAAGCATGCCATTTCGAGTTCTGTAGCTCCAGAAAATCCACTTTGAGTGTAGGGAGGTCAGAATCCAACAGCATCAGCAGTCCTTTTTCAGCCTGAATCAGATTTTTGCTCAGCTCCTTCAATTTCAGCCAGAAAAATACCTGAAATTACAGAAAAACACACAACTCATAGTAAAGTCCAGAAATATGAATTTTTCCTAAAAACTAATAAAAATAGACTAAAAACTAACTAAAACATACTCTAAACTATATGAAATTATCCCCAAAAAGCGTATAAAATATCCGCTCATCATATACATGATGGCACTAGAAATTGCAATTATATAAATAGGTTCAAATAACATGGAAACTAATCACTTGACTTGGCCACGGGAGATAAAATTGAATCTGTCAAGTATTTTTAAAAAGGTAATATATCCAATTTAATCCCTGTTCTAAACATTTTCCCATCAAAAGTGGTTCTTGTTGGAGGACAAAACACGTATTTAGTAGTTTACTCATTAACTTTGATATGATTAACGAATTCAGGGAGATGCTTGTTTCAAATCCACACTGTGCGATGACACGGAAGGCACTGAGGACATTAGAACCGGGAAAGCAAATAGTGGATGACGTATGTGACACATCCATATCTGCTATCTGGTTTTGGCAGCAAGATCTCTTCTTGATGACATTTTTTTAACGCAGGTGCTGATTCTGCTGGCAAGGATGCTTGCGTTTGACTCGACCAGGCTGCAATGGTATCTTCCAACGGCATTTGTGGTTATTTTCCAAACCCTATAATCTGGTTTACATTGATCAACTGCGATAGGGGATAAACAGGAAAGTAGCGAATGCCCATGATACATGAGATGCGACGGATAATTACACCGCTTGAAAAGTTTGAATAATTTTTTCATTAAGAAGACAATTAAATGTTTCATTTTTTATATATATTACTAAATAATCAGGTCCAATTTCAGTCTTACACAATGATGAAATTGACACTTTATAATATAAATAATTAATTTTTTTACTTGATGTCGTTAATACTAAAGAAGCTAGAACTAACTTCATTAGAAGAAACATGAATAAATATCCGTATATTTGAATGTTACTTTTCATTTTAACTGTTCTCTATCGTTAGTTAATATAGCTAGATTTCCAAATTTAAATTACTCATGGATCTGATTATTCAATAATAATCAACCATGTAATGAAAAATGTACAGAAATATAATTACAAAATAACATGCAAAATAATTGAAGGCCTAAAATATATAAAATTCAATAATAAATCTTTAATTGAGTCGAAAGAATTTAAAGAATGAAGTTAAGTAGGTTTTCTTGGAAATAATTGAGTTAAGAAAGAACAAGTGAAGAGGATTAGAATTTCAGAGAGCATTAAAAAAAACATGACTTTTAATACTTAAATTTAAATTACTGACTTAATTTTTTATTTTAATTTTGGATTATCTTTTTATTCTAATTATTTAGTTATTATTATAATCAACATGATATTGTTATAAAATAGTTAGATATTTTCTCTGTACATTATGGAAACAGAGGTTGATTAAAAAAAATTATATCGGCGTCAAACTTATTTATTGAGTGTGGGCGAATAAATTTTTATCCCATGTACTACATATGCCGCTATAACATTTTAAAGGGGGCACTTGTCCCCCACAATCTCCGAAGTTGATCCGTCCCTGTACACGTGGTTTTTAATTAACCGAAACTCTGACTGGCGATGTAATATTTTTTATTTGTAGCAAATAGCGACTGGGCGAGGACCTATACCTGAAGCAACCATTTCTGCTATACGCAAGGACTTCATGGGCTCGCTGACGAAGTGCTGAAGGTACGTAAACATGATTAAATTTCTGCCTGCTGCCTACATGACCATCGTACATGACTGATTACACACTTTGTCTCCGGTAATTTTGTGGTAGATTTACTGCCCTATGTGGTGCGATAACCATTGGTTTCTCGTTATTATTGACCTCTCACGAAAGCAACTGGTGTATCTTGACTCGCTGCGGTCCCCAACAGCCAGGTCAAAGAGCCGTCACCAGATCCGAAAATTGGTAATGTTCTTATTCCGTAAGGTCTAAATAGCCTAACTGCGTAGTAATGACAATGAACGATTTTTTGAAAAAAGCATATGTCCCCATTTCTATACTGCATGACCTTAACATGTAACTGTAGATCAAGTTGCATTAGTGTCGACAAAACTACTAGCCATGGGGTGTTGAATTAAAGGCCTCCACCTGTCGAATCCTGGTGTCTTCCTTTAATATCCACATCAAATGTACAGCTATTAGTTGAAAAAAATGGGTGACTTATATTGTAGAATACTAACCATTCCAATTTGTTTAAAAAATCCAAAAGTCATGATTAAATCAACTTTGCAGTCTTAATTTACGGTTGGAGTAACTAGATCTTCCTCTACCTAGGTAATAAAATCACATGCAGAAACAGTTCACATGTTGAAATTCAAAATTAAGGTTGCTGTGTTTGCGATAAGTGTATGTTGCAATAGTTTAATTCCGGACCATTTGGTTATAGTTATTTATTTAAAATTCCCAACCTAATTCTTGCATTAAACTAGACATAATTAACACAAATGAACTATTATTGTTACACAGGCAATATTTCTGGATGACCTCTTGGATGACCGTGCTTGGTATGCTAATGCAGATATTGACAAAATAGAATGCAGTGAGTTTGACATAAAGGAGCCTGAAGTTGCCCAACAACATCCTGAAAGGTGAATTATTTAGATGTAGAACAAAGTAAAATTTATATTTAATGGTTGCAACTATTACGTTACTTCAATTGGTTAAAACAAATTGAAATCTGATTGGGTGACTTGATTTGTCTTGTTATCAAACACGGGGCCAATAACCCGAATAGCAATGATTGTGGCGTATTTGTTGCGCAGTGGATGATTATGTACCACTTGTTCTATGACTACGATATCGAGGTATCATCTGCACTTACCTTACATGCAACTATAATGAATTACCTCACTTCCCAATGAGCTTGTATAAAATATCGTCAAACGTAAAGCTACACTACTGCGTAACCTAACCCACAACGCGCTTGTGATTATTATAGGCATTTCATTTTGTGACTGATTATGGCAGGATGTGCCTTGCAATCGACATGGTTTTAAAGTATCACAATGATAACAGAATGGAAACCGTTGAAGCAGCTCTAAATTACTGGAGGAGTTTCACAATTGCTCCATGGTAGCAATCCGAAAGGCGTACTTTGCCGCTGAATCTGTTTCTTTGGTTTGAGGCATACAAACTTTTGTTCCGTTCAAGGACTTTTTAGTTGTGCTATTTTGTAAGGTCATTTGTGTAACCAATATGTAAGTGAAAACTGATCTATTTGTGCTGCAGCACATGTGATCTTTAACATGTTATGTGGATTTGATTCTACCGGACATATATATTTTGAATGGCGTGTAGGCTTTAATTTACAACATTGTTGGCATAGCCTTTAATAATGGTTAGAGAATACAGATTGAGTGACATACTTTTGTTGGTGTGCCTTCAGAAATGGTTGCCCGATAACTTTGGCGTATACTTGTGTACAATGACTATAACTTTTAGATGAAGTTTCTTACTGTCATTACCAGCACCTTTTATGTTCACAGATTCAACCATTTAAATTGTCAACACAAAGCATTCATGCATGGCAAATTGTTAATAATATAGGTCCACTCACCAACAACGTTGCAATTGATGGAATATATTTTTTCCACTCCCCAACAACGTTGCAGTTAATGGAATATATTTTTTCAAGTGTGACCTAATGCATCTCCTTTTGTTGGTGATTTGATATTGATGAAAAGTTAGATTGCACAAATGCCTAATGTTAAGTAATGATTTCTTTTAGTTACAATTCTAGCCTTATTTTAATGGCCAACAGTTTAGACATGCTCAAAAAAAGAAATTCAAAACTTGGAACTACATAAGTAAGTGAATGACATAAGTTACTGCGTCGCTTAAAAATTCTTCACAGTAACAAAAGATAAGAAAAAAAAAACCTGCCTTAATAATGGCGAAAATCAAAATGAAGGAGCCATGATAGGAATAGAACAAACTACTTGCACTCAACACCAAAAGTAATGCCTCAAAAAGGTCTCATTTATGGGACAACCATCACATAATAACCAATGTTTACATCACATTAACCTACCAAAAAAACCAACTAAATTGACAGCACAACTAGAATCATTTACATTGAACAACCAAGGTACAACTATGTAAATTTTTCCTAACCACCTAAAGACTTTAATCACATGCAGTCATGACCATGAACCTACTTTCGTCGTGACCTCTTTCCGGAAGTATAAACTGGCCTACAGCCGGATCCACCACCCTGCAAACAAATAAATCGCTTGTGCAATCAAATGGTATAGTTCAAAACATTAATGCACTAGAACTATCATGACATAAGTAATAAGTATAGATGTCAAGAATTACCACATCAAGCGCATACGGATCACCAGAATACCAGGAATTAATCAACAAATACATACCTCATCAACAACATCGTCATCCATGGCAGTGCAATTTCTTCTGTCGTGGCCTAATCCGAGGCACCGCCTACAACGCCTCCCGTTATTCGCATTTGTGCTACCCCGAGGTGCACCCTTGGACCTGATAACCTTTGGGTCGAGAATGTGAGTTTCATCCGCTCCTACTTGAACACGACTGCTCCTTTGCCCTATGCCACCTAGAGATTCAAACTCCCTCGACATTCTGGCTACCTCTGTCATGGCAGTGTTGTATGTTTCCATGCATTGCGCGGCTGTAAAATACAGTGACAGGCAGGCACTCCACAATGCACCGTATCTAACACAAAATCCATCCGTGGGATTGACTGAGGCATGCTGACTACTACTATCGGCGACCTTGGCATCTTTGCACCCCCTGCGCAGGACCAATCGGCTCGGCAATTCTTCTTTCTCTAGCTCTTTCAGGACACAAAATATATGGCAGCAAGGTATCCCTAATCTCTCCCACAACTTACAAGAACATTCATACTTATCACAACTTATATCCACGAAAACCGAGTATACATGATGGGGCTTTCGATACTTTCAGAACATGAACTTCTCCATGCCACCGATACTGTCCCTGTGCAACACTAACAATGCCCCAACTCCCTCAATCTGTTTTTGCACCTCATAGAATATTTTCCTCATGTAGAACTTGCTCACAGATCTTTCCAATGCTTCAAGACCCGTTGTCAACACCGGATTTGAGTAAAGAGTCTTGTAATCTGCAATGAACTCGTTATTCCAGTAATCTTTAACTACTCGATCCAGGTTCTCGACCAGCTCAAGTAAGCAATTCCCAGACTTGATAAATTTCTTAAGTGATGAATTAATACCCTCGCACTGAGAAGTGGTTCGTATGCCGGCATAAAACTTCTCACACAAATAAGCATTTTCCCACATCTCTCTCTTTTCGTATGTCTTTGCGACCTAATCGTTGTCCTCTAAACCGAATGACGTGATCATGTCTACCCAATATCTGTCAAATTCTTCCATATCAAAGTGACCATACACAGCAGTCTTAAACGCAGCACAAAAATCTTTGTCTTTAATATTAACAACTGCATTTTGAGCAAGATGCCAGGTGCATAGTCTATGTGTCGCACTAGGGAATTCACATCTAATGGCTTCTCGCATGGATTCATCGCCATCTGTGACAACGACTTTCGGCTCCTTGTGCCTCATTACCTCCAAGAAGCTACTTAACAACCATTTGTAGGACGGAATCTTCTCGTCCTCTAGCAAATCAAACCCAAAAATAATTGTCTGTCTATGATGGTTGGTGCCAGAAAAGATCACAAGAGGTCTGTTATATAAGTTTTTTCTGTACGTTGAGTCAAATGCTAACACATCACCAAAGCATTCATAGTCATGCTGCATGTTACCATATGACCAAAATAGGTGCCCAAGGTGCTTCTCAGCGTAATAAGAGTACTGTACAACTGCCATCGGATCCAACTCAGCCTTGCCCTTCAAATAGCTTATTGCTGCGGCTGTATCTCCCTCGACAATCCTTGATTGCCTAACTCCATCCATATAATTATACAAGTCCTTACTAATGAAGTTAAGATTCCGATATCCACCACACATGTGGGCAAAGAAGCCCATTATTTGAGTTGTTTTGAACCCAGCTTCATGCATGCTATGTATATGCGCTTTGTCCCCTTCTAGGATCTTCCTATGTGGAGCCATGACATTAGTGAACTCCTGGGGCACCAATTCGTGATTATGTTCCTCGACCAATGTTTTCGTCCGCCATTTCCTACAACTTTTGTCCAGAAACACCACAAGCTTGGCATTGCAATTCGTTCTCGTCTCCGGTTTATGAGTCCTTTTTCTATCAACTCGCTCGTAATGCTTCTTTTCACGCAGCCCTTGCCGATTGCAGAGGAAAAACTTCCTAACAATATTCCCCTCCTCGTCTTTAATAGAATCTCCCTTTCGCACTGCAAAGCTAATTCCCTTTGCATACGCGACATAGCTTGCATACGCATCTCCAATCCCATTAAATTCTGCAGATAACAACACGGAAGCAATCACAGGGTCTGGACAACTGAATTGTTTACCCATGACATTCTCGGAGTTTGCAGGATCCTCTGCAGCAGCATGCATATAGCTTCCACCACCATCCCTACCGTCGTATTCACTGTCGGAATGGCCACTATCCCCTTCCTTAGTCAGCGGTTCCTCCAACCCGTTCAAGTCATCCCCATCTCCCGAATTGGTGCTCCAACCATCAGTCCAATGACCTGACAACTCTGACGTGCTGCCATCATCCAAATCTGACTCACTATCAGACTTCCCTGGATTTAAAAAAAAATATCCATCGAGGAACAAAGCATGTCGTACACATTGTCACTTATGGAATTAACTTAAATGGAGAAAATTGCTACTTAAATTAGCATTAAGCGAAGTCCATAGTCGTCAGTCAATAGTTTATCACAGTGTATGGTCTAAATAAATTGGTTGACTCATTAGTTTCTAACATTACAAAGATAATTTCTTAATTTTTGGGTTAAGGTTGACCAGAAGAGAATTGCTAAAAGAATATATCAAATTCAGTTTAACCAAAATCATTTATACTAAACGCACATAGTTTTGTTTTCAAAAGCATAAGTTTGGTCATTTGATTTTACAGCATCGGGACCTCAAGACCATGACAACGGTTAAATATTCTATTAAGTTTACTGTTCTTGGTAAAGTCATAAGGATCTGCTTTTGTTCCAATCACAAGCAGCCCCTAATAAACAATTTTTTTCGGTTGTCGATTACAGGGTTCATCTTGTTCCTAAGCATCATAATAGAGGTATTAACTTACTTTCAGAAATTCAATTTAAGCAACTCTGTGCATTTTTTTGGGAAACAAAACCAGTATATCCAATGCCTAATACAACAAATTAACAACCATCTCAACAAATTCAGCATAATTGCATATTCCTCCGATATAGAACAAAGCTAAAAAATTATACTCACCAATGTAAGAGCGCAGAATAGGAACGAATAGGAGCCAAATTTCACCATTTCCGAAGAGCAACGACACAACCCAGCAGACACAAGGGACACCAGCGAGTCAGAGATCCAGAACCAGCCTCCAGAGTTCAAGGGTTCCACCCTTGAGAGAGATCGAATGGGCACTTCAAAGGAGACAGAGGAGAGGCAACGATGGCGCGAACCCTACCGTTCCACTATTCTTCTGCTCTTCCTTGCTGAATCGCCGACATAGATTCCAATCGCCTCTTTGGGGATGGCATGCAGCCACCTCCCGCAACAGTTTGCACAGCTTCAAGATGAACCCTAACTTCTCTAACTTTCTTGAAGGTCTGCTCATTCATTTCTAAAATTTGGGATATTTTTTAATTTTTCTTTTTGATTTCTATTTCAATTCCCCTTGTTTCAAGTATTTTCAAATTCGAATAAATGACTCTCACAAACTACAATTACTAATCCATTACATTTTTCCTACTTACCGGTGTTTACTCACATTTACCGTGGCTCATTAACCAAACCAATTATTTCTATGGTCAAACTCATTTGTGAGTTAGTCAACATTCATTCCATGTGTCACGCTTCAATTGGCTACATATTTATTAGCCACCTTGTCCACCCAAATACCTTGGCCACCACAAAAGTCACCTATGGGCAACTCTGTGGTGACAATGTATTAGGTGACCAAGAGTGACCAAGAATGACTTTTGGTTGACCTTCCAATAACCTTGAGACACGTGGGTTATTGGAATGAGTTGCTGAACGGGTTGTCAAAGCAAGTTTAAAGTTGAGCACGGTTATTATTTTGGGTTTACTGTTAGGGCATTTAAGTAATTTTAAGATAAAAAAGAATGGGTTAAGATGGACCGCAGAGAAACAATCAGCCAAAAACCGAAAAGAATGGGCCGTTGGGATGTTCACCATTAAATAAAAAACAAAGCTGAATGAAATAAATAGTAGAGAGCAAAAACCTAGATTCAGTTGGAAGAAGTCCGGAAAAAATGAAACTCAATTGTTATTATTATTATTATTATTATTATTATTATTATTATTATTATTATTTTGAAATTTATATTCAATTTTATTATTATTGTTATAACTTAACAATTAAAATGTAAAACATAATTTTTTCTCTCGTTAAAATTTAGATGGCATATTGTTTTCAACTTAATAAACTCCTTTGCTCCGTTATCTCGTTTACTTTACGATTTATTATAGATTTATTTACTTAAAATAATTCTTTTGTGTTAGAAAAAAATTATTTGCCAATTATTTTTATCAGATGACATAAAGTCATTTTAAGTAATTTATATTAATCGTGTATCCTTTTGATGATTTGGAGAAAAAAAAAGCATTCACATTGTAGATAATTAAAGTGAAGACTAAATTTTTTAATGCAAGAATTAAAATTATAAAATATAATTATTTATTGTCCTATTTTTTATACATTCTGAAAATAGAAAAACGAAAAAACAATTAAAATTATAAAGAAAATTAGACTTTTATTTTTTTCGAGAAGATAAAATAGTTGAAATACATGAAGCAATCTAATTTATTAGTTTAATGACTGACTTGTCTTTTTTTTAGATTTGGGTTAAGGTTCACAAAAGCAGACCAAACCCGCAGAGTTCGACCCATTCCCAACAGACCCATACTTCCGACTTGGATCCCACCCACTCCAACGTAGACCTTCTTCCTCCAATAGTAACATATAAAAGTTCCACGAACGTTGAAGAAGATGATGTTCTTTGTGGACTCTCTACACGCTGTCGTGGAATCCTCGTCAGAACATATTTCGTTGCTGCCTCTGTGTCATAGTTGTCGAAACTGAACTGATCATCGAACCGGTTAGACTTCTAGAATTATTATTTTTAATTATATTCTTTCATTGGATGGCATACTATTATTTTTTAGACCTTGTCTTTGGTGGAGATGGTATTTTTCATACCTTGATGGATCTAGTGGAAAGATGCAAATTCAATAGCTAGGATTGTATCCTTACAACAAGTGATAGAAATTCTATGTTTGACCCAAAGTTTAATGAATTTGCAGACCGGTTCAGTATAGTTTGGTTGGACCAATTATTTAAAGACTGTTTTTTTTACAAAAAATAAATTGTTTTTTACGAATTATATTTTTTTTGTAACATGGACTTAAAATAATGTAACATAACTCCATACTCTGAAAAAATTTCCTGAATTACTACCCATATCTTAATGATCAAACACTACATATTTCAGTGAAACACATATTCTCCTGTACAACTTCAACTTTCATATTGACATATGATTTTTCTTTCCTGCAAAAATTTGAAGAAAATGAAAAGGAGTTTATAGTAAATCCCAAGTGAGTTAATTTATCATTTCTAATAGGAACAATAATACATATTATAAAAAAATTAGAATAATAAACAATACACAAAAATTACAATGATAAATTTTACAATATCAAACAAAAAATATTCTATAATTGTTTTAATATTTTCAATATTTTTTTATTTAGTATTATTTTGGAAGTTAACATTTTATTCTCAAAAACCATAGTGTCTTGGTTGAATAGAATCAGTGCATTAGGTAACGGAATTCCTAAAAAGTTATATACCAACACAATCCACAAAATACTACTCTGATTAATAAAAAAATAATAGCAAGATTGATCAGCTTCCAGCTTCGTCGCGACATCGGATCTGCAGTATTGTGACTGGGTCAATTGAGATGACCTCGAACACCCCAAGACATTCGGGCTTGAAGTCAGGGTAGTTCGTGTTCCCATCTTCCTCTTGCTGTAAAATTTCACCGATTTGTTTATTTGAATTGCCTCCCAGCACATCAATTGCAGGTACATTTGATTCCACATCCTTAATCCAACTCATCATCTTGTTATGAACTTCAAGCCAAGGGAGACAATCTTCTTGCTGCTTAGTACCCTTATCGAATCCTCTGTCTCCTCCATATCTCCATTAGATTTCAAGTACTAAAAAACGGCTGCAAAGAATTCCGATAGTGGCCTCCACCTACACCCCCACTTCGTAATGGAACATTCTCAGAGACTTGGATGTTGCGACTAGATTTGGAGAGGCGATGAACAGCGGTGGCGACGGCAACGACGACGGCGAGGCGAGGTCTCTCTCCTCTATGAATCTCTCTGTTTTGATCTTCTCTTAGATCTCCTCAACCAGCAGCACTGAGTCCACGCCAACTTGCCGGGGAAGACGACACAGCGATGAGACCAAGGGGATCCCCTCCAGCTTGACGCGGCATTGGTACTTTCTTGTAATAAAAAATTTTATACTTTTTTTTCAAATTCCTCTCAACTGTAATTCTACTTTATTTGTGAACCAATTTATGTATTTTTTATTATTTGAATTTATAACCTGGTTCTTCAGGGTTCAGATTATTCTTTTCCCAACAAAAAAACCTCCTTATTTTCTAATACGTTTGCACAGATATGATTTTTAAAAAAGAATAATATTAAATCATATTTTCTTATCTATGAGAACATTATACTTTAATATATTATAAATTAACACTGCACAATCAATAGAAAATAAAAATATATATATTTCATTTTGTGTTATTATTTCTAATGGTGTAAGATCATACTTTATACTCTAAAATAAAATCTAAAATTTAGAGAATTTAAATCCATTAATATCGCATGCAAACTTTTTTAACCTGCCTTATTTAGACGACAAGCCTGTTTGTCGATTTAAAAATATAAACGCCATGTATGCCAATCCTTCAAAATCTAATTTAATACGTAACATTGTTATTTCACTAACAAAATTAATTATAAAAAAATTTTGGTTTTCGTAAACTTCATTTTATTTCTTTACTTTTTAAATTTAAATTTGTAATTTTTTGCCATTTTATAAAACAATAATACTGGCATGTAGGTACCTTTTATCTTTTTAATTAATATTGAAATGGATATGTAAAAAGATCACAAACTATGATAAATAGTTTCCAATTTAAAGGCAACGTAAAAGTGCAGAATAATGTTCGATCGCGTAGTACACCAAAGTGCAGCATCTAAATTGGTGCCATAGCAAAATAAAAAGCATTGTTCCTAATGGCTTAAGGTTCTCCTATTTCTAAAGGTAACTTGATATCGGTTGTGAAAAAGACGTCGTTGAGGCCTAGGAAGACGTAGGGATCGTCTACTCTGAGACAGACTCGAAACTTGATGACATGTACTCAAGGTGATTCAGGCGGCGATAATTCCTGAATGATGAAGCCATGTCGCGATAATGTGCACGGAGTCGTTCAAGCGCGTTGCGGGTCTCGTAGTGGACAAGTTTCTCCTCCTCTAACAAGTCATCGTTGAAGTCATCAACGACCATCGAATGCAACTCCAACACCTTTCTCATCAAGGCCGCTGCAGCATCTTCGCGCGCAAGATGTTCGTCCGTTGAGTATCTACCAGCCGCACTGCAAGAGGAATACTCCGAGTCGGTTGGAATGACAACCAGGAATCTGTGAACAGTTCCCCTGGTGGTGGATTCGTAGGTCTGCTTGTGGTACACAGGCGGAGGTTCGTGTAGACTAGTACACACTTGCCGGAGTGAGGTTTGGCGGCTCTTGTAAAGAGCCACATGGCTCCAATCACGATCCGGAACGAATTCGACTCCTGCAAAGAAACATGTGGTCAAACACGTATTGCATGTGCGAAATGGGTATGTTCTAGTAGGTGGAGGATGACGGACAGGTACCGTGGTCGTGGCGGTCGGCGAGGGTCAACTGGCGAAGGACATCGTTCTGGTTGAATGACCATGGATTAGCACGAATGCTTGAGCCAGATCGTCGCCGCGCTGATTGCGCTGCACGAATTAGTGCCCGGATGTGCTCCATAGATGCAACTTCATCAGCGGTGACGGCAGGGTTGATCGGGTGCGACATGGCTGTCGGGTTGGAGAGACAACGTGAGTTTGAAGGCCCTTATGTGTGTTCTATACGATGCAGTGTGAAGACAAGAAAATGTCTGGATACAAGTATAAATAGGCAAGAGATCCATCCCCTTCACCACATAAAATGGGCCCCACTTACTATGTTTATTTGCAGAAAGAGTGGAGACCTATTGGCCAGAAAAACCATTATGGAGTTTCGGTAGGTGCATCATAAGAAATGTGAATTAGCTTAGAATACTATGCTTGTGTGTAATTTTTGTTAGCCACGGCCACTGTATACATTTTAAATAGTATAAGTTAAATACAATGAAGAATTATTGAACTACAAATTTTGTACCATGTTTAAAACTCATTACACATGAACATAGGATAGAGTTTAAACTATAATCTAATTAAGCATAACAGAAAAAAAATACAATACTTGTTTTGGCTCTGGTACTTCATTTTGGCTCTGTAATACATTACTTGTTTGATCCTTTTTCTGATTTCTTAATTAAAGTCATTAGATGGACAACGCGAACTAGAGTTAGGAACAATATTACAGTTAATTCGTCTTAACCTTGTTCAACTTAGTAAGATAAATTATTCATGTGAACCAGCTTTAGGAACAGTTTTGAGTAATGATTAGCGAAACTAAAAATCTATAATATTATTTATTGTTGTCAAAATTTTGAAAAAAAATTATCTTTCTTATAATTTTTTATTAGCAATTAACTCTTTTTTAAACGCTAATTCAAAGCAAAAGTTTTATTAAGAGTAATTTAGTTGTATGTGATTAGAAATAAATTGATTAATTACATACTGTAAATAATTATTATTATTAACAAATAAAAATAAAATTCAGTCTAAATTAAAAATAAAGTTTGTTTAAAAATAAAATTACAGTATAAACGGTTTATTTTTTTTAAATGACTGTTTCACATATAACATTCATAAATACACTTTCTTTAGTGTTTACTATTTCATCAAATTGCATTGAGTGTCCATCATGAACAATTTTATATTGTATATATAATTTTAATATCTTATATTAATTTTAAATTTATAGGTTTTCTATTCCATGTAAAACAGTGATAACGAGTAGAAATAGTATCATTTATATAAGTATTTAAATTAAAAAATGTCAACTTAAAAGTATAATTTAAAATTTAAAATAAGTTAAATAATATTTATACAGAATTGCATCATGATTCATTTAGTCTTTAATTATTGATGTATATATAATATTTTTAATAAAAATATGAGTGCTAACAGTACAAGAATATCAAAAGAGAAAGTCTAGGGGGCTAGCACTTTTGTTGAAATCTGGCCAGCACTTAACCATCAAAAGGAAAATGATTAATCCTACACCATTAGATATCATCTCACACCATTAAAAATATTAATGATGGCTAAACGTCACAAATTCTGCTGGCCTCCTAGTACTCCTCATATCAAAAATCTCTAAAATAAGGAGTACACAAAATACCAAAAATTTATAATTGTAACAACTCAATAGTATTAAAAACTCTAATTTGAGTTATGGATACCTAAGTAGAAAATCAAACTAAATAAATTAAAACTTTAAAAATCAGTTTGAAGCTCAAATATAAATCCAAAATAGAACTTTAACTTCTGTAGTTATTAGTTTAATTGAAAATAAAATAAAACCAAAATTTAAAAAAAAATTCTATCAATACATTACGAATTCAAAATTTCTGTACCAAAATTAACTAGGTCTTCTCTTTAAGTTAAAAATTTAATAAAATAGTGATTTTAATTATATCGACCAATGTCCTAATTAATTACTTTTCTGTCTTAAAAAGATTGTACATGAAAAGAATTTAATTAATTTGTGCAATTTAAAAAATAATTATTCGACTAAAAGGAAAGAAACTGCTTGTTAAGAATTTTTTAAAATGTCATTAATATTAGACATATTGTGTTACATTATATCCAGTTATAAAAATTTTATTTTTTATTCTTATTTTAAAAATAAAACAAATTTATATTACTAAATTTTAATCTTTAAAATACAAATTATATAGTAATTATTTTATATATTAGACGAACATAAATTAATTATTTACTTATTCGTAAAAGATTTTAAGAGGTGCAAACTTGTGAGTATATAGAGCAATGCTAGGGGGCCAGCAACTTTTGTGATTAGTAGCCATCAATCTCCGAAGTTGATCCGTCCCTGTACACGTGGTTTTTAATTAACTGAAACTCTGACTGGCGATGTAATATTTTTTATTTGTAGCAAATAGCGACTGGGCGAGGACCTATACCTGAAGCAACCATTTCTGCTATACGCAAGAATTTTATGGGCTACGCTGACGAAGTGCTGAAGGTACTTAAACATGATTAAATTTCTGCCTGCTGCCTACATGACCATCGTACATGACTAATTACACACTTTGTCTCCGGTAATTTTGTGGTAGATTTACTGCCCTATGTGGTATGATAACCATAGGTTTCTCGTTATTGTTGACCTCTCACGAAAGCAACTGGTGTATCTTGACTCGTTGCGGTCCCCAACAGCCAGGTCAAAGAGACGTCGCCAGATCCGAAAATTGGTAATGTTCTTATTCCGTAAGGTCTAAATAGCCTAACTGCGTAGTAATGACAATGAACGATTTTTTGAAAAAAGCGTATGTCCCCATTTCTATACTGCATGACCTTAACATGTAACTGTATATCAAGTTGCATTAGTGTCGACAAAACTACTAGCCATGGGGTGTTGAATTAAAGGCCTCCACCTATCGAATCCTGGTGTCTTCCTTTAATATCCACATCAAATGTACTGCTATGAGTTGAAAAGAATGGGTGACTTATATTGTAGAATACTAACCATTCCAATTTGTTTAAAAAATCCAAAAGTCATGATTAAATCAACTTTGCAGTCTTAATTTACCGTTGGAGTAACTGGATCTTCCTCTACCTTGGTAATAAAATCACATGCAAAAACAGTTCACATGTTGAAATTCAAAATTAAGGTTGCTGTGTTTGCGATAAGTGTATGTTGCGATAGTTTAATTTCGGACCATTTGGTTATAGTTATTTATTTAAAATTCCCAACCTAATTCTTGCATTAAACTAGACATAATTAACACAAATGAACTATTATTGTTACACAGGCAATATTTCTGGATGACCTCTTGGATGACCGTGCTTGGTATGCTAATGCAAATACTGACAAAATAGAATGCAGTGAGTTTGACATAAAGGAGCCTGAAGTTGCCCAACAACTTCTTGAAAGGTGAATTATTTAGACGTAGAACAAAGTAAAATTTATATTTAATGGTTGCAACTATTACGTTACTTCAATTGGTTAAAAAAAAATTGAAATCTGATTGGGTGACTTGATTTGTCTTGTTATCAAACACGGGGCCAATAACCCGAATAGCAATGATTGTGGCGTATTTGTTGCATAGTGGATGATCATGTACCACTTGTTCTATGACTACAATATCGAGGTATCATCTGCACTTACCTTACATGCAACTATAATGAATTACCTCACTTCCCAATGAGCTTGTATGAAATATCGTCAAATGTAAAGCTGCACTACTGCGTATCCTAACCCATAACGCGCTTGTGATTATTATAGGCATTTCAGTTTGAGCCTGATTATAGAAGGATGCGCCTTGCAATCGACATGGTTTTAAAGTATCACAATGATAACAGAATGGAAACCGTTGAAGCAGCTCTAAATTACTGGAGGAGTTTCACAATTGCTCCATGGTAGCAATCTGGAAGGCGTACTTTGCCGCTGAATCTGTTTCTTTGGTTTGAGGCATACAAACTTTTGTTCCGTTCAAGGACTTTTTAGTTGTGCTATTTTGTAAGGTCATTTGTGTAACCAATATGTAAGTGAAAACTGATCTGTTTGTGCTGCAGCACATGTGATATTTAACATGTTATGTGGATTTGATGCTACCGGACATATATATTTTGAATGGCGTGTAGGCTTTAATTTACAACATTGTTGGCATAGCCTTTAGTAATGGTTAGAGAATACAGATTGAGTGGCATACTTTTGTTGGTGTGCCTTCAGAAATGGATGCCCGATAACTTTGGTGTATACTTTTGTACAATGACTATAACTTTTAGATGAAGTTTCTTACTGTCATTAGCAGCACCTTTTATGTTCATAGATTCAACCATTTAAACTGTCAACACAAAGCATTCATGCATGGCAAATTGTTAATAATACAGGTCCACTCACCAACAACGTTGCAATTGATGGAATATATTTTTTCCACTCCCCAACAACGTTGCAGTTAATGGAATATATTTTTTCAAGCGTGACCTGATGCATCTCCTTTTGTTGGTAATTTGATATTGATGAAAAGTTATATCCTTTTATTGGTGATTTGATATTGATGAAAAGTTAGATTGCACAAATGCCTAATGTTAAGTAATGATTTCTTTTAGTTACAATTCTAGCCTTATTTTAATGGCCAACAGTTTAGACATGCTCAAAAAAAGAAATTCAAAACTTGGAACTACATAAGTAAGTGAATGACATAAGTTACTGCGTGGCTTAAAAATTCTTCACAGTAACAAAGGATAAGAAAAAAAACCTGCCTTAATAATAGCTAAAATCAAAATGAAGGAGCCATGACAGGAATAGAACAAACTACTTGCACTCAACACCCAAAGTAATGCCTCAAAAAGGTCTCATTCATGGGACAACCATCACATAATAACCAATGTTTACATCACATTAACCTACCAAAAAAACCAACTAAATTGATAGCACAACTAGAATCATTTATATTGAACAACCAAGGTACAACTATGTAAATTTTTCCTAACCACCTAAAGACTTCAATCACATGCAGTCCTGACCATGAACCTACTTTCGTCGTGACCTCTTTCCGGAAGTATAAACTGGCCTACAACCGGATCCACCATCCTGCAAACAAATAAATCGCTTGTGCAATCAAATGGTATAGTTCAAAACATTAATGCACTAGAACTATCATGACATAAGTAACAAGTATAAATGTCAAGAAGTACCACATCAAGCGAATACGGATCACCAGAATACCAGGAATTAATCAACAAATACATACCTCATCAACAACATCGTCATCCATGGCAGTGCAATTTCTTCTGTCGTGGCCAAATCTGAGGCACCGCCTACAACGCCTCCCATTATTCGCATTTGTGCTCCCCCGAGGTGCACCCTTGGACCTGATAATCTTTGGGTCGAGAATGTGAGTTTCATCCGCTCCTACTTGAACACGACTGCTCCTTTGTCCTATGCCACCTAGAGATTCAAACTCCCTCGACATTCTGGCCACCTCTGTTATGGTAGTGTTGTATGTTTCCGTGCATTGCGCGGCTGTAAAACATAGTGACAGGCAAGCACTCCACAATGCACTGTATCTAACACGAAATCCATCTGTGGGACTGACTGAGGCATGCTGACTACTACTATCGGCGACCTTGGCATCTTTGCACCACCTGCGCAGGACCAATCGGCTCAGCAATTCTTCTTTCTCTAGCTCTTTCAGGACACAAAATATATGGCAGCAAGGTATCTCTAATCTCTCCCACAACTTACAAGAACATTCATACTTATCACAACTTCTATCCACGAAAACCGAGTATACATGATAGGGCTTTTGATACTTTCGGAACATGAACTTCTCCGTGCCACCGATACTGTCCCTGTGCAACACCTACAATGGCCCAACTCCCTCAATCTGTTTTTGCACCTCATAGAATATTTCCCTCGTGTAGAACTTGCTCACAGATCTTTCCAATGCTTCAAGACCCATTGTCAACACCGGATTTGAGTAAAGAGTCTTGTAATCTGCAATGAACTCGTTATTCCGGTAATCTTTAACTACTCGATCCAGGTTCTTGACCAACTCAAGTAAGCAATTCCCAGACTTGATAAATTTCTTAAGTGATGAATTAATACCCTCGCACCGAGAAATGGTTCCAATGCCGGCACAAAACTTCTCACACAAATAAGCATTTGCCCACATCTCTCTCTTTTCGTATGTCTTTGCGACCCAATCGTTGTCCTCTAAACCGAATGACGTGATCATGTCCACCCAATATCTGTCAAACTCTTCCATATCAAAATGACTATACACAGTAGTCTTAAACGCAGCACAAAAATCTTTGTCTTTAATATTAACAACTGCATTTCGAGCAAGATGCCAGGTGCATAGTCTATGTGTTGCACTAGGGAATTCACATCTAATGGCCTCTCGCATGGATTCATCGCCATCTGTGACAACGAATTTCTGCTCCTTTTGCCTCATTACCTCCAAGAAGCTACTTAAGAACCATTTGTAGGGCGGAATCTTCTCGTCCTCTAGCAAACCAAACCCAAAAATAATTGTCTGTCTATGATGGTTGGTGCCAGAAAAGATCACAAGAGGTCTGTTATATAAGTTTTTTCTGTACGTTGAGTCAAATGCTAACACATCACCAAAGCATTCATAGTCATGCTGCATGTTACCATCTGACCAAAATAAGTGCCCAAGGTGCTTCTCAGCGCAATAAGAATACTGCACAACTGCCATCGGATCCAACTCAGCCTTGCCCTTCAAGTAGTTTATTGCTGCGGCTGCATCTCCCTCGACAATCCTTGATTGCCTAACTCCATGCATATAATTATACAAGTCCTTACTAATGAAGTTAAGATTCCGATATCCACCACACATGTGGGCAAAGAAGCCCATTATTTGGGTTGTTTTGAACCCAGCATCATGCATGCTATGTATATGCACTTTGTGCCCTTCTGGGATCTTCCTATGTGGAGCCATGACATTAGTGAACTCTTGGGGTGCCAATTCGTGATTATGTTCCTCGACCAATGTTTTCATCCCCCATTTCCTACAACTTTTGTCCAGAAACACCACAATCTTGGCATTGCAATTCGTTCTCGTCTCCGGTTTATGAGTCCTTTTTCTATCAACTCGCTCGTAATGCTTCTTTTCACGCAGCCCTTGCTGATTACTGTAGAAAAACTTCCCAATAATATTCCCCTCCTCGTCTTTAGTAGAATCTCCCTTTCACACTGCAAAGCCAATTCCCTTTGCATACGCGACATAGCTTGCATACGCATCTCCAATCCCATTAAATTCTGCAGATAACAACACGGAAGCAATCACTGGATCTGGACAGCTGAATTGTTTACCCATGACATTCTCGGAGTTTGCATGATCCTCTGCAGCAGCATGCATATAGCTTCCACCACCATCCCTGCCGTCGTATTCACTGTCGGAATGGCCACTATCCCCTTCCTCAGTCAGCGGTTCCTCCAACTCATTCAAGTCATTCCCCATCTCCCGAATCGGTGCTCCAACCATCAGTCCAATGACCTGACAACTCTGACGTGCTGCCATCATCCAAATCCGACTCACTATCAAACATCCCTGGATTTAAAAAAAATATCCATTGAGGAACAAAGCATGTCGTACACATTGTCGCTTATGGAATTAACTTAAATGGAGAAAATTGCTACTTAAATTAGCATTAAGCGAAGTCCATAGTTGTCAGTCAATAGTTTATCACAGTGTATGGTCTAAATAAATTGGTTGACTCATTGGTTTCTAACATTACAAATATAATTTCTTAATTTTTGGGTTAAGGTTGACCAGAAGAGAATTGCTAAAAGAATATATCAAATTCAGTTTAAAAAAAAATCAATTATACTAAACGCACATAGTTTTGTTTTCAAAAGCATAAGTTTGGTCATTTGATTTTACAGCATCGGGACCTCAAGACCATGACAACGGTTAAATATTCTATTTAAGTTTACTGTTCTTGGTAAAGTCATAAGGATCTGCTTTTGTTCCAATCACAAGCAGCCCCTAATAAACAATTTTTTCGGCGGTCGATTACAGGGTTCATCTTGTTCCTAAGCATCATAATAGAGGTATTAACTTACTTTTAGAAATTCAATTTAAGCAACTCTGTGCATTTTTTTGGGAAACAAAACCATTATATCCAATACCTAACACAACAGATTAACAACCATCTCAACAATTTCAGCATAATTGCATATTCCTCCGATATAGAACAAAGCTAAAAAATTATACTCACCAATGTAAGAGCACAGAATAGGAACGAACAGGAGCCAAATTTCACCGTTTCCGAAGAGCAACGACGCAACCCAGCAGAAACAAGGGACACCAGGCGAGTCAGAGATCCAGAACCAGCCTCCAGAGTTCAAGGGTTCCACCCTAGAGAGAGATCGAAGGGGCACTTCAAAGGAGACAGAGGAGAGGCAACGATGGCGCGAACCCTACCGTTCCACTATTCTTTTGCTCTTCCCCACTGAATTGCCGACATAAATTCCAATTGCCTCTTTGGGGATGGCATGCAGCCACCTCCCGCAACAGTTTGCACAGCTTCAAGATGAACCCTAACTTCTCTAACTTGCTTGAAGGTCTACTCATTCAATTCTAAAATTTGGGATATTTTTTAATTTTTCTTTTTGATTTCTATTTCAATTCTCCCTGTTTCAAGTATTTTGATATTCAAATAAATGACCCTCACAAACTACAATTACTAATCCATTACATTTCCTACTTACCGGTGTTTACTCACATTTACCGTGGCTCATTAACCAAACTAATTATTTCTATGGTCAAACTCATTTGTGAGTTAGTCAACATTCATTCCATGTGTCACGCTTCAATTGGCTACATATTTATTAGCCACCTTATCCACCCAAATACCTTGGCCACCACAGAAGTCACCTATGGACAACTCTGTGGTGACAATGTATTAGGTGGCCAAGAGTGACCAAGAATGACTTTTGGTTGACCTTCCAATAACCTTGAGACACGTGGGTTATTGGAATGAGTTGTTGAACGGGTTGTCAAAACAAGTTTAAAGTTGAGCACGGTTATTATGTTGGGTTTACCGTTAGGGCATTTAAGTAATTTTAAGATAAAAAAGAATGGGTTGAGATGGACCGCAGAGAAACAATCAGCCAAAAATCGAAAAGGATTGGCCGTTGGGATGTTCACCATTAAATAAAAAACAATGCTGAATGAAATAAATAGTAGAGAGCAAAAACCTAGATTCAGTTGGAAGAAGTCCGGAAAAAATGAAACTCAATTGTTATTGTTATTATTATTATTATTTTGAAATTTATATTCAATTTTATTATTATTGTTATAAATTAACAATTAAAATGTAAAACATAATTTTTTCTCTCGTTAAAATTTAGATGGCATATTGTTTTCAACTTAATAAACTCTTTTGCTCCGTTATCTCATTTAATTTACGATTTATTATAGATTTATTTACTTAAAATAATTCTTTTGTGTTAGAAAAAAATTATTTGCCTATTATTTTTATCAGATGACATAAAGTTATTTTAAGTAATTTATATTAATTGTGTATCCTTTTGATGATTTGGAGAAAAAAAAAAGCATTCACATTGTAGATAATTAAAGTGAAGACTAAATTTTTTAATGCAAGAATTAAAATTATAAAATATAATTATTTATTGTCCTATTTTTTATACATTCTGAAAACAGAAAAACGAAAAAACAATTAAAATTATAAAGAAAATTAGACTTTTATTTTTTTCGAGAAGATAAAATAGTTGAAATACATGAAGCAATCTAATTTATTAGTTTAATGACTGACTTGTCTTTTTTTTAGATTTGGGTTAAGGTTCACAAAAGCAGACCAAACCCGCAGAATTCGACCCATTCCCAATAGACCCATACTTCTGACTTGGATCCCACCCACTCCAACGTAGACCTTCTTCCTCCAATAGTAACATATAAAAGTTCCAAGAACGTTGAAGAAGATGATGTTCTTTGTGGACTCTCTACACGCTGCGTGGAATCCTCGTCAGAACATATTTCGTTGCTGCCTCTGTGTCATAGTTGTCGAAACTGAACTGATCATCGAACCGGTTAGACTTCTAGAATTATTATTTTTAATTATATTCTTTCATTGGATGACATACTATTATTTTTTAGACCTTGTCTTTGGTGGAGATGGTATTTTTCATACCTTGATGGATCTAGTGGAAAGATGCAAATTCAATAGCTAGGATTGTATCCTTACAACAAGTGTTAGAAATTTTATGTTTGATCCAAAGTTTAATGAATTTGCAGACCGGTTCAGTATAGTTTGGTTGGACCAATTATTTAAAGACGGGTTTTTTTTACAAAAAATGAATTGTTTTTTACCGATTATATTTTTTTGTAACATGGACTTAAAATAATGTAACATAACTCCATACTCTGAAAAAATTGCCTGAATTACTACCCATATCTTAATGATCAAACACTACATATTTCAGTGAAACACATATTCTCCTGTACAACTTCAGCTTTCATATTGACATATGATTTTTTTTTCCTGCAAAAATTTGAAGAAAATGAAAAGGAGTTTATAGTAAATCCCAAGTGATTTAATTTATCATTTCTAATAAGAACAATAATACATATTATAAAAACATTAGAATAGTAAACAATACACAAAAATTACAATGATAAATTTTACAATATCAAACAAAAAATATTCTATAATTGTTTTAATATTCTCAATATTTTTTTATTTAGTATTATTTTGGAAGATAACATTTTATTCTCAAAAACCATAGTGTCTTGGTTGAATAGGATCAGTGCATCAGGTAACGGAATTCCTAAAAAGTTATATACCAACACAATCCACAAAATATTACTCTGATTAATAAAAAAATAATAGCAAGATTGATCAGCTTCCAGCCTCGTCGCGACATCGGATCTACAGTATTGTGACTGGGTCAATTGAGATGACCTCGAACACCCCAACACATTCGGGCTTGAAGTCAGGGTAGTTCGTGTTCCCATCTTCTTCTGGCTGTAAAATTTCACCAATTTGTTTATGTGAATCGCCTCCCAGCACATCAATTGCAAGTACATTTGATTCCACATCCTTAATCCAACTCATCATCTTGTTATGAACTTCAAGCTAAGGGAGACAATCTTCTTGCTGCTTAGTACCCTTATCGAATCCTCTGTCTCCTCCATATCTCCATTAGATTTCAAGTACTGAAAAACGGCTGCAAAGAATTCCGATAGTGGCCTCCACCTACACCCCCACTTCGTAATGGAACATTCTCAGAGACTTGGACATTGCGACTAGATCTGGAGAGGCGATGAACAGCGGTGGCGACGGCAACGACGACGGCGAGGCGAGGTCTCTCTCCTCTATGAATCTCTCTGTTTTGCTCTTCTCTTAGATCTCCTCAACTAGTAGCACTGAGTCCATGCCAACTTGTTGGGGAAGACGACGCAGCGATGAGACCAAGGGGATCCCCTCCAGCATGACGTGGCATTGGTGCTTTCTTGTAATAAAAAATTTTATACTTTATTTTCAAATTCCTCTCAAATGTAATTCTGCTTTATTTGTGAACCAATTTATGTATTTTTTATTATTTGAATTTATAACCTGGTTCTTCAGGGTTCAGATTATTCTTTTCCCAGCAAAAAAACCTCCTTATTTTCTAATACGTTTGCACAGATATGATTTTTAATAAAGAATAATATTAAATCATATTTTCTTATCTATGAGAACATTATACTTTAATATATTATAAATTAACACTGCACAATTCAATAGAAAATAAAAGTATATATATTTCATTTTGTGTTATTATTTCTAATGGTGTAAGATCATACTTTATACTCTAAAATAAAATCTAAAATTTAGAGAATTCAAATCCATTAATATCGCATGCAAACTTTTTTAACCTGCCTTATTTAGATGACAAGCCTGTTTGTCGATTTAAAAATATAAACCCCATGTATGCCAATCCTTCAAAATCTAATTTAATACGTAACATTGTTACTTCACTAACAAAATTAATTATAAAAAATATTTTGGTTTTCGTAAACTTCATTTTATTTCTTTACTTTTTAAATTTAAATTTGTAATTTTTAGCCATTTTATAAAACAATAATACTGACATGTAGGTACCTTTTATCTTTTTAATTAATATTGAAATGGATATGTAAAAAGATCACAAACTATGATAAATAGTTTCCAATTTAAAGGCAACGTAAAAGTGCAGAATAATGTTCGATCGCGTAGTACACCAAAGTACAGCATCTAAATTGGTGCCATAGCAAAATAAAAAGCATTGTTCCTAATGGCTTAAGGTTCTCCTATTTCTAAAGGTAACTTGATATTGGTTGTGAAAAAGACGTCGTTGAGGCCTACGAAGACGTAGGGATCGTCTACTCCGAGACAGACTTGGAACTTGATGACATGTACTAAGGGTGATTCAGGCGGCGATACTTCCTGAATGATGAAGCCATGTCGCGATAACGTGCACGGAGTCGTTCAAGCGCGTTGCAGGTCTCGTAGTGGACAAGTTTCTCCTCCTCTAACAAATCGTGGTTGAAGTCATCAACGACCATCGAATGCAACTCCAACACCTTTCTCATCAAGGCCGCTGTAGCATCTTCGCGCGCAAGATGTTCGTCCGTTGAGTATCTACCGGCCGCACTGCAAGAGGAATACTCTGAGTCGGTTGGAACGACAACTAGAAATCTGTGAACAGTTCCCCTGGTGGTGGATTCGTAGGTCTGCTTGTGGTACACAGGTGGAGGTTCGTGCAGACTAGTACACACTGGCCGGAGTGAGGTTTGGCGGCTCTTGTAAAGAGCCACATGGCTCCAATCACGATCCGGAACGAATTCGACTCCTGCAAAGAAACATGTGGTCAAACAAGTATTGCATGTGCGAGATGGGGATGTTCAAGTAGGTGGAGGATGACGGGCACGTACCGTGGTCGTGGCGGTCGGCGAGGGTCAACTGGCGAAGGACATCGTTCAGGTTGAATGACCATGGATTAGCACGAATGCTTGAGCCAGATCGTCGCCGCGCTGATTGCGCTACACAAATTAGTGCCCGGATGTGCTCCATAGATGCAACTTCATCAGCGATGGCGGCAGGGTTGATCGGGTGCGACATGGCTATCGGGTTGGAGAGACAACATGAGTTTGAAGGCCCTTATGTGTGTTCTATACGAGGCAGCGTGAAGACAAGAAAATGTCTGGATACAAGTATAAATAGGCAAGAGATCCATCCCCTTCACCACATAAAATGGGCCCTACTTACTATGTTCATTTGCAGAAAGAGTGGAGACCTATTGGCCAGAAAATCCATTATGGAGTTTCGGTAGGTGCATCATAAGAAATGTGAATTAGCTTAGAATACTATGGTTGTGTGTAATTTTTGTTAGCCACGGCCACTGTATACATTTTAAATAGTATAAGTTAACTACAATAAAGAATTATTGAACTACAAATTTTGTACTATGTTTAAAACTCATTACACATGAACATAGGATAAAGTTTAAACTATAATCTAATTAAGCATAACAGAAAAAAAAATACAATACTTGTTTTGTCTCTGGTACTTCATTTTGGCTCTGTAATACATTACTTGTTTGATCCTTTTTCTGATTTCTTAATTAAAGTCATTAGATGGACAGCGCGAACTAGAGTTAGGAACAATATTACAGTTAATTCGTGTTAACCTTGTTCAACTTAGTAAGATAAATTATTCATGTGAACCAGCTTTAGGAACAGTTTTGAGTAATAATTAGCGAAACTAAAAATCTATAATATTATTTATTGTTGTCAAAATTTTGAAAAAAAATTATCTTTCTAATAATTTTTTATTAGCAATTAACTCTTTTTTAAACGCTAATTCAAAGCAAAAGTTTTATTAAGAGTAATTTAGTTGTATGTGATTAGAAATAAATTGATTAATTACATACTGTAAAGAATTATTATTATTAACAAATAAAAATAAAATTCAGTCTAAATTAAAAATAAAGGTTGTTTAAAAATAAAATTACAGTATAGACGGTTTATTTTTTTTTAAATGACTGTTTCACATATAACATTCATAAATACACTTTCTTTAGTGTTTATTATTTCATCAAATTGCATTGAGTGTCCATCATGAACAATTTTATATTGTATATATAATTTTAATATCTTATATTAATTTTAAATTTATAGGTTTTCTATTCCATGTAAAACAGTGATAACGAGTAGAAATAGTATCATTTATATAAGTATTTAAATTAAAAAAGTCAACTTAAAAGTATAATTTAAAATTTAAAATAAGTTAAATAATATTTATACAGAATTGCATCATGATTCATTTAGTCTTTAATTATTGATGTATACATAATATTTTTAATAAAAATATGAGTGCTAACAGTACAAGAATATCAAAAGAGAAAGTCTAGGGGGCTAGCACTTTTGTTGAAATCTGGCCAGCACTTAACCATCAAAAGGAAAATGATTAATCCTACACCATTAGATATCATCTCACACCATTAAAAATATTAATGATGGCTAATTGATGGCTAAACATCACAAATTTTGCTGGCCTCCTAGTACTCCTCATATCAAAAATCTCTAAAATAAGGAGTACACAAAATACCAAAAATTTATAATAGTAACAACTCAATAGTATTAAAAACTCTAATTTGAGTTATGGATACCTAAGTAGAAAATCAAACTAAATAAATTAAAACTTTAAAAATCAGTTTGAAGCTCAAATATAAATCCAAAATAGAACTTTAACTTCTGTAGTTATTAGTTTAATTGAAAATAAAATAAAACCAAAATTTAAAAAAAAATCTATCAATACATTACGAATTCAAAATTTCTGTACCAAAATTAACTAGGTCTTCTCTTTAAGTTAAAAATTTAATAAAATAGTGACTTTAATTATATCGACCAATATCCTAATTAATTACTTTTTTGTCTTAAAAAGATTGTACATGAAAAGAATTTAATTAATTTGTGCAATTTAAAAAAATAATTATTCGACTAAAAGGAAAGAAACTGCTTGTTAAGAATTTTTTTAAATGTCATTAATATTAAACATATTGTGTTACATTATATCCAGTTATAAAAATTTTATTTTTTTAATTCTTATATTAAAAATAAAACAAATTTATATTACTAAATTTTAATCTTTAAAATACAAATTATATAGTAATTATTTTATATATTAGAAGAACATAAATTAATTATTTACTTATTCGTAAAAAATTTTAAGAGGTGCGAACTTGTGAGTATATAGAGCAATGCTAGAGGGCCAACAATTTTGGTGATTTGTAGCCATCAAATAGCCATCAATGATTATGTTGATGAGTGTGTTTTAAAAAAATGTAACAGTTAATTTATTACTTTTTGAAAATTTGTCCAAATTAAATAATTTTTAATTCTTTTGAATAAAAAATCTTTTAAAAAATTAAATAATATGCAGTGATAAACAGGGAATACATTATACAAAAACTAATTATATCTCAATATAAAAACATCTTTGATGAAAGATTAAATACGCGTCTATATTTAAGTGAATCACTTATAATTATTCAAATATCTATTGTGTAAATAGCTTTCTACATTTGGAGGTTCACAAGAATGTGTGCACCTTAAGACTTAAATATAAGACAACAATTGAGTGTAGTTCTTTGAAAATGCTATCACTACTATGTTTCTGAATATTAATGGATACAACAACGCATCAAACCTTATAATTTCTTACTGACTTTATGTCCAGTTTTTGGATGTAGTCTATATTTTGTAGTTGGTTTAGTAATTATTTAAATATAATTCTTTTCCTTAATTATCATATACAAAAGAAAAAATGTTAAAATATGATAGGGGTAAGCATATGTCGGCAACAACTCCAATCTAAAGTAAACGTGAAGACTAAATGAGTGAATCACACAAAATTTACACGCAAATCGAAGCAATTTTTAAAAAAATAACAAAAGTTATGAATAATTTAAATGTAAACAAAAAATGGGTAACAAAAATAAAATGTCCCTAACAGTGAGTAAAAAATATCTAACTCAGAATGGCATCAAACAAAAGAAGTTGACACTTAATTTTATACTTTGGCAACTAGGAAAAATCAAATACGATGTGGTCAATTGAAAATTACATGCCATAGTCAGATGAAGTACACTGCAATAACCGAGTCGAACAGTAATCAATAAAAAAATGGTTAAATATGGGAGTGTAGAACAAAGTACACATGAGGTAATGCACGGAATCATAGACCTGTCCACCAATCCCAGGAATCATGCAAGTCAAGAAGAAGGCGCGAGCGCAAACGCTGTTTTAACCGGGTCGGACCATGTCTCTGGTTTAGGAATGCGGGATGTTGGTTAACGAATTCTTCATCTATTCACATCCTTTGGTTAATAACCCACTGCGAATCACTCAAACCTTCTCTTCACGTTTTCACACCTTTATTGGCTTGTCCATGGAGGGTGACTCCTGTTAAAGAGACCAGCATCGTCGTCCAAAGTAAATACACATACTTATTCTCCACAATGAGTGATTCTTTCTCGGGCTAAGGAGGATCTATCCAGGGAATATATTCTTCGCCAGTTGTTGTCTAGTAAAAGGTATTCCCCTGACTCTTCTAATGTTGTCTCTGTCGTCCCTTCAGTGACAACATCACTCAACTTTATATAAAGCATTCACACCGTTGGAGGCAAACGTTGCCATGTGTCTTTTGCAAGAGATTGAGAACTATAATTCGTTAGTTTACATAGCTTGTTATCCACTGTTTTTATCTAACCCAAGGCATCTTTTATCGGTTTACGACAGTGTGAACCATGAGAGTTGTGGGCTATGCGAAAGGAACTGCTTTCCTATTGAGACAATTATTTAGCTAATTCATGTTGTAAGAATGAAATAGTTTCTCTGCTAGTCCGTTAGCTAACATTAAAAGTAAGCAACGTAGCACATTTCATTAAAAAAGGGCTATCCTTGTGTACTCAATATTCAGGACCCTTCAGCCAGTGTTCTTATTTATTATCCTAGTATATCGGGAAAGCTGCTGTCCTTTTTGTTGCAATAACACCTAATGCTTTTATGATTTGTCAACTTCCAGTGGGGGTATTCATAGCGACTGCAAGTAGACAAATTTTAAGCTGTGAACCACAACAGAGAAACATTGTGCACTTTAACGTTGAACACGGGTCCCCAAATAATTTAACAATATTACTCCTTAGAGATGGTTGCCATTTGTTTTAAACAAAAACATTTTATTAGTCCAGAAATTCAGCACTCGATATGTTATTGCCAATTGTTTTTCCATGATTTTCATTATTACCATGTTATACTCTAAATTATGCTTTCGTTGCTGTGTTCAACTTAGTTACCTTTTCCTAGCTACCTCATTTGTCTCGATGTGGTTGTTTCATGTTTCTTAGCTTTTTGGGTTTCGGGAACCACAAACGGGATGATGACCAAAAACCACCCAGCGCCATTGCATGACTAAGCAATATAAGCCATTTCAAACTTATTGTTCCTATTATTTTTTGTCCCCATAGTCCAACAAAAAAAGTGTCCAGATACTGGAAAAAAGAAAAAACAATTCGACCCAAAGATCTTTACTTCAAAGGCTCGAACCAAAAAAAAAATTTGGTTAAAAAATTCCTAAAAGAAATTTAACCCAGCATATAAAAGGACATAAAAGAAGAGTGGATTTAAAAGGCTTTGTGCGCCTTCCATTGGGCAGTACTCAAAACTTCCACCCAATGCAAGAATGAGGTATCACGGTGTTCACATCATGTTAACTGAATTAGGGTTCATGCAAATCAGTGGGTGACTTTGATCCCGCACCTAAATATAGTGACCTTCGCCTGACCTCCACTAGCACACGAACCCACGAGTTGGTCACCCAATTAACGGCACCCAATTCCTTCTGCTAGAATGCTGAGGAAATTGGTTGTCTGCAGGTTAACGGTAAAATGGAGAAGGAGATGGAGTTACTTGATGGGCCGGTGGAGGTTTCCTCCGACGATGACAAAATTCAAGAATGGCCTGCATCAAAGCCTTTAAACAGCAGCCCACTCCTCAAAACCATCTTAAGTCATACCCAAACCCCACCGGAGTCGCAGAGGTAATTATGTTCTAGTTCATTTGGTTTTGAGACTTTTTTCGACTATTGTAGCTCATGTTGGAGTTGTGTAAACACAATTTCATTCTCGACCGCAAATTCATTAAACAAACAATTGTCTGTGTAGGAAAGAAAACAGCCACGGGGTTTGAC
Organism: Arachis hypogaea; assembly: GCF_003086295.3. Taxonomy (NCBI): domain Eukaryota; kingdom Viridiplantae; phylum Streptophyta; class Magnoliopsida; order Fabales; family Fabaceae; genus Arachis; species Arachis hypogaea. Next base: position 22,770,410 of record NC_092053.1, on the reverse strand, counting down.
AGGTAGGTGACACCTTAAATGTGGCTTCTCAAGTTGTGAAGATCCAACAACAGATAGATGACCTGAAGGCTATAATCGCAAAACAAGGGCAATTCAATGACGATGTGCTTGAAATGCTCCAGCAAGCCATGAGTGGGAAGGACGGTTTACCAATGGTTGGTAGCAACTCCCCGTACATCATTTGGTCTAGGAACAGGGGGACGACTACAACGGAACCCCTGAACAAGCCGGACACCACAGGGCTAAGAACTTACAAACAACGTAAGACCAGGACCAAGAACAATAGGAATGATGACCCGGATTATGATCCAAAGCTGAATCATATCACCAACTCAGACGATGGGTCGTTCAAGTTCAGCCGAGGCAAGGGCAAAAAAAAGGTCTCATTCAAGACTGCTATGTCGAAGTCCAGTCCTAGGGGGAGGCGTAATCTGTTTCCGGCTTCGATGAGTTCACGTGGATGTCACGGACCCAAAAGCTCGTATGTCATGAACACGACCGTTAAGATTGCTCGAGCAAGGAACCTTCAACAGAAGTTCATGCTGCATCGGAACCTGGATAGCAGTTTCATGGCGGGAGACATTGGTAAAACAATACCCAAGGTTTGTTCCTTTAACATTGAGGTGGTAGTTGAATTTATTCTATTTGATGTCAATCGTTTCTGTTTCTGAATGAATTTAAATCCTGCTATCATTTTTCAGGGTATGCCGGTCTCGTTTCAACCTACACTCGACATGGAGATAGAAGGCTTACACTTGGCCATCGCCGCCTACATCTTTAACACAAAACTGGATCAAGAGTGAGTTTTACATATCCACACTTGTATACATGATGGCACTAGAAACTGCAATTATATAAATAGGTTCAAATAACGTGGAAACTAATCACTTGACTTGGCCACGGGAGATAAAATTGAATCTGTCAAGTATTTTTAAAAAGGCAATATATCCAATTTAATCCCTGTTCCAAACATTTTCCCATCAAAAGTGGTTCCTGTTGGAGGACAAAACACGTATTTAGTGCGTGTTTGGATTACAGTTTGCAAACGGGAGTTTGCATAAAATTGATTTTGTAAAATTGATTTTGATGAAAAGTAAGTTTGAATTAACGTGATTTATATTTGGCCATCTTTATATCGAAATTGATTATAGTAAAATAAATGTTGTTTGGATTATACTACTCAAAATCACTTTTAGATGAAAAATTACCAAAAAAGACATCAATTTAAATAATTTTTTTATATACATGCAAAATCAAAACGCTAACAAAAATAATATAAAAAATATTTATCATATAAATAAAATAAATACAATGAAAAATAAAAATATAAAAAAGAGTACTATAAATTTTATAATATCAAACAAAAAAAAATATTTTATAATTTTTTTAGTACTGTCAGTACTCTTTAATTTAGTATTATTTTGGACTATAATCCATTTCCTTTGTTGTATCAACTTTTTTCATTATCTATGACTCTATTGTTACTTATAATTAATTTTTATTTATTTTGTTTTTTTTTATAAGATCATAATTTATATTATAAATTTTTGATAATAAATATAGTATATAATAATTACAATTAAAAATTTTATAAAATCAGAATAAAAAATAAAAAAATTAATACAAAACAAAAATAGAGTACATCAAAGAATAACAAAAAATTGATACAGATAAGAAATAATTAAAATTTCATAAAACCAACAACATATATCATATGAACAAAAAAAATACAATAAAAAGTAAATAAAATTCATATGAATAAAATCAAATAAAAAAATAAAAAAATTTCATAGACAACATAAATACAATACAGTAAAGGATAGAAAAAAAAGAATTCATATGAACAAAAAATAATAAAAATATCATAAAATTAATAAAATATTTAAAAATTAGAACACAATAAAAAAATCAACAACATTTGTCATATGAATAAAAAAATACAATAAAATAAATAAAAATCACATGAACAAAGCAAACAAAAATAAAAAAATTTTCATAAAAAATATACATATAAAAAATAGTATAGTAAATGATAAAAAAACTCATATAACAACATAACATGAGAAATTAGAATACTACACAAATAATATAAAAATATTTATCCTATAAATATAAAATACAATAAAAAATATAAAAATTAAAATATGAAAGTGAATACTAAAAATAATAAAAAAATTAAAATATTCACTTTGCTAGTGATTGAAACAAATTTGAACCATTTTGATGAAAAAAATTGGAACTAAGAACAAGTAGGAGAAAATATAGAGAACTGTGATGGTAATAGTTACTAGTATCCTTTGTATAGAAGAAAATGAAGGATAGGATTAGTGAAAAAGAAATAAAATTTCCACCTAATTTTCTAAGATAATCAGCCACCGTGAACGTGAAACGCAGAAGCTACAAATTTTAGCTTCTCCTGAACGTACGTTTAAAGGCAGAATCACTTCTGCGTTCAGAAGGATAAAAGTTGCCAAACATAAAAGTGAAACTTTCAAGAGACTCAAACGTGCTTCTTTCCTCCTCAACGCGTTTGCCAAACACACCCTTAGTAGTTTACTCGTTAACTTTGATATGATTAACGAATTCAGGGAGATGCTTGTTTCGAATCCACACTGTGCGATGACACAGAAGGCACTGAGGACATTAGAACCGGGAAAGCAAATAGTGGATGACGTATGTGACACATCCATATCTGTCTAAAGTTTGTGCCTGCTATCTGGTTTTGGCAGCATGATCTCTTCTTGATGACATTTTTTTAACGCAGGTGTTGATTCTGCTGGCAAGGATGCTTGCGTTTGACTCGACCAGGCTGCAGTGGTATCTTCCAACGACATTTGTGGTTATTTTCCGAACCCTATAATCTGGTTTACATTGATCAACTGCAATAGGGGATAAACAGGAAAGTAGCGAATGCCCGTGATACATGAGATGCGACGGATAATTACACCGCTTGAAAAGTTTGAATAATTCTTTCATTAAGAAGACAATTAAATGTTTCATTTTTTTATATATATTACTAAATAATCAGGTCCAATTTCATGTCTTACACGACGATGAAATTGACTCTTTATAATATAAATAATTAATTTTTTTACTTGATGTCGTTAATACTAAAAAAGCTAGAACTAACTTCAATAGAAGAAACATGAATAAATATCCGTATATTTGAATGTTACTTTTCATTTTAACTGTTCTCTATCGTTAGTTAATATAGCTAGATTTCCAAATTTAAATTACTCATGGATCTGATTATTCAATAATAATCAACCATGTAATGACAAAATGTACAGAAATATAATTACAAAATAACATGCAAAATAATCGAAGGCCTAAAATATATAAAATTCAATAATAAATCTTTAATTGAGTCGAAAGAATTTAAAGAATGAAGTTAAGTAGGTTTTCTTGGAAATAACAGAGTTAAGAAAGAACAAGTGAAGAGGATTAGAATTTCAGAGAGCATTAAAAAAAACATGACTTTTAATACTTAAATTTAAATTACTGACTTAATTTTTTATTTTAATTTTGTATTATCTTTTTATTCTGATTATTTAGTTATTATTATAATCAACATGATATTGTTATAAAATAGTTAGATATTTTCTCTGTACATTATGGAAACAGAGGTTGATTAAAAAAAATTATATCGGCGTCAAACTTATTTATTGAGTGTGGGCGAATAAATTTTTATCCCATGTACTACATGTGCCGCTATAACATTTTAAAGGGGGCACTTGTCCCCCACAATCTCCAAAGTTGATCCGTCCCTGTACACGTGGTTTTTAATTAACCGAAACTCTGACTGGCGATGTAATATTTTTTATTTGTAGCAAATAGCGACTGGGCGAGGACCTATACCTGAAGCAACCATTTCTGCTATACGCAAGGACTTCATGGGCTACGCTGACGATGTGCTGAAGGTACGCAAACATGATTAAATTTCTGCCTGCTGCCTACATGACTATCGTACATGACTGATTACACACTTTGTCTCCGGTAATTTTGTGGTAGATTTACTGCCCTATGTGGTGCGATAACCATTGGTTTCTCGTTATTGTTGACCTCTCACAAAAGCAACTGGTGTATCTTGGCTCGCTGCGGTCCCCAACAGCCAGGTCAAAGAGACGTCGCCAGATCCAAAAATTGGTAATGTTCTTATTCCGTAAGGTCTAAATAGCCTAACTGCGTAGTAATGACAATGAACGATTTTTTGAAAAAAGCATATGTCCCCATTTCTATACTGCATGACCTTAACATGTAACTGTAGATCAAGTTGCATTAGTGTCGACAAAACTACTAGCCATGGGGTGTTGAATTAAAGGCCTCCAACTGTCGAATCCTGGTGTCTTCCTTTAATATCCACATCAAATGTACTGCTATGAGTTGAAAAGAATGGGTGACTTATATTGTAGAATACTAACCATTCCAATTTGTTTAAAAAATCCAAAAGTCATGATTAAATCAACTTTGCAGTCTTAATTTACGGTTGGAGTAACTGGATCTTCCTCTACCTAGGTAATAAAATCACATGCAGAAACAGTTCACATGTTGAAATTCAAAATTAAGGTTGCTGTGTTTGCGATAAGTGTATGTTGCGATAGTTTAATCCCGGACCATTTGGTTATAGTTATTTATTTAAAATTCCCAACCTAATTCTTGCATTAAACTAGACATAATTAACACAAATGAACTATTATTGTTACACAGGCAATATTTCTGGATGACCTCTTGGATGACTGTGCTTGGTATGCTAATGCAGATACTGACAAAATAGAATGCAATGAGTTTGACATAAAGGAGCCTGAAGTTGCCCAACAACTTCCTGAAAGGTGAATTATTTAGACGTAGAACAAAGTAAAATTTATATTTAATGGTTGCAACTATTACGTTACTTCAATTGGTTAAAACAAATTGAAATCTGATTGGGTGACTTGATTTGTCTTGTTATCAAACACGGGGCCAATAACCCGAATAGCAATGATTGTGGCGTATTTGTTGCGCAGTGGATGATCATGTACCACTTGTTCTATGACTACGATATCGAGGTATCATCTGCACTTACCTTACATGCAACTATAATGAATTACCTCACTTCCCAATGAGCTTGTATGAAATATCGTCAAATGTAAAGCTGCACTATTGCGTATCCTAACCCACAACGCGCTTGTGATTATTATAGGCATTTCAGTTTGTGACTGATTATAGAAGGATGCGCCTTGCAATCGACATGGTTTTAAAGTATCACAATGATAACAGAATGGAAACCGTTGAAGCAGCTCTAAATTACTGGAGGAGTTTCACAATTGCTCCATGGTAGCAATCCGGAAGGCGTACTTTGCCACTGAATCTGTTTCTTTTGTTTGAGGCATACAAACTTTTGTTCCGTTCAAGGACTTTTTAGTTGTGCTATTTTGTAAGGTCATTTGTGTAACCAATATGTAAGTGAAAACTGATCTGTTTGTGCTACAGCACATGTGATCTTTAACATGTTATGTGGATTTGATGCTACCGGACATATATATTTTGAATGGTGTGTAGGCTTTAATTTACAACATTATTGGCATAGCCTTTAGTAATGGTTAGAGAATACAGATTGAGTGGCATACTTTTGTTGGTGTGCCTTCAGAAATGGTTGCCCGATAACTTTGGTGTATACTTGTGTACAATGACTATAACTTTTAGATGAAGTTTCTTACTGTCATTAGCAGCACCTTTTATGTTCACAGATTCAACCATTTAAACTGTCAGCACAAAGCATTCATGCATGGCAAATTGTTAATAATACAGGTCCACTCACCAACAATGTTGCAATTGATGGAATTTATTTTTTCCACTCCCCAACAACGTTGCAGTTAATGGAATATATTTTTCCAAGCGTGACCTGATGCATCTCATTTTGTTGGTGATTTGATATTGATGAAAAGTTATATCCTTTTATTGGTGATTTGATGTTGATGAAAAGTTAGATTGCACAAATGCCTAATGTTAAGTAATGATTTCTTTTAGTTACAATTCTAGCCTTATTTAAATGGCCAACAGTTTAGACATGCTCAAAAAAAGAAATTCAAAACTTGGAACTACATAAGTAAGTGAATGACATAAGTTACTGCGTGGCTTAAAAATTCTTCACAATAACAAAAGATAAGAAAAAAAACCTGCCTTAATAATGGCTAAAATCAAAATGAAGGAGCTATGACAGGAATAGAACAAACTACTTGCACTCAACACCAAAAGTAATGCCTCAAAAAGGTCTCATTCATGGGACAACCATCACATAATAACCAATGTTTACATCACATTAACCTACCAAAAAAACCAACTAAATTGACAGCACAACTAGAATCATTTACATTGAACAACCAAGGTACAACTATGTAAATTTTTCCTAACCACCTAAAGACTTCAATCACATGCAGTCATGACCATGAACCTACTTTCGTTGTGACCTCTTTCCGGAAGTATAAACTGGCCTACAGCCGGATCCACCACCCTGCAAACAAAAAAATCGCTTGTGCAATCAAATGGTATAGTTCAAAACATTAATGCACTAGAACTATCATGACATAAGTAACAAGTATAAATGTCAAGAATTACCACATCAAGCGCATACGGATCACCAGAATACCAGGAATTAATCAACAAATACATACCTCATCAACAACATCGTCATCCATGGCAGTGCAATTTCTTCTGTCGTGGCCTAATCCGAGGCACCGCCTACAGTGCCTCCCGTTATTCGCATTTGTGCTCCCCCGAGGTGCACCCTTGGACCTGATAACCTTTGGGTCGAGAATGTGAGTTTCATCCGCTCCTACTTGAACACGACTGCTCCTTTGCCCTATGTCACCTAGAGATTCAAACTCCCTCGACATTCTGGCTACCTCTGTCATGGCAGTGTTGTATGTTTCCGTGCATTGCGCGGCTGTAAAACACAGTGACAGGCAGGCACTCCACAATGCACCATATCTAACACGAAATCCATCCGTGGGATTGACTGAGGCATGCTGACTACTACTATCGGCGACCTTGGCATCTTTGCACCACCTGCGCAGGACCAATCGGCTCGGCAATTCTTCTTTCTCTAGCTCTTTCAAGACACAAAATATATGGCAGCAAGGTATCCCTAATCTCTCCCATAACTTACAAGAACATTCATACTTATCACAACTTCTATCCACGAAAACCGAGTCTACATGATGGGGCTTTCGATACTTTCGGAACATGAACTTCTCCGTGCCACCGATACTGTCCCTGTGCAACACTAACAATGGCCCAACTCCCTCAATCTGTTTTTGCACCTCATAGAATATTTCCCTCGTGTAGAACTTGCTCACAGATCTTTCCAATGCTTCAAGACCCGTTGTCAACACCGGATTTGAGTAAAGAGTCTTGTAATCTGCAATGAACTCGTTATTCCGGTAATCTTTAACTACTCGATCCAGGTTCTCAACTAACTCAAGTAAGCAATTCCCAGACTTGATAAATTTCATAAGTGATGAATTAATACCCTCGCACCGAGAAGTGGTTCGTATGCCGGCACAAAACTTCTCACACAAATAAGCATTTGCCCACATCTCTCTCTTTTCGTATGTCTTTGCGACCCAATCGTTGTCCTCTAAACCGAATGATGTGATCATGTCCACCCAATATCTGTCAAACTCTTCCATATCAAAGTGACCATACACAGCAGTCTTAAACGCAGCACAAAAATCTTTGTCTTTAATATTAACAACTGCATTTCGAGCAAGATGCCAGGTGCATAGTCTATGTGTCGCACTAGGGAATTCACCTCTAATGGCCTCTCGCATGGATTCATCGCCATCTGTGACAACGACTTTCGGCTCCTTGTGCCTCATTACCTCCAAGAAGCTACTTAACAACCATTTGTAGGAAGGAATCTTCTCGTCCTCTAGCAAACCGAACCCAAAAATAATTGTCTGTCTATGATGGTTGGTGCCAGAAAAGATCACAAGAGGTCTGTTATATAAGTTTTTTCTGTACGTTGAGTCAAATGCTAACACATCATCAAAGCATTCATAGTCATGCTGCATGTTACCATCTGACTAAAATAGGTGCCCAAGGTGCTTCTCAACGCAATAAGAGTACTGCACAACTGCCATCGGATCCAACTCAGCCTTGCCCTTCAAGTAGCTTATTGCTGCGGCTGCACCTCCCTCGACAATCCTTGATTGCCTAACTCCATCCATATAATTATACAAGTCCTTAATAATGAAGTTAAGATTCCGATATCCACCACACATGTGGGCAAAGAAGCCCATTATTTGAGTTGTTTTGAACCCAGCATCATGCATGCTATGTATATGCGCTTTGTGCCCTTCAGGGATCTTCCTATGTGGAGCCATGACATTAGTGAACTCTTGGGGTGCCAATTCGTGATTATGTTCCTCGACCAATGTTTTCGTCCGCCATTTCCTACAACTTTTTTCTAGAAACATCACAAGCTTGGCATTGCAATTCGTTCTCGTCTCCGGTTTATGAGTCCTTTTTCTATCAACTCGCTCGTAATGCTTCTTTTCACGCAGCCCTTGCCGATTGCAGTAGAAAAACTTCCTAACAATATTCCCCTCCTTGTCTTTAATAGAATCTCCCTTTCGCACTGCAAAGCCAATTCCCTTTGCATACGCGACATAGCTTGCATACGCATCTTCAATCCCATTAAATTCTGCAGATAACAACACGAAAGCAATCACAGGGTCTGGACAACTGAATTGTTTACCCATGACATTCTCGGAGTTTGCATGATCCTCTGCAGCAGCATGCATATAGCTTCCACCACCATCCCTGCCGTCGTATTCACTGTCGGAATGGCCACTATCCCCTTCCTCAGTCAGCGGTTCCTCCAACCCGTTCAAGTCATTCCCCATCTCCCGAATCGGTGCTCCAACCATTAGTCCAATGACCTGACAACTCTGACGTGCTGCCATCATCCAAATCCGACTCACTATCAGACATCCCTGGATTTAAAAAAAATCCATTGAGGAACAAAGCATGTTGTACACGTCGCTTATGGAATTAACTTAAATGGAGAAAATTGCAACTTAAATTAGCATTAAGCGAAGTCCATAGTCGTCAGTCAATAGTTTATCACAGTGTATGGTCTAAATAAATTGGTTGACTCATTGGTTTCTAACATTACAAAGATAATTTCTTAATTTTTGGGTTAAGGTTGACCAGAAGAGAATTGCTAAAAGAATATATCAAATTCAGTTTAACCAAAATCATTTATACTAAACGCACATAGTTTTGTTTTCAAAAGCATAAGTTTGGTTATTTGATTTTACAGCATCGGGACCTCAAGACCATGACAACGGTTAAATATTTTATTAAGTTTACTATTCTTGGTAAAGCCATAAGGATCTGCTTTTGTTCCAATCACAATCAGCCCCTAATAAACAATTTTTTCGGCGGTCGATTACAGGGTTCATCTTGTTCCTAAGCATCATAATAGAGGTATTAACTTACTTTTAAAAATTCAATTTAAGCAACTCTGTGCATTTTTTGGGAAACAAAACCAGTATATCCAATGCCTAACACAACAGATTAACAACCATCTCAACAAATTCAGCATAATTGCATATTCCTCCGATATAGAACAAAGCTAAAAAAATTATACTCACCAATGTAAGAGCACAGAATAGGAACGAACAGGAGCCAAATTTCACCGTTTCCGAAGAGCAACGACGCAACCCAGCAGACACAAGGGACACCAGGCGAGTCAGAGATCCAGAACCAGCCTCCATAGTTCAAGGGTTCCACCCTTGAGAGAGATCGAAGGGGCACTTCAAAGGAGACAGAGGAGAGGCAACGATGGCGCGAACCCTACCGTTCCACTATTCTTCTGCTCTTCCCAGCTGAGTCGCCGACATAGATTCCAATAGAGAGAGAGAGAGAGAGAGAGAGAGAGAGAGAGAGAGAGAGAGAGAGAGAGAGAGAGAGAGAGAGAGAGAGAGAGAGAGAGAGAGAGAGAGAGAGAGAGAGAGAGAGAGAGAGAGAGAGAGAGAGAGATTAAACTTTTTATGAATCCAAATCCTCGATGCTTAGACAGAACTTACAGTCATACAAAGATAAGTTATCTATCCTCTGATAACATACGAGTCTATCAAGTTCAGATATGCCTTTCTCATTGTAACTAACTGCAGCTATGCCTCGAACCTTAACTATATGGTGGATCCAAATCTATCATTTAAAAGATAAATAGCTAAATGAAAAGCAATAGGTCATGATTTCTACAATCGAGGTAAAAAAGGTTGAAAAATGAGAGTTGAATGCGATCCTGAGCTCAAATGAAATGCAGGAGACTTAACCGAAAAGCTGTGATCCAAATGCATGTTTGGTCCTTTGATTTTAGAGCTTCCCACATCATAAATCCATAGTGCACCATTGTTTTGGCTGTACCCTCATGTTGGCTTGTTCTGGTGTTCACATTTGTTGAATTGATGTTTATGAATGACCAAGGAAATACTACAATTTTGTACTTTGTACGGGAAAAATTGTCAAAAAATTTTTGGCAAGAAAATAAACCAAGCATGTAATTTCTAAAAAACATAGCATGAGGCTAACACACAAGAATGTTGATGTCAAAAAGGCTCCTCTTTATTGTAACAAAAACTCAAGTTGGCGGTTGCCAGGTTCCGGGCCTAAAAGTTGCACCAGATCCTGTTGACTCTGAGGACCTAAACAATATATTAAGGAGCAAATAAGAAAGTTCAGAAATTATATATCATAACCCAAAAGCTTGGGAAATGATTACTTTAAGAAATTCAACATGTTTGAATAATTGTATTTATAGCATAGATTTGTATCAATTAGCTGAGTTATGATTTTTATATAGATCTCCAAATGAAAATGTGATTTACAGAATTTTGGCTCATTTTAATGTTAATTGACTTGGAATATCCAGTCATGTTGCTGTGAACTTACTTAGGTTCCACTTTTTCTTTCTCAGTTTTGTTCTCTTGAGTGAACCTGCAAAAAGAGTATGTAATTACTATATGTTGAATGGTTACTTCTAAAGTATTTTATATGAAAAAAAAAAAATAAAAGCATTACTTAATAACAAATACGATATGGAAATTGGAGAAAATAAGCTAGGAAAAGATTGCACCCAAAGGGTGTAATGTATGCAACGTAATCTGATAAAGTCATCCGCAAATTCTACAGCTTAAACCGTGACCTTCAGGTCACACAAAATGAAGAACATCTAAAGAAGAATGAAGTACCTTGTATAGAAGATGAAATTTCTAGAGTACAGCATCAGCGATGCACTCTCTTTTTCTTTTTTTGGTAAACATCAGAGATGCACTCTAGCCGCTAGGACTAGGTATGTATAGTAATTAATTTTACTCCTTAGAGAAGCTAAACCAAAATACAGCCATTGGAACATGGGCTGGACCAGGTTTAGCTAAACCCAAACCCAGACCCAGACCCAGTCCCCGACCCGACCCCATTTCTTGGATGGGTCTTTTCAAGACCTAAACTTCATCCCAGTCCAAAAAAATAGACCCAAAAAGGACCAGGACAAATGGATATAATTTTAGACATTACACATAGTAAAGTAATGGAATATCAAAAGTTAGAGATAAAATTCAATAGATATTATACAATATTTGTACCAAAATAAATTATTACAATGGAAAAATAATATTATATAATATAAAAAAATATTAGTTGAAGTATATAAGGTTAACAATTTATCACTAATTTCACCAAGCCCGAAGCATGACTTGAACCCAGCCTAAAAGCAACACAAGTTGAAAATTCGAAAATAAGAACTCAGCAAAAAACAAGACTGCAGACACAACATGACAAAGCATGTGCATTTTCAATTTCAAATAGATATTTGTCTATTGATCCATCAATTCCAAAAAGACTCACCTCAAGCTACCCCTTGCCCAAGATGATTCTTCAGTCTCACTACCTATAATGCAATTATGTCAAATTGTATTAATGGGAGAGCTGGTTTATTAATACATAGTAATTGTACGAAACCTCAATGCTGGATGGCAAAGCCTAAAAATCAGTAAATCATTTGCAGAGAGTGATAAAAATTTATTGGCTTCTTTTATGGAAAAAAAAAAAATTCATCTATTATTCTGCTTTGAGGTCAGAAAAGTTTAAGTACTTGAGATAAAAAGGTGAGCTTCAAAAAAATAAAAAATAAAAAAGAATCAAATAATTTAAGAAGAAAAGCAATGTATGATGACCTTCTGAGCCAACTGGAATTTGCCGGATAAAACTTTTCAAGTCTGGACCAGCAACTTTTCCTGCATCAAACTTCAATTAATCAATAAATCAAGAAGTAGAAGAAAATTTGGAATATAACAAAATTTTAAGCATCTAACCAGGGCTGACACGTTTGCCTGTACTTCCTTCTTTGGCCCTCCTTTCCTCTTCTCTCTTTAGAACTTAAAGAAAAAGAAACACACAAATAAAAGAAGAAAGTGTTGGGGACTGTAGACCTAGACTTTTACGAAAAAATTATTGTTTTGTTACACTTATTAGCTAACGTGAAAATATAAGTTACACACACGAACAACATTTTGTCTAACACGTTCACGCCTTGCTTCCAATTCCATCATTTCCTGAGAGGAATAAGAAAGTGTTATCAAGCGCTACTGCAATAGTATAAGTTGTTCTGCCAAAAAGCCTGTTCATAAAAGTTTCACTTCTCAGTAAACAATACAAGCCATTATTTAGTTTAAGATTTTGTTATTCCATTACAAAGTTACAAATAGGAGTAACCAACTCATGGATTAGTTTTGGTTGAAAATATTGATGAACAACTATCTCTTATTTATTCATCCCTTTATAATCCTAACCCCATTTAAACCTCAAACAAAAAACAACCACCCTCACCAAAAAAGTAGAAAGCCTTGGCCAAGAAAAAACCACCGAAAAAAAGAAGACAAATCAAACATATTTCCATTCCTTTAAACAATTTATTAGAACTACATTCATGTTAAAGAATTAGGATATAAACCAAGTGGTTACCATGTAAGAATGATTTTTAATATGACTTTGTTAATTATAAATTTAATGTACACATAATTTGATCGAACAGCTACAATCACATTCTCATATAAAAGTACTGTTTCGTCCCGGCCCAGTTGGCACAATACCCCGACCCGGGCGGTCGGCCTAACAAGGCCGTCGGACCCGAACTGGGAAACCAACCCAGACACCTATTCCCCAGCAGCCAGCCACATGACAGCTGGGACAAGGAAGCTTCCTGGAAGGTGGGTCTGTCCTTGTGGGACCCACTCTACTGACAGGGTATATATGAGGAGGGCCCTACCCCTCCCCCACGGTACGTGACAATCCCTTTACTTTTACTGCCATCTGTATGGTCTCTGACTTGGGCGTCGGAGTCCTTTTTACAGGTGGTTCCCTCTTTCCAGCATAGCTGCTCACGAGGTCGTGAGGTCCCGCTTTCCACTCTCCCATACCATAGTCCGAGAGATCCATCCGTTCACCATCAATGTAGACCAGGCTCCCACCATCACTCACCCTCTTCGTCCATCCGATCCGTTTGATATCTGAGTCACCGAACATTTGGCGCCGTCTGTAGAGACCTGGCGTGAATGAATTTCCTATTAAGTCCTATGGAAGGCAATGATGGAGGCGAGCCACGTAGGGAGGAAGTGGTTCCCTGAACCAGAGGGGTAGCCTCCTTGGCTTCCTCTCGTGAGTGCACAAGATCCCCCCCTCGGTGAGGAGAGCCTCCCTCCCACTCCCGGGAAAGGCGTCCCTTCAGAGGGACGGGGAGCGACTATCCGCAGATAATGTAGGAGTTGCGCCATAGGGTGCAGAACCTGGAACGAGAGCTAGTGGGCAGAGAGAAATCAAAGGGAGAAGCCATGGGGAAAGTAGAGAAGTGCCGAGGAGACGACAAGACCCTATAAGCTACACCCGGCCTCCGACGAAACAAACTGAGGAGGAAAACAGAGAGGATAGCAGAGAGAGACCAAGGAGAAAGCCACGATGCCCTGTGATCATGGGGGCAACCCCTTTCCACCACTCCATTATCGAGGTCCGGCTTCTGAAGCATTTCGATAAGCCAACGGACATGAGATATGACGGCACCCAAGATCCTCAAGAACATCTAATGGCCTTTGAGGCCAGGATAAATCTGGAAGGTGTGGGTGATGAAGTGAGGTGTCGAGCCTTCTCCGTGACCTTAGCAGGGCTGGCAATCCGCTGGTTCAACGCTCTCTCCCAAGGCTTCGTGACAACTTTTGCAGACATAACCCGCGCCTTCTTGGCTCAGTTTACCATGCGTATTGCTAAAGCTAAGCACCCGATCAACTTGTTAGGGGTAACACAGAGAAGCGAGGAACCGACCAGGAAGTACCTGGATAGGTTCAATGATGAATGCTTGGAGATTAACGGCTTAACCGACTCAGTGGCCAGTTTATGCTTGACGAACGGGTTGCTGAACGAGGATTACAAGAAGCACCTTACCACCAAACCCGTGTGCACGATGCAAGAAATCCAAAATGAGGCTAGGGAGTATATCAATGACGAAGAGGTTAGCCAAGTCGTAGCAGCCAACAAGCGGCAGTCCGCCTATAACCCTTGCCATCATCCCGATAACGGGAAAAGGTCGAAGGAGCACTCCAAAGATGGAGGGCCAGCTAAAGGCCTTCAAGCCGTTCCCCCGGGTAGGGAAGTTTACTAACTACACTCCCTTGACAGCCCCGGTCGTCGAGGTGTACCAGCAAATAGCTGACAAAGGCATTCTGTCGAAGCTCCGACAACCTAAAGATAGAACTGGAAGGAACAAAAACATCTACTGCAACTACCACAAAGACTTCGGCCACAAGACCCAATATTGTTTCGATTTGAAGGATGCTTTGGAGCAGGCGATTCAAGAAGGTAAGCTGGCAGAGTTCTCTCACCTCATAAGAGAACCCTGGAGGCGGGATCGTGACCAATCTAGTGACGACAAGAGCCGCGCCGTGAGACCAAGGCAAGAGCCCGAGGAGGATAATGAGCGCGGCCTCACCATTGTGAATGTTGTAGTCGGGAGAGACGTTAGCACCCAGGTTGAAGTCGGCATGTAGGAAAGATGCCAAAGTCTTGGTTGTGTCATCGTCTAGCCCCGCGCCTCCCTCCAGGAGAGTCAATATCATTCGGACCAGAGGACCAATGGTTCGACGACTTGCTGGAGAACCCTTCTATGGTGATCACAGCAAGGGTGGGAACTAGTCTGGTCAGGCGAATCCTCGTAGATACCGGAGCCGATTAAAACATCATGTTCCGTAATGTGTTTGATGCTCTGGGCCTCCGAGACACCGACCTGAGAACCCACCAACACGGTGTGGTTGGCTTAAGCGATAACTTTATCAAGCCTGATGGAATAGTCTCCCTCCCAGCCTCCATAGGAAGAGGTCGAGGGAAGAGGTCGGTAATGGCGGAGTTCGTTGTTCTAAGGGACTCCACGGCCTACAACCTCATCTTGGGAAGGAAAACCATCAACGAGATCGGAGTAGTGATTTGTACCAAACTACTGATGAAATTTGTTGTTAATGATGGGTCGGTCAGATCCATCTGGGGAGATTTGGAAATGGCGGTCGCATGCGACAACGCCAGTCTCTCCCTAAGAAAAAAGTCCAAAGAGGCATCCGGGGTCTTCCTAGCTGATCTAGATGCCAGGATCGGCGACTCGGAAGAAAAGTTCACCTTCGTGAACAGAAACCTCCCTCATGACTTGAAAGAACAACTGGTGGAAATGATTCGAGCAAACGGCGATCTGTTTGCTTGGACACCAGCCGACATGCTGGGAATTGACCTCCAATTCATGCCACACAACCTTGCCGTGAAGGCAGAAGCTAAACCGGTGGCACAGAGAAGGAGGAAAATGTCCCAGGAAAAGGCTGACGAGGTGGCCAGGCAAACAGCCAACTTGCTAGAAGCAGGGTTCATCCGAGAACTGGACTACTCGACCTGGCTGTCGAACATAGTCCTAGTCAATAAAGCCAATGGAAAGTGGAGAATGTGCGTGGACTATTCCGATCTTAACAAGGCATGCCCCAAGGATTCCTTCCCCTCCCTAATATTGATGCTCTTGTAGACGCGGCCGCGGGGTATCGGTTTCTGAGTTTCATGGACGCATATTCTGGCTACAACCAGATACCGATGCACTGGCCAAACGAGGAGAAAACGGCGTTCATAATGCCAGGGGGTACATACTGCTATAAGGTGATGCCTTTCGGGGACCTGTCCAAGGACAACTGGGAAGGGGCCAGGAGGTCGATCCCCCATTGGCTAAAAGGCTAGGAGGCCATTTGCAGGCTGAGTTCGGATGCCGGCGCCTTCTGGAAATTTGTGTTTTCTTGGCACTTTTTGCATCTCCTGACGAATTCTTGGGCGTCAGCCATCATCGTGGGCCAATAGTAACCGGCTCTGACGAGCTCCCGAACCAAAGCCTTCCCCCCTATGTGATGGCCGCAACAACCCTCGTGGACCTCCCTGAGGACGTAGTCTATCTGGTCGGGTCGTAGGCACTTCAATAGGTGTTGACTCAGCCCTCTCTGAAACAGTTGGCCTTGCACTATTGTGTATTTGGCTGCCTCCTTTCTCAATTCCTTTGCCTTCTTGTGGTCGTCAGGGAGTTTGCCACTTCCCAAGAATTCGGTGACGGGGGCGACCCACGACGGATCGACGTCTACACGGGTTGCACAGGGCGATTGTTGGTTCTTTTACCAAGCCTTGAATTAAGGAACGGTTTCTCGTTCCCGGTTTTGTGCTGGCCAGTTTAGATAGGAGGTCGGCGCACGTGTTCCTTTCCCTTGAGACATGCTGTACCACGACTTCTTCAAAGTCCTTGCTCAAGTTCTTAACCTTTTCCAGGTATTTTTGTAGTAAGGGGTCCTTGGCCTGATACATCCCGTTGATCTGGAATGTGACGACCTGAGAGTCACTGTTCACTTCTACCCTTGTCACCCCCACTTCCTTTGACAGTAGCAGGCCGCTGATAAGGGCTTCGTATTCCGCCTGGTTATTGGAGACCAAGAACTCAAACTTGATGGTTTGTTCGTACACTATTCCTAATGGGCTCTCGAGAATTATCCCTCCTCCTCCAGACGTTTGGTTGGAGGCTCCGTCAACGTGGAGCTTCCACCGTGTTCCCGGAGCTTCGTGAGGGTCCCCCGTGAGGCCTGGGCTTTGATCGCATGTCTCGGCTTGTACTGCAAGTCGTACTGGGATAGCTCAATTGCCCAGGTCATCATCCGTCCCGCCAGATCGGGTTTTTGCAAGACTCGACGTATTGCTTGATCCATCCTGACGACAATACGATGACTTTGGAAATACTGACGTAACCTTCTGGATGAGGTTAGCAGCGCATACGCCAACTTCTCCAACTTACTGTATCTCAGCTCCGCTCTTTGGAGTGTTTTGCTAACAAAATACACTGGCTGTTGGGCCCTCCCTTCTTCCCGTATCAAGACGGCCACCAAGGCCTCATCGGTTACGGCTAGGTACAGATACAATGCTTCGAAGTCCTTGGGTTTCCCGAGAACAAGAGGTGCCGACAGTATTCTCTTGAAATGGTGGAAAGCCTCCTCACATGCTGGGTCCATTCAAACGCAATCCCTTTTTTCATCAGGTTGAAGAATGGGAGTGCCTTTGTTGCCGACGCACCGAGAAAACGCAACAGGACAGTAAGCCTTCCGGCTAACCTTTGTATGTCCTAGACACACCCCGGGCTATTCATCTGGAGGATTGCTTCACATTTCTCTGGGTTGGCTTCCACTCCTCTTTGGTTTATCATGAAGCCCAAGAACTCCCCGACTTCCATGGCGAAGGCGCACTTGAGAGGGTTAAGCCTCATGTTGTGCCGCCAAAGAGATGCAAACACGGTCTTTAGATCACTGATGAGGTCTTCGGCCCGGGTGGTCTTCACCAAGATCTCGTCAACGTACACTTCTACCGTCTTGCCGATAAGCTCGCTAAGTACCTTGTTCATCAGCCTTTGATATGTAGCTCCTACGTTTTTCAGTCCGAAAGGCATCACCTTGTAGCAGTATGTACCCCTAGCGTTATAAATGTCGTTTTCTCCTCGTCTGGCCGGTGCATCGGTATCTGGTTGTACCCAGAGTATGCGTCCATGAAACTCAGAAACCGATACCCCGCGGCCGCGTCTACAAGAGCATCAATATTAGGGAGGGCGAAGGAATCCTTGGGGCATGCCTTATTAAGATTGGAATAGTTCACGCACATTCTCCACCTTCCATTGGCTTTCTTAACTAGGACTACGTTTGACAGCCAGGTCGAGTAGTCCAGTTCTCGGATGAACCCTGCTTCTAGCAAGCTGGCCGTTTGCCTGGCCACCTCGTCAGCCCTTTCCTGGGAGATTTACCTCCTTCTTTATAACACTGGTTTAGCTTCTGCCTTCACGGCAAGGTGGTGGGACATAAATTGGGGGTCAATTCCCGGCATGTCGGCTAGTGTCCAAGCGAACAGATCGCCGTTTGCTTGAATCATTTCCACCAGTGGTTCTTTTAAGTCATGAGGGAGATTTCTGTTTACGAATGTGAACTTTTCTTCTAAGTCGCCAACCCTGAACTTCTCGAGATCTCCTTCAGGTTCTGGCCTGGGCTTGTCGTCGACCCTGGCGTCTAGATCAGCTAGGAAGACCCGGGATGCCTCTTTGGACTTTTTTCTTAGGGAGAGACTGGCGTTGTCGCATGCGACCGCCGTTTCCAAATCTCTCCTGATGGATCCGACCGACCCATCATCAGCAACAAATTTCATCATCAGTAGTTTGGTACAAATCACTGCTCCAAACTCGATGGTTTTCCTTCCCAATATGAGGTTGGAGGCCGTGGAGTCCCTTAGAACAATGAACTCCGCCATTACCGACCTCTTCCCTCGACCTCCTCCTATGGAGACTGGTAGAGAGACTATTCTATCAGGTTTGATAAAGTTATCGCCTAAGCCGACCACACCGTGTTGATGGGTTCTCGGGTCGATGTCTCGGAGGCCTAGAGCATCAAACATGTTACGAAACATGATGTTCGAATTAGCTCCGGTGTCTACAAGAATTTGCCTGACCAGACCAGTTCCCACCCTTGCTGTGATCACCATAGGAGGGTTCTCCAGCAAGTCGTCGAACCATTGGTCCTCTGGTCCGAATGATATTGACGGGACTCTCCTGGAGGAAGGCACGGGGCTAGACAATGACACAGTCAAGACTTTGGCATCTTTCCTACATGCTGACTTCAACCTAGGAGCAACGTCTCTCCCGACTACAACGTTCACAATAGTAAGGCCGCACTCATTGTCCTCCTCGGGCTCTTGCCTTGGTCTCACGGCACGGCTCCTGTCGTCACCAGATCGGTCACAATCCCGCCTCCTGGGTTCTCTTATGAGGTGTGAGAACTCTGCCAGCTTACCTTCCCGAATCGCCTGCTCCAAAGCATCTTTCAAATTTAAACAATCTTGGGTCTTATGGCCGAAGCCCTTGTGGTAGTCATAGTAGAGGTTTTTGTTCCCTCCAGTTCTATCCTTGAGTTGTCGGGGCTTCAACAGGATCCCTTTGTCGGCTATTTGCTGGTACACGTCGACGATCGGGGCTGTCAAGGGAGTGTAGTTAGTAAACTTCCCTACCCGGGAGAACGGCTTGAAGGCTTTAGCTGGCCCTCCGTCCTTGGAGTGCTCCTTCGACCTTTCCCAGTTACCGGGATGACGGGAAGGGTTATAGGAAGACTGCCGGTTATAGGCGGACTGCCGGTTGTTGGCTGCCACGACTTGGCTAACCTCTTCGTCATTGATATACTCCCTAGCCACATTTTTTATTTCTTGCATCGTCAACACGGGCTTGGTGGTAAGGTGCTTCCTGAAATCCTCATTCAGCAACTCGTTCGTCAAGCATAAACTGGCCACTGAATTGGTTAGGCCATCAATCTCCAAGCATTCATCATTGAACCTATCTAGGTACTTCCTGGTCGGTTCCCCGCTTCTCTGCGTTACCCCTATCAAGTTGATCGGGTGCTTAGCTTTAGCAATACGCGTGGTAAACTGAGCCAAGAAGGCGCGGGTTATGTCCGCAAAAATTGTCACAGAGCCTTGGGGGAGAGCGTTGAACTAGCGGATTGCCGACCCTGCTAAAGTCATGGGGAAGGCTCGACACCTCACTTCATCACCCACACCTTCCAGATTCATCCTGGCCTCAAAGGCCGTTAGATGTTCTTGAGGATCTTGGGTGCTGTCATATCTCATGTCCGTCGGCTTATCGAAATGCTTCGGAAGCCGGACCTCGAGAATGGAGTGGTGGAAAGGGGTTACCCCATGATCACAGGGCGTCGTGGCGTTCTCCTTGGTCTCTCTCTGCTATCCTCTCGGTTTTCCTTCTCAGTGCGTCTCGCCGGAGGCCGGGGGGTATAGATTATAGGGTCTTGCCGCCTCCTCGGCACCTCTCTACTTTCCCCTTGGCTTTCTGGATCGGACCGGTAGTACGGTGTGCCCCTAGAGCGGTCTCTTCGGAGGCTTCTCCCTCTGGTTTCCCTCCTCCTTTGAAGGGATGAGGAACGATGTTGTCTCGGGGCAGGCTAATAGTGCTCTCTACCCGCTAGCTCCCGTTCCAGGTTCTGCACCCTGTAGCGCAGCTCCTGCATTATCCGCGGATAGTCGCTCCCCGTCCCTCCGAAGGGACGCCTTTCACGGGAGCGGGAGGAAGGCTCTCCTCGCCGAGGGGGGGTCTCGTGTGCTCACGAGAAGAAGCCAAGGAGGCTACCCCACTGGTTCGGGGAACCACTTCCTCCCTACGTGGCTCGCCTCCATCATCTCCTTCCATAGGACCTAATAGGAAATCCATTCACGCCAGGTCCCCACAGACGGCGCTAAATGTTCGGTGACTCGGGTATCAAACGGATCGGATGGACAAAGAGGGTGAGTGACGGTGGGAGCCTGGTCTACGTTGATGGTGAACAGATGGATCTCTCGGGCTACGGTATAGGAGAGTAGAAAACGGGACCTCACGACCTCACAAGCAGTTGTGCTGGAGAGGGGGAGCCACCTGCAAAAAGGACTCCAACGCCCAAGTCAGATACCGTACAGATGGCAGTAAAAGTAAAGGGATTGTCACGTAACGTGGGGGAGGGATAAGGCCCTCCCCATATATACTCTGTCAGTAGGGTGAGTCCCACAAGGGCAGATCCACCTTCCAGGAAGCTTCCTTGTCCCAGCTGTCATGTGGCTGGCTGCTGGGGAATAGGTGTCCGGGTCGATTTCCCGGTTCGGGTCTGACGGCCTTGTTAGGCCGACCGCCCGGGTCGAGGCATTGTGCCAACTGGGCCGGGCCGAATCACAGCTTAATTAAGCTCTTTTTAAAAAAATAGCTTAAACAATAAATACTTATATTAAAAGTAGTTTATAAATAAGTTATTTTGTGTTTGATTTTCTAGTTCTAAAAGTGCTTATTTTAAAAGAAATGTGATAAAAAGTTTTTTTATTATGAGAGAAGTTTTTTTTTTTAACTTCTCTATAAGCACTTAAATAACTTCTTAAAAAACTACAATTTGATTTTGAAAATTGCACCAAACATTAATACTAATACTTTTCATAAATCAAAAGCTAAAAAAAAAAAGTAACTTTTGCAGCTTCTCAAACGGCCCTTTGTCCAATAAAAGCGAATATTGCCATACTTCCAAGGTTGTTAGGAGCGGACGCTACCAAAGAAACCACCCTAAAACATATATATAGTTACATTGGTAGCTAAATGGCTATGGCGCTTTCCTTTAACACCTCACTATCTATGGCATCAACTTATCAAGAATAAGTATGGTTTGGACAGGACTGGTTAGGATGCAAATGCTGCTACCCATACTACTCATTCTAGCCCTTGGAAGTTCATTTCTCAAGGTTATACTATTTTTAAACCCTAGCTTTCTTTGAATGTAGGTGATAGTTCTTGTTTTAACTTATCACTTATGGGAAGACCACTGAATAGAAGATACCTCTCTTAAGAGTTTCTACATCTCTATTAACTATCTTCCTTGAATAACTCCCCTATCCAGGCCTTCTACACCAGACGAGGTTCTTTCTTCACATGGGACTTCCAATTCTTCCATAACCTAAATCATAAGGAATCCTCTGAACTTATGATCCTCTTAAGTCTCCTTGATAATTTTTCTTTATATTCCAACCCCGACAAAAGGTCATGGTCTCTTTATTCCCTTGGTAGTTTTAGTTGTAAATCATTCATCTCTAATGCATTCCTAAAATAAAACCTCTTCCCATATTGACAAAACCTATTTGGAAGTCCAAAGCTCCCTCTAAAGTCAAATATTCAATATGGATAGATATGCTTAACAGAATTAACACCAATGGCATGTTTAGGGTTTAGGTTCAAAGGCCACATAGGTTGTCTCCCCTAATGTGTCTTATTTTTTGGAAAACTCAGAATCAAGTTCACATCTGCTTTTGCATTTTCGCATGTGATTTTGTTGAACAATTTGTTTGCCATCTTTGATGAATATTGGGTGGTCCCTGCAACCTTAGATGAATTCCTCTTAACTAGGTTTTTATTGGTTTCAGAAGTATGAAAAGAGGCAAAATCATTGTGGCACTGTGCAATATACGCTACTATTTGGAGTATTTGGTTGGAGCACAATGCACACACCTACAATGACAAATTTTCTAACAAGCAAGTTTTGTGGCATAGATGTTTGGCATCTATTTGGTGTAACTCTTTAAGGAGGACTTTCCGTCCTAGACATATTGAGAGACTGAAACTTATTCTTTATAGATAATTCTTATTGTTTTTTATCTATTACAGAAGACCTCTTATCCTCTAAATTGTATTCTTCTTCTCTCCACCTTAATGAAATTCTTCTTTTACCACAAAATAAATAAATAATAGCACAGTCCATTATCACCCATATAATCTATAAAAATAAATAATAACATCATTCAATATTAAAACCAGAATAATTGCAGCATATGCATAAGGAGAAAGAGAGAAACGCTTACTGATACCATCAACCTCTTCCATTTTGGTGAAGTATTTGTTTCCAGTTTTATCCACTCCCATCATATTTCGATTGCTCAGCAACCCAGAAATCTTTCCCAGAACCCTCCGCATTTTGTTTATTTTTGCCGTTTCCTTTTCAAAGAAAAACAGTCGAAACATGTTACAGAGTTGGATTGGAGATTGCAAACTTCAAAAACTTTACAATATGATACTCCATTACTACCTTCATTCCACAATATTAGACTTTTTAAGGTTATACACTATGATAAATAAAATGATCGAATGTTCTAAATTTCCTAAAAAGAAAATATATACGTGACTAAAATACTAAGTGGAAAGATGAATTCACATATCATATTAAATTCCAGAAAAGAAAATCAATCTAACTGCGGAACTACAATGGAACAGTAGAAAAAGCACTAACCACAGAGGGTGGGGAAGTGGAATCGGTGGTTGAAATCAATGATGAGATGAGCAGGCAGCCACTGTTGTCGCTGGTTATGGGTTGTGGATGTGGAGTGGCTGCCGCTGTTGGCTGGTGTTGTCGCCACTATACTGTTGAAATCGCCACCGTCGTTGGGATGTTGCTGGCGGGTACAGTTTGAGGAGATGGTGGGTGCAGTGCTGCGCTGCGGTGGGTTAGAACTTAGGCGATTGGTGAGGAAAGCTAAAATGTAATAAAACAATACAAAATTAACAGAAATACCAAGGTTCGAAAAACTGAACCAATCATCGAACAGCTCTAACTATTGGTTCACTGATTTATTGATTCAACCGATTCAACCATGCTTCAATCGGAATAACTATTTTATAATAAAATAATAAATAAAATATAAATAAACACATTAAAACATAATTATAGTCTAATATAAATTTTAAAATAGCATCCAAATTAAAAGTACTACATCAACAACAATATTATAATCTCATAGTTGGAAGCACAAGAACCACGTTCAATCTTCTTGATGCTGTAATTTTTGTTTGGCTAATTTTTTTCTCTAAACGCGAACATGATTCTGAATTTGAACTCTCGTTCACAAGAAGCAACAAATTGTAGCTTTTGTATTTAGCTTTTACGTTCACTTGATAAATTAAAAAATTAATTGACATTTTACCAATTTTGCCATTCAATCTCATTTACAATAAAAGATACAAAAACAATCATCAAAATTCTTGAATTTTTTTTTTCATGGCTATGATTTACAAACAAATATTTTTAATATTATTATTAATACTCTTTATTAAGTTTTAATTTTTTATCAATTTTTTATTTATTTTTCTTGTTAATAGTATGAATATTTTGTTTAGAGTTTTTTTTATGTTCACTTATGTATATTATTGTATTTTTTTAATAGAATTTTTAGTATTTATTGTTCATATAAATTTTTTTAATCATTTTTATTAATACGTACTATTTTATAGAACTTTATTTTTTTATTTGACTTTATATATTTTTTATTATATGTTCTTAAATTAGTATATATTTTATTTATTATTGTTGATTTTTATAATATAAATTTCATTAGAAAGATATAATTAAATACAAAAAGAATACTAAAGAAGAGTACTAACAAATTATAACAAAAAGAATACTAAATTTTAACACATAAATTTAAATTTTTTTCCAAAAGAAATTATAGTCAAAGAGTACTAAAATAATATAATTTTGAATGATATAAATTTATGTCTTTTTTTAGTAATTGTTATCTAAACGTAATTTTGAATGATGTAATCCAAACAATATTCATTTTATTATAATCCATTTTGATACAAAATTACCAAATATAAATCACTTTATCACTAACTCACGCTTTATTAAAATCAAATTTGTAAAATCAATTTTATACAATCAAACTCTAATCCAAACACACACTCAAAAGTTAAATAACAAAAAAACCACACATAAAATGCCAACATCAAAGTTTGTCATCAATCATCAAAATATGCAAAATCTTGCTGCAGATTTGCTTCGTCGAGTTTGGACAAGAAGAATCACCAATCAAGTGATGCCCCCCACCACCACTTTGATAAAAAAAAAATACCAATCACAAACCATTTAATCTCATATGAAGTTTAGTTAACGGCAACCCAATGAACAATTTATCAAATCAAGGACAGGAAAACACAATAAAGACAATTTATCAAATTAACAAGTTATCAAAAGGTCAAGAACAGTAGAACAATCTAACAATCAAAAGACTAAGAACAGCACCAAAAAAATAATTTATCAAATTAACAAGTTAATAAGATCAATTAAAACTGAAAATCAAAATAACAAGAACAATTAAAACTTTAAAATACAGCAAACCACCAACAAAACAAGAACTGGAACAACATATTAATCATTAAAACAACAATCAAATAAAACAACAACTGAATAATTAATACAAAAAAGAACAAGAAGGAAAAGAAATCACCTTAGGCTGGAGCACGTTCTGAAATTCAAACAGTACACGGAGAGGTAGCTGGAGCTTTAACACGTGATGGAGATGGCTGAACAACGGCAGAACGGCTGCGGAACGGAGGCTGAACAGAGGGCTAAGCAGCTTGAACACGCGACGGAGAGGGCTGAACAGAGGGCTAAGCAGCTCGAACTAGAAGACGAGGGCTGGAGAACGGCGGAACATCGGCAGAGCCTCGGTGAGACAGCGGCGGAATCACAGCCAAACAGAGGTAGAAGCTCCGCCAAAAAGGAGGCGGAAGAAAAAGGGCGACGCGTTGCGCCGACGCTGTAGCAGTGCGGATGGCAGCGGTGGCTGGACGTTGAAGAACGGCAACGAGATGGAGGGCTGCTTCGTGCTTCCTCCCAGCTGTGTTCGAGTTCTCTTCTCTACGTTCTTCAATGTGTTCAGACGTCCATGGCGGGGAAGGTGGCGTCGAGCAGCTGCGACGGCGGCAATGACATGGCGGTGGCTTGACGGCGCAAGTCTGGCAGTGATGGAGGAGATGTTGCTGCGGTGCTGCCTGGTTCTGCACTTCTGCTAGTGAGTGAGAGAGCTTAGGGTTACGTTCTCTTTTTCATTTTTTTTTTTGAAGGAACAAAACGGCGTCTTTTCGTCCAAAATACGAAAACCGGCCAAATCCCGATTCAGTTCGGCCTGGTTGAACAACGCTAAATTAGAGTGTGCGGATTAATTAAAAATGATATTTTTTTAATTTATTTATGGTATTTTCAATTTGACGGTCAAAAAATTAATTTGTTATAAATTTAGATTTTATTTAAAGATTTACATTAGTTAATAAATTGTTATATATAAAACAATCAAATTTTAATTTTTGATACTTATTTAAGTGAATTAGTGGCCTAACTATTAAATCAATCAAATTAGTTAAAAATGATAAATTGATGAAAATTCAAATGAATATATCTTCAAGTGATAATTATTAAATAATTTAATAAATTTAATTAAATTATCATTTAATGACTTTCAATTATCAACTTCATACGAAAATTACGATTTAAATTTTCACGAGATAAATTTTTATTAAAAATATAATAAAATTTAGCTAATATATGTCCTAAAACCACATGATAAAATTATTAATTAAATTTTTTTATAAAAAATATAAAATTTAAATTTTTAATATATTTATTATGTATTGATTAAAATAAATTATTTAAAACTCATTATTACTAGTAATTTTAATTTGTGTCCTTAAGAATTAAGACACACGATAATAAACCCAAAATAATATTATCTCTGTTTGTAATTTTCTTTGGTTTTAATTTTTGAACCATCATAATTTGAACTTTTTTTTTAATATTGGACCAAAGGTGGTATTACTCACCAAAATGATCAAACTGGAGAGTTTAACGGTGCTATGGGAGTTGTCAGATGCCGCAAGGAAGACATCGACGCTGTTATGCGGAAAACGTCACTGACGTGTTGATCAAAACGTCGCCGACGTTTTGTTGTGCATGGTCGACACGTGGCAGGTTCCTCTCTCTTTCCACACGTTGATCAAAACGTCAACTCCCTTCTTCCTTCATTCTTTCTTCTTCTGTCCATAGTCTCCATTTCTATTATTCATTCTGTTTGAAGAAGTTGAAAGTTGTCATTTTACTTATCCCACCACAAAGAAAATGGCAGCCAGTCAAAGATAGAGAAAGATTAGTATTTTAAACGTTTTATTAGTAGTTAATTAGGGTTAATCCTATTTTTTTGAACTAAAAGTTCTAAAAACAAATAGTATATAATTTTTTTGAACTAAAAGTTCTAAAAACAAATAGTTTGATTTTATATAATTTATGCGAAAAACAGGCCGCTTTAGAATTTTAGTTTTGTTTTAATTTTAGTGTCCCTGAGATTCATGCAAATACCCATAGTAATCCTTAAGATCCCAATTTTTCTATTGTAGTCCTCCAGATAGAGCTCCGAGCACTCAAAGTGGTCCCTGAGTATATTTCTGGTGATGAGTCATCACCGGAGCGCTGACGTTGACTCGGTTTGCCACGCTGGAGGGCTCCGAAACGGCGTCGTTTTGGTTTGGCGCCCTTGATAACCAAAAACAAAGCTGTTTTGACATTATTTAGCATAAATATCAATTTTCTCGCCAATACAAACTTTACTTGTCTCTTCTTCTTCCACCCTCTAACTCCGTCTTCGTATACTCATCAATGGCGTAACCGTAGGGTTCTAATCCCTGGGTTGAAAAAGTTGAGAGAACAAAAAGCAAGAGATTTTCGTTCTTCCCCTCCATCACCAGAAGCAAGAGGTTCGAACTTTGTGATCGTATTTAAGGTAATCTCCCTCTTTTTTTTTTTACTTTGCATTTTCGATTCAATGTTGGTTGTTGATATGCAAGTTGTTTGTGTGTCTAAAGTTTGGGAGTTTTGGTGTCGTTGTAGTGTCTAGGGTTTGAAGGTTGGCTGGGGTTTGTGGGGTTGCTATATTTAACCGGAATGAAACAGGGATGAAACAGGGATATGGTTCAAAAATGTGTTCTTGAGGTGTTGATGTTATTTTTTTTATAATGTATTAGTAGGCTTTCAAATTCTGCTTGTATTAAGTAAAACTATAAATTTCTTGCAGATGGAGTAGAGGTTGGACATCATGTTTCATCATCGGGGTGACTTCAAAAAGAATGCAGAAGGTGTTATGATTTATTCTCCGGACAACAAGGCCTGTTTAGGTGATCTAGACACTGACACGCTGGATGTATTCTTCATATGGAACTACCATAAGGAGCTTAGGTACAATGACATAACGCATTGCTGGTGGCATGTTCCTGGAAAAGGCTTGGATAATGGGTTGAGAAATATAAACAGCGACAAAGAGATAAGCGAGATGGTGAAATGTGCTAGGACAAATGAGGGAATGATTGATGTATATTTCGAGTATGGAGTGTCAGTTCTGAAGGTGTTAGAGGGAGGTAACACAATTGTGTACTTGGATGAAGATGGTGGAGAGGGGTGTAATGCTAAAGATGTTGATGTCAGTCCCCAACTGATTGAGACTCATGCACTCATAGTTGCTCCCACCTCGAAGGTTGTACTTTCACACTCCAACACCAAAGTTCATACTACATCTGAAGTCACACAGCCACCACCAGTGTCAAGGACTCCTACCCAACCCAAGGTGCCAACAAAAACACTAAACCTCCTAAGACAACTAACCCCCAAGGCAACGAAGCCCAATAGATTACACCAGCCCAGCAAGCCCACCAAGCCCACGATGCCCACCTAGACCATCAAGACCACCAAGCCCACCAAGCCCACCAGATCCAGCCAGTCCACGAAGCCCAAGGATCAAGTATTTTCAGGAGACCCTATACATGGTCTGCTCTCAGAGGATTCAGGAGCAAAGTGTTTAGTAATGAAGTTTCATTTGCTGTGTCTTCTGACTCTTCTGACAGTGAAAAGGATACCCTTTTTAAGCCAGGACTGGATGAGGGTAGTTCCTCTGATTCTGAGGCTACAGGGAATGATCATGAAATTGGTAGTAGGATTAGGAGACACAAGGTACAATCAGATGTAGGATCCAGAAATGTTAATCCAATATGGAAAGGGAAGGAGAAGATATTGGATGAAGATGATGGTTTGGTGCAGGAGGTGAGCGACACTGAAGTTGATCTTGGGTTCGTGGGTTGTGTTGATGAAGTGGAAGATGATGGACTAGACTCAAGTATTGACTCAGATGGTACCAATTCCTGGCACTCAGAGGAGATGAAAATTCCTCCGAACTCAGAAGATGAGCTGGAGGAAGGAAATGATTCTGAGGAGGCATATTCGCTGTTTAGGGAGGGTGCAAGGTTTAGAGAGTTGCATCTTGAGGTTGGCATGAAATTCGGAACGAAATGGGAATTTAGAGAAGCTGTGAAGGAATACACAATCCAGGAGGGTTGAAGTATAAAGCTAGTGAAAAATGACAACATAAGATGCAGGGCGATTTGTAAGGTCAGTGATTGTCCTTGGGTGGCTTATGCATCATGAGACCATGAAGACACATGTTGGCAAATTAAAACCTTCAACGATGACCACACTTGTCCAAGAGAGGACAAAAATAGGGCTGCCAACAGGAATTGGGTATGCAGCAAGCTTGTAAAGAAGGTGAGAAAGTACCTGAATTTTAGACACTACGAGGCTACAACTTACTTCAAGACACGGTTTGATTTAACACTGAATAAGAATTCAATCTTGAGGGCATTAATGGATGCTAGAAGTGTGGTGTATGGTGATGAGAAAGAGCAATATAGGATGGTTCGGGATTATGGTATGACGCTGCTGAATACCAATCCCGGTTCCACTATAGAGATATGTACCAGCCCACAGCCAGACGGTGAAGTTACCTTTGAAAGGATGTATGTATGCTTAAGCGGCTATAAAAACAGGTTCAAGGTTGGTTGCCGTCCTTTGATAGGGCCGGACGGTGCATTCCTTAAGACAATGTTTGGTGGCCAGATATTGTCAGCCGTGGGGTTAGATGCAAATCACCATATCTATGTAATAGCTTGGGCTATTGTCCGAATGGAGAATACAAAGACATGGAGATGGTTTCTTGAGCTACTTCATAAGGACTTGGGTTACTATAAAGATCATGACTGATGCTTCATATCAGATATGTAAAAGGTATAATGTATACACTTCTAATTATTGATGGTTAAATGCTTATATGTTATATGCTCATATGCTCACATGCTTATCTTTTACATGCTTATCTATGTAGTATACATGCTCATATGATTATCTGCATATCTGTTATGGGAAACATTGCTGCTAGAAATGACAAATAGGAATGGGATTAATCAGGGTGTCCTGTAAACCTTTTATATAGTTCAGCTCCTGAATCATTGTCTGATTATATGCATGTATGTTAGGGACTTTTATGGGGATCGATTGTAAAGTTTAAGGACCTTTATGGGATAAGCATAAACGCCAGGGACTAATATGGATCACGAATACAAAGTCAGGGTCATATATGTATACATTTTGTTGAAGCTATATATGTATAATGTTTCCTAAATCTGGCAGGGACTGATATCAGCAGTGAAAGAGGTGATGCCTGATGTGCATCACTGTTTCTGCGTCTGGCATTTATGGAAAAATTTCAACAAGAATTGGAAGGACTTACAGCTACGGGGACTTTTGTGGGAATGTACAAGGACAACAACATACCAAGATGGACAAGATCAAAAGGTTAAATGAGGATGCTTGGGCATAGTTACAGAAGTGGCCGATGGATGCTTGGACCAGAAGCTTATTCAGCCATAAGCCGAAGTTGGATAGCATCTGTAATAACGCATGCGAGGTGTTTAATTCTAAGATCAATGATGCACGAGCCAAACCCATCATAACATTGCTGGAGGAGGTAAGGATGTTTGTTATGCGCACCATAACAAAAAACAAGGTAAAGCTAAAGAATCACACTGGGAAGCTCACACCGGTTATAAAGAGCAGGTTGGAAAAGGTTAGGAAAGAATCCAAGTACTGGAAGCCTATTTGGACTGGGGATAACAGATACAAAAAATTTGAGGTGCACGGACATCCAACTAACCATGTTGTGGACATAGAAAAAAGATTGTGCACCTGCCAATTTTGGATACTGATGGGTAAGTTGATTGTGTAACACAATTGTCTTTATGCATTTTAGTTACTTCAACCATAACTATTATCATGGTTCATGTCATTGTTTGACACCTGCAGGTATTCCGTGTGTACACGCTTGTATTGCCCTCTCTCGTGTGAATAAGCAGCCAGAGGACTTCTGTCACAGATGGCTGACCATGAAATCATACAGGGAAACTTATAACCACCACATTAATCCAATTCTGGGGCAACCAATGTGGGAGCAACCAGAGGACTGTAACAGGCCACATGCTCCTAAAATCAAGACAAAACCTGGAAAACTAAAGATGAAGAGGAGGATGGATGCAGATGAGAAGAGTAGTTTTAGAACTAAGAAGCCTGAAGTTGACCCAAAATTGTCGGGCAACACTGCAGATGGTGTGCACCTAAAAAGACAGCTGGGGACTTTTACATGCAGTTTTTGTGGTGAAAATGGGCATACGAAGAGAGGCTGCAAAAAGAAGAGAGATGCTGATGCTGCCGCTGCTGCCGAGGCGGCTGAGAAGAAGAAAAATGATGAAGGACATCCTGCGCCTGAGCAGCTTGTTCAGCAGCCCCAAGACGATTCTAGCCAAGAAGATTTGGAAAGCAATCCCAGGAGATCGAGATAACTCAGCCTATTGCTTCTGAGTAAGAGGATTCTCAAAAGGTAACTAAAATTTTACATATTCAAACTTTTATTATTTCCATGCATCAATCTTACTTAATGCCCAAGTTTTTCTCCTATAGGATTCTGGACCGAAAAGACCTTCGAAGCTGTCACCAAGAAGACGATCCTCTCTGCCGCCAACCACACTAACAGTAAACTCCTTGCAGGGTGCATCTTCAGCAACAGCTTCAAAGTTTGCCAACTTGATGCAGTTCATCCCAATGCCAGGATTTAAGCCGCCAAGAAAGAAGAACTGAAGACTTTAGATATATCTACTTAGGAGTTTCTGTTTTGTGTAATTAGTCTTTTCCATCTACAATGACTAGATGGTGAATTGTGATCCAAAGGCCTTTTTGATATGCCTTGCTTTTGATTAAACTACAGATAGTAGCATAATGGTTTCTAGGCTGCCTTTTACCTTCATCTTTTGTTGCTTTTTTATAAACAATGGAATTTATCTTATATACTATGCTTTGTGGTTTACCATTCAAGAAGTAATTTTTTTTATTTTTTTGATAAACAATGAAATTTATCTTAACAACAGTTTCATAGTTAACAGCATTTTTCATTCCATCAAGAAAATTTTTTTGCATCTGTTGCTAACAGGGAACCCTAAACCACCAACTCATTCATCAGTTACAATACAGGATCACCAATAACACTATCAGTACAAACACAACTAACATTAACAACTGGGTAATCACTTTTTGCATCTGGACATCCTCCTCCAACCTTCGAAGCCTCCAGTCAAAGTTCATCTTCACTTCATCACCACACGATTCTGACTTCTCAACCTATTCTTCATTCCCAGAATCTGCCCACACAAAAAGCTCGCACCATCTCTTCCCACTTGTCTATAACCAAGAAAGGATCAAAGTTCAGAGAGGAACAACACAAGAACAGTCAGGGGAGGAGAATCATAACAACACAAGTAATTATTCTAACCCACATTATAATTGGGGCAGCCATAAAACGGTTTGTTCATATTCGAATCTGTGCCAGACCATCTGAGAACCGGCCTGCAGCCACAGCCGCACCATTCTGGCGGGGTCGATCTTCTGTTCTTCGTTTGTGTTCTAGTCCAGCTCCAGCTAGATGGGGAACGAACAGAGCTTCCACCTGTAGTGCTACCACCACCCATCATCGACATGAGTAGTAGCCCCAGATGAAAGTGTATGAACAGGAAGAAGTGTATGAAAGAAGAAGAAGAGGATATGAAGAAGACGAAGAGATGAAGTGTCTGAGAATTCAGGGATTTAGGGTTACATATAATAGGAGGGACCAATTTGGGTACAAATTGGAAATTTGCCAGCTCAGCTAGCCGTTGGGAGTCCTCTAGCGTGGCAAACCGAGTCCATGTCAGCGCTCCGGTGATGACTCATCACCAGAAATATATCCAGGGACCATTATGAGTGCTCGGAGCTCTACCTGGAGGACTACAATGGAAAAATCGGGATCTTAAGGATTACATTGGTTATCTGCGTAAATCTCAGGGACGACTATGGGTATTTACTCTAGAGTTTGCGGATTAATTAAAAATAATATTTTTTTTATTTTTAGTATTTACAATTTGACAGACTAAAAATTAATTTGTTATAAATTTAGATTTTATTTAAAGATTTAGATTAGTTAATAAATTGCTGCATATATAAAACAATCAAATTTTAATTTTCGATACTTATTTAAGTGAATTAGTGGCCTAACTACTAAATCAATCGAATTAGCTAAAAATGATAAATTGGTGAAAATTCAAATGAATATATCTTCAAGTGATAATTATTAAATGATTTGATAAATTTAATTAAATTATCATCTAATAATGACTCTCAATTATCAACTTCATACGAAAATTACGATTTAAATTTTCACGAGATAATTTTTTATTAGAAATATAATAAAATTTAGCTAATATGTGTCCTAAAGAATAAAGACACACGATAAAATTACTAATTAAACTTTTTTATAAAAAATACAAAATTTAAATTTTTAATATATTTATTATGTATTGATTAAAATAAATTATTTAAAACTCATTACTACTAGTAATTTGTGTCCTTAAGAATTAAGACACATGTTAGTAAACTCAAAATAATATTATCTCTGTTTGTAATTGTTTTTGGTTTTAATTTTTGAACAATCATAATTTAAACTTTTTTTTTAGTATTGGGCTAAAGGTGTTGTTACCCACCAAAATGACCGAACAGGAGAATTTAACAGTGCTATGGGAGCTGTCAGATGCCGCAAGAAAGACGTCGACGCCATTATGCGAAAAACGTCACCGACGTTTTGTTGTGCATGGTCGACACGTGCCATGTTCCTTTCTCTTCCCACACGTTGATCAAAACGCCAACTCCCTTCTTCATTCATTCTTTCTTCTTCCGTCCATAGTCTCCATTCCTATTATTCATTTGTTTGAAGAAGTTGAAAGTTGCCATTTTACTTATCCCACCACAAAGAAAACGGCAGCCAGTCAAAGATAGAAAAAGGTTAGTATTTTAAACGTTTTATTAGTAGTTAGTTAGGGTTAATCCTATTTTTTTGAACTAAAAGTTCTAAAAACAAACGGTATATAATTTTTTTAAAATAATTTTTTTGGTTAAGTAGATAAATAAATTAATTATTAGTTGATTAGGAGTAGTTAAAAAATATATTTTTTTTTGTTATAGTTATAATAATAGTAGTAATTGTTAGCGTTGATAAATTATCGTTAGTGTATAGTATTAGTTGAATGTTAGTATATATTTTTTTTAATTTTAGTTCTATTTAATTATTTTTTTAAAAAACAGAATTTTTATTCATTTTAGTTTGATTTTATATAATTTATGCGAAAAACAAGCGCTTTAGAATTTTAGTTTTGTTTTAATTTTTACTTTTTTGAAAAACAGGCGTTTTTAATAATTTTAGTTTTATTTTAAATAATTGATTTTAAAACAGAATTATTTATTTAATTCGGATATAATTTTTTAGTGATTTAAGTTTTTAGGTTAAAAGTTAATTAAAATATATTAGCCTTGATTGTTATTTAATGAATATGGGATATTTTTAAATTTTTTATATAAAATGTTAGATGTTTCAGTTTTTATTAGTTTAAATTTCTAGTTAATTTATATATGTAGTGTGTGAAGTTTTTAATGAATTATTATTAATTCTTAATATATATATATATATATATATATATATATATATATATATATATATATATATATATATATATATATATATATATATATACCGTTACGTTTTTTTATTTTAATTATTTATTGGAAAACAAAATCATTGTTATTAAATTTTAGTATGTTTAGTAATTTTAGGCATTTTTGCAATATATATTGAAAAATAATAGAAACATATTTAAATCGGATAATTACTAATTCTTAGGATATGTGTTTAGTAAATAGATTAAAAGTTATTATTATTATTGTTTTCAGTAAAAAAGAAAAAGAAAAATATAAGTAATTTCTTTCTATATTATTTTATTGTAGAGTTAAAGACAAAAATGGGAAAGCGTGACATCACACGTACTGACGAGCATATATTAGAATATTTTTGGTATTATAATCCATCCGGTCTATATTGGGTTCTGGAAAATCAATATCTTCAATTTCTTCGATCTCAACATATAATTCGATAAGTGAAGCTCGTGCTCTAGTTTGATGGTAGGTCGAAAACATTCCTTGTATAATAGCTTCATCAGCCACGTGCATTATTTGAAATTGAACGAAACCCCTAAATACTAACACAGGCTGCCTGTATAAAATATTGGTCACTCTCTTCAGGCCTTGCTAACGTACACTCTGACAAAGTACACTCTTAAGTCCTTCATATGTTATTGAAAGAGGAACAACAATAACACATGGATTCTCACACAAAAAATTCACACCCTCATATATATCATACAAAATCTGACTATTGAAATATATTCTTAAACTAACATAAATCTCCATTTTATACTCTTATTACATTTACCTACAACTTATTTCACTCAACAAATGCAGAACAACTTCAACTGCTAAAGAATTAAGAACAACTTCAAAAGCTAAAGAACTAAGAACAACTTTAATTGCTAAAGAAGAAAGAGCTCTAAACTCTCTGAAAATTTAAAGGCAAATAATTTTGTGTTGTTCACTTTCTACTCTACTCAACGTGTTTCCCGCATAACATTAGCGTACCTTATATAGTTAATTTTATATTTTTTATTCACACGTGTACTAAACGTCACCACCATTTTGACCATTCTCAACGGTAAAATTGGTTTCAGCACAAAATAGCACCGCCGTTTTCAATTTTTAAATTAAAAAAATTTTGCCCTTAGACAAAATGACAGCGCTATTTTCAACTTTGGTCACTTTTTAAATTATTCATTTCTACACAAAACGATAGTGCCAGTTTGGTTTTTTTTATTCAAAAAATTTAAGGATAATACTATGATGCTGAAAGTAATTTTTTTTCAGTACATGCTGAAATGAAGTGGCATGAAAAAACTGTGGATGCGTGGTTTACCTATAGTCACAATTGGGAACAACAACTGATACACAACAGATGGGTGTTGATTCGGGTGGGTTTCGTGAAAAATAGATTAAGTAAAAAATAATAGTTAAGATGAGAGATTAGGGGTAAGTAAACTTGTGAGAAAGACACTTTTATTAATGGCAAATAAGCAATACAAGAACTAATGATGAGAAATAGAGGTGGAGAACAAGTGTTGAGACCTCCACTAATGTCACAAGAGGATGAATGAGCTTTGTTTAAAGTGGACAGGGATGGGCTAAAGGTCGTCGAGTGTTCTGGTGAAACACCCGATTACCAGTTTTTACTGGTGAAGGTGATGGATGAAATGAAGAACAATGAGAGAAATTTTGGGAGAGGAAAAGATGGGTTCTTTAACTTCTCAGCTTCAGAAGTAAAAAAGAAGATAAAAGTTT
Organism: Arachis hypogaea; assembly: GCF_003086295.3. Classification (NCBI taxonomy): domain Eukaryota; kingdom Viridiplantae; phylum Streptophyta; class Magnoliopsida; order Fabales; family Fabaceae; genus Arachis; species Arachis hypogaea. The sequence goes on along the minus strand of NC_092053.1, from coordinate 22,733,778 downwards.
TTCAGAAAAGAAGCTCTCAAAAGAGGATGAAGGTAAAGGTGAAAAAGTGAAGGTGAAGGTGAAAGTGGAGGTGAAGGTGAAAGTAAAGGATGAAAAAGGGTTGCTTATAGAGGTGGCTTGAGTTCCTTTTTATAGTGTAAAACCATGATGAAGAGGAAATCTATTGTCCAATGGTTTTAGTCTGATATTTAGTTTACTGTTTTTTCCAAAATATCTTTAGGTATTTGTGTCACCTCAAGTCTTGTCAACTGAAAAGGTAGAAAGTTGATTCCTATACGTTAAACTAAAGCTCCTGACATGTGACATTAGTGAAGGGACATCTAGTTTGGTTTTCTTTCAACTAGATGACACCTTTACACTAAAATCCAACTAATCCACTTCCACCAATATAGTTTCCACTGAAGAGAAATTCAACTCCTCAATGTGTTTTTTTGGGGTTCCATCCTTTTAGTCCAATACCTTTAGGAGGAATTTAACTCTTTTTTGACCATATTTGTAGGTCATTATAAAAATTAATTATGTAAAAAAAGGTTTATATTTTTAGTACACAATCAGATGTCAATCATCCGTCAGTTAAAGAAAAATAATTGGTGATGTTTGTAGGATAAATTAATACATAATTGAAAGATTAATTAATTGTCAAAGGAGATAATCTCTTTTTTCCCTTTTTAGTGTCTGGACCAAGAAATACTCTTTTAAACATAAAATTCAAATTGGGCCATGAAATGCTATTATAGTAATAATAAACAATAACAATATAAAATCCAAGAGAATAAGTAATGATAATAATAGTAATAATAATTATAGTCTTATATATATATAAAGACAACTACGATATGGAGACACAGTAGTTTACATTTGATTGTGTACTAAAAATATAAACCTTTTTTGTACATAAATAATTTTAAGAATGACCTACAAATATGGTCAAACAAGAGTCAAGTTCCTCCTAAAAGTATTGGGTGAAAGGATGGAACCCAAAAGAACACCTTGAGGAGTTGAATTTTTCTTTGGTGGGAACTAAATTGGTAGAAGTGGATTGGTTGGATTTGGAGTGTAAAGAGTGTCATCTAGTTGAAAGAAAACCAAACTAGATGTCCCTTCACTAATGTCACATGTCATGAGCTTTAGTTTAACTTGTGAAAATCAACTTCTTCCATTGAACAATTGAAAAGATTTGAAGTGACGGGAATACCTAAAATATTTGGGATAAAAGGAATAAACCAAATATCAGACTATAACCATTGGACAATAGATTTCCTCTTCAAAATAGTTTTACACTATAAAAGGACCTCAAGCCACCTCTTTAAAAGGACCTTTTACCTATTTCTGAAAGGGAAGAAGCTCAAAAACCCATCTTTTTCTTTCCCCAAAATTTCTCTCTTTGTTCTTCATTTCATTCATCACCTTCACGAGTAAAAACTAGCATTCGGGTGTTCCACCAGAACACTCGACGATCATTAACCAACCCATGTCCACTTTAAACAAAACTCATTCATCCTCTTGTGACATTAGTGGAGGTCTCAACACTTGTTCTCCACCTCTATTCCTCATTATTGGTTCTTGTATTGCTTATTTGTCATTAATAGAAGTGCTTTCCTCACAAGTATACTTACCCTAAATCTCTCATCTTAACTATTATTTTTTACTTAATCTATTTTTCACGAAACTCACCCAAATTACCTGGCGACTCCACTGGGGAGGAACACTTCGACGTAATGGCTGAGTCTAGCAATACTCATTTTGGGCAGAATCGACCACCTAGGCGACGTTCAATAACCCCTCGGAATCTCAATCTCAGCTTGGGATCACCTCAAGACGAGAACGGGCATCATATTTTGGCAAAATCATACCCTTAGGGGTACCAACCACTTACCTTTTGTAAATTTGATGGTACCGGAAGTGCCAAAGAACACATCTTTACAAGTTGAAAGCCAACAGCATCAACACCTGGGAGCAATTAGTGATGGAGTTCTGCAACAAGTTCCTAGAAGAGGAACCCCCTATGCACATCATGGACCTGGGAAGAGTGAAACAGAGACAAGGAGAATGATTGGTAGCATTCATCAAGAGATACAGAGATCAAGCTTTACTTTGTATAGACACTCTCTCAGAGCCACAATTGGTGTACGGGTGTATTAGAAATGTGGAAGATGGATCCCAAATTTATCTTTCTATGAGCAACATAAACACTTTCTCTGAGCTCTTAAAGAGAGCATCTGACAGAACCGAGGCAATGAAGCGCAATGGAAGGAGATCTAAAGAAGTTTTTCCTCTGAAGGTGTGTGCCGCTGATGGCAGGGGCAGAAGGAGTCCCTATTCTAGGGGTGCTAAGAGAAACAGTCATCCACCCCCGCTACCTCTCTCCAAAGATCAGGCCATGGTTATCGTAAATGGATGGTTTGAGGATAGAACATTAAACCCCATAACAGATAGAGAGCCACCAATACCTGAAGACTTGAGAGACCCAAAATATTGCATGGTGCACCGAAATAACAGCCATGGGTTGACTGACTGTTATATGGTGAGGACGATGTTTTATAGGCAAGTGAAGGAAGGGAAGATACTCTTAAATGGAGAACAAAACCAAGAAGGTGTAAAAAGCACTCCTTTTCCTCATCATGATGTTGGAATGATAGGCGTTGAAGGAGAGATAATGCTGACAGAGATCGTAGATCAAGCAGAAGAGATGGTCACTATGGAGGAGTCCTTGGATGAAGACACGTTGACAAGAGGTATTTTGAAGTCTTGAGGTTGTAGAATCATGTTCAACCAACTTGGCTTGGAACTCCACATTCAGAAAGAGGTGGCTAGAGCTCCAATAGGAGTAGTTCAGAAGCATGAAAAAAGTTTTGGGGGCGTCAACGCTCCGCTCACAAGATTAGCAAAGGCCCATGCAAACGCCCTGGTGTTTCGGGACCCTGACTCATTCAATGGGGAGTTCTATCATAATAAACCATTGTACGTGGAAGCAGTGGTAAAAGGCAAGAAGGTCAGAAGGGCCTTGGTGGATGTTGGCTCGGGAGTAAATATCATACCCACTCATATATTTATAGAAATGGGAGGTTTTGCTGATCAGATAAGGCCTACTAAAGTAGGGCTCAATGCTTTTAATGGAGTGGGTGTGAAATTTAAAGGATGTGTTAATGCTGTCTTGGAAGTTGGTCCCATAAAGACCAATAATAAGTTTCATGTGGTGGATGGAAGCTCTAGCTACCACATCCTACTGGGACGTCCATGGATTCATTTACATCGGTGCGTTCCTTCAAGTTGGCATCAACGCATAAAGTCTAGCTGGAGAGGGAAGGATATTAGCATCTCAGCCACTGTAACACCCTTTGATGCAGGAGAAGCACATTTAGTGGATGCAAGTTTTTATGAAGAGTTTGCGTTACCAGGGGGTCAACAAAATAAAGCCTGTGTGGGAATGCGCCATCGGAATACCCAGACAAAAAGCAGTATGAAAGAACACCCTGATGGAGGAAGCACCAAAAGAAAACACCAAAAAATAAGCAACAGCAATCGAAGACCTAGGGCTTCATAAGAAAATTCTTCCAGGTGGAGGATATAAGTGGTGTATCCTATAGGAACTCGGGGGTCCAGGGAAGAAAATTACCAGAACTCCCCTGGCCCCGACATCCTAAGTGTACAAGAGAAAGAACATCTTCAAAGCAACATAGGAAATGCCCTTCCCCAACTCCAAGATGAAGCAAAGCAGAAGGAGGAAGAATGGGAAGAGATTAATTTAGGGACTGAAGAACACCCGAGGCCTTTGTTCGTGTGCAAAGCTCTAGGGGAGAAGGAGAAAAGGGATTTGATAGCGCTATTAACAGAGTTCAGAGATGTGTTTGCTTGGAACTATGATGAAATGCCGGGGTTAGACCCAAACCTGGTAACTCACAATTTAGCTGTGAGGAAAGGAACAACTCCTATGCAAGCTCCTAGAAAATTCTCCAATGAAATAGAAGCCCAAGTAACGAAAGAAATCGAAAAATTACTCGCAGCCAAATTTGTCAAACCAATACAACACCCCTCTTGGTTAGCCAACATAGTACCAGTGAAAAAGAAAAATGGGCAGATCCGGTGCTGCGTGGATTTTAAAAATCTAAACAAAGCATGCCCTAAGGATGATTTTCCTCTGCCAGATATTGATAGAATGGTAGATGCTACAGCCGAATTTGAAAGGTTCTCCTTCATGGATGGATTTAGCGGGTACAACCAAATTAGAATGGTTTCGGAAGATGAAGAAAAGACAGCATTTTGAACACCCGTAGATGATTTGGTTGTCAAGTCAACATCCGAGAAGCAACACACAGAACACCTCAGAGCTATGTTCTCTAGATGCAAAAGTATAGACTTAAGATGAACCCCATGAAATGTGCCTTCGGGGTGTCATCTGGAAAGTTCTTGGGATTCAGAGTCCACAAAGGAAGCATTTCAGCTGACGAGGATAAGATTAAAGCTATCCAAGACATGGAACCTCCAAAAGACATCAAGGAACTTCATAAGTTCATAAGCAAGCTGGGGTACATTCGAAGGTTCATACCAGCATTAGGGGAGCTCTTAGGACCCCTAAGACCTTTGTTGAAAGAGAAGAACACCTTTAAGTGGGAACAACGCCACCAAGCTGTAATGGACAAGATCAAGGACGTTTTTACATCCACTCACACCATGACGTCCCCTCAACTTGGTGCACCATTGAAGGTATACTTAGCGGTAGGAGAAGAAGCAGTTAGTGGATTAATTGCACAAGAAGGTGAAGGCAAAGATAAACCCATTGCTTATGTTAGTAGAGCCATGAAAGGGCCAGAACAAAGATACTCCTCACCAGAGAAATATTGTCTCGCTCTGGTGTACATCTCACAAAAATACCGACTGATTGTGTACTAAAAATATAAACCTTTTTTGTACATAATCTATTTTTATAATGACCTACAAACAAGGTCAAAAAAGAGTTAAGTTCCTCCTAAAGGTATTGGGCTAAAAGGATGGAACCCAAAAGAACACATTGAGGAGTTGAATTTCTCTTCAGTGGGAACTATATTGGTGGAAGTGGATTGGTTGGATTTGGAGTGTAAAGGTGTCATCTAGTTGAAAGAAAACCAAACTAGATGTTCCTTCACTAATGTCACATGTCAGGAGCTTTAGTTTAACGTGTGGGAATCAACTTCATATCCTACCTTTTCAGTTGACAAGACTTGAGGTGACACAAATACCTAAAGATATTTTGGAAAAAGCAGTAAACCAAATATCAGACTAAAACCATTGGACAATAGATTTCCTCTTCATCATGGTTTTACACTATAAAAAGGACCTACTATTTTCACCTTCACTTTCACTATTTTTCACTTTCACCTTCACCTTTTTCTAGACCTTTCTTATTCCTAAAGTTGAGAAGCTAAAAAATCCATCTTTTTCTCTACCCAAATTTCCTTTCATTGTTCTTCATTTCATTTACCACCTTTATGAGTAAAAACTGGTGTTCTGGTGTTCCACCAAAACGCTCAACAACCATTAACCAACCCCTGTCCACTTTAAACAAAGCTCATTCATCCTCTTGTGACATTAGTGGAGATCTCAACACTTGTTCTCGACCTCTATTTCTCATCATTAGTTCTCGTATTGCTTATTTGTCATTAATAGAAGTGTTTTTCCTCACAAGTTTACTTACCCCGAATCTCTCATCTTAACTATTATTTTTCACTTAATCTATTTTTCACAAAACTCACCCGAATCATTTGGCGACTCCACTGGGGAGGAACACTTTGACGTGATGGCTAGAGATCAAACGAGTTATAGAACCCCCTCACCACCTCTGTTCGTGAATCTAGAGAATATGGAGGAAGACGAGAACACCCCAGTTACTTGTAGGGAGTTGACGCATATTCTAAAAGTCAAGGGATCGTGAAGCTGAGTTGCAAGAGTTGGAAGGAAAAAGAGAAGTTGTGGGAAGCAAGATGGAAGAATATCACCGGAGACTGGCATTAGCTTATGACAAGCACATTCGGCCCAGGGTGTTCCTAGAGGGAGATCTAGTACTAAAAATCAGTAGACGCAGTAATAAGGAAGATGTCTTTGCCAAAATAGGCTCACAAATGGGAGGGTCCTTACATTGTTTCTGAGGTACACCCTAATGGACACTGCATCATGCTGGACCCGGATCATGGAACAACCATCGGTCCCATCAATTTCAAGTACGTTAAACAGTACTATGCCTAATTTCATTTTTAGAAGCTAGAATTTTAACTCCAAAAGGCTTCTTTATCAAGAGCCAATGTTTATGTTATATTATTCTGCAAGCATTCTGCAATACATGAGAAAACTGCTTTAGCAATCATGCACTCAAAAAATGTGAGTGATGCATCTTAAGAAATTTGCAGTACAAAATAGTTCCAAAAAAGTGAAGTGTTCCACCGTTCAAGCTCCTAAAAAGAGTCGAGCATAAATAGGACAAGAAAGTTATGGGTACCTTCCTTTTTTTTTTTGGAACTATTTCAAAAAAGTGAAGTGTCCCACCCTCAAAGCTCCTAAAAAGAGTCGAGCATAAATAGGGCAAGAAAGTTATGGGTACCTTCTTTTTTTTTTTTGCCTAAAAAAAAGGGCAGAAAAAAATGGCTACTGCTTTTTTTAAAATCATACACTCCCCCTGCAAAAAAAATTAATTAAAATAAATTATTTTTATTTTTTATATCTATTTATGGTTACAAATGAACATTGCTCATAATTTTAATTCAATTTCTTTTTTATTTGGGATTTCATTGGAAACATATACAAATGAGGATATAACATCTAAAGCTGTAAGGTGAAAGATCTTTATCAAAGAATCTCTATAGCTAATTCCAAAATTAGCAACCCAATATACATGGGGCCTGAGAGGGGTTAAGACAAAAACAAGGAAAGAAGAAAAAGGGTCTTACCAAGTAAGAAGACAGAGTAAAAAGACGGAGCAAAGTTGAATGTGGGAGTGTCCTTTACCCTAAGAAAAATTCCCAATTGTTGAAGAAGACAGAGGATTTGGATGGTGGTGGTGATAGCAGTGATGATCCTGCGCGGTGTAAAAAATGCCCTAGCAGAGATTATGAGGAACACCTCTCTCCTACCCTTCCAGGTGTTCTCTCTCCTTATGTGTCTCTCCAAATTCAGGTACTCAAATTTAAAACGCGTCCAATTAAAAGGGTAAGAGTTTCTCCCCTTCTTATTCCCTTATATATTAAATTATTATATTAAATCAAATCATCCCTCTTTTTTCATAAAAAAATATATATGTATATATATGTATAAATAAATAATAATAATAATAATATTATGTACACACATACACTACTTTTAAGAATAAATACATACGTATATACAAATAAATTATGAATATATTTATTTACTAATCTTATTTATCTATTTATTTATTTTATTTTATTTAAAATATTTGCAAATAACGTTCTTTTATTCATTTTTTATGAGTACATAATCATATTTAAATTATACAGACATATTTATATTTGAATATCATAATATTTACAAATACATATCTCATTATGACAAAAAATGAATAAAAGAGGGGAGATTTGATTCTTTAGAGTTATGATATGTTAGCCAAAACAAAAATTTTCTTGTTCTGTTGAGTACAAAAAAAGTTTAATGCAGCTTGAGGGAATACTTTGTACCCTCAAAGACTGCATGGGGACTTATGATTGTGTACTAAAAATATAAACCTTTTTTGTACATAATCTATTTTTATAATGACCTACAAATATGGTCAAAAAAGAGTTAAGTTCCTCCTAAAGGTATTGGGCTAAAAGGATGGAACCCAAAAGAACACCTTGAGGAGTTGAATTTCTCTTCAGTGGGAACTATATTGGTGGAAGTGGATTGGTTGGATTTGGAGTGTAAAGGTGTCATCTAATTGAAAGAAAATCAAACTAGATGTCCCTTCACTAATGTCACATGTCAGGAGCTTTAGTTTAACGTGTGGGAATCAACTTCCTATCCTACCTTTTCAGTTGACAAGACTTGAGGTGACACAAATACCTAAAGATATTTTGGAAAAAAGCAGTAAACCAAATATCAGACTAAGACCATTGGACAATAGATTTTCTCTTCATCATGGTTTTACACTATAAAAAAGACCTCAAGCCACCTCTGTAAAGCACTCTCACTTTTCACTTTCACCTTGATCACCTTCTTCTTCACAGACCTTGAATCCTTTTTCATCCTTTACTTTCACCTTCAACCAGACTTTCACCTTCACTTTCACTATTTTTCACTTTCACCTTCACCTTCTTCTAGACCTTTCTGACTTCTGAAGCTAAGAAGCTAAAAAATCCATCTTTTCCTCTACCCAAATTTCCTTTCATTGTTCTTCATTTCATTCACCACCTTTACGAGTAAAAATTGGTGTTCTGGTGTTCCACCAAAACACTCAACAACCATTAACCAACCCCTGTCCACTTTAAACAAAGCTCATTCATCCTCTTGTGACATTAGTGGAGGTCTCAACACTTGTTCTCCACCTCTATTTCTCATCATTAGTTCTCGTATTGCTTATTTGTCATTAATAGAAGTATTTTTTCTCACAAGTTTACTTACCCCGAATCTCTCATCTTAACTATTATTTTTCACTTAATCTATTTTTCACAAAACTCACCGAATCACCGACACTACTTTCAAACACATCAAGTATAAATCGTATAAAAAAATGAATGTCTCAGATTTTTAATCAAAAAGCCAATGTTGACTAGAAGAATGAGTCGTTGGGCACTCCTAATAAGCAAATATGATGTGAAATCGGTAACACTTACCACCATTAGGAGCCAAGCTTTGGCTGACCTCTTGTCGATATGTCTTGAAAAAGCAACGATTGAAGAGTTGCCGGATCAGATTCCAGAAACAATAGAGACTGTTTATGCTTGTAATGAAAAGGAAACATGGACTCTCATGTTTGATGGAACACCTTCAAATCCTCAAGGAGGGGCAGGGGTAATCCTTACAGACTTCCATGGAAGAAATCTGTCCTTCATGTTTCAATTGGATTTCTCTTGCACCAACAATGAGGCAAAGTATGAAGCGCTAATGCTCGGTCTAAAGATGGCTCAAGAAGTTGGTATCAAGAAACTCCATGTCAAAGGAGACTCTAACCTAATAATACAACAGATCCAAGGAGGGTACGACACGAAGGAAAGGAGTCTGGCCTTATGCAGAGAACAAGTGTAGCGCATGATGAAGGTATTTGATAAGATCTCATTTGAGCATGTACCCCGAACAGAAAACAAGCATGCGGATGCTTTAGCAACATCCGGGAGTAGAATCACTATTCAAAATGGACAACATGCTTTAGAACACCGGGTAGCTGAAAGTTCTTCCAAAGAAGAAAGGATGTCCGTGGAAGAAAAAACCAATGATTCGCGAACGCCTATACATGAACAGCTCAGAACGCTCAACATCACCAAAGAAACAAGAGGATTTTGCCTCCTCAATGGGTAAATGTTCAAAAAAAAAAAAACAATGATGGACTCCTCATGAAATGTGTAAGAGAAGAGGAAGGGAAAGAAAAAGCAGAACGACTGCATGGAGCCACTTGCGGAGAAGAGGGCCTCGATTTGTACCGAAGGCTCCAGAGGTGGGAATTTATTGGCCGAAAATGAAGTCTCATTGTGATGAATTACAAGCTTCCTACAAGGCTTGTCAAGAAACAAAAGAAAGTACGCAGATATGTAATGTTCACAATTGGCAACAACCTATCATAGAGTACCTTGATGCTGGAGTTTTGCCTTCAGAAAAAATAGAAGCTGAGATATTGAAGAAGAAATCAGAACGATACTTTTTGCAAAAAGGTGAGCTGTTCAAGAAGAGTTTTACCGGGGAGATGCTAAGATGCATTCGAGATAAAGAAAAAGATAAAGTCTTGGAAGAAGTCCATCAAGGAGTATGTGGAAGACACCAAGAAGGAAGGGCATTGTGGTATGACTAATCAGGATTGGCTATTACTGGCCAAAAATGAAGGAAGATACAATCAACTGGGCCAAGAGGTGTCCGCAATGCCAAAAGCATGCAAACTTGATACATGCGCCAAGCGTGCAGAAGAACAGCCTCAAAACACCATACCCATTCCATACATGGGCGGTAGATTTTGAGGGACCGATCAACCCCCCATCAATGGGAAAGAAATGGATTCTAGTTGTAACAGAAAGTTTCACCAAGTGGGTGGAGGCTGTGGCCATCAGGAAAGCAAATGCTGAAGCAGTAGTGAGATTTATCAAAGAAAATATAATATGTAGGTTCGGGCTGCCAAGCATTCTAGTGTCTGACAATGGAACCCACTTTGTTAACCAAAGAGTGTGGGGTGTTCTTGAACAATACCAAATCAAACATCACAAGTCTTTCCCCTACTACCCGCAAGGCAATGGCCAGGCAGAGGCTATGATAAACCACTATTTTATGGTTTATATTGTGTTTATTTATGTGGTTTTATCATGATCTTTACCCACTTATTCATTAAATAAGCATGCATTTATAATTCCTTCCTAAAGTTATTGCATGATTGAAAACTTGCTTCCTAGAGACTTTTAATTATGTATTTTATTTCTCCTTTATTCCATTCGATGCGGTGATCTGTGTGTTAAGTGTTTCAGGCTTTATAGGGCATGAATGAGTTGGAGATTAGAGAGGAAGCTTGCAAAAATGGAAGGAACACAAGGAATTGAGGAGATGACCAGCGAGAAGTGACGCGGCCACATGGATGACGCGACCGCGCGAAAGAAAGGAAATCGCAGTGACGCGGCCGCATGGATGACGCGACTGCGCGGCATGGAATAGCACAAGCGACGCGGCCGCATGGATGACGCGACCGCGTGGCAAAGCAGAAAGCCGAATGACGCGGCCGCATGGATGACGCGACCGCATGACATGCGCGATCTGCATAATCTGCAGAATCGCTGGGGGCGATTTCGGGCCTTATTTTGACCCAGTTTTCGGCCTAGAAAAGCAGACTAGAGCCAGAGAACATGCAGAAACCAACAACAACATTCATTCCGCATAGTTTTAGTTTTGAGATCTAGTTTTTCTCTCCTCTAGGTTTTCTCTCTACACATTCATCGTTTTTAGGATTTGTTATGTTCATTGTTTTTGCATTGGGATATTAAGAAGAGTTATTGCCTCATCAAGACTTCGACATTCTAGTTCGTTTTCTTTACTTGTCACTTACTCTTCCATGTTCCTTAATTTACTTAATTTTACTATTGGATTATTTTAGCATTTATTAATATAAGAATTACTTTTATTTTTAATTAATCTTTTGATCATTATTTATCATGTCTTTCTTTAATTCCCTTTCTTATGTTATGAATTTTACATTTACAATGAGCGAGTAGTTCCCTAACTTGATGGGGAGATGATTGAAAGGAACCCTTGAGTTAGGATGCTCAAGAGAGAGATTGTAATTGGGTTTATTGTTGGATTGCTCTCTATTCACTAATACCAATCCTCCCAAGAGTGGGTTGGAACTTGTGGATAGAACAGCATTCCAACTCGTTTGACTTCCCCTTACTTAGTAAGGGACAACTAAACACAATAACCCTCAATTGTCAATTAATCTTAAGAGTACTCCAACACGAATAGGGCTTCCAGCTAATCAACACGCAGTCAAGGCTTTTATTTAAATTTATATAAATTCTCTAATTTAATTTTCTGTCATTCAACTCAAACCTTTTAGAAAACATCTGATTAATAAAATAGTACACTTTTCTGCAACTCGTTGGGAGATGACCTGGGATTCATACTCCCAGTATTTTGATTTTAATTTCTGTGACACCCTTCTAAATTGATGAGCGGATTTCTGGTTGGTTGAGAACTATACTTGCAACGCATATTTTATAACCATTCTTAACTCGCCAATTTCCGCTCCCATCAATTTTTGGCGCCGTTGCCGGGGAATTGCAATAGAGTGCTAAAGTTATTAATTGGAATTATTTATTTGCATTTTATTTTATTTTGCTACTATGAGCTGCTTGTTTCTTTCGTTAGATGACACGTTCGCTTCCTGATCCAAGCTTGCTAATATTCGATCCTGAGATTGAAAAAACTATTTCACGAATAAGACAAGCTCGGCGTCGGTTAGTCCTCTCTGAGGGCGGATCTGAAACGTCATTTGAGAAAGAAACTAGCCCCCGTTCTACTGATTTGGTTGTTTCACGCGCAGGTAACATGGCAGCAGCCAGGAGAGTTACTATCCAGGAGGCTGGAGCCCCTGGTTTTACAATGCAACCATTTCAAGCGCATCACCCAGTGGTAGCTACAGATTTTGAAATAAAGACCGCATTGCTCAATTTGATGCCCAAGTTTCATGGCTTATCTGCTCAAGAGCCTATCAAGCACCTGAGAGATTTTCAGGCAGCCTGTTCTACTGTCAAGCGTGAGGGTGCAGATGAAACTTCAATTTTGCTGAAAGCTTTCCCATTTTCTCTTGAGGGAAAGGCAAGAGAGTGGTACTACACTCAACCAACAGCAATTGTATCCAATTGGGATACACTGAGAAGAGAATTCTTAGAAAAGTTCTTTCCAGCTGAAGTTACTGATAAACTGAGGAAAGATATTTCCATGATTGTTCAGGATGAATCCGAGACGCTTTATGAATATTGGGAGTGCTTCAATAATCTTCTGGAAGCTTGTCCCCACCATATGATTGATAAGATAGTGTTACTCGGTTATGTCACACAGGGAATGAGGCCCCAAGATAAGACCACATTGGAAAGTGCTAGCAATGGGTCTATGAAAAAGTAGAAGACCATTGATGAGGCATGGCAATTGATCAGCGACTTAGCTGAATCTACTAGGAATCACAGGCAGAAACAAGGCCATGCAAAAGCCGTGGCAGAAGTATCCTCTAGCAGAGAGACTGCCGCTTTAACTCAGAGTATCTGTGAAATGACCAACTTGCTGAAGCAAATGCAATTGAATCAACAACAAGTTCAGCAAGCTCAGCCTTCTCCAGCACAGCAAAACCAACAGTTAGTCCCACAGAGAGTTTGTGGAATCTGCGCTAATTATAGCCATTATACTGATGAATGTCCGCAGCTCCAGCAGGAAGACAACACTGTGGCAGCCACACATAACTTCTATGACCGCCCCAACCAAGGGTACAATCAAGGTGGCAACTACAGCCATGGATGGCAAGACAATTCTAACCAGAATTGGAGGGACAACAACAACAACAGAGGAGGCAGAGATAATCAGGGAAATCAGAGGTGGAATAACAACAACAGGCAGCAGAATCAGAATCAGCCTTACAGAGCACCTCACTTAAGGCAATCCCAAGGACCACAGAATACCCAACAGCAGACCTCTCAATTTACCCATCCTTCTGCATCTGCCAATGATGACTTACTATAATCTATTGATCGGAGACAGCAGACCATGGAAAATAACATTAATGCCACTCTAAATGGTCTGAACGCTACTTTGCAAGCTCTTGTCTCACAGATTGGTTCAATGAATAACTCCAATAATCAACCTTTGAGCTCCAGTGGAATCCCCTCTCAACCATTACCCAATCCCAAGGGTAGTATTAATGCCATCATCCTGAGGTCCGGAACCACACTGCAGGAGAGGAACCAGGAGGAGCCAAACCCACCAGAACACGCCTCAGCTGAAGAGGTAGTGGAAATAGAAGATGTTGAAGAAGAAGAGGACATACAAGACGTGGCTGAAGAAGAAGAAGTGAAACCACAGGAGGAAGCACTAAAAGGCGCAGACACTGCAGAAAACGCCACTCCCATCCCATTTCCACAACTTGCAAGGAAGCCCAGGAAGTAACTGGAACCTGATCCAAAAATGGTAGAGATATTCAAAAAGGTTGAGGTAAATGTTCCCCTTTTTGATGTTATTCAACAGGTACCTAAGTATGCAAAGTTTCTAAAAGATTTATGTATCCATAAAGACAAAATTAATGAATTAGAAACTATTCCTTTAGGAAGTTCCATATCTGCTTTAATGGGGGATTTACCTGAAAAGTGTAGTGATCCAGGTCCTTGTATAGTTAATTGTACTATTGGTGGTGTGATAATTTCTGAATGCATGTGTGATTTAGGAGCATGTGTAAGTATAATACCTTTGTCTATATATGATGTTTTGAGGCTCCCTCCCTTAAAAAGGTCGGCAGCTCGTTTTGTGTTAGCAGATAAAAGCATTATTACAGTAGTTGGAGTTGCTGAAGATGTACTAGTAGGCATTAAGGGACTCACGTTTCCCACTGATTTTTATATCCTGAAAATACCCTAAAATGACTCAGACAAGCCATCATCAATCCTACTCGGAAGACCATTCCTGAAGACCTCAAAGTTTAAATTAGATGCTTTATCAGGAACATACTCTTTTGAAATAGATGGCCGAGTAGTGATCTTCAATCTGAATGGAGTTATGAAGCATCCTCCAGAGGATCACTCTATCCTCAAGTGTGACATTATAGATAAAACCGTGGCTGAAATTCACCAGGAGGAATTTGAAGAGAAGCACACAGGACAAGGTCCAAGTGTGGGGACATTCTCAGAGGATAATGACAGTGCCTTACCACTGTTACCAGCTCCAGACAACCCAGAGCCTGAACATGATCAGAAGTTAGAGTTAAAACCCCTTCCTCCACACCTCAAATATGCTTACCTTGAAGACGGGCAGAAGTTTCCGGTTATCATTGCAAGGGAACTCACTTCTCAACAGGAAGAGCAGCTACTTGGTGTGCTGAGGAGGCATAAGAAGGCAATTGGTTGGAGTTTGGCAGACATAGTAGGCATCAACCCTTAAGTCTATGAGCATAGAATATTTTTAGAAGAGGGAGCAAGACCTGTCCGTCAACCCCAGAGAAGACTGAACCCCACTATCCTAGAGGTTGTCAAAAAGGAAGTGACCAGACTACTAGAGGCAGATATCATCTATCCCATCTCAGACAGTGAATGGGTAAGCCCAGTACAAGTGGTGCCAAAGAAGTCTGGAGTCACTGCAGTGAAGAATGAGCATGGAGAGCTCCTGACAACCAGAGTTCAAAACGCCTGGAGGGTCTGCATTGATTACAGACGCCTCAACCAAGCAACCCGTAAGGATCACTATCCTCTTCCATTCATTGATCAAATGCTGGATCGCCTGTCAGGTAAATCGCATTATTGTTTTCTAGATGGTTACACAGGTTATTTCCAGATTCATATAGCTCCTGAGGATCAGGAAAAGACCACTTTTACATGTCCTTTTGGGACTTATGCTTACAAGAGAATGCCCTTTGTCTTGTGCAACGCACCAGCTACTTTCCAGAGGTACATGATGAGTCTTTTCTCTGATCTTATTGAGGACTGTATGGAGGTTTTTATGGATGATTTTAGTGTTTATGGCGATTCTTTTAGCCTTTGCTTAGATGGATTATCTAGAGTATTAGATAGATGTGTCAGTACAAACCTGGTATTAAATTTTGAAAAATGCCACTTTATGGTTAAACAAGGGATTGTACTAGGACATGTTGTGTCTAATACTGACATTTTTGTAGATCCAGTAAAGGTGGATGTTATTTCTAATTTATCTTATCCCTCTTCTGTGAGAGAGGTCCGTTCTTTCCTTGGCCATGCAGGTTTTTACAGGAGGTTCATTAAGGACTTTAGTAAGGTAGCACTTCCCTTATCCAGATTACTGCAGAAAGATATTGAGTTCGAGTTCAGTGAAAATTGAAAACAAGCGTTTGATAAGTTGAAGACCGCACTGACTCAAGCCCCAATCGTGAGAGGACCAGATTGGAGCCAACCATTTGAAATAATGTGTGATGCTTCCAACCATACAGTAGGAGCAGCACTGGCTCAGCGTGAAGGTAAGGATCCTTTTGTTATTGCTTACGCGTCTAAAATCTTAGATGCCGCTCAGTCGAATTATACTACTACTGAAAAAGAGTTTCTTGCTATTGTTTTTGCTCTGGATAAATTCCGAGTCTATTTACTTGGTACTAAAGTAGTAGTGTATTCAGACCACGCAGCTCTAAAGTATTTATTATCTAAAAAGGAGTCCAAACCAAGGCTTATACGTTGGATACTGTGATAAACCACTATTTTATGGTTTATCTTGTACTCAATTGAGTGGTTTTTATTAACTCTTTACCCACTTATTCATACTATTTGCATGGTTTTACATTTGCCTTCCTAATTATGTGCTTTGATTGAAAACATGCTTCTTTGGACTTATAATTGCTAATATTAATCCTCTCTTATTACCATTAGATGCCTTGATATGTGTGTTAAGTAATTTCAGAGATTACAGGGCATGAATGGCTCAGAGGGTAGAAAGGAAGCATGCAAAAGTGGAAGGAATGCAAGAAGTTGGAGAAATTGCTAAGTTGTCCAGCCTGACCTCTCTGCACTCAAACGGCTATAACTTTAGCTACAGAGGTCCAAACGACGCGGTTTCAGTTGCGTTGGAAAGCTAACGTCCGGGCTTCGATTTGATATATAATATGCCATAGTTGCTCTGATGCTAGGCGACGCGACCGCGTGCTCCATGCGGCCGCGTCGCAAGTGACGAAAATCAGCAAATCTAAATTCGCAACCAGCAAATTCTGGGCTGTTTCTGACCCAGTTTGCGGCCCAGAAAACACAGATTAGAGGCTATAAAGTGGAGGAATGCATCCATTCATAGGAGGCTTTCATATTCACAATTTTAGGAGTAGATGTAGTTTTTAGAGAGAGAGGTTCTCTCCTCTCTCTTAGGATTAGGATTTAGGATTTCTCTTAGTTTTAGGAGTGCCTCTAAATCCCAGGTTCAATATTCTTCAGTTATTATTTCTCTTCTACTTTTAGATGCTCTAATACTTTTATTTGTTAATTACTTATGTTGCCCATTTGATTCATAAATCTTTCATGTTAGATTGGATTGCTTTTATTAATATAATTTGAGGAATTTTTAGATTTAATTTTGCTTTGCTTTATTTATATTGATGCTATTTAATTTAGATATTTTCTTCCTTTTGGCTTTGGTTAAGTAATTGGTAACGCTTGAGCTGTCAAATAAAGGAGTGGTTGAAATTGGGAGTTGCTCCAATAACTCTAGTCTTTCCATCGGAATTGACTAGGACCTGAGGATTAAGCTAATTAATCCACTTGATCTACCTTCATAGTTAGAGGTTAACAAAGTGAGATTAAAATCCAATTTTTATCACAATTGATAAGGATAGGACCTCCAGTTCTTATACCTTGCCAAGAGATTTTATTTTATTATTATTATTATTTTATTTTATTTGTCATATAACATATTCCCACCTTACTTCCTAAACTCCAATTTACAAACTCATAACCAATAATAAGAACATACCTCCCTGCAATTCCTTGAGAAGACGACCCGAGGTTTAAATACTCGGTTATCAATTTTAAAAGGGGTTTGTTACTTGTGACAACCAAAACGTTTGTACGAAGGGATTTTTGTCGGTTTAGAGACTATATCTACAACGCGACTGTTTTTATGACATTCTTTACTGGCAAAAATCCTAACGTCAAAATGGCGCCGTTGCCGGGGAATTGCAAACGTGTGCCTTATTATTGGTTATTGTAAATATTTTTTTTTGCTTTTTGTTTGTTTATTTGTTTTTATTTTTGTTTTTATTTTTGCTTTTTCATAAATTAAGAGGTTATTGGTTTTTATTTAGTTATTCCAAAATTTTTCAAAAATTTGTTCTTAGTGTTCATCTTGATCTTCGAGTTGTTCTTCGTGTTCATCTTGACCTTCAAGCTGTTCTTAGTTGTTTTCTTCGTTTTGATCTAAAAATTTGAAATTTGGTGTCATTTTATTATTTTTCTCTTTCCTCATTAAATTCAAAAATATTTTTAATTAATTTTTTTTGAAAAAATTTTTTTTTTCAGATTTTTATTTTTAAAAATTTTATCTTATCTTATCTTATTTCAAAAATCAAATTTCAAATTTCAAATTTCAAAAATTCAAATTTCAAAAATTTAAAATTCAAATTTTAAAATTCAAATTTCAAAATTTCAAATTTCAAATTTCAAAATTTAATTTTCAAATTCAAAATTTAAATAACCTTTTAATTTAAATTTAAATTTATTTTTGTTTTTAATTTTTTATTTGCTACTATGAACTCTCACTCCTTTGGCTATGAGCCTGGTTACAATAATGTTGCAGGAAGAAGAAATTACAATGAGAACAGGCATCAAGGTTGGAACAATCAAAGATGGGAGGAGCCACAAGCATTTGATCAACCCTCATGGCAACAACCACCTCCAATGGACTATCAACAACCACCACCATATGCCTATAAACCCTTTCCTCAACATAACTTTGGACCACCAAACTCACAAGCCCCTTTCCGCCATTCACCTCCATATGACCCTAACCCACATCCACCATACCAACCACCTTATGAACCAAATGAACCTTACATAGATCCACCCCAAACCTCCATGGAGAGAGCACTTACCGATCTAAACTCCACTATACGAGCTCTCGCCGCCCAAATCAGACCACCAAATACCTTTAACAATCAACCCTCAAGCTCTAGTGCACTTCCTTTTCAATCACAGAATGATCTCCCCATCCCACCACCACCTCAATATCTGCCATCTCCATATCCATCAATCCAAGAGCACTATGATCCTACCTATGATAACCGGGTGCATCAAGAGACAAAGGATCGTTTCAAGGAAACAGTGGATCGATTTCAGGCAACCACTCAACAACTGGAGCAAGCATTAATTCAATGGGCTTCTAGGCGCTCAAATATACAAAGATCAGCCACAGCTCCATGTGGACAGTCTAGTGAAGAGCGTAGCATGAAGGAGATACCAGAAACCCCAGTGGACAAGACAGAGAATGAATTCGTACTAGAACAAGTAGAAGACGCTGTCATTGTTCAAGAAGAAGAAGAAGTGGTTGAAGACTTAGGAAATGCAGAACCTCCATGGGAAAGTCCAGTCATAGAACCCCCTTCCAAGACGTTTGAAATTGATGCTAAGGAGGGTGTACAACCTCCAAGGCATATCACAGTTGAAGACTTGGAAGAGGTTGATCAAGAGATGGAGATTCAAGAAGAAAAAGCACAACCTCCCATGCCCTTGGAAAGCAATGAAGAGGAGATTGAATTGGAAGAGAGCTGCCAAGAGGAAGAGGTTGAAATTGAAGAAGTTTGCAAAGAGGTGATAATTATCAGAGAAGAGAACAAGGGAGTGGAGCTTGCAATTTCATTAAAAATACCTCCCCCTAAGTTGCCATCATCCTTCACAACATTCAAGTGGGTAAATTTCATATCCCTTAGTTTTCTAATTCCACTTGAATATGGGCTACTGGAGACGGATGGTCAACTTAGAGCTCTTTGTGGCATTAAGAGTAAGAGGAAGATGGCCAGTGATAAGAATTGTCAAGCAAGGTTCATCATGGTTGGAAGCTTTAAGTTTAAACGCAAAGGTTGGTATAAAGCTCAACTGAATAGGTCTAGGAAGCTGTTTGGTCGCTGCAGTGAGAATTCAGATCACCTTTCACTCGGCTGGAAAAGTGCAGATCGAGACAAGAACGGGTGTAAAAGTAAAGTTTGGGATCCTGGAATCTGTTCTGACATTTGTCACCCCGGGAGCCTAAGAATCTGTTTGAAGCTTCTTAAGGGTTTTACATGCTTAGTTTAGGACCCCGGAGGCTACTGGAAATACAAACATTGGTGGGGATTCCTGGATCAGTACAAGCACAAGCCACCATAGCAGGAATCTCATCAAATGTCCAACTTAAGGACTATAACTAAAAGTGCTAGGTGGGAGACAACCCACCATGGTATGATCGTTCCCTTTTCATTACTTACTTTTATTTATTTTTGAATTTTATTTTATTTTGTTATATTGAACCTGGAGTTTTGCATCACATTCATATTAACACTGCATTCTGTATTTTTCAGATTATAAAAAAAAAAAAGCGAGCACGCGACGCGACTGCATCAACGACGCGTCCGCATCGCAAGGAGAGAAGAGAAAATAAAAACGAACAGAGAGTCACGCTGGAGCAAGGCTGGAGGCGTGCCAGTGGCACAATTCGTCCCACGCGACCGCATCACTGACGCGTCCGCGTCGCAGGGGAATACTGGCCTCCCACGCGATCGCGTGCCCCACGCGGCTGCATGACCTGGATTTCGACATCAAAAGGTGCATGGCCGAAAGTTGAGCTGGAGTTGGGCTGGAATCGTGCTGAAAGCCCAAGCCTCACCACGCGAACGCGTGCCCCATGCGTCCGCGTCATATCCCCATGATGGCCACTCACGCGATCGCGTCCCCCACGCGACCGCGTCACCCTAGATTTTGGCAATACTGAGTTTTGAACAGAGAGTTGTGCGACCGCGAGGCTGCACTCGCGCCACTAGCACAAATCAAGTCACGCGATCGCGTGCCCACGCGACCGCGTCACCCACGCGACCGCGTTGCCAGCGTCGCACAACCTATCCAGATTAGTACCAATTTTCTTATCTTCTCTTTTCTAATCCTAATTTCTTCCTTCTCTCTCCTTTCTCACTTTCTTTTTTCTTCTCATCCTTTTTTCCTCTCATTTTATTTTACTTCATTTATTTGCATATTTCATTCATTGCATTATTCTCATTGGTGTTGGAGTTTTATTTGGATAAGTGCCTTATTTTATTTGAGCACGTGGCTACTCGGAGAAGAGATTTGACAATTGACATTTACTTATGGCTCTCATATACATTTGGATTACGTTATTTTCATCCCTATTTTAACTTGCTCACCCAATGTATTTGAGATTATCATTCACAATTGTCATCATTACACATGCTCTTTAATTTGGCACATTTATTACTTGATGCTTGAGCTATGCTTCTCATGCCTATTATTTTCATGTTTTTACCCTCTTGCATCTAATTATTTTGAATTGCCCTTTTTAATCTTTATTGTTGTCTTCCCTACATGTTGTAGCTACCATGTAGATGGACTATCATCTTTCCTTTGGCATTCCTTATCACTTGGAATTTCCTCCCTTTCGGTCTTAGTTTTCTATATTTCACACTCTTCCTTTTTCTTCTTCCTTAGGCATGGGTACCAAGAAAGGAAAAGAGAAGGCCATTGACAAGACACCAGCAACGAAAGGAACCAAGAGATCTCCAATTAAGGCGCCTCCATCTACAAGCGTCAGTTGGAGCAACCCGTCCACCTGCACATCTCAGTATGTACCGAGGACGGTGCAATCTTTAAGTGTGGGGAGGTCGATACCGATCTCCATGGGTTAGTTATTTCCTGACTCAACACCAAAATTTTTATTTTATTTGTTTGTTCATTGTTGCATTTGCATGTTTGATTGCATATTTGTTTGATTTTTTGCATATTTTACCACCTGGTTGAAGTAATATTTTCTTTTTCAAGAAACCTTTTAGAGCATTTCACTAATTTGAATAAAATTTTTTGTTACACTTGTTTGAAGAAATATTATATTGGAACATGGTTTAGAGCTCGAACACACAAAACCTGTGAGATTTTGAGCCTATTTGAATTGGTTGCATTTTTCAACCAATATTTTATTTTTTGATGTGTGTTTTTTTTCTCTCTAAAATTGTGATCTTTGTCTTGCTTAATTCTATATTTCCATGGTTTGATGTATGTATGCACCTATATGATTGAGGCCTTTGTTTCACTGAGCTTACATACCCATATGGCCTTACCTTTCATTATCCCTTGCAAACCAATTTTGAGCCTATTGTACCCCTTTGTTCTTTTTATTTAGCATATCATTAACTCTAAGTGAAAAATAATAATGTCCTTAATGAATCCTTGGTTAGCTTAGACTAGTGAGAGTGCTCATGAATTAAGTGTGGGGAAAAGTGAGTTTGGAAATATTTGGTTTAAGAATTGGGTGTTATATATCTTTATGAAAATGTGAAAGAAATGTTTAGGACATGTTCATGCATTCAATAATTTAATCATATGCATTGAGAAAAATAAAAGAAAAAAAAATATATATATATAATAAAAAAAAAGGAAGAAAAAGAAAAGAAAAAGAGCAATTAAGCAAAAAGGGGACAAAATGCCCCAAAGTAAGTGAAAGCAATGCATATGTACGGTACTTAGAATTAGAATGCATGAATAATGTGGAAAACATGGTTGATGGATAGTTAGAATTTGTATTGTGATTACATGGATTGTCTAAAGTTAGGTGGAAAGTTTAAGTTAATTAAGGATTCAGATTTTAGTCCACTTGGCCAAATACAATCCTATCTTGACCCTAACCCCATTACAACCCTTAAAAAGACCTCTTGATATGTGTATCTGTGCATTAAATTTTTGTTGATTGGTAGAAAAAAAGCAAAATTTAGAAAGCAAGGTTAGTAGAGAATTGAGAGAATCGAACCTTAAACACTTGAGTGATTAGAGTGTATACACTACCAGTGAGGGTTCGATGCTCAATTCCTTATTCCCGACTTTCATGAGCTATTTTCTTCTTGCAAGTCTATTTGTACTTCATTTTCATGATTTGAATTAGTGAAATCCAGTTCATATTTCATCTTGAAGGATTTGTTTACTTTTAACCAAGTAGGTAGAAACATTTTGCATGTAGTTGCATTCATAGGTTGCATTTCATACATTCTACCATTCCTCTTCATTTCTTTATAGCTTCTCTTGAGCTTAGCATGAGGACATGCTAGTGTTTAAGTGTGGGGAGGTTGATAAACCACTATTTTATGGTTTATCTTGTACTCAATTGAGTGGTTTTTATTAACTCTTTACCCACTTATTCATACTATTTGCATGGTTTTACATTTGCCTTCCTAATTATGTGCTTTGATTGAAAACATGCTTCTTTGGACTTATAATTGCTAATATTAATCCTCTCTTATTACCATTAGATGCCTTGATATGTGTGTTAAGTAATTTCAGAGATTACAGGGCATGAATGGCTCAGAGGGTAGAAAGGAAGCATGCAAAAGTGGAAGGAATGCAAGAAGTTGGAGAAATTGCTAAGTTGTCCAGCCTGACCTCTCTGCACTCAAACGGCTATAACTTTAGCTACAGAGGTCCAAACGACGCGGTTCTAGTTGCTT
This sequence comes from Arachis hypogaea, assembly GCF_003086295.3. Classification (NCBI taxonomy): domain Eukaryota; kingdom Viridiplantae; phylum Streptophyta; class Magnoliopsida; order Fabales; family Fabaceae; genus Arachis; species Arachis hypogaea. Next base: position 22,710,737 of record NC_092053.1, on the reverse strand, counting down.
TGAAAAGCTAACGTCCGGGGCTTCGATTTGATAAATAATATGCCATAGTTGCTCTGATGCTAGGCGACGCGACCGCGTGCTCCATGCGGCCGCGTCGCAAGTGACGAAAATCAGCAAATCTGAATTCGCAACCAGTGAATTCTGGGCTGTTTCTGACCCAGTTTGTGGCCCAGAAAACACAGATTAGAGGCTATAAAGTGGAGAAATACATCCATTCATAGGAGGCTTTCATATTCACAATTTTAGGAGTAGATGTAGTTTTTAGAGAGAGAGGTTCTCTCCTCTCTCTTAGGATTAGGATTTAGGATTTCTCTTAGTTTTAGGAGTGCCTCTAAATCCCAGGTTCAATATTCTTCAGTTATTATTTCTCTTCTACTTTTAGATGCTCTAATACTTTTATTTGTTAATTACTTATGTTGCCCATTTGATTCATAAATCTTTCATGTTAGATTGGATTGCTTTTATTAATATAATTTGAGGAATTTTCAGATTTAATTTTGCTTTGCTTTATTTATATTGATGCTATTTAATTTAGATATTTTCTTTCTTTTGGCTTTGGTTAAGTAATTGGTAATGCTTGAGCTGTCAAATAAAGGAGTGGTTGAAATTGGGAGTTGCTCCAATAACTCTAGTCTTTCCATCGGAATTGACTAGGACCTGAGGATTAAGCTAATTAATCCACTTGATCTACCTTCATAGTTAGAGGTTAACAAAGTGAGATTAAAATACAATTTTCATCACAATTGATAAGGATAGGACCTCCAGTTCTTATACCTTGCCAAGAGATTTTATTTTATTATTATTATTTTATTTTATTTGTCATATAACATATTCCCACCTTACTTCCTAAACCCCAATTTACAAACTCATAACCAATAATAAGAACATACCTCCCTGCAATTCCTTGAGAAGACGACCCGAGGTTTAAATACTCGGTTATCAATTTTAAAAGGAGTTTGTTACTTATGACAACCAAAACGTTTGTACGAAGGGATTTTTGTCGGTTTAGAGACTATATCTACAACGCGACTGTTTTTATGACATTCTTTACTGGCAAAAATCCTAACGTCATACTGCTATTACAAGAATTTGATTTAGAAATTAAGGATAGGAGTGGTAACCAGAATTTAGTGGCAGACCACTTGAGTCGCCTTGAGCATATTACAGATGATTCCACTCCTATATCTGATAATTTCCCATTTGATAACCTGCAAGAAGTATCTGAGATAGTCCCTTGGTATGCACCTGTAGCTAATTATCTAGTTAGCCGCACCTTTCCTCCAAACTTTTCTAAGCATCAAATAGACAAGCTGAAAAGTGAGTCTAAATATTATATATGGGATGACCCATATTTATGAAGATGTGGCGCTGACCAGGTAATAAGACGGTGTATGCCTCAATCAGAATTCCAGTCCATCTTAGAGGCCTGTCACTCATCTGAGAGTGGAGGACATTTTGGCCCTCAAAGAACTGCTAGAAAGATCTTAAACTGTGGATTCTGGTGGCCTACTCTTTTTAAGGATGCTGCTGAATTTTGTAAATCTTGTTTCCCATGCCAGAAATTTGGTAATATATCCAGGAGGGATGAGATGTCTCAACAGATTATGCTTTTTTGTGAAATTTTTTATGTTTGGGGCATTAACTTCATGGGTCCATTTCCAAATTCTAATGGTTATTTCTATATCTTGTTAGCTGTGGATTACGTTTCCAAATGGGTGGAAGCAATTCCTACCCACAATGATGATGCTAACACTGTTGTTTCCTTTGTAAGAAACCATATTATCTGTCGCTTTGGATCACCATGAGCAATCGTGAGCGATCAATGCACCCATTTTTGTAACAGAAGACTAACAGGACTAATGAAGAAGCATGGGATAATTCACAAAGTTGCAACAGCCTACCATCCTCAGACTAATGGGCAAGCCGAGGTGTCAAATAGAGAGATAAAGCGTATTTTGCAGAAGATAGTCAAACCTCATAGAAGAGACTGGAGCACCAGGCTATAAGATGCACTCTGGGCATACAGAACAGCATACAAAACACCCATTGGGATGAGTCCTTTCCACTTAGTTTATGGAAAAGCATGTCATCTCCCTGTTGAAATAGAGCATAAAGCCTTTTGGGCAGTAAAAGAATGCAACATGGGAATTGGAAAAGCCGGAGCTGAAAGGAAGTTGCAACTGCAGGAACTGGAAAGCCTTCGCCTAGAAGCTTATGAGAACTCAAGACTATACAAGGAGAAGATGAAGGCTGTACATGATCAGCACATCAAGAGGAAAGAGTTCCAACCTGGGGACTTAGTCCTCCTCTATAAATCTCGACTAAGGCTCATGCCAGGCAAGTTGAGATCAAGATGGGAAGGTCCATACAGAGTAGAGAAGGCCGAACCATACGGAGTCTATCACCTGAGTCATCCTTCAAGCTCTGAACCTATCAAAGTTAATGGACATCGTTTAAAGATGTACCATGGCGAGAAGCTGAAGAAGAACAAGGAGCTCGAGATCTTCCTCTTGGAAGATCCTCACATAGCTGAAGACTGAGCTAGTGGAGCGTCCAACTTACGGACGTTAAAACAAAGTGCTAAGTGGGAGACAACCCTCTCCTACCATGGTATGATCGTTCTTTTCCTTATTTTTAATTTTCTTATTCAATAACTCTTCTCTTCATTAGTACATTTCGTGCATCTACATTCACATATTTTTAATTAAAAAAAAATCACGCGACGCGACCGCATCATTGACGCGTCCGCGTCGCAGGGAGCTGGGAGACAATTATAATATGAACAGAGAGTTACGCAGGAGCAGGGCTGGAGGCGTGCCAATGGCACAAATCGTCCCACGCGACCGCGTCATAGGGGAATAATGGCCTCCCACGCGACCGCGTGCCCACGCGACCGCGTGCCCACGCGACCGCGTGCCCACGCGACCGCGTGCCCACGCGACCGCGTGCCCACGCGACCGCGTGCCCACGCGACCGCGTGCCCACGCGACCGCGTGCCCACGCGGCCGCGTGACCTGGATTTCGACGTAATAAGGTGCACAGCCGAAAGTTGTGCTAGAGTGGTGCTGGACTGGCGCTAGACGCGCAATCCCTCTCACGCGATCGCATGCCCCACGCGACCGCGTCGTATCCCAAGAATTGACCACTCACGCGATCGCATGCCCTATGCGATCGCGTCACCCAAAATTTGGCACTATTATGATTTTGAATAGAGAGTTGTGCGAGTGCGAGGCTACCCTCACGCCATTAGCCTAAAACGGGTCACGCGACCGCGTGACCGACGCGTTCACGTCATTGAGTTTAAGCGCAAGGCGTGCGACCACGTGCCCCATGCGACCGCGTCACTTGCGCCGCACAGCCTTCCTAATTTTGCCAATTATCATATCTTTTTTCCCCTCAATCCTATTTTTCTCTTTTCCCTCCTTATTTCTTCTCCCTTCCTTCCTCCCTTCTTCCTTATTTCTCACCTTTTACACTCTCTCACCCCATTAACAAGGTTTTTCTTTCTCCTTCCTTCCTTCCTTACTTTTCTATTATTCTTCTTATTTTTATATGTCATCTCTTTTCTTTTCTTTTTACCTTCATTGTTCATATTTTCTTTTTCTTTCTTTTCCCTTTTTACTTGGTGTTATCAATTTATTTGAGTCACTATTTATTATTATATGCTTGTGGATTGTTGTAAATTTATTCGACAATTATATTGCTTTTTAAGGGATTACTTACATGTTCAAATCCTTATTTTCAAAAGCTTCTTCTACATGCATGCTATGTGTTTGTGAAAAAGCCCATATGGCATTATGAACTTCTCTACATTTTTCTACTCTAATATTCAATGCTTGCTTTTCACAAATTCCCTTTACTATTTTATTCATTGAATTTAATTGTCAATACAAACGTGATGGTTTGTTACGAGTGATGCTTGATCTATGCTACTCATGCCCTTTGCCGGCATGCCAATAAACACCTTGCATTTACTTGTCATCATATGCACTAGTTATTTTCCATTAATGAGTTTTCACATGTACTCATGAGCGTGTGTTAATATCATTTATCTTTTTATGTGCATTTATAACCATCCTTTTCCGTTCTCTTCCTTGCTCTACACCTTTGAATTTAATTTACTTTCTCTTCCCTTTTTCAGGATGGCCACCAAGAAAGGAAAAGAGAAAGCTACTCCCAAACAACCAGCAAGGAGAGGAACGAAGAGAGCATTAGTGGCAGAACCTTCTTCAACTACGGTTAAGCCCTCAACGAAGAAAATTAAGAGGATTATAAAGGTTGATGATAAAGAAAGAGCCTTCCCAGCAAAGGACACTGCGCGATTCCCCAACCGCTACTGTGAGCAGATGTTCCCCATCCTGGTAGAAAGGAGTTACAACAACGAATACCTTCTTCTCCTCTCAAACCACATTGCTACATTTGTTGAGCCGCAGATTGCCCGAAGACAATGGGATTTCCTACAGAGACAGCCAAGGCAGGTCAATCTTTCTTGGGTAGTCGAGTTCTACTCCAACTTCCACCTGCCGACCCTGCAGTCTGTCTATGTCCGTCAAAAGCAAGTCCCCATTACAGAAGAGGCCATTCAAAAAGTTTTAAGTCTTCCCCCTATTCTAGAAGGATTGGACGCCTTTCAAGAAGCCGCACTCAAGCGCCAGATGTACCAATTTGACTGGGACGCCATTCTCAGAGTTATCGTACTACCTGGCAGTCGATAGATCTACGGATACCATCGTACCCGCCGTAAGGGAATATCGGCTTCAGCACTTACCTTGGAGGCTCGCGTATGGGCACAGATCATATCCCATTATGTCTTTCCGAGCACTCACGAGTCCTCCTTCACTGCGGACATGGCCGTTCTACTATGGTGCATCCTTACAGACCAACCTCTGAATCTACCAAGACATATCCGGAATGCAATGGGACACGTACAAATCACTGGCAACTTACCTTTTCCAGCCCTGGTCTCAGATCTTGTCTCAGCAGCTGGAGTCTCCTACAGAGCTGGGGACACCAAAGCCATACTTCCAAGGGATGATCAGTTTGTCCCCAACAGGAAGTACCTTAGACTTCCAGCAGCCACTATCAGCCAGCCTACTGAACCAGTTGAAGATATTCCTTCTTCAACACCACAAGCACCTACAACAGCCCAACTGCTCCATCAGATACTTGAAAAGTTGGATCGACAAGAACACAAAGCTAAGCTGAGAGAGCGTCGTAACAAGCGCCGATTCACATACCTCAAAGAGCTGATCATGGGAAAATTCAAGGACTCAGACACCCCGGACTTAGACACCCCGGACTCCACTTCCTTTACCAGCACAGGGAGCCATGATGGTCTCGACTGTGGAGATACTGCTACCAGCCCACTTTTGTTCTTGACAGATGGCACCGAGGACGGTGCAAAGCCTTAAGTGTGGGGAGCTCGGTCAGTACCTGACTTCCGGAGGTAATTTCTCTTCCCTAGCACCAATAAATTAGGATATTTAGTTAGATTTTTCTTTTATAGAATAGGATAAATTGCATAGTAATAGGTTAGTTGCATGCATGTTCTGCTTGATTGAAAAGACAATAAGTTTCTTCTAAGACCCTATCTTTGGAACAAAATTTCACTAATTTTAATTAAAACTTTTATGTTAAATTTGTTTGAAGTTGTATTTGGAACATGATTTTTGAGCTAAAGAACACACAACCTATGAGAATTGAGCCTTTATGAATGGTTACATTATTTAACCATAATTATTTTATTCTTGTGTGTTTACTTCTCTATGATTGTAATCTATATTTTGTTTCATCCTATATGTCCAATGTTTATTATATTTATATATTTGCACATGATTGAGGCCATTATTTGTTTAGCTCACTTATCCAAATAAAGCCTACCCTTTCAATTACCTTTGTTAGCCACTTTGAGCCTTTAAATCCCATTTGTTCTATATTTTACCACATTACTAGCCTTAAGCGGAAAAACAATTATATATCCCAAATTGAATCTTTGGTTAGCTTAAGATAGAATTGTGTGAGGCAATCAAGTATGGGAAATTGTGGGAACAAAGGATAATAAGGGAATGAGTCATGATAATATTATGGGAATTTGGATACCTACTCATGTGAAACTATAAGAATTAAAAATCTATGTGCATTGATAAGCTGTGTTATTTTTATGTTTCTATGCTTATGAAAAAAATCCAAAAATACTCAATAAATAAATAAGGGGACAAAATTACCCCAATGCTAAGTCAAGCATTCAAAGATCAATGCATGTATGATAAAATCAAATTAAAAGGTTGATACATGAGTATGGATGTGAAAGAGATTTCTGGGTAGCTAGGTATGAATTCTAAAGTTATATAGAATATATATAGGTTATGTTAAAGCTTGGGTTAATTAAAGATTCAATTTATAAGCTTACTTAGCCATATGTATATCCTTACCCCTACCTTGGCCCCAGTACAACCTTGAAAAGACCTCATGATGTTTGCTTGGTATATTAAATGTTGTTGATTGGTTAGGAGAAGAACAAAAATTAGAGAGCATGATTAGAGAAGGATAGAGTGATGACCCTATACACTAGAGAGACTAGAGTGTACATACATCATCAGTGAGGGTTCCATGCTTGAATTTCTATGTTCCCTGCTTTCGTGAGCTATCTTCTTGCATTTTTATCTGTTCTTACTGTATAAGAATTGAGTTAGTGGAATTTGATTTGTAATTGTTTTGAAGAGCTTACTTACTTTTGATCAAGTGGACAAAGATCATATAGTTGCATTCATATATATAGGTTGCATTGCATTTCATAGGTTTTACATGTTCTTACTCATTCATTTTATCACCTTCAACTAAGCATGAGGACATGCTAATGTTTAAGTGTGGGGAGGTTGATAAACCACTATTTTATGGTTTATATTGTGTTTATTTATGTGGTTTTATCATGATCTTTACCCACTTATTCATTAAATAAGCATGCATTTATAATTCCTTCCTAAAGTTATTGCATGATTGAAAACTTGCTTCCTAGAGACTTTTAATTATGTATTTTATTTCTCCTTTATTCCATTCGATGATGTGATCTGTGTGTTAAGTGTTTCAGGCTTTATAGGGCATGAATGAGTTGGAAATTAGAGAGGAAGCTTGCAAAAATGGAAGGAACACAAGGAATTGAGGAGATGACTAGCGAGAAGTGACGCGGCCGCATGGATGACGCGACCGCGTGGCAAAGCAGAAAGCCGAATGACGCTGCTGCATGGATGACGCGACCGCGTGACATGCGCGATCTGCATAATCTGCAGAATCGCTGGGGGTGATTTCGGGCCTTATTTTGACCCAGTTTTCGGCCCAGAAAAGCATACTAGAGCCAGAGAACATGCACAAACCAACAATATTCATTCCGCATAGTTTTAGTTTTGAGATCTAGTTTTTCTCTCCTCTAGGTTTTCTCTTTACACATTCATCATTTTTAAGATTTGTTATGATCATTGTTTTTGCATTGGGATATTGAGAAGAGTTATTGCCTCATCAAGACTTCGACATTCTAGTTCGTTTTCTTTACTTGTCTCTTACTCTTCCATGTTCCTTAATTTACTTAATTTTACTATTGGATTATTTTAGCATTTATTAATATAAGAATTACTTTTATTTTTAATTAATCTTTTGATCATTATTTATCATGTCTTTCTTTAATTCCCTTTCTTATGTTATGAATTTTACATTTACAATGAGCGAGTAGTTCTCTAACTTGATGGGGAGATGATTGAAAGGAACCCTTGAGTTAGGATGCTCAAGAGAGAGATTGTAATTGGGTTTATTGTTGGATTGCTCTCTATTCACTAACACCAATCCTCCCAAGAGTGGGTTGGAACTTGTGGATAGAACAGCATTCCAACTCGTTTGACTTACCCTTACTTAGTAAGGGACAACTAAACACAATAACCCTCAATTGTCAATTGATCTTAAGAGTACTCCAACACGAATATGGCTTTCAGCTAATCAACTCCCAGTCAAGACTTTTATTTAAATTTATATAAATTCTCTAATTTAATTTTCTGTCATTCAACTCAAACCTTTTAGAAAATATCTGATTAATAAAATAGCACACTTTTCTGTAACTCGTTGGAAGACGACCTGGGATTCATACTCCCAGTATTTTGATTTTAATTTCTGTGACACCCTTCTAAATTGATGAGCGGATTTCTGGTTGATTGAGAACTATACTTGCAACGGATATTTTATAACCATTCTTAACTCGCCAATTTCCGCTCCCATCAGGCTACTAACAAGAGCCTTTTGAAAATACTCACAAAGATGGTGACCGATGCCCATAAAGATTGGAGTGAATACCTACCACTTTCTCTTTAGGCTTACAGAACAACTAGACATGGAACAACTGGAGTAACACCCTTTTCGTTAGTTTACGGGGTTAAAGCTGTACTGCCAACAGCGATTGAGGTACCCACCACCAGGATGTTGTTAGACGAAGCAAGGAATCATGAAGCTGAGTTGCAAGAATTGGAAGAAAAAAGAGAAGTTGTAGGAAGCAAGATGGAAGAATACCACCGGAGACTAGCATTAGCTTATGACAAGCATGTTCAGCCTAGGGTGTTCCTAGAAGTTGATCTGGTATTAAAATAAGTAGACACAGTAATGAGGAAGATGTCTTTGCCAAAATAGGCTCCCAAATGGGAGGGTCCTTACATTGTTTCTGAAGTACACTCCAACGGACACTGTATCCTGCTGGACCCAGATCATCGAACAACCACTGGCCCCATCAATTTCAAGTATGTCAAGAAGTACTATGCCTACTTTCAGCTTTAGTAGTTTGAATTTCAATTCCAAAGGGCTTCTTTATCAAGAGCCAATGTTTATGTTATATTATTCTACAAGCATCATGCAATGCATGAAAAAATTGCATTAGCAATTATATACTCAAAAGTTGTGAATGATGCATCTTAAAAATCTACAGTACAAAATATTTCCAAAAAGTGAAGTACCCCACCCTCCAAGCTCCTAAAAAAGAGAGAGCATAAATAGGGTAATAAAATTCTAGGTACTTTTCTTTTTTGGCTGAAAAAAAGGCAGAGAAAAAAAAGCAGTAGATAATCCTGCTCTTCTTAGAATCATACCCTCCCTTGCAAAAAAAAAGTGTGTGTATCCAAAATAAAGTGATCACACAAGCAGGTACAGAAAAATAAAACACCTGGAGGAGTATGCACAGTATATATAAAAAAAAAAAAGAGGGGAAGCATAACACCCAAAAAGATGTGTACAATGAAAGTCATAGAAGCAGCAGGACAAAAATATACTTTGTCAAAGTATTACATATTTTACAAAATAAAGTGCTGGAAAATGATCACAGCCACAAAATATCACTATAAGAAATTACAGAAGAAGCAGCCTCCTTATGTTTGGCCAATTGCTCTCGCTCCAAGTTGACGTTGGCTAACCTAGCCTTCATGGTGTTCAATTCAGATGTAAGCTTGCGAACCTTTTCTTGAAGAGTAGAAACATCAGAAGAGAGAACACGATACTCTTTAGACAATAATTCTTCTCTAGCAAGATCAGGTACCCCAGGTGGAGGCTCCAATTTAGCAGAAAGATTCTCAAGCCAACGACTACTAAATTTAAATAACTTAAGGTTATTTAGATTATTTTCTACCATATTCCGATGAGTACCCCACAAGTCTGCAAGGGAGTGCGAAGTAAAGAAATTCCATGCATCCAGGAAAGCTTGATACCCAAGCTTCTTCAAAAGGCAGTTTAGGTCATTTGGAAGCAGGAAGGAAGGAGCCTGGGATGCAATCTCCAATAACAAACTCTTCGCATCGCCATCAAAATACTCAAACTCATCACGGACAGAAACTGAAAAGCAAAACAAACAAGTAAGAAAACACCTTTTCTATCAAGGACTTGTAAAATGCTACACGCCTAATAAATGAAAAGAAATACAATGGAACACACAGAAAGAAGCACTAGCTGAGGGTTCCTTTGTGACATTATAAGTGCTCGAAGCTTGAAATGTGGACTCAGAAACAACAGTTGTACCTGCACTAGGAAATATCGTTCGGATGGGAGTAACATCGCTTCTAGTAGGATCCCCTTGGCAGGTAACACCCGGCTCAATGTCAACATTGCTCTTAGAACTTGCTATTGCTCGTGGGCCACCTTGAACAACATCTTGGGTAGTACCCTCGTTAGGGACGTCGCCAACAACAAATGAATTAGGAGAGTCCCCACTGACCCTTTCTTGGGAGCTTTCATCGCCTATATTTACCGGATTAGAAGGTACATTTGGAATTATTTTCATTTTACCCAAAAGACGATGAGACCTACGCTTTACAGCATTTCTAGATAAGCTAGCCACATCCTTACCAGGAGACTGTGATGATTTAACAAAGCAAGCAGCGACAAAAGAACCTTTAGCTTTTGTTGTCGAGGAAGGAGAAATTCCTGAGCCAGTGGAAATTGGTGAAGGTGTAGCATCAATGGAAGGCTTAGGTGGTTTTTTAAGAGACCTCTTTGTAACCTTAAGATTTGAACTCTCCACTTTACTATGCTTGACCACTTTAGCAGTAACAACTGAATCATCAGATTTTCTCTTTGAAGAAGGTGGATGTTTGTAACACCTGGCGTCCAAGTCTACAAAACACCAGCATAGAAGATACAATAGTCAAACACACAAAGCCCAAAAAAAAGGAGAGAGAGACAAAAAATAAGTGAAGAAACAAAAAACAAGAATCAGCAAAGAGCAAATATTACTTGCAATGGTCGAAGGAGAAAGGTTTCCAATCATGAAATATGGATCCTTGATCAAAACTGGAACAAATGATCTGACATCTGGAACGGAGGTACCCTCATATTGCCTAATATGCTTCTTCATACGCATGAGGTAATCCACATACTCCATTGTAACTCCCCCATCCCTATCAAGAGGAACAACCAAGCAAGGATTGTACTCCGGGAGTTCTTTTTGAAACAAAAACTTTTTTATTAAATTTTTCGGTGAAAAAAATATGCTCCACATTTTTTGGATCTTGGTCCCACCCTAGTTGGCGACTTACCCTATCTGGATGGTAGATTACTGGACAGATCAAAGCTCCACAATGAAAGTCCCTATCCATAACAATCAAACCAGGAATGGGGGTAGGAGAAGTACACAGAAGCCAAAAGTCGTAAGCCCCTTTCTTGCCAGTGGAAATATCATTGCGGTCATGTTCAAGACAAGCAGAATATATACAATGAATAACCGATGCACTAGGCTGGTAAGAGGTTACGTACGGGCGAAAACAAAAATATTCCTCCAAATCAATAACATCCTCTAAAGATTTGGAAGGATGAGCTGAACCCCAAATCCAAGCACGAGGACTTGCCTTCTTATCTGGAAGAATTGTAGGGGGCTTACGGATTGGAGCAAACTGAGAAAACTGCTCAAAAAGAAAGAGTTGAAGAAATATTTCATCAATGAAAGTCAATACTGGAAAGCGACCATGAGCAATCTTGAGTTGCTTAGAAAATTGATCAAGCCGCATATATAAACTACCGAGATACAGAGAAGCCAATGGTAGACGTTCTCCTCCAACAATCAAGCAAGCTAAAAGAAACACCCCATGGCTCATACACCGTCGGTCCCAAAAACACATATTTACTTAACCGATAAGCGACAAAAGCAGCTTCCCTAAGATCTGAAGGAACAGCAGGAGTAGGGACAAACTCACCATTGAGAAAATCACCAAAGAAATAACAAGACCAATTAGAGTAAGAATACTTAACAGTAATCTTCTTCTTCTTGAAATCTTGCTTGTTGCCAACCACTTCTTTTTCCTTCGAGGACCTACGAGTCTTTGGATGCTTATCCTTGGAGGAAGATTTCTTAACACGCCTACTCGTAGACAACTCTTTTGCATATTGACCAGCATCACTTAAACTCATTTGAAGATGTCTCGCAAGCTTAAGCAGATCAGAATCTGGGCGAAGAAGAGTGAGATCTACACTGCCAAACACCGGTAGTTGAAGAAGAACTACAACATCTTTCAAAGTGGGTGAAAACTCACCCCAAGAAGTCAGAAAAGTATAAGTTTGAGAACACCACCTCTGCCAAAGTAAACTCATATCATATCCATTTCTTTGAACACCCAAGTCTGCCAAGAAGAAATCAATTAGTGCTTCTTCAATATATAGCAACAAAGTAAAGAAATGATAAGAATCAATTATGATGATAGATGGTAGAGAACAACCAACCTGCAGATGTACGGATAGCCTCAGCAACACCAGCAAATTTTAATCTCCTCATAAAACTACCACCCTCCTCAAATAATACTGTGAATACCCACTTTTGCTAAACCTTATTCACGTGAGTAGCTGCCTCAGATTTAAAAGACGTCCATGAAAATTCTTGGCGCTTCAACCGAGAACGAAGTAGAGCAAGACCCACTTGATATGAAAGTTTCTCAACAAATTCACCCAAAACTCTACAATCTAAAGAATCAAAACCGGGTTTCATAGTTTTATCCATACCTAATAACGAGCCAAAGGAAGGAGGGTCCAAAAAAGGTTTCTTAATCAGAGGAGGATTCACAAAAATAGTCCTATTATCTGATGGTTTAACCCAAGGTTGGGGGATAGATTCAGAAAATCTGATTGCATATTCTTGAGGAACATCACCCATATCATCCACAGAAGAGTCAGTACCCAAACTATTACTAGAGTCCTCTGGGTCACTATCCAATATCTCAGCAAGTTTCACACGAGGCATGACAACAAAAAGAAATAATTCCTAAAAAAAGGGGGAAAGAAGGAGAACAGCAACAACAAAATAGAGTGAATATCAAGATCACATGAATACTAACGACAAAAATACTCAGCACCAATAACAAAATCGAAAGAGTACCAATATCATCACAATTCCAACCATAAGATTTCCAAGAACACCAACTCAAAATATAAAGGAGAATATTGCAGAACACTCAAGAAATTCTGGAAAAGCCAAAGAAGCATCGCGTGTCAAGAAAATAACCATGGAGTTCTCAAATGAAATAAAAAAGCAAAGGTATGAAAATTATTCATCATATTCTTTACTTGATAAGGCCACTAACTCCTCATATCGTCACAATATCGTCTCTCATTTGGTGAAGTATATGAAAACATTGCAAGATGTTATACGTTTATAGCTTTGAAAGAATACGAATGTTGAATACTAGTAAATTGCTCTAATTGAAAAAGTTTATAAACAAATTACTTATGAGTTATGACTATACTATACAAAAAAAAATTCTTATTTTTAAATATCTATTTTATAGTTGCAAATGAACATTGCTTATAATTTTTAACTCAATTTCTTTTATTTTGTGATGCCATTGGAAACATATACAAATGAGAACATGTACAAACAAGGATATAACATCTAAAGTTGTAAAGTGAAAGACCTTTATCGAATAATCCCTATAGCTAATTCCAAAATTAGCAATCCAATACACATGGGGACTGGAAGGAGTTACATGAAAACGAAGATAAAGAACATGATAACAAGGATTCAGAGTAACAAGAGTACGAATAATGATAAGAGTTCAGAATCACACGAATTCAGAATAACAAAATTCAGAATAATACCAAAAATGTCAAATATACAATAGCAGATACTTAAGCACCAGAATTTCATACAAGAAAATAAGAGTATGCATTTTATGACCAAACAAGAGCAAGGCTGGAGAAAAAAAGAGAATAGAAGAAGAAAAAGAATCTTACCAAATAGGAAGACAGAGCGAAGTTGAATGTGGGAGTGTTATTTGCCCTAAGAAAAACTTCTAATTATTGAAGAAGACAGAGGGTTTGGATGGTAGTGGTGATTAGGGGTGGCAAGCGGGGAAGCCCGCCCCGCCCCGCCTAGTGAGGCGGTCCTAGAATCCCAGCCCGCCCCACCTAACGGCGGGCTGGCGGGCCGGCGGGTTAAGCCCGCCAAATATCCTCTCTTTTTTTTTACTTTTAACTATTAAATAATATATATAAAGATATAAAAAAATCTCTTTTATTTTTTACTTTTAACTATTATAATTTTTAAAAGTATAAACAAATTATAATTTTTATATTCACAAACATTAAAGTCTTTGTAATTATAAATATTGTTTTCAAAGCAAAATAAATATAATCCAAAACATAATTAACAATATTGTCTCTAAAACAAAACAAACATAATCTAAAATACTCAATTTTCATCTTCATTCTCTTGTAAGTTGGGTTGGGGAAAGTTGAGTTTTGGTAAAAAAATTATAAAAATACCCCTTGCTAAAAAAATACTAAGCCCGGCGGGGAAGCCCGCCCCGCCCGCCAAAGCCCGCCAAAACCCACAGTTTAAGCGGTATGGGTTAAGCGGGCTTTTGCTATTTGGCGGTCCCAATTTTTCAGCCCGACCCGCTTTTTTTGGCGGGTTACGCGGGCCGGCCTGGTGGGTTTAGGCCCGTTTGCTACCCCTAGTGGTGATAACAGTGATGATACTAAAAAATACTACTATGTACAAAAATACCCTAGCAGAGATGATAAGGAATACTCTCTCTCCTATCCAACTTTATGCCTCTCTCCAAACTCAGGGACCCAAAATTTAAATGCGTCAGATTAAGTGGGTAAGAGTTTCTCCCCTTCTTCTTTCTTAAGAATCTACCTATTTATTTATTTATTTTTCTATTCATTTATTTATTTATGTTTTCTATTAACATTCAAAATTCTTTCACAAAAGCAGTCTATTATTAATTTTTTTATGAGTACATAATCCTATTCAAATTACACAAATTTATATATCATTATAAAAAAATGAATAAAATAGGGGAGATTTATTCTTATAGTAATGATATGCTAAAAAAATTATTAAATTATTATAGCTCTGTTGAGTACAAAAAAGTTTAATGCAACTTGAGGAAATACTTTGTACCCTCAAAGACTGCATGGGGCTTATGATTGTGTACTAAAAATATAAACCTTTTTTGTACATAAATAATTTTAAGAATGACCTACAAACATGGTCAAACAAGAGTCAAGTTCCTCCTAAAGGTATTGGGTGAAAAGATGGAACCCAAAAGAACACCTTGAGAAGTTGAATTTCTCTTTGGTGGAAACTAAATTGGTGGAAATGGATTGGTTAGATTTAGAGTGTAAAGAGTGTCATCTAGTTGAAAGAAAACCAAACTAAATGTCCCTTCACTAATGTTACATGTCATGAGCTTTAGTTTAACTTATGGAAATCAACTTCTTCCAATGAACAGTTGAAAAGACTTGAAGTGACAGGAATACCTAAAAATATTTGAGATAAAAAGAGTAAACCAAATATCAGACTATAACCATTGGACAATAGATTTCCTCTTCAAAATAGTTTTACACTATAAAAGGACCTCAAGCCACCTCTTTAAAGGGACCTTTTATCTTTTTTCTGGAAGGGAAGAAGTTCAAAAACTCATTTTTTTCTCTCCCCAAAATTTCTCTCTTTGTTCTTCATTTCATTCATCACCTTCATGAGTAAAAACTGGCATTTGGGTGTCCCACCTGAACACTCAACGACCATTAACCAACCCCTGTCCACTTTAAACAAAACTTATTCATCCTCTTGTGACATTAGTGAAGGTCTCAACACTTGTTCTCTACCTCTATTCCTCATTATTAGTACTTGTATTACTTATTTGTCATTAATAGAAGTATTTTCCTCACAAGTATACTTACCCTGAATCTCTCATCTTAACCATTATTTTTTACTTAATCTATTTTTCACGAAACTCACCCGAATCAACGTTTCAATCACCTTCTTCCATATAAATTGAAAAATCTAATTTTCTCTATCTTAAAAACTCATAACACGAGTTAGTTCTTAATCTCAAATCCTAGAATTTAAATCCTAAATAACATAATTATCAGAATCAAACCGGTAATTAATCTAATCATACGACTGGATCACCGGATTACTGATTTA
This sequence comes from Arachis hypogaea, assembly GCF_003086295.3. Classification (NCBI taxonomy): domain Eukaryota; kingdom Viridiplantae; phylum Streptophyta; class Magnoliopsida; order Fabales; family Fabaceae; genus Arachis; species Arachis hypogaea. Next base: position 22,694,800 of record NC_092053.1, on the reverse strand, counting down.
ACTGATGGGTCACTAATTCACCCAGTTGATCCAGCCATAATTAAATAAAATATAAAATTATAAAAATAAATTAAAATTAAAAGTTAAAATTTAAAATGTATGTCTTCACAAATATATTAATAACGTTACATCGATAAAAATAATTATTTTATATATTTAATCGTATAAATGATTAGGACATGTTTAAAACTAATTTATATTCAATACATCTGTATAATTTTAATCTCCAATCAATTTATTAACATAAATTATTCTTATTTTAAAATTCAATATATATATTTTTTAGTTTTATTTTCTCATAAATTTACTATTTTTTTAAACTTTTAATGATTTATTAATTACTTTGTATTTACTGAGCTCTTCAAATTTTTTATAAAAAATAAAAGATCAAAATCATTAAATTACAAAATACTAACAAAAATTATTTTTTCTTTTTAATTCCTGAATATAATTTAACTTTACTTAGATAGCATATTTAATACAAAAAAAAATAATGCATACCAGACAATAATATTTTAATTTTTGAATATAATTTTATTCATTATTAACATAAAAATTAAAATCTAAAAATAAAAAATATTATTATTAACATGGACAATAACAATGCAATATTTAAAATTAAATATATCAAGCTTTAATTATTATTATTATTAATGTCACAAATTAAATACTCAATAAAAAATATAAAAATACAATTTTTTTATTAATGTGAACTAAATAATATTAAACACCAAAAACAGATTTTTTTTATTATCAACATAAAAAAATCTAAACAGATTAGACATATTTTAATATCATATTAAACATACGCATCATTAATATCACATAAAAAAAATATTTGAGGGACACAAAAAAGACCATCACCAACCAAAAAAAAAAAACCAATCCAAACGCATAAGTGTTATTTGTAAAGAAAGGTTTAACTGAGGAGTTGGGAATTGGGATAATTACGTATGTCTAATGTGATATTAACAAAGCAGTGAGAACATCAATTACTCTAAACTTAGACATAGACACATCAATATTAAAAAAAATTGAAGAGGTCAGTTGTTCATATTCTGACTTAACATTATGGCCCTGGTCCGAATAAGCTAAAAAGGCCCAACCCAAAGATTAGCGGTCGACATAGACCTTTTTCTAAAGAAGTCGGGTTCGAGAACTGGCAGATAAATACTTAGTCAAATAAGTAACTGCCTCTAAAATCTCTCAGCCCACTTCCAGAAGAAATATCCCAACCACCCTAAGATAAAGGGAAGGTTATCCACCTCCAAAAGTGAAACTACTCCAACGGTGATTATTGGATCACCACTATATATACCGTGACACCCCTCAGGTAACTCCAAGTTCCAATACTCTCTAAACCTGCTAAATCCCTTGCTGACTTAGGTATCGGAGTGTCTTTGCAGGTACCACCCCCCACTCTCCAAACGCATAACTCGGACGGCAGCTCTCAAGCGCGAGCAAGTCGGAGACTACCTTTCTTTGACGTTTAGGCCAACCTTCCAAGCCCAATCCACCTATCTCACGTTACCTACGTAACATCAGTAAATACAAAGTAATTAATGAATCATTAAAAGTTTAAAAGAATAGTGAATTTATGAAAAAATAAAACTAAAAAATATATATATTGGATTTAAAAATAAGGATAATTTATGTTAATAAATTGATTGGAGATTAAAATTACATAAATGTCTTGAATATAAATTAGTTTTAAACATGTCCTAACCATTCATACGATTAAATATATAAAATAATTATTTTTACTGACGTAGCGTTATTAATATACTTATAAAGACATATATTTTAAATTTTAACTTTTTTATTTTAATTTATTTTTATAATTTTATATTTTTATTTAATTATAACTGGATCAACCGATTGAATCAGTAATTTATCGGTTAAATCAGTAATTCGATGAATCAGTTATATGACCAAATCAATTACTAGTTTGGTTCTGATAATTATATTATTTAGAATTTAAATTTTAGAATTTGAGATTAAGAACTAATTCATGTGTTATGAGTTTTTGAGATAGAGAAAATTAGATTTTCCAATTTATATGGAAGAAGGTGATTTAAACTTAAAAGTGTGTCATCGTGAACTACTATGTCTCCATACCGTAGTTGTCTTTATCTATATATGATTATAATTATTATTACTATTATTATCATTACTTATTTTCTTGGGTTTTATATTGTTATTGTTTATTACTACTATAATAATATTTTATGACCCAATTTAAATTTTATGCTCAAAAGAGTATTTCTTGATTCAAACACTAAAAAAAAAAAGAAAGAGATTATCTCCCTTGACAATTAATTAATCTTTCAATTATGTATTAATTTATCTTGCAAACATCACTAATTATTTATCTTTAACTGATGAATGATTAACATCCATCTATTGTGTATCAATTGTTGTTCCCAATTATGACTATAGATAAACTACGTATTCACAGAATTACAATTACAATTCTTTCATGCCACTTTATTTCAACATGTACTGAACAAAATTATTTTCAGCATCATAGCATTACCCAAAATTTAAATCACATACAAAATATCTCCAACATTTTATGTGTTCTGACAAAAGATTTCTTTTCTCCCATAGCAATATTAAATTCACCTAAACGAAAATATTAAAAAAAATCACACATCTTTTCACAATATTTAAAAAACTCAGCCTCATAATTTCATAGACACTAAAAAGTAAAAACAAATTGGGACGGGCTGAAACGGGTTGGAAAGAACCGCTAGCCTTACCACCACCACCATACCCGCTAGCCCCTTCAAACACCCCCGAAATCCAACCCAAAATGAAGACCCAAAGCTTCTTCATTCCACCGCCCATGTTTTCCTCATCACCCTCAACTTCCCTTCCTCAGTTCCTCCAAAACCTTACCTCTCTGGCTCTATCACCCACTCCTACTCCCCGCTAGACTCCACCAACCACCGTTCCCTTGCTCTCGCCCTCTGTTTCCTCCTTCCTTCGCTGCGGCATTAGGGAACTCCGAGAAAGAATCGATACCGTTAAGAACAATCACAAGATCACCGAAGCATCACGTCCGCCAGGGTCCGACGGGACCAAGAAGCCGTCCTGAACGGCAGGCCCTATACCGAGACGCTCGTCGAAGTCTTTCACGACATCAACTGCCGTCTCGGAGCGACGACGTCCCCCTAACGAACGTCAGGACCGGGAACTCCGTCGCCCTCGTTGTCGTCACCGGCCGGCGGTTTCAATAACACCGTCTTGAAGAAAGCCGAAACTCGGATCCAACAGCTACACAAGCTTGGCTTGAATTGCGTTGTGATAAGCGTTGAGAAGAAGGGGAACGCGTTTTTCAGCCGCAAGGGAAGTGTTAGGGTTGATAGGTTCGTAAGTTCAAATCATTGCTGATGATGTGTACTCACTGTTTGTTACAGAGGAGGTTGACAAGGTTGAGATTGTTTTCACCAAGTGTGTCATTGGTAAGTTTGATCCCGTGATTCAAATTATGTTAAGTGAAAGGCGAGCTTCGCCATGTAAATGGGAACTGCATTGATGCCATTGATGATGAGTATTTTAAGCTGAGGAGGAAGGAAGGGAGGTTGGCAGTGGAGAGGGATGTTGCTGTGAGGGAATTCGCTGCGCCGCCGGTTATGGAGTTCTAGCAGGATCCGGTTCAAATTCTTGATGCTATGTTGCCTCTGTATTTGAACAGCCAGATCTTGAGGGGTTTTCATGAATCACTGACGAAGTGAGCTTGCTGCTAGGATGGCTGCAATGTCTAATGCACCCGATAATGCTGTCGAACTGAAGAAGAATCTTTCGGTTGCTTATAATCATAAACGGCAGGCAAAGATCAGAGGAGAGATATTGGAGATTGTGACTGTAGCTGAAGCACTAACACCAATTGATTGACAAGTTGTAACTTTTTTTTATCTTAAATTTTGCTTTGAAATACCAAAATCTGTTAATTATTATGTAGAACATGGGATTATGAAGTTTGCCAACATTGTTAACTGCAAGTAGGACTAGATTAAGGAATGAGAACTATAGTGGCCAATTTTGACCTGTAATCCTTTTCTGTGTTGTTGTATCAAAGTGAAAATATATTTATTCTTTCCTTGATATACTCAGATTGCTTATGTTTTGTGGTTTTCTAACCAAATGTATGAGTTCACTTCAGAAAATTTGGCGAGTCTCAACATTTTAAACTATACTAAGTTCGGCAGATAATAAAGGTTGTTTTATTACTTATCTTTCTCTTCATTGTTTTCTGATTCTGGTTTTACATGTATCCTTGTATATGTCGATGATCTGGTTTCGGCAGGAAATGATTGGACTGAGATTGTAAAATTACTTGATAACAGGTTTAGGATCAAGGGTCTACATGAATTCAAAATTTTTCTTGGTCTAGAAATTGCTAGAAGTCAACAGGGTATTGCAGTGTATCAACGCAAGTATACTTTGGACTTGCCAGATGAGTTTGGGTTGATGAATGCCAAAGCGGCCACCACCCCAATGGTCTGACATTCTGATAATCTTCACCATTGGAGGTTGATTGGGCGTCTAATTTATCTAGCCAATACCAATATACGTCATGATATATATGCTTCACCATGAATAAGCTTAGTCATTTTCTTGATTATGCCACTAGCAAGCACTTCCAAGCTGCGCTCCATGTTCTTCACTACCTCAACGTGCTCCAGCTAGGGGAGTGTTGTTTTCCACCTCTGATGAATTCACTTACTACTTTTTCTGACTTATACTTGGGTGCTTGCCCTGATAGGCTGATACTCGCCATTCTGTATCTGTATTCTTATTCTTTCTTGGGAGATCATTGATATCTTGGCGCAGCAAGAAGCGGCACACAATAGCACATTCCTCAGCTGAAGTTGAGTACAAAGCAATGACACTTGTCACTTGTGACAACCAATCGGCTCTTCACATTGCAGCTAATCTAGTTTTTCATGAGCGTACTAAATATATAGAGATCGATTGCCACATTGTCCAAGATAAAGTCTGAGGAGTAGTGAAGCTTCTCCTAGTATATTCGGCTCACCAAGTCACTACCACCTAATCCATTCATATCATGTAAAAGCAACGTAGGGCTGATCAATTTTCATGCATTCCAGCTTGAGAGGGATGTAATTGAAGATGTAAAGTAATAGTAAGGATATTGTATTAGCAGTAAGTTAAATCAGCATATTAAATTAGTTAAGAAGTTAGTTGATGACATTAGCAATTAGTCAAAAAAATGTGATATTCATCACTCAAACTATCTCTACTAGTCAATTTTTTTTTGTCTCAATTTCATATAGAGTTTCATCAACAAAATTATATTTTTAAAAGTATTTATATTTGTGAAATATATATTGTAAGAAATATTTATAAATTAAAAATAAATTTGTATATTAAAAATTTAATTGAGATAATTGAATAATCATTAATTCTACATGCTCTTTTATGTAAAATAGTTTTATCTATTCGTAATAATTTTAAATGTTACTAAGATTTATTTTAAATTAATATATTTCTTTTTACTTTTTGGACAAATATTTTAAAATAAAGATATTTAATTATATTATAGATGTGTATACTTCATTGTTCTTTTATTATCGGCAAATTTTCTTTTTTTGTTTTTAACATGGTCCACCCATTTCTTTCTTTTGCTTATATATATGTGCTTTTTGTTTTGGATAATTGTACAAGATGTCTCTGGTACGGGTTGAGAGATGGATCGAGAATTTGCGGGTTGAGGCAGATGCCGGATCACTTGCCTGGAGCAATGGGGGGTGGTACCTGCAAAGACACTCCGACGCTCAAGTCAGAATGGATCTAAGAGGTAGAAAGTGTGAGAAATGAATGAATACCTGGAGAGACCTGGGTCCTCTATTTATAGGTGATGGTGAATATCTTATCTTATCTTATTTGGCTAAGATAAGGGAGACGTTTGAATTATCTTATCTTATCTTATCTTATTTGGCTAAGATAAGGGAGACGTTTGAATTCAAAAGTTGGTTAGGAGCTCTAGTGGGCTGGTTCTGAGCCTTCTGGAAGGGCGAAGCAGGTCGGACCCTGGTAGCCGGGTTCGGGGACCGTTCTGGGTGTAGGATCCGTGGGCCGGATCCGTAACAGTTGCCCCCGGAGCGAGAGAGTGAGGGTGCTCGGTCTTATCGCTGGAGAAACATTTTCCTCACCGTTGTGGTTTGGCAAGGAGATTGTTGTTTGGTTTTTCCGATCGGGGTCGAGGATTTGGGGAGTTCCTAGCCATTTCATGGTCAAGCGAGGAGCGCATTGTTTGGGCGTCTCATCACATGCCGGGTTTGATGACCGTTCCGAAGAAGGGCCCGGAGATCGGGTCTGGAACAATTGCCCCCGGAGCATGAGAGTATGCTTTCTTGGTCTCAATGCTAAGTCATTGGAGAGTCCGATTCTTTGTAGTTCGGGAGACTGTGAGGGGCCTGAAAAGGGCGTGACGTCATCATGCACCAATTGGTAGGATGTTGGTCAGTATGGCTTTCCGCAAGTTGGAAGACCGTCAGCTCATGCTTGTTTTGTGTGGCCTTTTTTGGGCCGTTATTGTGAACTTATTTTAGGCCTCTTGGTGGGCCGATTTTAAGACTTTGTTTATTTAGCTTATTTGGATTCCCGTTTTGTTGGCTTTGCGGGTGATCGATTCACGAGTCACTATTTTTGTTATTTGGATATCCGTTTTATTGGCCTCGGGTGATCGATTCCCGGGTAGCCGTTTACTTATTTGGATATCCGTTTTATTATTTGGATATCCGTTTTATTAGCTTCGGGGTGATCGATTCCCGGGTAGCCATTTACTTATTTGGATACCCGTTTTATTATTTGGATATCCATTTTGTTGGCATCGGGGTGATCGATTCCCGGGTAGCCGTTTACTTATTTGGATATCCGTTTTATTGGCTTCGGGGTGATCGATTCCCGGGTAGCCGTTTACTTATTTGGATATCCGTTTTATTATTTGGATATCCGTTTTATTGGCTTCGGGGTGATCGATTCCCGGATAGCCGTTTGCTTATTTGGATATCCGTTTTATTATTTGGATATCCATTTTGTTGGCCTCGGGGTGATTGATTCCCGAGTAGCCGTTTACTTATTTGGATATCCGTTTTATTGGCTTCGGGGTGATCGATTCCCGAGTAGCCGTTTGCTTATTTGGATATCCATTTTATTATTTGGATATCCGTTTTGTTATTCGGATATCCGTTTTGTTATTTGGATATCCGTTTTGTTATTTAGATATCCGTTTTATTATTTGGAAATCCGTTTTATTGGGAGTGGGTAGACCGATGTTGTTTTGCCATAAGACGAGGTCTCCTGGTCCGAAGTCTCGTCGTACCGTGCTGCCATTGTACCTTAGGCTTATTCTCTATTTTAGGGCTAGCTCACGTAGGTGTGCTATACTCCTGACCTTGTCTGCAAGGCCCTACTTTGCTTCTTTGTCGTTTCCTCCCATGGTTCTGCGTGAATTTTGGTGTGCATCGAGATCGGAAAGGAAGATGCCTGCCGCGTCTCGGGATCTCTTGCGTAGGGCTAGTGCTGATGTTGTCGTATTCTACCGCGGTTTCCCGGTCTCTGTGGATGGTTCCGACGGAGCCATCTTCTGCCGTGAACTTCATTAGAAGGTATTTGGTAAAGATGACGGCGAAGAGGTCGTTGATTGTTTTTCTTCCGAGGATGACGTTATAAGCGGTGGAGTTCTTGAGGACCACGAACTCGGACAGGATTGTCTTCCTCTGGCTTCCCGTCCCTATGGTAAGGGGAAGAATGATGGAACCGTCTGGCTTGAGGAAGTTGTCTCCGAGTCCCGTGACACCATTGCGGTGTGTTTGGAGATTTTCGTTGCGGAGCCCGAGCTTGTCGAAGGCACCTCGAAAGAGGATGTTGGAGTCTGCACCGGTGTCCACCAGTATTCTCCGAACTAGTCCTGTTCCGATTCTCGCCGAGATGACGAAAGGTGTGTCTTCGGCCGAGGTGCTATGCTGGCAATCCTCGGGCAAGAAAGTTATCGCTTTGTTGGCTGTGGCAGCTGGGGCTTGATCTCTGACAGCCAAGACTTTGAGGTCCTTTTTTAGTGTTGATCTTGACTTGCCTGACACATCCTTGCTCGTGATGACATTTACTACTATGGTCGGGTCGTCTTCTGGACTTTCCCTGGGAGGTTGTTTTTGTTTTCTCGGGTTGCGTCTTTCCCTCTTAGGCGACCTGTCTTTTTCTGCGCGTTTTGGTTCTCTGATGATTTGGCAAACTCTGGGAGTTTTCCGTCTCTTATAGCTTGTTCGAGGGCGTCTTTAAGGTCGAAACAATCTTGTGTCCTGTGCCCGTAACCTCGGTGGTAGTCGCAGTAAAGGGTCTTGTTGCCGCCCGTTCTTTCTCTGAGTTGTCGGGCTTTCGGGATAATACCCCGATCCGCTATCTGGTGGTATATCTTGGTAATCGAGGCTGTCAGGGGGGTGTAGTTCGAGAATTTCCCGATCCTGGGTGGTCGGTTTGTGTTGGTTTGTTTGGGTTGGTCTCTTTGACTTTCTCTGGGCATCGGATTATGGCGGGAAGTCGGGTTGCCGTGTGGAGTGTTGCCGTGTTGCCGTTTATTGGCGGCGACGACCTGGCTAACCTCCTCGTCGTTTATGTAGTCTCTGGCGACGTTTTGGATCTCGTGCATGGTCCATACTGGCTTGGTGGTGAGGTGTTTGCGGAAGTCTTCGTTCATGAGCCCGTTGGTTAAACAGAGGCTTGCGACGGAATCCGTGAGTCCATCAATCGTTAGGCATTCATTGTTGAAGCGGTCCAGGTATTTTCGTGTGGATTCGTCTTGTTTCTGTGTGACCCCTAATAAGCTGATGGGGTGTTTAGCTTTGGTAATTCTGGTGGTGAATTGGGCCATGAACTTCCGTGAGATATCGTGGAAGCCAGTTATGGATCCGTTGGGGAGGGCATTGAACCATTTAATCGTTGGCCCGGCTAGGGTTACTGGGAAGGCCTTACCTCGGACCGCGTCAGTGGCCCCTTCCAGGTTCATCCTGGCCTTGAATGCCGTTAGGTGCTCCTGGGAGTCCTTGGTTCCGTCGTACTTCATATCCGTAGGTTTGTCGAAGCCTTTAGGGAGTTTTGCTTTTAGGATTCTTTCAGTGAAGGGAATGGCTCCCATTATCACGTGGTCACTTCTTGTGCGTTTGGCCTCTTGATGTCGTCGGTCGTTGTCCGTTTCATGTTGATGAGCCGGGTTGCGTGGGACGCTGCGATCATACCTTTTGCTGTGTTGTCGTTCAGGCATCCTGTCATGTCCGTGGTCACGGCAGATGTTGCGATTGTATCTCTTGGCATGTCGCCGTTCTGGCGATCCACCGTGCCTGGTTTCATGGCGAGATCTTGATCTAGAGGTTTCGTGACTTCCGTTTTTTTTCGGCGTTGTGCTTTTCTTTGGGTGTAACTCGGCCTTTGAGGTCTTGCACCCTGAGGCACAGCTCTTGGATTATCTGGACCGCCTTCTCTCCTAGGCCGTCGGGTGGCCGAGCTTCAGTGGGGGACGGTTGTCCTCTCTTGGTTGTTGCTGGGTTGGGGTTGGTTGGCGATGTGCCGCGCTTATTATCCTCCCGTGGGTGGGAGGAGTGTTATCTTGGAGTTCGGGAGTTGGGGTGTTGGGTGGAGGATTGTTCCTCGAGGTTCTCCGTCATGCCGCCACGATTTGGCTGTCCCCCGCATCTATGTAAGAACCTTGAGAACTTTCTTGATCTCTTAGCTCCTGAGAGGTCTGAGCTTGGCCAGGGTGGTAGCGTTTAAGGAGGTCGTTCATGATGAGCTTCGTTATGAATTTTCAGTAAGGTCCGAAGGGGGATCATGGCGACAGAGTTGTCATAGGTGAGGCGGCGGATGGCAGAGGTTTGGAACCTGGTGTTGAAGGAGGTGACCTCGTGGGTTTGGAGGAAGAGTTTGAAGAGTTCAAAATAAGAAGCAACAACGGTGGGCATGGAGCCAAAATAGAGGGAGAAGATGGGGCCATGGCGCTTGGAGGGACGAATGAGGGGAGTGGTGAATGAGAGGGTCCAAGAGGTGGAGGTATCCCACTAAAGGGATGTGAGACTTTGGGCTCGGAGGATTTAGAATTTCACCGTTGGAATAGGGCGATGGTGCATAAAGAGTGTTATCACTAAGAAGGTGATTGCAAGTCGAAGAAACATTGTTCCTTTGGAATTTCGCCGTTGGAGTAGGACGAAGGTATGTTATCACTGCAAATGTGATGCAAGTTAAGGAAACATTATTCCTTTGGGATTTCGCCGTTGGAGTAGGGCGAGAGTGTGTTATCACTGCAAAGGTGATGCAAGTTAAGGAAACATTATTCCTTTGGGATTTTGCCGTTGGAGTAGGGCGAATGTGTGTTATCCCTGCAAAGATGATGCAAGTTAAGAAAATATTATTCCTTTGGGATTTCGCCGTTGGAGTAGGGCGAAGGTGTGTTATCCCTGCAAAGGTGATGCAAGTTAAGAAAATATTATTCCTTTGGGATTTCGCCGTTGGATTAGGGCGAAGGTGTGTTATCCCTACAAAGGTGATGCAAGTTAAGAAAATATTATTCCTTTGGGATTTCGCCGTTGGAGTAGGGCGAAGGTGTAGGTGTGTTATCCCTGCAAAGATGATGCAAGTTAAGAAAATATTATTCCTTTGGGATTTCGCCGTTGGAGTAGGGCGAAGGTGTGTTATCCCTGCAAAGGTGATACAAGTTAAGAAAATATTATTCCTTTGGGATTTCGCCGTTGGAGTAGGGCGAAGGTGTGTTATCCCTGCAAAGATGATGCAAGTTAAGAAAATATTATTCCTTTTTGCTCTCAGCTACACCCAAAAAATCTGAGTTTGATGATTGCTCTTCTGGGTTATCCGCCATGCTGCCACAACGTTGCGAAGTCCCCACAGACGGCGCCAATGTACAAGATGTCTCTGGTACGGGTTGAGAGATGGATCGAGAACTTGCGGGTTGAGGCAGATGCCGGATCACTTGCCTAGAGCAATAGGGGGTGGTACCTGCAAAGACACTCCGACGCTCAAGTCAGAATGGATCTAGGAGGTAGAAAGTGTGAGAAATGAATGAATACCTAGAGGGACCTGGGTCCTCTATTTATAGGTGATGGTGAATATCTTATCTTATCTTATTTGGCTAAGATAAGGGAGACGTTTGAATTCGAAAGTTGGTTAGGAGCTCTAGTGGGCTGGTTCCGAGCCTTCTGGAAGGGCGAAGCAGGTCGGACCCTGGTAGCCGGGTTCGGGGACCGTTCTGGGTGTAGGATCCGTGGGCCGGATCCGTAACAATAATTATTTTAAAATGAAGAAAAAATATATATTATTTTCGTCATGTATACTTGATTTATAGTTATCTTCTATTTACAGTAATTTTTTTTCTTCTATTTACAGTAATCTTCTTTGTTCGTATAACATGTCATCACAGAGAAAGTTTTAAATCTTTTCTCAACCAAATTTCTTTGATTTTTTTTTTTCGTAATAACTAATACTCAACATAGTGTTCAAGGAATGTTACTAAAAAATATTAATAAATTTAATAGCTTTTGTAATGGTATCCATAAGTTTAGAAACTTAGAAATTATGTCATAAAATGTGAATTATTAATACGTAACAACATTAATAGTATAATTTTGACTTCAAGAATGAATATGATACCAATAAATAAAATTGTTTGAGGTAAATTTAAAAAAGCCAAATCTCCATAAGTATCGCTACTAATGAGAAATTGTTCTACTTCAAAGACAAATACTATTTTTTTCTACATTATTTCCTAACTTAACAAGTCAAGGATTAATCCACCACATATTGATGCTCCTTTTATTAAAGGTCTGCCACTAACAACAAATTGGTACACACATAAGGTAGGATTCAAATTCCTAATACCGACTTAAGCAAACAATAAGATGATCACTTTACCAACCCAAATTAGTTAAGACAAATACTAATTATTTTTAATATTTAAAAATCGTTAAATTTTGACTTTAATTATAACTTTATAAAATATTTATAATAATAATTACTATATATTTATAATAATATTTAGTTTTTTCTAATAAAATTTTTTATATAATTTTATGTATTGCACGAGAATACACACTAGCTAGTTTATCTATCTATCTATCTATCTATCTACTTAATCTATTAAAGTTAAGTTTTTTTTTCTAATAAATAAAAATGAGGTGTCAATTTTTCGTGAATTTTTTTTTAAAAATAAAACACTATTTTTAAATATAAATTTATATTTATTATTATTATTGTTATTATTATTTACCAATTCCTTCTATTTCTATTTCTGGCATTTGTTAAAAATTTCTTTTCAGTTGTTATTTAATTTATTTATTTTAGGTATTAATTATTAAAATTTGTTAAGCAATATATGACAAAAATTATTAAAAGATTGTGGATCAATCTCATTACAAAGAAATTAAATTTAATTAAATATTAAAATAAATGTCAAAAATTATTTAATTTCAATAATTTAAGAATGTTTAATTTTAATTGATATATTTTCTTTTTTACTTATATCTCTAATCATTACTCATTGTACTCTTTAATCTTTATATTTATAGTAAATATTAAATGTAAAAGAATCAAAATAATATTAATTTGATTTGATATATTAGTATAATATATTGATGTCTATCTTATTAAAATTTATTAGTTATATTGTAATAATATTCGTATATCTTTTGTTACGTTAATTTTTGAGTTGTTGAAAATTTACTAAAAGATTTTTTTTTATTTAAATATCTAGATATATAATTATTATATAGTTATTTAATTTTTATATTTACTTGTTAAGTCATATTTTATTATTTTAAAAAAAAATTTAAGATATCAAACATTTAAAATTTTTATTCAAATGATCAAAATTTATCATAAATATAAAAATAACAAGTATAATAACTCGTATCATGTACGTGATAAAATTGAAATTATAATTTTAAATTGTTTTGTTAAAATTAATTTGAATTGTAATCATTTGATTAATAAAAAAGTAATATGTCATGTATTGTTCGTTTTTTCTTAATCTAGTGTTACGTGTATTAACTCTAATGTAGTTATTAATCGTTTTTATTAATCTACTCTAATGGTGGGCAAGTGACGGCGCAACAGGTGGGCGGCGATGGCGAGCACGTGACGTTGCGACAGGTTTATTCTTTACGTCGTTGAGTGGCCGCTAGGTTTGTTCACTTATTTGGGTTTAGGTTGTTTGTGGGTTTGATTGTAACAAGTAGCAATTAGACTCCAATTATGATGAATTTCATGATCTGGTCAAAAAAAGAGGGGAATTACTAAGCAGATTTATGAAAAATAGGTGATGTAGTTAAATGGGTGGGTTAGGGTGTTCTTTGTTGTGATTGTGTTTAGAGCCGAGTTAAATGGATTGTGCATGTGTTTGTGTTTGTAATATCTATTTAGTTTAATTTTTATTTTTTATCGTATGTTACAGTTAATTTTAAAATAGTTATTTAATACACTAAGTACTAATACTAAGAGTATTTTTTAAAAAGACATATACATAAAAATAGATATAATATAATTACAGATATAACATAAACAAATATATTAAATAAAATGTTAAACCAATATGCTTACCAATGTATTTGTTAAGTTTTACAAATTGGAGAATAAGTATGTATTTAGTTGTTTAATGATCACATAGATAATTGAGTAATTGGGTTAGAAATTGATCTTATAGTGTGCACTTTATTTTTTCTTCATTTCTAAATTAAAGCGAAAATTAAGAGAAATACGTAGTAATATATCATGAAAAAGAAAAGATTTTGCATATGAATAAATAATTGTTACAAAAAAAATTTGTTATGAAATATTAAAATTTTACATACTGCAAATCATGAACTCAACTACAATGTAATGGCCCTACTTCTCCCTGTTTTTTACCATGATATAAGCTCTTCTTTTTTTGTCAAGAGTCCAATAACATCTAATTGAAAAAAAAAACGATTTAAAAGTATCAAATTAAGGACAAATAAATTAATAATATAATAAATTACTTATAAATTATAGAGATTTTATCAATTTATTTTATACTAAACGATAAAACTAATAATATATTAATAAAAGGATATACCTTTAAAAAAAGTCACAATACAATTTCAAATATTTGCATAAATTAAATGTTAAAATTTATGTTATCAATAAAATGATGCTATTATATAATTTATTGGCACAAATTAAAAGAAAAATAATTTTGTGTAGGTTAATACAAATTAATTACGTACCAAATAAGTTAGACGGTTCATTTGTTTGTTTCAATATATTAGAATGAGTAAAAAAATTAAAATGATTGTAAGAAACTTTACGATCATCGACCATATTTACTATACGTGACTCCTTCTTAAAAGTTATTCTACACACGTATACAGTTGGAAGATAAATTCTGTTTGATTTCTCAATCACAAAATTTGAGAAGACATAAACCCTTCCCTCAATCAATTCATTCTCAAACATCTTTGCCAAATTACTCATGATTGAATAATAAATTTTATTATTACACTGTAAAACAAATTAAATATAAAATTTATTAGCACTTATAAAGCTATTAAAAATATTTATAAATTAGACCTACCATCACTTGAAAGAATCATAAAAAATAATCAACTAACCTTATCATCCATTAAAACCATTTCTATATAAGCCGTCTTGCTCTTGTCAAATTTGGATGGGATTTTTCATAACCTTATAATTCTTGCATTTATTTTTCAAATTTTTTCATCATATAATCTACCATAAATAATACTATTGATAAAATCATAACTAGTAGCCATTAGGTATGAAAAAAAATAGAAGAAAACTATGTTAGAATTATGAATCTTTTAAATGATAATAATTGTAAAAAAATAGAAGAAGAACTATGTTAGAATTATGAATCTTTTACATGATTGATATATATATATATATATATATATATATATATATATATATATATATATATATATAAATAATTACGCAATATTTCTAATGGAAATATTTATTATAATTAGATAAAAATTATGCCATTATATTTTATTAATCTTTATGATTAATTCAATGAAGATACTTAGCTTGCTTAGTATACATATTATCTAAAGAGTTAAAAAAGAGAAAAAAAAAGACATAATATTAAATAAATAAATAATTGTCAAATAATATAGAGTAAAAATTTTGTATTCTATAAAAAATGATATAATTTTTAATGTATTTATTATATTATATAAAATAAGTAAGTTAAACT
Organism: Arachis hypogaea; assembly: GCF_003086295.3. Taxonomy (NCBI): domain Eukaryota; kingdom Viridiplantae; phylum Streptophyta; class Magnoliopsida; order Fabales; family Fabaceae; genus Arachis; species Arachis hypogaea. The sequence goes on along the minus strand of NC_092053.1, from coordinate 22,679,535 downwards.
TATGATCAAAATTTATTTAAAATTATCATTAAAATTTAAATACAACTAAAAATATTATTAGACGTGTAAAACTTTTAATAAATATTATTGTTAATTTATTCGTACCCTATTATTAATTATTTTATTATTTGTTTACAATAATTTTACATGATTAAAATAATTGTCATATAAAAAATAATATTTATTATTTACAATTTTTTTAACTTAACTATTTTATTTTTCTTAGTTATACTGAGAGCAAATAAAAATAGAAATAAAAATAACTTAAAAAACCAAAAAAAGAAAAAAACTTCATAATGAAAAATTTAAAAATAACATATTAAAGAAGAATAATCATAATATATAAATTGAGGTAACAATTGAAATTTAAAGAAATCCAAAACTAATTTAATCAAATACCAATATTAGAACTAAATTACTTAAATAATATTTAATCTATTCTAGTTCTTAAATACATATAGATTAGAGTCATTCTCGTAACGACAACCAACTAATTAATTTTTTAATTTTTAAGGTAGATCGATATCAATATCAACTTGCCGAAAATTATGATTATTTCTTAACTATTTTTTATCATATATTTTTGTTTTAATTTTTTAAGGTAGATATCAATATCAACTTGTCGGAAATTACGATTAATTTAAAATTATATTACAGTGATTGAAAATTAAAATTATTGACAATTGACATAATTATGTATTAAATGCTGATTTGATGTATAATTATAAAAAAGTATTGACAATTAACATAATTGTGTATTAAATGCTAATTTGATGTATAATGATTGACAATTAATATAATTATATAAAAAATAAAACATAGCAACTAAAATTAAATTTGTTAACTAATTGAAGTTAGGTAGACAATGTTTGACAATTATTTTAGCATTTAATTATTGATATCTATTATTATTATAAATGGATCACCATTAACGTAATAACTTGCCACTAATAAAATTATTGCAAAATGAATGAGATCTAGAATTGTATCAATATAATTAAAATGATTAAAAGTATTCTCGATTGATAATTAGTTTAATAATGCATTAAATATTAATTTTGTATAATTATAATAAAGATATTTTTTAAATTAGTATAATCATATACATGCATTATTTATTAAATACTAATTATAATATAATTGTAGTATTATAATATAATTATAATAAAGATATTTTTCTAAAATAAATTTAGAAGAAAAAATAATGCTTTCATATTAGAAAAAAAATGAATTCATGAGGAATTGACATCCCACTTTAATTTTATTAATTGATAATGCATTAAATATTAATTTTATATAATTATAATAAAGATATTTTCTTAAATTAGTATAATTATGCATTATTATCTATTAAATGCTAATTGTAATATAATTATAATATAATTATAATAATGATATTTTTCTAAAATAAACTTAGAAAAGAGAATAGTACTTTTATTTCGGAGGGAAAAAGAATTCACAAGGAATTGACACTGAATTTTAGCTTCCTTTCTTGCTGAATATTACTTTTAGCTTTCTCAAAGAATCTTAGGAGATATTTTTGCTTTTGTCTCACGTTGAGTTGAGAGACACTTTACTTTTATCTCCTGAGCAACAAAAATAGAAATAGAGTAGAGGAGAAAGAATGACACACAGATGTATCTTGGTTTGGCTACCCAGTGCAATGTAACCTACATCCAGTCTCCATCACAATAGTGACAGAATTTCACTATCTTCCAACAGAATTACATTCACCAATTCTCCCTAAAATCTACCAAATCCTATCTGGGACAAGTCTAGATTCTAACCCAACCTGAACTTGACTAAGACTCCACCTAACTTTCAACAGTCAAGTGCTAACCCAACCTGTAAAGGAATCCCCACAGGATCATGATAGCAAAACAGAAATACATACAAAGGATTTCTGAGATAACTATGATTTTTTCTCCAAGTTTAACTCTCTGTCTTTTTTCACTCATTGGCTTTTTCTTACAAAATCTCACATTTTATCTTTTACCAATAAAATACAGACAGACTAAATTGAGAAAAAGAAATATTCAATGACCATGAAAGAGAAGAATAAACAGTTCAAAGAGCTATGGAAACTCAAACGTGTGCTCTCACTCATTGCCTCAATCCTTGGTCGTTCACCACTATTATAGAGGAGTGAAGCTTCCAGGGCTTAAAATATTCTTCAGCACACTATGGTTCTCTTTTCCCAATACACAGATGCAGCAACGGAATTCACGAAGAAAAGAGAGGGTAGAAGCAGTGACATGCAACCATACCTTCAATCTTCTCTTTCAACCTTTTTCTTCAAAAATCTTGAATCTGAGCCATGCGTTCTTGCTTTGGCCCTAAGTTTATTTTTTGACCGTAAATTCCAAGCAAAACACCATTGACTTCACTTTCTTCATATTTTTAGAACGGTGCTTGTGATCCAGTTGATTTCTTCAATAATCCTTGATGAAGCATAAATAGGGAAATTACCTTTTTGTGATTTTTTTTTTCTGATAAAATCTTCCCTCTTATTGTAGTTCTGAAACTTGCTTGAAATTAGTAACAACCCTTTTGTTCTTCACCGAACCTTAGTGCCTGAACTTTCATTTTCTTTCTTCTTGCTTCAAAGTGATGTGACGTTAAAGAAAGATAAGAGAGAAGAAAGAATTTTGGTTTGGTGTGTGAAGTGAATGGTTTAAATGAATGAAATAATGTCATGTGATGGTTCCAATGAAATGGAATTTGAATCGCTTAGTTTTTGTCTAAGTGAATGAATAAATTTGAATGTTGACCACTTTTGGACTTTGGTTTGATTATGGACTTGATTTCTATCTTTCATTATTTGGCTAGAGGCTTGTTTGTTTCAATCAAGAATTATTTGTGATGGTAGTAATTATATATATCTTTTTTTTATCATGGGGTTAGTAATTATATATATCCTTGGACCATTGAGTGTGCATTTGGGTTTGAACATTTGTTTCTTGGGCCAATTATTTTTTTTCTTTTTTATATTTTTTGTTTTTGTTCTGATGGAAAACATTTATGATGAAGCAAATAATTTTTGGACCATGATTGTGTGTAGGTGGGTCAGATGTCATTTGTGCTTGTTATATTTTTTTTGGGTAAATGTGATTAATTTATTTTCTGCACACTGAACAAAATACATCATACAAACAATTGGATAATAACCCAATAATGTTTAGTCATAATCTTAATCATAAGTTAATCCTCTAAACTCAACAGACACCTCACTTCAATTAGTTGAAAAAAATTCAATTTTAGTATATTAATTAAGTAGATAATTATAAAAAATAATGTCAAATATATAGTTATCGAGACATGTTTTTTCTCATTCTTTATTTTCATATAATATTAGACTTTATAGTTATTGAGTTATATTTTTTTCAGTATATTATAGGGTTATTATTATTAATATATTAACTGTATTTTAATGTTTATTATTTATATATTTAAAAATTATATTTAAAAATTATTTATTTAGTTTCATAATAAATAATATTTTTAAATTTAAATATATTTTATTAATTAATTTGTACTTATTACATCATATATTTAATAATTTATTAAAAAATATTAATATAATAAATAAAAAATAATTTAAAAAATATATTATTTAAAGAATAAGGACGAATAAATTCTTAATCAATTTAAATTTAGAGACAATTAAATTTCTGTTTATTTTTGAACCTGACATATCAGTATTTTTTGTTCAGAATTGATGGAAAATATCCACAAAAATCGTGTTGTATCACAAAAATAGAAAATAGAGATCGAAGTGGATTGTTTTTATCTTAAAAAATCACATTATCATTTTAAAAAATAGACAAAAGATTGAATAATTAATAGTTCACTCCATATAATTACATCACTTAATAATTGAACTAAACTAATGTCACTAGCGAGAGTAGCAAGTAGCTATAGAAGCTAGCTAGCTATATATAATAAAATAAGGTTGAAGAAGATTATTTAAAATCAGATTAGATATAGACAAAAATTTAAAAATTAGTAAAATTTATTATTTTTTGGTAATATTTTTAGTTATTAATTTAATTTTTTAATTTAATAATTTAATAATATATTTTTAATTTATATTTTTAAATGTTATTGTCTAATTGATAACACAATAAATTTTGTTGGTGCTGTAAAATTTCTCTTAGATATAATCATATATCCAAAATATTTGAAGACCTACAAATAGACCTTGATCATGCTACATAGATTATAGAAAAAGTTGAACAAAAAGAAAAAGGAGGGTTTTGAATAAACAATAAAATGACATTATTGCCCTCACTTCCGTTAATTAATACTTACATTATGCTAGTGATGACATTAACTTATGGCGGTGATTGATTTTGTGTGCTGTTAAACGCACTCTTGTCCTCTTCCTAAGAATTGGCAAGTGATCTACATTTACAAACAAATTGTCATTAAAAAAAAAGTCCAATTAGTGAAAGCAACATAGATTTTTGTCTCATTAATTCTGTATAAGGTTAAGCAAAAGAAAGGGGTTAATACAACTCTGATTGCCTTTCTTAAGCTCTAGTTTTGATGACTCACCAGTCACCCCTTTTGTTCTGTTTAAGTGTATCTTTCCGATATGATAGTGATATGCAATTACAAAGTACAATGCATGGAATTTTAGGGGCATTAATTGCATGATATAGAGGATATATATGCAAGAAAGTGAAGCTTCATTTCTCTCCTAACAAAATATAAAGTTAGTCAACCAAATCATCACATCCTATCATATATCCAGAGTCAACAAGATTAGCTGAAAGAGTTTAGGGTTGATTTCAACGATATATGGCACACAAGTTTTTTTTTTACTCATTTATTATTGGATTTTTTAATAAATGAAATAAATTATTTATTAACCAATATACTCCTTTTTAAATTATTTAATTTCTTTTTTCACTTGTTACTTATCAGTGATAAGATAACAAGGTAAAAAGACACATATCTCGTTAGTTACTGACAACAAGAAATATTCAAAATAGTTATATACTTATTTCGTTCGGTAAGTCGGGTTATCGGTCGGTTCGTGGAGGTCTCTGGGATGGATACGTGGGTTTCCGCCTGCCTTCAGGTTGAGGTGTGAACGATGGGGTAGCCGAGCTTCCGAGAACTTCAGGTGGAGGGAGTGTCACCTGCGATAACACTCTGACGCTCAAGTCAGTAGGGTGTATAGGTGATGTGAGAACTACGATTAGGGTGACGTCTTTGATGCACCCCAGACTCTTCATTTGGAGTATTGCTTCACACTTTTCTGGGTTGGCCTCCACCCCTCTTTGGGTTATCATGAACCCCAAGAATTTCCCTGCTTCCATGGCAAAGGCACACTTAAGCGGATTGAGCCTCATGCCGTGTCGTCGGAGAGAGATGAACACGCTTTCTAAGTCACTTATGAGGTCCTCAGATCGGGTGGTTTTCACCAGGATATCGTCCACGTATACTTCCACCGTTTTGCCTATGAGGTTGCTGAATATCTTGTTCATCAGCCTTTGGTACGTGGCTCCCGCATTCTTCAGCCCAAACGACATTACCTTGTAGCAATACGTTCCCCTGGCGTTATGAATGTCGTTTTCTCTTCGTCTGGCCGGTGCATCGGTATCTGATTGTAGCCAGAGTAAGCGTCCATGAAGCTCAGATACCGATATCCCGCGGCCGCGTCAACGAGGGCATCTATGTTGGGGAGGGGGTAGGAGTCCTTAGGACATGCTTTGTTAAGGTCGGAATAATCTACACACATTCTCCATTTTTTATTGGGCTTTCTGACCAAGACTACGTTCGACAGCCAAGTCGAGTAGTCGAGTTCCCTGATAAATCCGGCTTCTAGGAGGCTGGCCGTCTGCTTGGCCACCTCCTCTGCTCGTTCTTGGGACATTTTCCTTCTCCTTTGAGCCACCGGCCTAGCCTCCGGTTTCACGGCCAGATGGTGGGATATGAGTTGGGGGTCTAGGCCTGGCATGTCGGCCGGGGTCCAGGCAAACAAGTCGCCGTTCGCTTTGATCATCTTCATCAGGGGCTCTTTCAGGTCGTGGGGTAGGTTTTTGTTTACGAAAGTAAACTTCTCTTCCGAGTCACCGACCCTGAACTTTTCCAGGTCCCCCTCTGGTTCCGGCCTGGGCTTATCGTCAACTCTGGCATCCAAATCGGCAAGAAAAATGCCGGATGCTTCTTTAGACTTCTTTCTCAAGGAGAGGCTAGTGTTGTCGCATGCGACCGCCGTCTCTAGGTCTCCCCTGATGGTCCCAACTGATCCATCATCAGCAACAAACTTCATTAGCAATAGCTTGGTGGAGATCACCTCCCCAAATTCGTTGATGGTCTTCCTCCCCAGGATGAGATTGTAGGCCATGGAATCCCTTAAGACCACGAACTCCGCCATTAGCGACCTCTTCCCCCTGCCTCCGCCTATGGAGACCGGGAGGGAAATTACGTCGTCTGGCTTGATGAAGTTATCGCCTAGGCCTACCACGCCGTGTTGGTGACCTCTGAGGTCGGCGTTTCGTAGGCCCAGGGCATCAAATACATTGCGAAACATGATATTGGAATCAGCCCATGTGTCCATCAAGATCCTCTTTACTAGGCCGGTGCCCACCCTGGCCGTGATCACCATTGGCGGATTCTCCGCAACCTAATCAAACTATTGATCCTCGGGGCCGAAAGATATCGAGAGGTCGGTGCAGGGCCAGAGGACATAGCTAGAACCTTGGCGTCCTTCTTACTGGCCGACTTCGACCTGGGAGGGACATCCCTTCCAATCACCATATTTACCACGGTGAGGGCACGCTCCGCGTCCTCCTCGGGTTCCCGTCTCTGCTTTACGGCGTGGCTTTTGTCCTCGGTTGATCGATCCCTCCTCCTAGGTTCCCTTATTAGGTGGGCGAACTCAGCCAGCTTTCCTTCTCGGATGGCTTGCTCCAGGGCATCCTTCAGGTCGAAGCAGTCTTGGGTCTTGTGGCCATATCCCTTGTGATAATCACAATAGAGGTTCTTGTTTCCTCCCATCCTATCCCTGAGCTATCCGAGCTTCGACAAGATGCCTTTGTCGGCGATTTGCTGATAAACCTCGATAATTGGAGCCGCTAGGGGGGTATAGTTGGTGAACTTCCCAACACGGAAAAAGGGTTTGAAAGTCTTGGCCGTTCCTCTGTCTCTGGAGTGTTCCTTAGACCTCTCTCCGCCACCGGATGGGCCGACATTAGGGTATGCAGGTTGCCATTTATTGGCTGCCACGACCTGACTTACCTCTTCATCATTAATGTATTCTCTGGATATGTTCTGAATTTCCTGCATTGTCCAGATGGGCTTGGTGGTGAGGTGTTTTCTGAAATCCTCATTTAGCAGACCGTTGGTCAAGCACAAGCTGGCCACCGAATTAGTTAAGCCGTCTATCTCAAGGCACTCATCATTGAATCTGTCCAGGTATTTTCTGGTCGGCTCGTCGTTTCGCTGCGTCACCCCTAGCAGGTTAATCGGGTGTTTTACTTTGGCGATGCACGTGGTGAACTGGGCCAAGAAAGAGCGATTGATGTCGGCAAACTTGGTTATGGAGCCCTGGAGGAGGGCATTAAACCAACGAATCACCAACCCAGCTAAGGTTACCGGGAAAGCCCGGCATCTCACTTCGTTGCCTACCCCTTCCAGGTTCATCCTAGCCTCGAAGGCCGTTAGATGTTCTTGGGGATCTTGAGTATCGTCGTACCTCATATATGTCGGCTTGTCAAAGTGCTTCAGTAGTCATACTCCGAGGATCGAGTGGTGGAAAGGGGTTGCCCCATGACCACCGGTTGCCTTTCCCTGCCGTGTTCTCTGTTAGACCGGCCTCTCCTTATCCTTTCTCGGCGGCGCACTTGTTGTGGTTGGGTTCTTCTTCTTCGTCCTCCGTCGCTTTCCCAGTCTTCTTTTTCGGTGTCTCTCGTTGGCAATCGGTTGTAGACCAGCGGGTCTCGCCTTCTCCTTGGCACCCCTCTGCTCTCCTGGCTTTCTGATTCTGTCTGAGGGCTCGAGGTGCGCCTGGAGCGGCTCCTTCGGAGACTCCTTTCTCCCCTTTGAGTGGATCGGGAAGGCTCCTGGCTAGGAGTGGGCTGACGACTTTCACGGTTGGCTACTTCTCGCTCCAAGTTCTGCACCCTGTGGCGCAACTCTTGTATTATCCTGGCACTGTCGCTGCCTGTCCTCCAAAGGGTCGTCCCTCTGTGTGTCGTGGGGGAGATCTGCTGCCTTTGCAAACGGGGGCTCCGGCGGCTACCCCACTGCCTCGGGGATCTATTCCCTCCCCGCGGGTCCCGGCCCTGCCGTCGTCCACGCCAGAAACCAAAACAAAATCCATGTTGGCTAGAGTTCCCACAGGGTCCCCACAGACGGCGCCAATGTTCGGTAAGTCGGATTACCAGTCGGTTCGTGGAGGTCTCTGGAATGGATACGTGGGTTTCCGCCTGCCTTCAGGTTGAGGTGTGAACGATGGGACAGCCGAGCTTCCGAGAACTTCAGGTGGAGGGGGGTGTCACCTGCGATAACACTCCGACGCTCAAGTCAGTCGGGTGTATAGGTGATGTGAGAACTATGATTAGGGTGACGTCTTTGATGCACCCCGAACTCTTCATTTGGAGTATTGCTTCACACTTTTCTGGGTTGGCCTCCACCCCTCTTTGGGTTATCATGAACCCCAAAAATTTCCCTACTTCCATGACAAAGACACACTTAAACGGATTGAGCCTCATACCGTGTCGTCGGAGAGAGATGAACACGCTTTTTAAGTCACTTATGAGGTCATCAGATCGGGTGGTTTTCACCAGGATAATTTCGCTTGCAGAGATAATGAAATATGTTATATTTGTTTATAACATATCACATTGACTATGATAAGAAGGTTCATGTATTTTTATTATTTTATTAATGATAACGAAATAAGTAATATAATAAAAAAATATAAATATTTAAAATAAGATATATCAATAAATAATAAAATTTATTTATTTTTTTAATTCTTTGTTATTAGATGAGTATAAACTCAAAATAAGCCATGTAAAGATGAATTTGTGTATATCAGATATTGAAGATAAATGTACACTAAACTTTAATTTAAAAATGTTTTTAACAAAATATATATATATAAGTTTTATCACATATGACATCGAATATATTAGCAAAATGTTTTTTATCTATCACCAAATAAGTCTTATATATGGCATCTACTAGTAGAGAGATAAGGGGTGAAGCTTCCTTCTTGTTATAGTAGGTGGTGAGCACTAGGGGTATATATGATTTGGTTCGGTTCGAAGACATGGTCTGAATCGGAACATTTTAAAGATTAATTTGGTGTGATTTTATCGGGTCTAAAGTCGGATAAGATTTTAAAAATAGACCCGATTATTATTTAGAATTGGGACCGAATCAAGGCAAACTCGATTTCATTCGATCCATGTGTACCCTAAAAAAACTAAAAAAGATATATATGTTTTAAATTAATTACAATATTATGTTATATTAATTATAAATTTATTGTTTTGTTTTTATATCATACTGGTTAAATTGAAAAATAGATCAAAGAGTTCAAAGATATGGATATCAATAAGTGTATCATAAATAAGTTTTTTATAAATTATTGTTAAAGCTTTAAAGGTTAAATTTTTATCCAATTTAGACTCAGTATAATTATGACCCGAAAATTTTTAGATTTTATCAGATATAGGACCGAATCTAAAAAATAGACTCAGATATATATTTAAGATCGGATCTAAATTAGAATAAACTCGATTTCATCCGCCATATACATCCTTAGTGGCCACTCAAATTCTTTATATTAATTATAATTTTGTTATTTCTAGCTCCCCGTGTCTCTTCAAATTTTAACGTTAGGATGTGTTCCTTACTAGGAGTACCTAACTATGAGATGAAAATTTTTATGAATAATTCCATGTATAGTTTTAGACTCTGAGGATTTGCTTAGCTGTTTAGTTTACTAGGTTTTGAGATGTTTAGGAATAAGCTTAACGTTTGGTTAGTTAAAAGGTGAAAAAAAAATTGTTACGTAGGTTTAATATGTAAATTAATAATACTACGTACTTATAAAAAATTAATCACTAAATTAATTTTTTTTGTATAAAATATATATTAAAAAATAAATTAAATAATATATATTTATATACAAATATATAATAATAGATTTGATAATTAATTTTTAATATGTATAACGATTACTTATAATAAAAAAATTGAATTACATAGGTATGATAAAACATCATTTTGTTTTAATCGTTGAAAAACGAAATGTATCGTAATAAGTCTCTAAAATTTTAAACAAAAAAAGGTTTTGAAGAGCCTTCGAACATACAAAATCCAACCGTGGAGAGAAGATCTATTTTGCTATCAATAAAGAGCCTTTTTTGCAGTGAACAGAAAAGTTTTTTGCGTCCAATAAAAAGCATAAAAGTAGATTTGACCTTAAGTGTTTTAGTTTCAACGATATATATCTACGAGAAATGTTAGGGGCAGCAATTTTTGTAATTTGTAGCCATTAAATAGTCATCAATGATAATATTAATGGTGTGAGATTGGTGTGTATTTTATCTAATAGTTCACTTTTCTTTACTGATTACATGCTGGTCAGAATTTAACAAAGTTGATGGTTCTAGACTTTTTCTATATCTAATTCTAAAAAGTTAGAGGATTATAAAAAATTATTACTTTTAGCTATTAATATTTAAAAGTGAAAGTTAAATATGTTATTGGATTACTAAATTAAAATAATTTAATTAATAGTTATAAATGATAACCAAAAATAAAAAATATATATATATTAGAAAATTATTTAAATTTATTATTTTTGTTCATCAGTTAATCATTATTAATTTAATTTTTTAATCTAATTTTTTAGTTTAATAATCTAACAATATATTTTATTCTATACTTTCAAACATTATTGACTAATTAACAACCTTCTAAAATTCTTTAATAAAAAATTCTGATAATACTCTAACATTTTTCTATTTTACCAACAACAAATTGTCACCGTCCATATCTATACCATCGTTAACCATTTTTTTAGAAATATACTATTATTTGAGCTATTTTAAAAATAATTAGTGTTGTTACATATTTTTTAATAAAGTAATCTGCCACTGTAATAATTAAATGTTTTGTAGAATAATAAAATTTATCGTAATGAAATAATCAAACTTTTTTACAATAATAATATGAGTTTAATTTTGATGCATTGATAGTATAACGTATTTTACATAGTCGTGCAATCATATTCGTTCTTTTAGATGATCATTCACACGGTGTGAAAGATAATTAATACATCAAAATTAAATTCTAATAATATAATCAAATATTTTTACAAAATATTAAATATATTTTTATAAAGTAGATGATTTTTAGTGTTCATATTATATATGTATTATGAACGTAAGTTCCTCCACGTGTGCCTTTTTGTTGGTTGGTTGCTAATAATTCAACATCACATCTAAGAGAAATTCATGATTAACACAAGTAAAAAAAGAAAAAAGAAAAGTGAGGAAGTGCATGCAATTTCTTACTTTGATCTCTTTTATTTCGGAGTGGTAATCTATAATAATGGATATGAAAAGAACTCTAAATATATGTATTTATTAGGACAAGCGAAGATAGCTTTGACAAAGGGATAACATGAAAATTATAGAAATACATCTGAATACATGTAAATACATCTTTGTTGGTAGTATATTTAGAATGGATAATTACATCAATTAATACATTTTTAATTTTGATTATCCTTTTACTTATACCAAGATTCATCTCCTTAATTATCTGTGCAAGCATCATTTTGCGGCTTTATATATCTAAAGATTCCACGTGCACAAAAAACCCACCTCAACTTAAATAATAATAATAATTAATAAAATTAATAAAGTATATAAAAGAATACAAAGATAAAAGAGTAAATGCCATGGTAAATAATGTGAAAGAAAGAGCTCTCGTTTTTTCTTTGGGTATTTAAAATGTTAGATGAGTTTAGTATATGTTAATTCACTAAAATTATTCAAACATGGATAAATAATAGAGCGAATTACTAAAAATACAACAACAAAGTCTTGTACGGTCTTATTAGGTAGAGCCGACTACATAAATTAAACTATATCATTGAGGTCTATCATATATCATGTTTACAGAGAGATCGTTTACATGTAGATTTCGTTTGACCATCTCATGGATAGTTTTTTTTAGGTCTTCCTCTGACTTTCACTCCTTATCCATCTTTCATCTCATGCACCCTCCTGACTGTGTACTCTATCGGTCTTCTTCTTATATGTCTAAATCACTTGAGACGCGATTCTACTATTTTTTTCACAATAGATACTACTCCAACTCTCTCTTTTATATCTCCATTCCTTATTTTATCCAATTAGTTAACTACTAAAATATATACATATATATATATATATATATATATATATATATATATATATAAAATTGAATGCTGATAAAATTAATTTAAAAGATGTAAACAACAAAAGAATTCTTGAAATTTTTAAAATTTCAACAAAAATAATTAATCATAAAATATGTTTGTTTTGTCATTATTCTTAGTAAAAAAAAAGGAATTATTTGATGATAAATCATTTTTGTTGAATTTGCAAAAAAAAAAAAAATACATTTGTCATTTTCATCTTTTAAATTATTTTCGTTCGTATCTAAATTGTTGATAGTTTACTCTATTATTTATTAAGTTTAGAAAAATTCTAGTGGATTAACATACTATTATTTAAATTTTATAAATCCTCCCACCGGTATACAAAAACACTAAACATTTCGCAATTTTAAAATATGTATCTCTCATATATATTGTCAACCCTAATTTGTCTTTTGTGATTTTCAACTTTTGATATATATATATATATATATATATATATATATATATATATATGGTGAATCTACTCAACCCCTCTAAAATAACATGTAAGTTACTCTTCATTATGTGTCATATTGTAATTGGTCCTTATCTTAACCATAGTTGGGTTATTTTATAATTTATTATTCTTAAAATATCAAAGCTCCACTCCCGTTAATTGAAGCACATTCTACTCCTCCATTTTTTGTTCATCACTTCATCACCTAGATTCGGTCCTTCCAAGCACCGTCGCGTTCGTGACAAGAAGCGCCAACGTCATTGCCATCTTCGTTAAATTCCGTCGCCCATAACTTGTCCTTCCCAGTATAGTCAGCGCCTCTTTTTACCATGGATCACTGTTTATCCACATAATTAATGGTTAATTTTGGTTATTAAAATTTTTTTATTAAAAAATATATCTTTATTTAATTACGTGATGGAACATATATTTATATGTAAAATATAATATAATAAAATAAATTTATTCAAAGTATTTAAAAGTATAATTAAAATTATGAACATACAAATATAATAATAAAATTTATACTCCAAACAAATAAACTTATTTTTTTATCATACATATATTATTTAAAAAATAAATATATTATTAAAATTAATAACAGAAATTTAAAATGATAAAATTTAACTTTTTTACCGTATTTTTTATAGTATTTTTATTTTTTTAATTTTTAATTTATTAGTACTTTATTATTTAATTAATAATTAAACAAATTATTTTTATGAAAAATTATTTTTTTGTATTATATTAGAGAAGAGACCAATATAGCAGTTTAAAAAATAAATTGTATAAATATTTAAGAGATAAATATGAAATACATACCTAAAATAAATAAAACAGATAAAATAAGAATACTCTTGAGAAATGGAGAATTATTTTTGTCTGTTTTATTTATTTTAGACATGTATTTCATATTTATCTCTTAAATATCTATCTATATAATTTACTTTTGTATTTAAAAATTTTAATATTATCTATTTTTTATTTAAAAATCATTTTTATATTATTTTTTAAACTGTTATATTGGTCTCTTCTTTAAGATAATACAAAAAATAATTTATTATGAAGATAATTTATTTAAATATTAATTAAATAATAAAGTACGAATAAATTAAAAATTAAAAGAATAAAAATACTATAAAAAAATACTTGTAAGAAAGTTAGATTTTATCATTTTAAACTTGTGTTATTAATTTTAACAATTTATTATTTTTTAAAATAATTTATATACGATAAAAAATATATTTTTTCTGATTTTAGTTATACTTTTAAGTACTCTAAATAGAGTTATTATATTATATTTTACATATGAATATATGTTCTATCGTGTAATTAAATAAAGATTTGTTTTAATAAAAATATTTAATAGCAAACTAAACATTACTTAAATATGTATTTCATATTTATCTCTTAAATATTTATATAATTTATTTTTTAAACTGTTATATTGGTCTCTTCTCTAATATAATATAAAAAATAAATTTTCATACAAATAATTTGTTTAATTATTGATTAAAATAATAAAATACTAATAAATTAAAAATTAAAAAATAAAAATACTATAAAAAATACGGTAAAAAAGTTGAATTTTATTATTTTAAATTTCTGTCATTAATTTTAATAATATATTTATTTTTAAATAATATATGTATGATAAAAAAATATTTTATTTGTTTGGAATACAAATTTTATTATTATATTTGTATGTTCATGATTTTAATTATACTTTTAAATACTTTAAATAGATTTATTTTATTGTATTATATTTTACATATAAATACATGTACCATCACGTAATTAAATAAAGATATATTTTTTTAATAAAAAAATTTAATAACCAAATTAACTATTAATTATGTGGGTAAGTAGTGATGCAAAAAGAGGCGCTGGCTATACTGGGAATAGAGGTTGTGTGGGAAGGCATGGCGATGACGTTGGCGCTTCTTGTCACGAACGCGACGGTGCTTGGAAGGACCAAATCTAGGTGATGAAGTGATAAACAAATCATAGAGGAGTGAAATATGCTTCAATTAACGGAAGTAGAACTTTGATATTTTAAGAATAATAAATTATAAAATAACCTAACTATGGTTAAGATAAGGACCAATTATAATGTGACACATAATGAAAGTTAACTTATATGTTATTTTAGAAGGAGTACATATATACGTGGGAATTTTGGGGCATTATTACATACATCCTTTTCGAAGGTAAATAAGAATGACAAGCATCCATTATCTACAACTAGCTTGCATCCGAAAATCAAATGAGAAACACAACTCGCATCACCATTCCTCATGTAACTAACGACACTCACATGGTAAAAACAATGATGAAGTCATATATATGCATGATGGCAAATCCATCGCCACCACAAATTTCATTTTTAGGCCGGTGAGAAAATATGTGATCAATGATGCAAAACGGAACCTTACTCTACAAGAAATTACCAAACTCATCATCTTCTTACATTCCAGAATTTCCTCTAAAATGCAAAACCAAAAAAAGGCTTCTCAAGCTTATATTTTCATATTCTGATGCTGATATTCATATAATAATACTAATCGAATTAATAACATTTTTAGTACTAGGTTATTACTTCAAATATTTTCAACTTTTTTTTTATCGTGAATTCTATCAAATCTTCTGTTAAATAACGTGTAATTTATCCTTCCTTAATTATGCTGTATTAACTTCTAATTAGTTAATATTTTGATCTAATTACTAGTTTGACTATTAATATTAATTTTAGTTACCTAAATTTAACTAAAATTAATATATTTTAACTATAATAAAACCAATTTATAATTAGTTTATTGTTTAAAATAGTTCTTTATATAATTTTTAAAAGCATTAACAAACAAAACCTCCTTCCCAAATATTCTTCGCCCCCAATTGAACTCCAAAAAAAAAAAAAAAAAAAAACTCCTTTTTTCCTTGGAATCAAATATGCTGATATGGAATCAAATAAGAAATTCGATTATGAGTATCTCATCCATGTAAGCTTAGTTAAATTATATATTGGGAAGAACACAATTAGAGAAGGTTTTTCCTTTTTTTTTTTTCGATTAGCGAAGAAGATTTCAGGAGGAGGGTAGTGTTTGTTCACATTTTAAAATTTATAGAAAGACCTATTTTAAATAATAAATTAATTATAAACTGATTCTATTATAATTAAAATATGAATTTTGGTTAAATTTAGACAATTCAAATTATTAGTGTAGTTAATAGTTAAATCAAAATATCAACTAATCAAAAGTTAATACATTATAGAAGATAAATTATATGTTATTTAAAAAGAATTTGTTGAAACTTATTTTTTTTTTATTGTGGTTGTGGTTGTTGTATATCAATAGTTAATTGTAAAATGAGCTGTGGTTGTGGTCGTTGTATATATATATATAGAATAAGTATAAAGAACTTATTTTTATATAAAGAACTTATTTTTATTCAAAATAATATTATTAGTTTATTACAATCTGTTATATTATAACAATTAGATTTTTGATGCGGTCTGTTACCAGGGACGAAATTAGAGTAATTTTTAGGAGGGATCAATATAAAATTATAACTCTAAAAAAAATTAAGTGGGAGTTAATATAAAAGTTAAAGACTTTAAAACGTTAAAATTTTTAATTTGAGAGGAGACAATTGTCCTTTTAGCCTAGCTACACTAGTCTCTGCCTTTGTCACTACCCTAATTTAATTATGTTGCCGTAAAAAATATGAACCACCATCGTATTGAAATGAGAAATGTTAAGGAATCAACATTTTTTTTTAATATTAGTTAATATTTTGAGTCAACACTTTATCTTTATACTATTAGGATTTAGAATTTAAAATTTAGCCAACATCATATTCTTTGGATATTACGTAAAAAAAATAATATAATCATTACTCAATTATTGATTTAAAATGATAAATTTTGTTCGTCATGTATCATAGTTCATAAATTACATTTTGATATAGCTCTTCCTGATTCGCTCGTCGTTATTAGGAGAATCCTCGTTAGTTTTTTTTCCTCCACTTATTGATATATTTAAACTCAGCGGGTAGCCTCGCCTAATTTGAGGTTGCGCTCGGACGATTCACGTCACCCGCGGGTATTCAAATGAAAATTTTAGAGGCCGAAGAGGGGAAAGATTCTATGTGAACTGCACTTGTACATAGTATATGTATTAGTTTTTGTTTGGGTGATTGAGGTGAATTTTGTTAATTTTGAAACGTGGTTAATAATTTAGGAGAGTAAGGAGGAAAGAGCTTTGGCATGGAGGTAGCATAATGTATGTGGCGTGTAAGATGCCAAACTTATGGTAAGGTGAGAAGGATGGGTAACGCCGCAAGCCAACTGAAATATGAAAAGGTCCCAATCACATGTCAAAGGGTCATGCAATTGAGGCCCTCTTTATTTAAATTCAGTTACATTAGATATAGCACATAAATTAGGCATTTTTTGGTTGGGGGAGACATACCCCTCTTGTCCTATACTATATTTATTAATTAAAAAACAATCTTAGCTTTATAAAAATAAAATAAAACTGAAGGGGTAAAGGAAAAGGTTTTGTAAGAGAAAGAAAATAGTAAATATGTCATTTGAAAATAGTAAAGCAACGTGTTGTGTTGATCATGCACACCTTATATTATAAAGTGTTTTTTCGGTGCTAAGAGAGGGAAAGCTTATGAAAAAGCATAACAAAGTTGGTACCACTCCTTATTTTAGTGTAGTTCGTTGCTCTTATTTAATTTATACTCACTACATCATCGTCATCTTCATCATAATTTTATAGTGCTGCACTTTATGCTTTTTATGTTATTCTACTTGCTAATGCATAATGCATATATCATATTAGATTAGGATAAAAAAAATATATACCAAACTAATTAAACGTATTTTACTTGCATACACACAATTTAATTAATTGACAGAAGTATACAGGGAACTTTTCCAGGACCTCTTTATATATAAAATTTAAGAATATCAATGAATTTTGATACATGTCCACCCTAATTTAAATAACAACACTAGAAAATTAATAATATATAGCGGCAAATTTCAACCAATACTAATGCAAGTTGCTAAACAAATTTATTATGAAGCCTTTTAAAGATAAATTTTTATTGAGTTTAAATTTTGTTGGATGTGTCTTTTAATTATCTTTAAGAGTTTTAAAATTTTTTTTGGGAAAGTATGGGGAGCTAATGGAATATTTGTACAATGTGTATAATAAAAATTTAGGGAGTATTAGAGATATAACTATTAGTGTTACCTTTTTCTTATCAGCGTAAGCTTTTATGATGAGTGGTATCATAACATGGTATTAGAGCTCTAAATTCGAAAAGTTAAGAGTTTGATCCTTGGTAAATCTCAAATATTTTGTAATTTATATAACTCATTATACGCGTTGTACAAATAAACCATTGGCATTGTTGACTGCAATATTAGTTGTACAATGTTGTTCCCAAGACTTTTCTAATTTAAATTATTTATTTTAAAATATTTGTTGAATTCTAACTAAATCATAATTATAAATTATAAAAGATATTCTAATACTACTACAAGGAAAATACTATTTAGTGGTGTTTTCATAAGAGTTTTGTGGCAATTTTAAATTGTCGTTAAACGAATTTATGGAGATTGATAGACCGCTGTTCTTTAAGGCGTGTTAGTAAACATATTCATATTGATTTTTGGTAATTTTTTTTTGTTATCGAATATTTTTGTTGTTGATATAACTGCCTCTAATACATATAAAGGAAATTATTCGTAATACACATAACATAGCTTATATATTAGGAATGGAGTTAGATAAAATATTAAAAAAATAAAAAATATTTATATAATAAAATAAGATTAAAATAAATTTTTTAAAAAAATTAAACTAAAATTTACATATAATTTATATATAAAAAATTAAAATTAAGGACTATTATCCTTTTTTTACTATGTAGCTCCGCATATGTTATATACTAATAGTAATATATTAAACATATAAATATATATTTCTCCTTCCTACATGATTGAACTTAATAATTGCTATGTATATGTACCTATATATTGGTTAAGGCTTAAGGGGTATCGCAGGATGTAACCATATAAATTGCAGAAAAAATTTAATGAAATATGGAATGTGGTACATATAATTAATGATGACACAAATCTAATACTATCTATTTCCAATAATAAATTCTTACAGATCAGATGAATTAATTATATGTAATTATCAAGGTTCTGAAAACACAATCAATGATTGTCAAATTGATAGAATTAGGAATGAAGTTGAACCACATTAAATAAAATAATATATTGATATATATTACAATTTTTTTTAAAAATATTTATTATATTATATTATATTATATTATTTTAAATTAATTAATTACTATAAACAGGTCAATTTAATAAGTTTATTAGTTTTTTATAATCAATTCACTAACAACTAATTTTTATTTTAAACTTAATTTAGTGAATGTTTTTTTAATTAACTTAGTCGAAGCGAGCTCTTGGATTCTATTCTCACCACCATGGTAATTATTCAGTCCATGATATTACATGTATATTATAGATGTAGCTAGCTACCAGAGACTATGATGTGAACTCGAAAAAAAGCCAAGCAAATAATAGAGGGAAAAAAAGTTTAGGAGAAATAAAACAAGAAGAAAACTACCTTGTATATCTTTTTTTCCCCTAGTATAGTGTAATAAAATAAAGAGAATGTTACGTTTTCTACAATAATAGATGGAAATTGATTGATACCATAATCTGTTATGTCGCTTATATCGATCTTGCTATTGACCTTGATGCATGCTTATGTAATTCACATGCATAACAATTATAAGCCACGTTATGTACATGCATATGTTTCAAATCCTTCTACAACTTGTGAACCTTCCTTCATGGTTTTCATCACATGCATCATTCTTTCTCTCATGCATCTAGGTTCAGGAACCCATCTTTTTTTTTTTTTTTTTTTGAGTTTCGACACATTTAGCCACGCCTTGCACTCTGATAGTAACAAGTTATAAAGACTTTTACTAGAACTACCAAATTGCTTTAGAATATATATTAAAAAAAGTGATCGCTAATATATTTTTTAGCCAAATTTTGGAGATACACAAATGATTATACACTTCATATATATTCTCACATGCAAGTGTTTTTTCTTTTAAAAAACGTTAATAAGCATGAATATTGTCTTGAGATTATTAGTACAAAATATTTAGTATAACTAGCTAAGAAATCAATACTATATAACGGTAAATTTCAGTTAATATTATACTAGGTTGTCAAATACGTTTAATATGAATCCCACTAAAAATGAGTTTTTCTTGAATTTGTATTTTGAATGTTTCTTTAATTGAGTTTTTAATTTCTTATTTTTAAAAGTTTTGAATCTTCTTTTCCTTATTTTAAATGTTGGCTATAATATTAGTTGTTTAATATATTGGCTCCCAAAATTTTCTCATTTTGTATTATATTTTAAAAAAGAATTCAATTACAGTCAATTTATTTTTCGATTAACATTAACTAATTTTTTATTTAAATTTTATATCTTAAAACTTAAAGTTTAAACTCTAAGTTCTAACTAAATCCTAATCTTCCAAAAAATAAGGATTAAAAATTTCTTTATACAATAAAAAAAAGAATTGTCTAATGTTTGCTACTTAAAAGTTGATTCAATATACTTCTTTCTTTAAAAAAAGTACAAAGATACCAAATATATTATTATATTTTATTTATATAAGAAAAATTATGCAAGAGAGCTCAAAGAGTTGTGATGATTACAAGAATGGTTGTGGTCCAGAATAGGCTGGAAGATCATATTCTACTGTTTGTACCTCTTGAAAGTGACTTAGAATTGCATCAATAATGTCAAGAAAATAGTGGTAAATAATAATAAAGTGAACATCTTTTCCGAAAGGATATTTACTTTTATGATACATATTGTATGCATAAAATGGATCGTGAAAGCAAGTTTTGTTGCTCAATCCATATTGGTTAACAAAGAGACAAATGAGATCTAATGCATGTTGGAGAATCTTGCATGAATATATATCTGTGAGGTCTCAATTTACTGCACCTTTAAAATGGGATCAACTCAATCCTCCTCATATAACTATTCTTTCAACTTAAAAAAAAAAAAAAAAAAAAAAAAAAAAAACTTTAGGGTCAAGTTACAAGTATTTTGTAACAATTTTAATTTAGCTGATATTAGAAATGAAGTAGGTTTAACTCACTCAAAAACTATCTTGAAAAATAAAATTGTCTTGCACTTATAAAAATATCAATTTTAGACAATGTAAAATTTCATATTTAATTACCCCTCACATTTAGAACTTGATAAGAACTTAAAATTGTGTATGGAGTGAGGATGACCATAATTGTTTATCTTAACTGTGTTTTAAAGGTATATTAATTAAGTGAGTTTAATTCATTTTGAAAATTAATTTAGAAAATGAGAATTTTTATAGACTTCTAATTTTGAATAATGTAAAACTTGAGTTTCAAAAGATTGTTTTTTTATTCTTTCTACATGTCTTTTATTTTATTTATGTACCTAAGATTTTAAAAGCATCTTAATCTTTTTTATAAGTGAAAAAATAAAAATTCAAAACAAATGAAAATATCTGATATAAAGTTCAAATTACGATGTTAGTAATGTCCGCATATCTTTAATAAAGATTATGTTCCATCCATTCTTTAAGAAAAGGTTTTGGGGCATAGGTTCTGGCAAAAGTAATCGTAACAATGATCTCATCTAATTGAGCACAATAATAATCACATTTTCGTTGATTTTATAACTTGGCATTGCCCTTTTTTTATAAATTTCTTTTATCAAAGATATTTAGATAAAAAGAAGGAGAGTCGGCAAAAGATTCGAAATTAGACGAAATAAAATCAAGCTCTATGTTCAATATGTATTACTAGGGATGGGAAAGGAAGATAGACAATTGGCTACCACTACAATGCAACAACAAGATAGTATTTTTGCCACAGTTTTTTTATACTACATAGAAACGGTTTTATCCGTTGCTAAAGTTTTTGTAATGGTTACACTACTAGAAAAGTCACTTTTAGTAGTTATTTATTTTACTTTTAACAGTAATAAAAATAGTTGTCAATATATCTACTGGTAATTACACTACAAAAAAAAAACGTTGAATACCGTTGGGTTTATCGATGGAATGCATCTGACGGTATAAACGACACCAGAAGATGTTTATCGGCAGATTATTTTTTCTGACGCTAATTACCGACGAATTTTGTGTTGGAGTTTGCAATCAATGTGACAAAAATAAGCGGTTGGTTACCGACGAATTTTTTCAACGGTAATTTTGGCGTCATATTATGTTTTGTGCCGCCCATTTATCGTCGGATTTTTTCGCCAATAAATCCAACTGTATGCAATTTATTTTTTTTTTGCATAATTAATACACAATTAGTAGTCAAATTCAATTTTTTTTTTATAAAATTAGTGCACAAATTCTAAATACCAGAAATCAACTAATGATTTTATTAAATATCAAGGGTCTGAATATAATAAAAAGTCAAAGAAGTAAAATACAATAAAATAGACATAAAATAAATAAAATCTCTAAACTCTACAGATCCCGGTAATTGTCGTCGTCGTCGTCTTTCCCCTGCTGAGGCGGCGGACTAGGTGGCGATGTCGGCGCCCCACCAGCAGTGCCACTGCCTCCAGCGCACATCTGCTCATTGTCCACTGCCATCTGGTCTCGCAAACGCTCTAGCCACTCCAAGTCCTCCCTCAACTCCAGCCTGAGGGAAAAGGTGTCTCCCACGCGTGTAAAAAGCTCATTGTACTTCTTCTCAGACTGCTGAGCTTGTTGGTGAAGCTCCTATGTAAACTTCTACACCTACTCCCTCAAATTGATGACTTCCTCAGGATCGGCAAGACTGGTGGCAGAGGTAGAGGCAGATGAAGTTGCCAATGTTGAGGTGCGGAGGCCGCTGATGAAGAACGACCCCAACCTGTAGACGCGATTCTTGTAAGGCTCAGACGCAGAGTTACGCCAAACCTATCAAGATCGACGATTGAGGTATCGGAGTTGGGGTCGTCCCTACTAAGCTGAGATTGCTGGGTCGTGGCCTCCAATCTTTGCGTGTAGTCCTTCCGTGTAACATATGTTGTGATTAGAATGATAGTTAATTGACTTTAAACCGAATATATTTGAAACTTAGAATTAATTAAAAACTCACATAATAAGCTACAGATTGCTCATCAACAAATCTCTCCTTATTGGCCTTCAACGTATGAGTATACTTGAAGGTCTCTGCCAATATCGCCTCACGCCCCCAACGACTTAGACTACACATATTGAAACCAAGTAATAAAATAAATTAAGTAACAATTAATTCAACTAATAATTAACAAAGATTAGCAAACTACATACTAGCCTGATCTTCGTCTTCATAAAAGTCACCGACCCACCGATATACTTCGACAACCTCGGCAATGCCCTGTTAGCTTTGTTCATCTTATGCGCTCTTAATATTTAGACGGATCCAAATTGTGACGTGGTCACGCCCCTCAGCATCATCTGCTGAAGTCGTCTAGCTATCCGGTGGTCGTAAATCTTCCTAATCACATGATCATGTTTCCTATCCTATATAAATTTCTCTTGCACAAAGTAATTCAACAACATTAGTTAGTTGAAATAAAACACAGTCAAAATACAGTTATTTCAACAACATTGGGTTCTTATCGCTCACTTCTGAAACCATCGCTCTCTAGTCTTAATAGGGATCTTCCTGTAACTCGTCCATGGGTTGTTGTACATGGACTTAATCACATTGGAGATCCCCTGTATACACGCGTTGTTGTTTGGTCAAACCTATTAATGAAAAACTTAGAAAAAACAACCATTTGTAGCCATGAACTTTGCAAATACTGACAAAAGTACCCATTAAACAAAGAAATTAACGTTATGCCCATGAAAGATAGATTCCATATGACAAAAGTATCTAAACCCTAATTTTTTGTTGACTTTTTTAATAAAATTTTTAAATTACCCTTTATTTTCAACCTCAACTCCTCCCCCATCTCTTCTTTCTCAAATCTCAAACTTTTTCAAACCTCACCATCAGCAATGTGGCTCTCCTAATTACCACAGCCTCCTCTTCCCCCAGTCCTTCTCTAACACCGACGAATTTATCGTTGAAATATCAAATCCGACGATAACTTTTTTATTCGACAAATTTATTACCAAATTCGTCGATAAATTCATTGATAAATCCGCCGCTAAATTCAACGATATTTAGTATTTTTCTTGTAGTGACTCCGTGTGCTTTCATTCATTCTTCTTTCTTCTATCTTCTACTCAAATTTTTGCTCTTACATTTTAGCTTTTGTAGACCATGATATCTCTCTCTGTTATTTTTATACTCTTTCTCTCTCTGTTATTTTTTATAATAAATTTTTATATTTTTAATGTGCATGAATTATGTAAAATTGTGGCCAGTTGTGTTAGATTATGCTAAATTGTGTTAATTGTACTGGATTATATTATTTTTTATATCAGTTTTTTAATTAAAATTAATATCTATAAATATTTATGGTATCTATCTTCTGCCGTGAGAAAAATAGGACAAAAATAAATGAGTTTTTTAAAATGAAAATGAAAAACATGAGAGAAATATCCGCGCCATAAAATCTAATTGTCACCCCTAATCCCCTGATTCACATGTATCTCTTCCATTCCATTGACTATTATAAAATAAAGTATTGCCAAAAGAGAACATCACAAAAGGAAATTTTTTTTTTGAAAATTATTTAAAAGTATTTTTTTATATTTTTAATAAATAAAATACATAAAAAAATTAAAATGTTTTATTATTATGCTTTTAACCATTGTTTTTGAAACACTTTTTAGCTAAAATGTTTTAAAATATCTATTAGTAGTTGACATTACCAAAGACTAATATGAAAAGTATTTAGTCATCCAAACAAAAGAAATGCTTAGCTTCTCGAAAAATGATTGCCAATGATAGAAGCTGGCATAAATTTCCTTTTTCAATCAAACAATGAAAGAAGTCATCGCCAAAAAAAAGGGAAAACAATGATGTTCCATCATTCCATGAAAGAAGTATAAACATTAAATAAAAAAAAATTAGATATCAAGTTAAAATTGAAGTTGCTCTCTTCTTCTTCTTTTTTTTTTTTATGTGTAGAAAAAAACAGTTAAAAAGATTTTTCTCTAACTTGCTGCCCCACCCTCAAAAAAGTCAAAATCTTGCATTTTAATGAAGGTTTATTTATTTATATATTTTAGGGAGCCCCTACTAACCGAGATAAGGAAAAATAAGAAAAGAATTGAGCTCAATGGCGGGTCTCTTTATAACAATAAAATTTAAATTAGGGTTTAAAAACATTTAAATACGATATTTATTTTTTTTTAAGAAATTTATTATTTTATACGTTTTTTAATTTAATGGATTAATTTCTTATAAGAATACTAATTTTTCTTATAACAATAGTTTTAGAGACCTAATTGTTTTAATTGTAGTTAGTTATTTGTCTAACATACATTGATATTAAAACTGATAAATGAAAAAAAAAATTCTCAAACAATTTTAAAATAATAAATTTTGTTAAAACTAAAATGTTAAATTTAAAATTCGTTGAAAATAGACTAATTTGAGTGTTTATTCACACACACATATATATATATATATATAACATTCATGACATAGTTATTTTTTGAATAGTTTTCATAAATAATCTCTTCTCAAAATTTTAAATTGTTGAATAAAAAATATAATTTATTTTGCATTTTAGTTAACAACAGATTCTATGTTCTTTTTATAGTTTAAGCAAAAGAAAAAAAAAAGAAATTAAAGGATCGGAAAAGTCAATATAAAGGGGGACAAAAGCAAAACAGATTCATGCAGGTTTGGCTTTGGATCCACATCATTGCTGTCTAATCAGAGTGGTTGTGATCAATAATAATAAGCTTGAATTTAATTTGAGGAATAATAAAAACAAACATTACTAGCAGTAGTGAGTGTTGTGAGTCACACAAATATATCACGACCCTACGCATACATATATATTATGATGATGATCTTCTGATGAGGATTATTGTATGTATTATCACCATGCAGATGTGAAAGAGTTGTTTTATATGTCAATGTAGAAACAATAAGATTTTTGAAAAAAAAAATAGAATTTAATTTTAATATATTTGCGGTATAAAATATTTTGCATAATCATTTAATAATATTTATTTTTAAATAATTATTTATATAGTTAATATAAAAAATAATATAATTATTTTTATAACATAATATTATATAATTAAATATACATATAAAATTATTTTATATTAAAAATGTAATAAAATTAAATTAAAAAATAAAAAAGGCAGAAAAATAAAAAGACAAAGATATAAAATATAAAAAGATCATACAATTTTTAATTTAGAATAATAAAAAAATAAATTTCATTCCCCCCTCAATTTTAGCATGAAAATATAAGAACGCATTTAGTTTGTATTTGTAAAAAATTCTGTAAAAAATAATAAAATAAGGAAATCATATTTTTTTAAAATAAAAAGAAAAACAAAAATCAAATTTAATAAAATGTAAAAAATGATGGGACGATTTATGATTTCTAATAGAAAGAGAAAAAATAGAAAATGAAAATAGTGAGAGTGATTTCTGAGTTTTAAAAAAGGAAATTAAAAAAAAAGTAAAATTGTTAAGTGATTTTTGCGCTGCATCAGACACTAGTAAAAAATACCAAAACACACAATTTTCTAGTTAAATAGTATATCTGCTGCCATATTAAAAATAATTTACACCAAACTAAGCCTGAATAATTTTAGAAACATGGATGGTTGTATATATAGTGACATCTATGTAGGGTTATGGCTATGGTGGTGAACCTAATACCTAGTGTTGATCGTGGGTCATGGCTAGTGACTCTAAATGGGACCCGGTAGTCGATCGTGGAACCAGCACCTGGACCCCACCATGATTTATTAACCCCTCTGGCCCTCTCATTTGAAGAAGATTTTTGCAGCTTCCACCGGTCTAGATTGAAACCAATTGATAATATTGTTGGAAAATAATGACCCTTATTAGCTTTTTGTCTCATCTTCATGCTTTTAGTTATTTCTCTATCTCTGCTGCATTTGCATGTGTGGCCATGTACTTAGATATATATATGGCAGTAGTAACAATTCGGAAGCAAAGTTAAATATTATAGAGTTTATTTTAGGTATGCTAGGAATTAAGATACTTTATAGTATTTTAATAATTAATTTTAGTTATATATAGTGAATAATATTAGGAAATTAGTTTTTTTTTTTTCAATTAACATCAATTAAACTTTTTTAAAATTATTTTATTTATTTTAAATTTTAAATCCTAAAAAAAACTTTTATCTTAAATTGTAAATTATAAATCTAAACCTTAAAATTAATTAATATTGATTGGCTAAAAATTAATTTCATATACTTTTGTATATATATATTTTATAATTGAGATTAAAACTAAAAATACTGAAACATTTTAATTCGCCTAGCATAGCTAAAATGCTTCCAATATTGTATCAGCTGCTTCATAACAAAAGTAGTGTTCTGCTCGTAACAACTATATATATATAAAATAAAAAACAGCAAAAAATTTATTACTAGCATATCAAATTTATATAACACTTTTTTGTAAGATGTATAATTATTTATACATCCTTAGTTATAAATTTAACATTTTAAAATAAGTGTTCTCATAATGTAATATTAGAATTTTTACGGGAAAAAAAAGTCCAAAAATAAATGTTTGTATCTAACTAAAGAACTTTAATATAAGTCAAACTAAAAAAAGGTCTATGCAAATTCTACAAAAGACTCTTGCTAGAAGAGACGAGAAAGGATGTATAATAATCCTTTATATATATATATATCAACTTAAATTTTTAAAATAAATAATTTTTTTGCATGATATTACAATTTGTATAATAAAAAAAGGTCAAAATTAAAGTAACTCAATAATTGTTATTTCAAAAGAAAATATTCTAACATAAAATAAAAAAAAAATAATAAATAAAATAAAATAATAAAAAAGAAAGCTTATGTATCATTAATATATTTATATATATAAATTTTAACTTTTGACATAAGTGATTGATGACATTTGAGGCATATATAAAATATATAAATAAATAGTAGGGTTAAGTATTTTGTTTATCCTTAACATTTTGAATCAAAATTAAAATTATCTTCGACTTTTTTTTTATTAATATCATCCTCATTGTTATAAAACTTATAAAGCACGGATATTTTGCTGAGTTGTCGTATCCGCGTGTCGGATACATTTTGGACACGACACTCACCGACATTCGTCCGACACGCGTCTCTGCTGTGTCCAACCGTGTCTTAATAAAAAATAAAAAATTTTTCTCCGGACATGTCTTGGCACACCTAAATACCATCACGTGTCAGCGTGTCCAGTCTTATTCTTAACATATATTCTTAAAATAAATTTAGATATAGTATATATTATTATTTATTAAAACAAAAAATACTTTAAATACTTGTTATAATTAAAATAAGACATTAAAAATAATTAAAAATTTTAATTTATATTTTAATATTAATAAAATATCAAAATATCATTACAATTTATTTAAAAAATACTTTATATTTTATATGTATGTGTGTCCCCGTGTCATATAAGATTTTAAAATCCGCCTGTCGAGGTGTCCAGTGTCGTGTCGTGTCGTGTCCCGTGTCCATGTCAGTGTGCGTGCATCATAGGATAAAACATTTAAAAATCATCCTTTTTATAAAAAGTAATATTTCTTACACAATTTTACGCTTAAACAAAAAAAAAATTTCTCTACTCCCACCACTCTCAACACTAATCTCTTATATTATCATCATCACCAGCTATGCACATCTCTCTCTCTCTCTCTCTCTCTCTCTCTCTCTCTCTCTCTCTCTCTCTCTCTCTCTCTCTCTCTCTCTCTCTCTCTCTCTCTCTCTCTCTCTCTCTCTCTCTCTCTCTCTCTCTCTACTGGGTCTGCTCCTAGAGAGTCTTCCATCAGTCGTCTCTCTCTCTCTCTCTCTCTACCAATATTTCTAAATCTATCAAACTCCTTTGTTCTATTCTCATATCAAATTCTCGCCATTAGTGAGAGAGAGAGGGGAAGAGAGAGAGACAGACAGAGGTGCATAGTGATAGTGATGATGATGCAGAGGTTAGTGTTGAGGGTGGGGAGGGTTTTTTTTTATTTTTGTTTAAGGGCAACAGTATCTAAAAAATGTCATTCATGGACAAAAGGATGATTTTATAATGTTTTGTAACGCTGAGGATGATTTTAATAAGAAAAAAGGTCGAGAACGATTTTGATTTTGACTCAAAACCTTAGGAACAAAAAAAGTACTTAACCCTAAATAGTATAATCAATTATTAAATTATGGTTGAAAATATATATATATATATATTCAAGTTTTTTTGTCAACCAAGTCTAACTAAGTTGGTTCAAACCCAACAAAACACGCTCCAACTATCCCTACTAAGTGAACGTTTGTGTGTTCCTCTTCATTCTTCCCGTGTTTCCTCCTCATTATCGTTCTTTTATTGCTGTTTTCTTCTTCTTCTTCACGTATTTTCTCCTCATCATCGTTCTTTTATTGCTGATCTTATTACTATATTTTTTTCTTTTTCTCCTCCCCTTCCTGATAATTTGCAGCAATATGTATTTCTTCTTTTGTATTTGATTTTTCTTGTTTTTATTCTTGTTAAGAAGGTAAAACAAGAAGAATTATGTGAAGGTAAAATAAGGGGAAGAAGATGATGATGAAGAAGAAGATGAGGATGAGTTTTGAGTTATGCAAAATTTATTAAAAAATATTACCAAAAAGTTTTTAATCGTGACATAGAAGTTTCTCAATTTTGACATCGAAATTTTTTAACCGTGACACAAGATTTTGTTAAGAGAATGAACAAGAATTATGAGCATCATATTAATTATTTTTTTGGATTTAAACTTTACATGCATGTCTTTCTGTGGTTGATTGAGTCTTGTTTGTGTGCTTGTTCTGAATTACGTTCATATATCTTCATCATTAATTACTTTCGGTGTCATTCTAAGTTAAATAAATGTTGTGCTTGTTGTCATTAACTTGGATTTGTTATAATTAAGTCATATAAGGTAGTTGTAGTGATTTTAGTGTCATTTAAGTGATATTTATGACTTTTTCTAATCTAAAATTAATTTGAATGTGTTTTTGTGGTTGATTGAGTCTTATTTGTGTGCTTGTTCTGAACTGAATTTACGGGTAATGCTAGGGAGACAAAAAAACAGACAAAACTTGCCTTATTTAGCATTCATTAATTGTCGCAACAATTAATGAATGCTAAATAAGGCAAGTTATGGCTGTTTTTGGCTGATTTTCTTTGGATACCAAATATTTTCGATTGTCATTATTAGGTAATTTTGGTGTCATTCTAAGTTAAATGAGGTGCACTTGATTTTATTAACTTGGATTTGATGTAATTAGGTCATACAAGAGAGTTGTAGTTATTTCTAGTGTCATTTAAGCTATATTAATGGCTTTTTCTTATCCAAAATTGATTTGAATGTGTTTTTATGGTTGATTGAGTCTTGTTTGTGTGCTTGTTCTGAACTAAGTTTGTGTGTCGTCATCATTAAATAATTTCGATGCCATTCTGATTTACATAAGGTGTACTCGGTCTCATTGACTTGGATTTGATGTAATTAGATCATACAAGAGAGTTATAGTGGTTCTGGTGTCATTTAAGTCATATTTATTATTTTTCTTAGTTTGATTTCTCTTCCTATTTGTATTTCTTATTTTAGTAAAAAAATTTGCAAATGTAGAATAATCTTTGTAAAACTTTTCAACTTCTTCAAATATATTGAAAGTCATCCCAACTTTAGCACAGACTGCTCATCAACATCACACAAAAACTGCAAAAACATAAGGAAGCTATAAGCACAACACTATTTTAAACTAACAACACCGAAATTGTTCAAATTCATAATCAAGAATTTTATCATCTCATTGCTAAATAGAAATCACATTAAAGTAAAAAGCATAATAACTAATTCTATTTAGCACCGAATGTATAGCATAAGAGCCAATAACATCAACCATAAAATTATATATCAAAGTAACCGTAACAAATTACACAGCACCAAAATTAATTCTACCTTGCACCAAATTATATTTTAAACAACACCAAAACTATCATTAAACATAAAAAAAATAAATTGATCAAAAAAATAATTCAAGACTTCTAGATTCTATTCAAATCCAAATCCTTAATCATCGACACTGATTTTCACAAAGAAAAACAAAATTATTTAACTCGTATACAAAACTACTACACGAGCATCAACTACTCACGAACTACATTAATCAAAGGAACAAATCAAACCTCGTTGAGTTGATTCGATTTAGAATAATGATCTAATTCTCTCTGGCTTAACTAATCTGAACTTGCATCGTACTTTATTTTCGAAAACGAAACTACTATAGGTATAATTAAGAAGAAGAAGAAGACGATAATGATAACGATAGCGATAGCGATAATGATGATGATTATGATAGAGCAGGAGAAGAAAAAGAAGAAATTCAAATGGAAAAAGGAGGAGGAAGAGGAGTAGATGGAGGTGGTGGTGGTAGTGGTGATGATGACGATAATGAAAGAGAAAGATGAAAAAAAAAAAGAGAATAAAGAGAAGCAGTAGCAGGGCTGTAAGGATGAAGAGGAGGAAGAAGAAGAAGAAAAAGAAGAGTACGCGCATGCAGAGACGGATCCACCTTTGAGTTTGTGGGAGCAAGTGTCCCACTACCATTTTTAAAATGTACAAGAAAGTATATATATATATATATATATATATATATATATATGTGCGTGTGTGTCCCCATTATAAAATTCTGTTTTTCCCTATATTAGAATAAAATGTATCTTATTAAATTTTGTATAAAAAATTTATTTTATTTAATAAATTTAACTATTTTGTATCTTAAAGATATGTTTTAAAAGTGTAATAATAAATTTTTTAAACTTTTAATATATTTAATACATTAAAATTATAAAATAGCTTATCTTTTTAATTACTTTTAATAAATTTTTTTATAATTTTCTTAAACAAAAATGCTACGTACACTAGAATTAATCAGCCACTAGTATATATATATATATATATATTGTATGTATGTATGTATGAGTAAAGTATCATTTTTGTCTCTAACGTTTGGGATAAGTCTCAAATTTATCCTTCACGTTTTAAAATCGTATCAATGTTATCATACCGTTAACTCTGTTAAAAATCTTTAAAAAAATTAATAATAAAAAACCTCTCTCAAAACAGAAAATACAAAAAAAAAACCTTTCTCTTCTCACTTGCACTCTATTGTCGCGCCATCACCATACAAAATGTACAACCCCACCGGTGAAGCAGCGCCGCCGCAGCAACAACAAGAGCAGAACAGCGACCAGTCGCTATAAGGATGGGAGACGATGGCGCGTGCAGGCTGAGCTCGCGGAGGCGAAAGAAGGTGACCATGCTTCACTCCAATCTCTGTATCAGACTCATCTCTCTTTAAAATTGCATGAGGTTTCCTTTCCAAAATCCCAAATCACGAACCCTCATCCTCTTCCAGTTCCAAAATCGCGTTTGTCCGCGGAATCTGATAGAACCGACGGCGCCGCTCCCTCTCTGGGAGAGAGGTTCCTCGAACACCACTATGCGGTAGAGGCCACAAAGCTCATCATCAAGGAGAATAAGAAGAACATGGACCAAAAAAACAAAGAAAAGCCTCTGAAGCACTACATTCAGACAGTGAAATACCCTAACACCAGAATCGAAAGATCCGATGGGGACTGAGTTTCCTCTTCAGCAGATTGGAAGAAGGAGGTCGCAGGGTCAGGGGACTCTTCAACTTGGCCGATGAGGAATCTTCAATTTCGAGGATTTGTACTTGTGAGAGTTGTTGGGGCTAAGTTTGGGGAACTGTGCAGCGGAGCATATCTCAACGTCGCATTTTTGGGCCATGAGAGTACGGTGTTGGAGTTGACATGAGGGTCGGGTATTCCAAGTACCTTGGTGACGATAAGCGATAATTGTCTTGGGCACTTTGGGCTTGGCAGGACGGTCACAGATGATTGATGCTGACGATGCTCATGATGTGGCTGAACGAAGGAAGAAGATGAAGTTGAACGAGGGAAGAAGATGAAATTTTGAACTTGGCATTAGGTAATGAATGGGTTCTAGTCTCAGGTTAGGTTAGGTTCTTTGGGATTTGGGTCGGATTGGTCTGGTCCGAAAAAAAAGAGAGATCGAGAGAGAGGTATTAGAATATTCTATTAAAGGATTTTAACAAAATTGACGGAAGGATAACATTGATACGATTTTAAAACGTTAGGGATATAAATAGGACGATTAAAACGTTAATGACAAATTTGAGACTTATCCCAAACGTTGGAGACAAAAATAATACTTTACTCTCTCTATATATAGTTTAACTCATTTTTAGTGTGTATTTTATATTTTAATGTATATTATATACTAATAATTAATTTTAATAGACACCTATCATAGTTGATTCTTAAAATATGTCTTTAGGATACATATTAGCAAGATCCTATATATTAAATTAACTTAATAAAAAACAAAACATTGTGAAAATATTTCATTAATAAATTTATTTAGTTGAACTTTATATTTTTCTACTTAACTTTAATATTTACTAATAAATTACATATATCTTTTGATAATTAATTCTCAAACATAAATTGAATAAAACTCATTTAAAAATTAGTTGAGTAAAAAATGTTGTACTTCTATCTATCTATCTATTTATCTATCTATCTATCTAATTTCTTTTATTATTATTATTATTAGAAATCATATTTAAGTTTTTATTAAACGATTGAATAATTATTAAGTAACTTATAAAATATATAACATATATATATGAGGAATTTGGTGCATTTTTTTTCTAAAATATCATTCATCACAAATAATTCATAAAAAAATGTGCTTCACTATTTTGAATACTCAAATAAAAAATCTATTGGTTAAAAAAAATTAATCTATTATACATCTTGATTAATCTCACACTTGCTATTATTATATGTATTTAACATTTAATATTAAAGTTTAAATATGGATGATATACTAATATGAATAATAAAAGATTGTTGAATATTTTTTACATTATTTAATTACATATATTTCTATATGTTTATGTAATTTTTTTTTATTTTTATATGTTATATATTTGTTCCCACAACTTAAAATTTTTAGATTTGTCACTACAACTGTGCACACGTGATGTGAAAACCGGTTATAACAATTTGGTTGAACTTGATTAAATATTTTATTTAGTTGTAGAGAATGACATTCTTATATGAGAATGTGAAAATATATTTATAGCCATTGAATAATTTAAATGGTTGATATTAAATATGACTAATAAATAATATACCAACAATATATTTAATATAGTCATTGAATTCATGAGAAAGAATACATTTAATAGTCATTGTATTTATAGTTATTGTCTTTAATTGTTATTAAAATATATCTAATAAATAAATTAAATTAATTAGATTTTACATAATTATAAAAATATAACATAATTAAAAATATCATATACAAACAATATTAAAAAAAAATAGAATCATATAAAAAAATTTCACATTTTATTTTTCATTAAAAAAAGTAGGTATTTAATAATTTCATGTCATTAAGAGAACAAAAAATGAGATAATAATTAAAAGAGTAAGATATCATTTTTGTCCCAACGTTTGGGATAGGTCTCAAAGTTGTCCCTAACGTTTAAATCATCCTATTTGTATCCCTAACGTTTAAAAATTGATTCAATGTTATCCTGTCGTCATCTACATTAACGGAACACTAACAGAAATAAAAAAAATCCTAATGAGTTAAAAAAACATTTTTCTTCTTCCTTCTTCCATTCTATGTACTTTCTCTCTCCTTTTTCTCAGTACTCTGTATCAAAAACACAACCTCGCCTTCTTCTACTTCCACACCTACAAACCCTAAAACAGATAACACCCACTACTTTTCCTCACTCATTTCATTGCTAACTCCATGGCTTTTAGCCGTACCTGCACGCACCTCCTTTTTCTTTGTGTCTCCCACGACGGCCACCCAATATTGAGCACGATATTCGCCCCGAGTTTCACCATCAAACGAGCCCTCGATGCGAGCATCTGCTCTCCCTTCGCGAAGGCCGCTACATAAGGTCAGATCTGTTGCTTTTTCTTCCTCAGCTCCTACTCCTCTATTCAGCTTTGTAGCATCGTCGGCACCGACCAAGAGCACCGCGTGTGAGTTCAGATGCAGTGGCTTTGATGGTGGTCGCATCACCCTCTCTTCTGCCGGTTCATGCACTACAAAAAAAATGCTGAGTACCGTTGAATTTATCGTCGGATTAAGCAAATAATTATGCCGAAAATGGCATTACTGTCGTCCTAGAGTTGACGGTATAAACGTCACTGGAAACTGCTTATCGTCGGAATTTTTGTCCGAAGCTAATTACCGACGAATTTTTCGTCCGTATTTCCATGGATTTGTCAAGACTGGTTGTTGATTATCGTCGAACAAATGGCGCCAAAAGTTACCGTCAAATCAATCCAACGGTAATTTCGATGGTAGTCATTTTTTATTTTTATTTTTTTTGGGCACAATCTAGTCATAATTAGCAGAAATCTAAGATTAAAACTCTTATTAATAACAAAATTAATAGTGGAAATATAAAATTAGCAGAAATCAACAAATTATATTATTAAAAATAAACAGTCAGAATACAAATGAATGTTACAGTAGTATAGTACAATGAAGTGGACAAAGAAATAGAACTAAAAGAAAGACCCTTACAGATACCGATAGTCATTGTCGTCGTCGTGGTCTCCCTGCTCAGGCGGCGGTGAAGGGGCTGAGGTGGGTGCCCCACCAGCAATGGCGCCGCTGGAACCAACAACGCGTTGCCTCCAGCGCGCATCTGCTGGCTGTACTCCTCCATTTTCTATCGCAACCGCTCGAGCTGCTCCAGCTTTTCTGTCAGGTCTGAGCTAACGGTAACGTGTGTAAGAATCTCTTGATACCTCTATTCAGACTGCTCGTGTTGCTGGTGAAGCTCCTGTGTCAGCTTCTACACCTCCTCCCTCAAGTCGACAACTTCCTGGGAATCAGCAGGGCTGGTGGCAAAGGCAGAGGTAAAGGAAGCTGCAAGCCGGACGAGCGGAGGTCAATGGCGAAGAAGGAGCCCAACCCAAACTGGCAATTCTTATGGGGTTCGGAGGCGGTCTAGCGCTAAGTCCTATCAGGATCCACGATGGAGGTATCGGAGCCGGCTTCGTCGGCTCCACTAGGCAGCTAAGATTGCTAGGTCGCGGCCTCCAACCTCTATTGATACTCCCCCTGCGTCACACACGAGAGTTATGATTAGCATAATAGTTCAATAATTGAGTTTAAACCAAATAAAGTTGAAATTCAAACTCACATACTGGGCCACCGACTGCTTGTCAGCAAATCTCTCATTGTTTGCCTTCAAAGTATGAGTATACTTGAAGGTATCCGCCAGTGTTGCCTCCCGATCCAAAGACTTATACTACAAGTTAACATATCAACCAAATAATGAAATAAATGAACAAATTAAACAATGACAGACAAGTACATATGAAGCAGGAAATCTTAATTCAAAAGTCAAAAACGTAATTTTAGTTTTCTCGATTTCACTGAAAATCTTATAAAAATTTTTACAAACTCTCTCCCGAAATTCGGATTTATCCATCCTTGAAGGGTTTCATCCAAACCAATTATCAACCATTATTTTCCTAGTCCAGCATTTTCCAAACAATTTTAGCAGTAGGAATCAGCAAACAGTTTAGTAAACTAACATTTTCAATCAATCTGAGAGCCTAATCTAACCTATTCTAACATATCCTAACCACCTAAATCCACTAAAACTAATTCAAGTAACTACTAAAATAATAAATTAAACCAATATTTGTGCCAGTCTGGACTTTGTTTTCATGAAAGTCGACGACCCACCCGTATACCTGGACGATTAGGGCGAAGCCTTGTTAGCGACGTTCGTCAGGTGGCAGCGCTTGAAGCCGTCATTATCTCTAAAATAATCCTCCAACTCAAACAGGATGTTCGGACGGATCCATTTCATCAGGTGTTATTTGCCCTCACGAATGCCTGTTGAAACCGTTTTGCAGCGTGGTGGTCAAAGGTCGTCCTGATGATGACGTTGTGTTCTGGGACCTATATGAACTTCAGCTGCACAAAGTGATTCACGAAGATTAGTTAGTCGGAATTAAATACAGTTTCTATACATTTAAGTAATTCAAATGAAATTGGGTTCTTACCACCCATTTTTGAAACCACCGCTCTCTCACATCAGCCGAGACCTGCGTGTAGGTCGGCCACACACTGTCGTACATGGACTTGATTACCTCGGTAATCTCTCGTGTGCACGCATAAGAGTTTGGTGCAAACCTGTTAGAGAAAAAAACTTCACATTAACAAACGCATGAGATAAACAACCAAAAGATAAACAAACTTGACATAAACAAACTTAAGGTAAGCAAACATAATATTAAAAAATTAAACTCACGACTGCAAGCCATCGGGCCAAATTTGCAGCTGGATGACGGTCAGTGGTGGAGGGGCATCCTGCTCAGGGGCATTGGAGGTATCATCCCCCGCGGGCTCTATTGTCGATGCATCTGCAAGAGGGGCATAGCAATAGGAGGCACCCAGTTCGAGTTCAGGACCATGATAAACTGCTAGTTTGACGGACCGGCCTGTGACGTCACATGGATCGACGGGATGGCTGGGGTAGAGGGCGATGACTGGACAGCCCTGGGAGATTTGGTGGTATCCCGCCCTTTACCACGACCATAATCCACTCGACCTACCCCTGTTAGCTGTGGTCATGTCTGCACAGTAAATATATTACTAACATTAATCAAAACATAATTAAATTCACTAACTCTAAAG
Source organism: Arachis hypogaea (assembly GCF_003086295.3). Taxonomy (NCBI): domain Eukaryota; kingdom Viridiplantae; phylum Streptophyta; class Magnoliopsida; order Fabales; family Fabaceae; genus Arachis; species Arachis hypogaea. The sequence continues at coordinate 22,641,602 of NC_092053.1, read as the reverse complement.
CATATTAACACACTCAATACAGTAATTATATTAATAAGGCTTGAGTCACACCAAAGACACAATCATTTTTCAATATTGAAATATATTGCATTAGAGTTTCTCAAAAATAAAAATATCATGTATAAATTACATAAATTAGTTAAATACAAAAATAAATAATATGACATTGTTGTAATCAAACAACTAGAAGAGAAGGTACATATGATAAATCAAACAGGATCTTATAAAAATTTTGACATTCTCCCCTAAAATTTGGATTTCTCCACTCTTCAAGGGTTCCATCCAAAATAAATATTTATGAATCCTAAAATCCTAATCCATCCGCTTAGAGGCTTCAAACATTTACTAGACTTTTAAAGCATTCTAACTTTATTCTATCTTATTTTCTTTTCAAAGTATTCTAACATTGTTAACAATTTTTCAAAACATTCTAACTTTCAAAGCATTCACTCTTTTCTAAATTAATAATTTATCTATTATATAAAAGTATTAAAATAAATATTAAATTTTATTAAACATTTATAAAAATTAAACAAAAATACTTTTTATAATTAAAAAAAGTAAGCACTCAGACTTGTATTATATATACTCATACAAGCCTCATGCACATCTGTACTACAATCAAAACACTCCACTTTTTAGCAAAAATAACCTTAATGCAGAGAGTTCATAATTATCCAAACAATTAAAATAGTAGCAATTTTCACACAATTAAATAAGTTTCAACCAATCTCAGCAGCAATTTTCAGCAAATTGATCAACAACTCAGAAGAATTCTAAACACTTTTAGCTAAAATCAGAATTCAATAAACTAAACTAATCTATCCTAACCACCTAAAATCTACTAAATAGTAAATTAATCTAACTAATTAACTACTAAAATCAAACTAACTAAACATGAATTAGAAGGAATTTTAATCAAGAACATGAAAGGGAAGGGGTGTGATGCGGCAGGAACAGAGAGCAGAGAACGAACCGATTGGAGGCGGCAGCGATCTTTCCAGCGGCGGCAGGGCTGGGCACAGCAGTGACGAAGGCGGTTGCGGCAGCGGCGGCAGGGGCTAGGGAGATTGGGAGGTGAGAGGGTAGAGAGAGAGAGAGAGAGAGAGAGAGAGAGAGAGAGAGAGAGAGAGAGAGAGAGAGAGAGGAATTCGAAATGAAGGGGGAGGGGTTCGTGGTTCCATTTTAGGGCACTGTTACCGGTGGACATATTCGACGGTGACGCAGTTCAAATCACCAAAACGCAGCGTTTCCATTAAACGTGGTTACCGTTAAATTAGTCCGCTAGTACATCTGATGGTAATAGTTGGCCCCCATTTCTCGTGGTTTCCCGCCAAAATTTACCGGCGGTTTTACCGTCGAAAGCCACTATCCGACGATAATTTATGTACATGGCGAATTTTTCATCAAATCCGACGATAATTACCGCCGCTAAATCCGACGGTAACTCCGACAATTCTCAGCATTTTTCTTGTAGTGTTGGTTTGCGCCCTCCACCTTCTGAAAGTTTTGATTTTGGGATGTAGGTGGTCGTGGTGGTCTCTATTGAGAATAGTTTTGACTATGCTGATTATGAGCATGGTTTCGACCCTGGTCGAAAAACTAACGAGTTGCATTGTGAGGTTGATAGGAGTTCTGATTCTGGTTTTAGTGAGGGAAATTATTGATAAGATGAGGGTTTCCATTGGTGATTTTGGGTTTGTGGATTGAAATGTTGAGAGGAATCTCTAAAAGTGGGTTCAATGCCATAGCGGTTATAATCAGAGTTCGGAGAGAATCTGTGAAAGTCGTTGGTTAGGAGGTACTTAGAGACCTGCAAGTGTTAGTGAGGCAGAGGCATAACTTGAGAGAGCATGGCTCGTGCATGTTGAAAAGAACCCAACGTCGCCATTTTCTTCTCTGAGACTGAGGGAAAGAACCAGGTTGCGAAGAGGAAGTTCGGATTCAAGTGTTAGCGAGGCAGAGGCATAGCTTGAGAGAGCATGGCTCGTGCACGTTGAAACGAACCCAACCTCACCATTCTTCTCTGAGACTGAGGAAAGGAACTAGGTTGCGAAGAGGAAGTATTGGAGTCGAAAAGGAAGGTGTGTTGGGGTTGCAGCGGATATAACAACAGAGGAGTGGTGGCAGAAAATCTAGTTTTGCATTTTTTTTCTTTTTCTTTATTTTTCCTTTCTGGTTTGGGTTCATATAGTTGAGAGAGAGAGAAAGGGTTTTTTTTTTGTTATTATTAAAAGTTAACAATAAATAGGATAACATTGATATGAATTTAAAACATTATGGATATAAATAGGACGATTAAAACGTTAAGGATAAGTTTGTGACTTACTCCAAATATTGGGGACAAAAATGATATTTTACTCTAATTAAAATTTAAGAAACAATTACTTTTCTAAATGAGAAAAACAAAACGCCAAAAATTTTAATTATGATTCCATTTTCTTTTAAAATATTGTTTGTATATGATTTCTTTAATTATGTTATATTTTTTATAATGATGTGAAATCTAATTATTTTAATTTATTTATAAGGTATATTTTAATAAAAATTAAAGATAATGACTATAAATATAATTCTATTAAATAGCCAATAAATTATAATTTAAATGGCATAGTTTCCTAATACTCATCTAAGAGGCCATAGGTTCGAGTCTTTCTTTTACTTAAAAAGAAAAAAACACAATTCTATTAAATATATTCTCTCTCATAAATTTACTGACTATATTAATTGCAGTTTTTGTATATCATTTATTAGTTATTTTTAATCTCAACTATTTTAATTAATCCAATGGTTATAAAAAATGACATATTTTAAATTATACAAATAATTTATACTATATTATTATATTAGTTAAAAAAATTAGATAATAATTGAAATTTCAGAAACTGTTCCTTTTTCATAATTTTTTAATCTAATAGAAAAATTTAAGAAACTGTTACTTTTTTGAATGAGAAAATAAAACGGGAAAATTTTTTAATTATAATTCTATTTTATTAAAAATATTTTTTGTATATGACTTTTTTAATTGTTATATATTTTATAATTATGTGAAAAATCTAATTATTTTAATTTATTTATAAGGTATATTTTAATTAAATTAAAGACAATGACTATTAAATGTGGGCAAATCACATAAGTAAGCTAAGGAGAGCAGAAAATTACACAAATTAATCAAATAAAAAACTGGTTCATGAATCCATCAATGCACATTTGCATATAATTTGAATTAGCATGTTTTGAACTTGATTTGCATGTAATTCGAATCACCTTGATTCGAATTACACACACGCACACCCACTAATTCGAATCAGACTGATTCGAATTACACATAGCTTAATTCGAATCAGGGTGATTCAAATTACACTTTTGCACGTTTAGCCCTATATAATTCGAACCAGCCTAATTCGAACTAAACATTGTGTAATTCGAATCAACCACTTTCAAATTACTTGGAATTGCGTGTTAGGGAGTAATTCGAATCACCCTGATTTGAATTACTGTGTGTGTAATTCAAATCAGGTTGATTCGAATTAGTGGGTGTATGCGAGTGTACATAGTTCGAATCACATTGATTCGATTTACATGTAGTTTGAGTTCGAATTGACCTAGTTCAAACTATATAGAAACGTGGATTGATTGATTCATGAACCAGATTTTGGTTTGGCGGATTTGTGTAAAATTTTGCTCTTCATGGCTTAATATAATGATTTGCCCATTAAATGTATTCTCTCTCATGAATTTAATATTTATATTAAATGCATTGTTTGTGATAGAATTAGTATTGGGCTTATAACTTAATTAGAGAATTATACCATAAATAAGAGTATGATGTAATAATATAAAATATTTATGATGTAATAAAAACTTTATTTTTTTTTTAGTCCTAATTTTAGAAATTTTTCTTCTATTTTTTTTTATTATCTCTAATTCTCTCTATTCTTAATACAAATTTATATCAAATGGTGTTTCATGAACAACTCTCTTATGTTTGATAGTAATGGAGATGGTTGTCATTGGCTTATTCTCACATAATAGTTTTGGAATGCTAAAAAAAACTACTGAATAGCAAAGATTTTTGGAGATTGACAAATTTCTCAAAGGTAAGGCTCTAACATGGTTTAGATTATAGAAGAAATATAATTCAAATGTTGATAGATCAGTATTTGCATAGCATTTATGTATCATTATATAATTTGGCCTATAGCTTAATTAAAAATTTATACTATAAATAGGAACATGATATAATAATATGAAATATCTATGATATAATAGAAATTTTATTTTTTTTTCATTGATTCTAATTTCAAGAATTTTTCTACTATTCTCTCTGATTATCTCTAATTATCTCTATTCTTGATACAAATTCGTATCAGTTTGTGTATAATTTGTTAATCACATTTAATTTTAACTATTTAAATTAATCTAATGACTATAAATATATTTTCACATTCTTATATAATAAAAAGTGTTGTTAAATAATAAAAAAATATTATTTTAATTTCAACAATCCTTTCTAAAATACCATAGCCACCATAAATACTGTAATAGAAATATATTAGAATGACTTATATATATTATTGTTATTATTAATTAATTTTTTACCTTATACGATTATTAAAAAGAAATGTAAAAAACTAAAAATACAAGAGCAAAGTAAATTTTGGCGATTCACTAAAATTAAGTAATATTAATTTCCTTGTGTTTATATCTATAGGACATTTTAATGTTATAGTTTATAAAATGTAAAATTATTAACTTTAATATTGTCTAAAAGGTTTAAATTTTTTGTAATTGATAATTAATGAAGTAATGTTAAACTAATCTCTATAACCCAGGATAACCGTTTTAAAACTACATGGATGTCTATAGTAGAATTCTAACATATCTTGAATTAGCAAAAGTGAACAGCCATCATAAAAGTTAGATTAACCAATAATTTTCACGTACAAAGATAAATACTTTTCATTTCTTTTCATGTAAAACAAGTATATATATAGTTGGTATTAATGGATGAAAATCTGCGCCTCTTAGCTATCTCTTCTGAATTCGATATTCACTAGGGAATAAAAATAAAGCTTGTGAATTAGTCATTAGACTTTTGAGATATAGCAAAATATAATAAATTAATTTAGTTTCATTTATCTCAGCTAGCCGCTTTAATACTAATAATTGAATTGGTTTTTAAAGCTAAATATAGTAGTGGACAATTTAAATTAGTAACAATAAGTGGTATATGCACTTCTATAGTAATATGTAAAGAGCATAGCCTATATATATATATATATATATATATATATGAAATAGAATAGAAACAAATAATTTATGTGTCAAAAACTCAAAATCCACATGGTTTATGTCTTTATTGAAAACCCCATTAATCATTATTTAATTTTTGTTTATAATAAGTTAATTAGGATAAATCTAACCTGGATGATTTTCCAGATAATTCTTCCTTTCCCCATTGTAGTTTTTACATTACCATACTGCAATATATTTCATCGTCATCAATTGTGCAAGTCAAAATGCACGAAATTGATATAATCCAACAAAGGAATATTATCTGATTTTTTTGTTGTAATTCTTTCGGTTTTGTTTATATCCCCTTCTACTAATTAAGAGTAAATTGACATTTTGCATTCCAAAAATTATGATTTAAAAAAAAATAGATTCTAAAATATTCAAATGGCAAGATATCTGTCTAAATATATGTTTTATTTGACCAATTGAATCAAACATATATAAATATATAAATAAATTGACTAAATATTATTTTAGTTTGTCAAAAAAATATATCTTTAAAGAGTTATTTTGTTATTTATATCGTTTAAGATTTATTTTGTCAAAATTATAATTTTTGAGGTCAAAATGATTATTTATTTATAATTAATCTATAATCATATAAATACCGTAAGTGCTAATGAACTTAAAAAAAAGCGTGAGTGTCTTTTAGAAGATGACCTACTATTAGAGGCAACAAAGGAAAATTTTAGACTTTTAATTTTGGATAAAATATATTTTTTGTTTCTAAAGTATGCTAAAATTTTTAAAAATATTTTAAATATAAGTTTTATTTTGTTTTAATTTTGTCTCGAAACTTTTCGATTTGTATCAAAATATCAAATATATATCTGACAACTAAATTTAAAAAAATTAAGACTAATCTAACAATAATAACGAATGGTAAATAATATGTTTGATTTACTTACATTAAGTTGTTATCTTTTGTGGAGTTATTCTTAAATTGGTCATAATTTTTTTGAAAAATTAGTCGTTAGGAGTAAATTTAATGTAAATAAAAAACTTTTAGGACAAAATTGAAATAAAATAAAATTTAAGAGTATTTTTAAAATTTTTAACAAACTTTAAAAACAAAAAATATACTTTACCCTTTAACTTTTATTATCTTACAAAAAAATAGTTAATTTGATTAGTATCTTATTCTATAAAATTTAAATTATTAATATAAAATATAATAAATAAAAAATTAATATTTATTTAATTAACAAAAAATATAATATTCTTAATTAATAAAAAATAAGTTAAGAATAAGTCTAGTTGTATAAATATATCAGATAAAAAAAAAAGCTATATAAACGAACACAACAACCAGAAAGATAAAAAGCCAAGCTAAGATAAATTAAATAAGGCTTTTACATTAAATTCCCATAGACTTTTAAATTTTATTTTTAATAATTTTATTAACTCCATTCGATCCAACTTTATAAAAGTCTTATAAAGAGAGAATAAGAATCTCTCACAATATTAATTAATATCTATTATGTATTATAATAACCAATTTTTATTTTGATATAATTTCAATTTAATATCTTAAAATTATTCTTAATATTCATGAGCCCTTAAATTGTTTGTGCGCAAACATGGTCAATCTAAAGCCCGTTTACGAAGTTTTAAAAATTATTTTTTTGAATTTTTAATTTATAAAAGATAATAGTATTAATATTTAGTGTAATTTTTAAAATTAAATTATAACTTTTTAAAAAGTTATTTAAGTGTTTATAAAAAAATTAAAAAAATAAAATTTTTTATAATAAAATTTTTTATTATATTTCTTTTAAAATAAATATTTTTAAAATTAAAAAATTAAATATAAAATAATTTATTTATAAATTATTTTTAATATAAATATTTATTATTTAAATTATTTATCCAAATTAAATCTAAAACGCATCGAATTCATTAATAGCATGTTGATTATGATAATGAATCATGATCCATGCCATGACTTGAAATAATGATGTATTATTGTTGTTACCATCCCTTGATGGTAGTAGTGGGTCCCACGTGGTAATTTTCATGTTTACCCTCATGTTAATTAATGGTGCTAATTGCGCAACTAAAAGCAAGAAGAGAGACTGAAAATCTTATCTCCACTCTCACGCCCCACATACACTTATCATTCCAATGAATATACCTTCTTTTCAATTTCTTCTATCTTTTCTCTTTTTACAATAATATCATTATCAGTGAAAAATATAAAAGGAAAAATAAAATAGCACTGTCCTTTGTGGCCCCCACCCACGTGTCAACACTACATGATTTGGAATCCCACGTGTCATGCTCTCAACGGCCAGAATACCAGTTCACGTCATCATCAGGTACCCACCTCATCGCATGCACCCGCATCCACCTCATCCCTCTTTAGTGTTCTGTGTTCACACACCACATACACAAGTCAACACCCAAGAAACAAAATTTAGGTAATTATGGTCATCTATCATACTAAACAATTTTCAAACCACTTAAATTATATTATGTAATAAATATATTTATTAATGTAAACATATTTTATATAAACACTTTGTTTTTATTACATGATGCATAACCATTACTAAAAGTACTATTTGTATACTAAAAAATTCATATTTTAATAAAAAATAAATTTAAATTAATCAAATAATTGATTTATTTATCTTTTAAATAAATATTAAAAATTAAATTTCACTCTAAAAAAAATTTTAAAAATTAATATTTTTATTAAAATTTAGTCAACATTTAACCACAAAAAAATATAATTTTTATTATTAAATATAATTTTATACTATTAAAAATATTAATAATAATTAATTAATGACCATAAATTATAAAATATACGAATTCTCTAACACTATTATTTCACATTATACATACAATAATCTATTAATTAACATAATTCTAAGGTAAAACAAATATAAATGCTAATATTTTTTAAAAACTATTTTACTATAACTTGGAAAACTTTGCTCTTTACGAAAAGACATATCAGTCCTTGAACATCAGAGACACGTCATGAGAGCACAGGATGGAGAGATAGAGATTACCTCAGTGGATCAAACCCGATGGTGCCCATGCCACATATAAAACGCAAGCTTCAGCACTTATTGAGGGGTAATGCAAATTACAAGAACAAAACAACACATGACGTTCCGTCTTAACGTGATCTTCGTCTGAATCCACCGTAGCCAGAACCAACCAACCAACTAACCAAATCCATAAAAAAAGAGGGAGAATTATTGAAAGGAAAAGGAAGAAGAGAAGGAGAAGAAGAAGAAGAAGAGTGAGAGATCCATAAATATGGAGAGCACCGACTCATCCACCGGTTCGCAACAACCGAACCTTCCACCGGGGTTCCGGTTCCACCCCACCGACGAGGAGCTCGTTGTTCACTACCTCAAGAAGAAAGCTGCATCAGCTCCTCTCCCAGTCGCCATCATCGCCGAGGTTGATCTCTACAAGTTCGATCCATGGGAGCTACCAGGTTTGTTAGCAACAATTTTCACCCCACCCCACAAGAACACAATTACAAAGTTTGAATCTTTACATCCCAATGAAAAATGGGTTTTGCTTTCTTTTGTTTTAATTATGAATTTTTTTACTTTTCAGCTAAGGCAACGTTTGGGGAGCAAGAGTGGTACTTCTTTAGCCCAAGGGACAGGAAGTATCCGAACGGTGCTCGGCCAAACAGGGCGGCAACTTCCGGGTACTGGAAGGCAACCGGGACGGATAAGCCGGTGCTGACCTCCGGTGGGACCCAGAAGGTGGGTGTGAAGAAGGCTTTGGTCTTCTATGGAGGGAAGCCACCGAGAGGGATAAAGACAAATTGGATCATGCATGAGTATAGACTTGCTGATAACAAACCTAACAATAGGCCTCCTGGTTGTGACTTGGGTAACAAGAAAAACTCTCTAAGGGTATGTCAATTATTTTTTATCATCCATATTAAATATACACTAAAAATCCATCGTAATATAAAATATATACATATAACAGCTAATTTAATAATTAATTTTTTGTATATAAGTAATATTTAATTTTTTACCTTTTTTTTTTTTTATTATTGATAACTTGTAAATTTTATGTGATGTTTAATTATATGTAAACACGTATTAGTTACTTATTAATCTGTTTAGATATGAGGAAGATTATTTTGATAAAATTTGGCTAATTTGATTCGGATGATTTTGTGTAGCTTGATGATTGGGTATTGTGCCGAATCTACAAGAAGAACAACACACATAGGTCTCCAATGGAACATGAGAGGGAAGATTCTATGGATGACATGATTGGAGGGATTCCTCCTTCCATCAACGTGGGGCAAATGAATGCAAGATTTCATCTCTCAAAAATGTCAACAAGCTTTAGCAACGGTTTGTTGGAAAACGACCATCACCATCACCAGAATCTTCTGGAAGGTATGATGCTAGGAGGAGGAAACAACAACAACAACAATGTTGTTCCTCCAAACATGTTGGGGTTGGGATCAGCCTCAAACACCATTAACAATAATAGTAATAAGGCAGAGCTTTCATTTGTACCAACCATGACTACATCTTCAAACACCAAGAGGTCTATCATCTCTCTATTGGAATGAAGATGATGTTGCTGCTTCCAACAAAAGATTCAATTTGGAAAGTGGAGATCATAACCATGGAGAGAATAATGGTACTAGTGCTAGTTCTATTGCTACTCTGCTGAACCAACTTCCTCAAACCCCTTCATTGCACCAACACAACATCATGGGAACAATACCTTATCAAATTCAAGGGATGAATTGGTATGCTTAGGTACACATACATACAATTCCCATGTTTAATTAATTTCTAAGGTGGTGATTAATTAGTTAATTAATTAATTAATTATACTATATTGAATATTGATGATGATGACATGCACATGTAGAAATTAAATTATTGAACTTAATTAGTTTAGAAGGGTGAATGAGTATTCTCAGCTATAGTGGTGGTGGTGATGGTGATACCTTAACACTAGTGTCTCTCTAGCCAATTTAGATTGTAAAGATTTTAATTTGGTGTTTGAGATTTTGGTTGTTTAGGAAAAATTATTGGATCAAATTAGTAGATCATGATGATGATGGCCTCAAAAAAAAAAAAAAAAAAAAAAAAAAAAAAAAAAAAACTTCAACCTTTGGAGGCAGCTTGATATGATGAAGGCAATAACAAACCTAAGGTGAGGCCACATATATATGGATATTTTTAGACAAACTTTAATATAGCTTTATACATATATAGAGATATTTGCTTGTTTTATTGGTATGTAAAGAAAAAAAAGTGATTGTGCTAGTAGCTCTTCATGTACACATATATATTCAATAGAGAACAAAGGAAATTGAAAAAAAAAAAAAGAATGAGCTGTAATATACTTTGATTTAGGATACAAGAGATAACCTTGTATAGAAGATCATCATATACTGTAGAAACATTATTATTAGTGATGACTATGGATTATGGTTTGCTTAATATTATTATTGTTCTTATATTATAGAGCTTGATATTATTGGTTTTATTAGATATAAGTACTAAATAATAATGGGATTTAGTTATTTTAGCATATTATATATATGGAAGCCAAATTATTTGTAGATTCTTTGCATGTGACATAGCTAGAAGGTTATTAGTCTTATTCATATCTTTTATCATTTTCCCAGAATCATTTTATATGAATCTAAATCGGTATATTAGAATATAGGCATCAGAACATATATAAACACTAATAAAGTATGCAAATTTAATTTGTTTGTTATGAAATAATTTTCATCACTTTCCTAAATGAGGTAGGAAGGGAGATATATACATGAGCAACTTTATTATCATTTTTATATTCTTTTGTTTGGGCCTTATTAGCTTTTTCCGGTTTTTACTCACTAATTGAGTTTATGAATTTTGTTGCAACTGCTCATCTTAGCGAATGAAAAGTTTTTTGTGACTAGTATTTTATTTTATTTTATTTAATAAATTAACTTTAATTTTGAATTATTAAAGATGGTAACAAGAAAAAAATTTGTAGTAAAATAAGCAACACATTTTAAGTAATAAGCAATTTTTTGTTTCTATGGCTTTAAATATAATTAAAACAAATAGATTTTTCATATTCTTGTTTTATATTTAATACATGATGCTATTAATATGAATGGAGAAAATGCCATCTTGGGAGCTATATATATATATACACTCTAATTGTGTCTTAGTGGATGTTGATGCACTGCCTACATAAAATCAAGTAATTTTTTTATTAATAAAATCAAGTATATTAATCTTATCAAAAAGAAAAATAATATAATTCTTAAAATGTTAATTAAAAATCTGTGGCTTGTGATGACATGATTCCATTGAGTAACAACAGGAGCTAGTTTTCATGCTGTCTATTATATTTCCTTATTTTCTCCCATCTAAAAATAACATTGGCTTGTATAGCCCCATATATTAGGATAGCACACTTTTTTTTGTCTACTATACCAAGTCCAATAAATAAAACTATACAAACTTATATAAATTTTAAGTATGCAAAGTGTGACACTTCGCCTTACCAAATCAACTTAACAGTCGCCGCAAATTTCTAGATTTGTTGTTGTCAGAAAATATTAAATTAAACTAATTTCCGAGAATTCAAGAATAACAACCAAGTAGTAGAAAGGGAAAAAAAAATTATCATTTTAAACACGTATTATTTGTAGATTGTGTATTTTGTCTATTAAAATCATTTATTTAAAAGAAACAATTTATGACAATGCAATGAATGAATAAAATTTATGAACATTTTTAAGTGTTTATAAAAAAATAAGTTTAAACTAAAATTATTAAAAGAAGAATCATGAAATTATTGAACTTTAATGCGATATTTTTTCTAAAAAAGAAAATTATACAATGGAAAACGTCATGGCCATATGAGTACACAGGTTTGAAATTAGACTCCAAAGATGTGCAAAACAAACACTTTCACATCATCTATCATCAGCAAATTAAACCATTCACTGAATACAACCTTTTCTTGATAGATACTCAGACGGATAACTTTCTCCACAAATTTTCAAAACTACTCTTCAATATAATAGCATGATGAAATAAAAGGTTCGATGGTCCTTGAATTCTCATAATAATTGATTTCTATCAAAAAATTCATTATTTTATGAATGTGTGTATTTTAAAAATGTTAAAATAAAATAAAAATAATAAAACCTTTGTGTAATTAATGTTAATATATATAATAAGATAAGTTGATAATATGAAATTAATATAAATTGTAACACATAAATCTCATTAATAGAAGATGAATAGTAATATTGTTTTTTTTTTTCCTCATCGTATGTCTTTAATGTAATAGATTAATAACTAATTTGTTATATAGGTCAGAGATCTATTTAAGAATTTGTAGTTGATCACTAAAATAGGATTTAATTTAAATTCTAACATTAGTTTAAATAGATGAGTAAAATGACTATTCAATTAACACAAGTTGATTTAATAATAGTATTATTTAATTTTAGCTTTCGTTTTTTTCCACCCATACCTAGCTTTTGATATATAATCTGAAAAGGGTATATGAAGATATTTAATTTAATTTGAGAATGGGTGTCGTTTTCTTTTGTGGGATTGATAAGACATAGTTAAGTATATTCCACCACTAAGAGGTAACACAAATAGACAACAAAGTCGAAATCACTAGCAGCTATCTTTCTTTCTGGCTTGACTCTAATTAGGGACCATTCTTGTTATCATCTAAAGGAATCATTATCCTAATGCCATACACAAATTTTAAATAATAATAATAACAATAATATATACCCTTTTAATTCTTTTAAAAAAATATATAAATATTATTGCATTCCTTTCTGGGGAAAGCATACAAATAAACTTTATGAAATTCAGCATCATTTGTGGTTCGTTTTGGAATAGATATCATCATATATAACGATGGATTGCACTATTATTGATATTGGTATGCTTGAATTGTGCTTGATGCTTTCCACACCCTAAATATATCACATCTCATCTTGAATTAAGCAAATATACGAAAAAGAAAAAAGGAAAAAAAATGATAAAAGATGTACCCTGAAAAAGATAGGTGAAAAAACGACCCGCTGCATTTTTCTATAATCAAAAGTGATGATTCATCTAATTAATTGTTAAATTGTTGACGGGTATTTAGTCTGTTTTAGCTTGTTATGGCAGAAAGAAAAAAAGGACTAGAAAAACTAAATTCACATATATGAAATAATAAATATTACGGATAAAACAATCAGTTTTCAACTCTACTTTTAAGTAAAAAAATTATTTTTCAACTTATCCTCTTTTATATACATATATATGAAAAATGAAATAAACGAACCGCAAAATTAAACAGTCGTTTTAGTCATTCAAAAATACATGTATGATCCCTCAACTCTACTTTTAAGTAAAAAAGAAAATGTAGCTTTTTAAAAAACTATTTTTCAACTTATCCTCTTTTATATATTTTGGATTTCACTAAATAAATATAATAGTTATTTTAAATATTTTAGTATTTTAGATCTCACTAAATAAATATAGTAATTATTTTAAAAATATATATTAAAATATTAAAATTCAACAAGTGATCTCACAAATTGGTTTTTCAATTATTGAGTTCTATCATATAAATGACACAATAATAAAAATTATAATTTAAAAAAATTTAAAAATTTTAAATTTTAAAATAACTACTATATTATTTAGTGAGATTTGAAATATTAAATTTTTAAATATATAATCAACAATAATTTGATAAACTCGTTTAAATAAAAAAATTATAATCTGAAAATATAAAATTTTAAAATAAAAATAACAAAATAATTTTATAATAATTTAATTATTTTTATTATTTTATGTAAAGAGAATTTTGTTTATTAAGATCTAAAAAATAATATTAAAACTAGTACTATCAAAAAAGATTTCAAATTTAATATATTATGAAAAGAAAATTTATATAAGGACTAATTTTATTAATTTTTAAAATTTTAGGAATGAAAATAACTTACGTCTAGACTTTCAGGAATTATTTTGATTATAAATAACTTTTTTACATGTCAAGTGACACGTGGCGTGTTAGGTGTCATTGACCTGACACGTGACATTAACCTACTATATTATCATGTCACGTGGCATTTAACGTGACATATCATCATCTAACTAATGGAACGACCAATTTGACTTATGTTTTATCTTTTAAGAACTAATATGACTAAAATTTTTTTTTTAAAAATTAATTTAAAAAATAGGTAAATTTTTAGGGATGAATTTAACTATTAACCTAAAAAAAGGGTAATGTCATAAAGGACTAAAATAATGTTATTATACAATATGTATTAAAACTCATTGACGTCATATAAATTATTAAAGGACTAAAATAATGTTATATTTACTATTGGAAGACACAATAATTCATAATTTCATATTAATTATACATAATGTTATATGCTATAAATTTATTGGCCAAATCTTTTTTTTTTTAATTTAAGAAAAATGTATTTAAAAACATAACAAATTTGTCCCTTTCAAAGCACTATCTAACCGCAAATCAAAAGGTAAAAGCCAAAGAAAATTCCGAGAGGAGTGGTTTTGATCACAAGAAGAAAGATCTTAATGCAGCTTTTGACTTATTATATTCAATGTTGATGACAGGGTGCATGATCGCTATGTTCGTTAGTTTTCATGGATGGTACTTACCCAAAACAAATTATGTAATAGTGAAGTATATATGTATATATATCCACCCAATTATCCAAGAGGAGGCATGCATATTATAATTTATTTTTTATAAATTAATAATGTATTTATCTCACTATAAACATAATATTAATTATATGTTATGACTTAATAATATTATTTGATCCACATAGCTGATTCTACTTAACGAGAAAAGAATTTGTTGTTGTTGTAATAATGTATGTAACACTTTTTATTATTAAATATATCGTACAATAAAGAAAGAATTTTCGCATATATATATTATTGGAAGAAAAGGGGTCAAATTTGGATAAAGTGAAATTTGGCAGGGAGCGACCACAAGAAAGGTTGTAGGACAAAAGTGCCCCCTCCATCCATATATATAAAAAGATAGAAAATTATTTGTTTTGCGATTATCTAAAATGATAGATTTGGATTTGAATGTGAGGTTCAAATTTTTTTTAGTTTTTCGTGAAGAGATAATGAATAATATTTGTAAGAGACTCTCATATTTAAATTAGCAAGAGTTTTAAACAGGTTTTTAGTCGATTGAATTTTAAATATATCTGAATGTGTCAGTATATTTATAATGAAAAAATAACCATATTTTTAATATAATTCCATCTTTGATAGTAAATAACTATTTTTTTTATTTTAAAAATTTGTTAAAATTTCTCTTTTAAATAAAATAAAAAAATAAAAAATATTCAAAGAGACAGTTTACTTATTCAAATGAATAAAATTGAATCACTTTTGTCATACCCAATATTTAAGAAGTCGAATAAATAAATAAAAATGACTTTTTTTAAGTGAATCTTTATTTTTGTTGGGCCTCACTTTATAATTTTTTTTTTGCCATGGTACGAACACTTCTATTTTATGTTAGGTCTGTGGATGCCTTTAGCAACATGCATGTAACACTGAATCGGTGTGGAAAAAAAGGGAAATAAGAGAAAGCAATATGATCGTAACCCACTTTGGATATTGATAATTGAATGTAGCAATCATTAAAGATGTACTGTGCCATCCAATGATTTGCACACAGTCTTTAATGAAAGATATTATTGTAAAAAGAAACTAATAGATATAGATGTTGCAGCCTGCAAGGTTGTCCCTCTTCGTAAAAAGAGATTGAATTTCGTACACAATAAATTAATTTATTTATAAAAAATATTAATAAAATTATTTACGAAAAAAATAAAAATAATTTACTATTTTTATCTACAAAAATAAATAATTCATAAAATTGTCATTACAATATTAAAGTTAATTTATATTTATAAAAAATAAGTTCTATTTGATAAATATATTTAGATAGTCAGTAAATTTACATTGATTTTATAAAAAAAAAAAAAAACTAAATTAATATCTCAAAGTATCACATGTTTTATATATCTTGTTCTCGCTTTGACCTCACAATCATCACTGCCTCACCACTCTATTAACAATAAGTTAATTAATTACCCTTAGATTTTATTATCAAATCTTTTTTTTTTTGCTATTACCATTCATTATAAGAAATGTGCCGTCAGATTTAACATCGGACAATACTAATAGATTTATTAAGTCTAAAAATGGTATTACAATTATTTGTGATAAAAAATATTTAATTAATTGATTGATTCATGGCTTGACATAATATGTTATAAAGATTTAAATTTAAAACTAATATAATTGCTTAGTTGGTGTAAAAATTAGAAGAAATTGCTGTTATCTATATTGAAAAAGGAAACATAATAATGTTGACAATTATAGACAGCAATAAGCAGATTTATGGACAACTGATTACATTACACGATTTTAGAAATAATCAATCTTAATGAAAAAAATTATGCTAACCATAAAGAGAAAGAAATCAAAACGGTTGAGTTAAGATTGATTTTGATAAATAAATTATGATGATAAATATTTATTGGGTTAAAAGTTTAATTATGATTTAATGTGTGTTTTATTGATGTAGGTTCATTATTCATTTTTCAATCTAACAATGTTGCTTGAATATTTCTTAATGTTTCAAATTAATGTATAAGTCCAATACCTTTAACAAGCACCGTTAAGCAAAATGCAAAGAAAAAAGGCTCTGCATTTATAAAATGATAAAAGGACATTTGTCTTCATTATGAAAAATGAAGGACAGCTGGAACAAAAGGACATTAACAACACAACAAGGACAGTTGGGACACTAGGACATCAACACATCACCACAAAAATATCAAAGTATCAACATTCAGAGAAAAGAAAGAGAAAAATACAACATGCAAGAGCAACAAAGCAACACAAAGACAGCAGAGATAGTGGAGAAATTTCACAAACAGCAGAGAGGTGGAGAAGCTCCTTAACAAGCAGAGTTAGTGGAGTAGAATGGAAAAAGAATTGCATGCCAATGGTGACTGCTCTAACGGATTGTTAGTACAAGGTATTGGAAGAGGCAATGAAGAACAAATGAGAAGAACAAGATGATTATATAAAGGAGGCATCACTTTAACATTTGAAAACAAGAAAAAGAGAGCAATTCAAGAGCATCATCGAACCATACTTGAGCTGAATTCTTTTTCTTCTATTTGTGCTTCATTTTAGATTTTTTTTTTTTTGTTATGACTATCTAATGTCATCTTTCTGTATTTGAGAAAAAGGCTAATTATATGAGTAGAAAAAGTCACGAGAGAATAAGCAAGAGATGCATGAAAAAGCCAAATAAATTGTTTCTATGTAATTTGGTTTCTATGCACTAGGATTAGTTTCCCTTGCCAAGTTGGGACAGCACTTGGTGGTGAGTTGAACCTGGTAGGGTTCTTCTTTCAAGTTGAGATAGAACTTGAGAAGCTGAGTTTTGGGGTAGAAAGCTTAGTTAAGGATACTAGATGAATTAGGTTGTAATTCATTAGTATTGGTGATTGTAATTAGTTTGATTATAGTGAAAATTCCACCATAGTTGTGGCGGAGACTGGACATAGGTTTCATGGCACCTAGAACCGAACCAGAATACATGCTGGCCTCTTTCTCTACTTCCCTTCTCTGTTTCTATCTGGTGTATGAGACAAAGCGAAAAAGTTTCCTGCATATTTAGCTTCCACGAAACTAGAGCCAAAGAAAGTTTAATTCTAAAGTTAACTTGATTCAACCCCCCTTTTTAAGTTCTAGCAAATCCATCAATTGATATCAAGAGCAAGGTCTTAAGGAGTCAAACTTCACAACTTGGAGTAAAGATCCATTGTCAATAATATGGGTCCTAACATCATGGCGTACATACTCACTGAAGGGCAATCCAACAATAGACCTCCCTACTTCAACGGTAGCAACTACTCATACTGAAAAAAGAGAATGCGAATCTTTCTGCAGTCAATCGACTACAACATCTAGAAGATTATTGTCAATGGACCGAACATTCCAACAAAACAAAATACTAATGAAGAAGTGGCGCCAAAGGAAGACAATGAGTGGATAGAGGAAGAAAAGAAGAAGGTTGAACTTAATGCTAAGACAATCAACCTAATGCACTATGCTATCAGTTTTAAAAAATACAGAAAAATTTCAAGGTGTAAAACGGCAAAAAAAATCTAGGACAAGCTCAAACTCACCCATGCAGGAACCAAGCAAGTAAGAGAGACCATGATTAATATGCTGATGAAGGAGTATGAGATGTTCAACATGAAGGAGGATGAAAGCATCGATCAAATGTTCGAAAGGTTCTCAATAATCATCAATAACCTGGAGGCCTTAGGGAAGAGCTATTCCAAAGAAACATTGGTAAGAAAGATCTTGAGGAGCCTTACTAAGAAGTGGAAAGTAAAAATCACAGTCATCGCTGAAAAAAAAATGATTTGTTAAAAATCACTTATGATGAGATAAGAGGCAAGCTGCTAGCCTATGAAACTACTCACATGTCTTAAGACAGAGATGACACAAAGAAAAGTATAGCATTGAAATCAAGAATGATAGCCAAAGAAGAGGAATCTGATGACAGTTTCTCAAATGAAGAAATGGTACTTTTGCAAGAAAAATGAGAAGATTATTGAGATTCAAAAACAAAGGCAAAGGAGGTTCTACATCCAAAGATTTCAAGAAGGACCAAACCAAGTTTACCTGTCACCACTGCAAGGAACCGGGTCACTTCAAGTCCGATTGTCCTCAATTGAAGAAAGGCTAAAAAACAAAGAAGGACAAAAAGAAAGTGATGATGGCAAAATGGGAAGACTTGAAAAATGACACTAATTCTGAAGATGAAGAAGATTCAGATCAAGAGGCTCAACTATGCCTAATGGTTGATCACACTGATATAGATGAGGTAGATCTCTCTGACTTATCTATTAA
The DNA here is from genome assembly GCF_003086295.3 of Arachis hypogaea. NCBI lineage: Eukaryota > Viridiplantae > Streptophyta > Magnoliopsida > Fabales > Fabaceae > Arachis > Arachis hypogaea. Next base: position 22,622,316 of record NC_092053.1, on the reverse strand, counting down.
TGAATTGCACTATATTATCAAAGATTTTACTGTGAACTCTAAGAAACTCTTTGATAAATATGTTAAATGCAAGAAAGATAATGAAGTATTGAGAGATGAAAATGAAACTTTGTTAGAAAAAGTAAAGGTAACCGAAGTTTGTGATGAAAATTCTTTAAAAGAAGAAAACAATGCTTTCAGAGCTGAATTAAACAAATTCAAACTCAAGCATTTGGTCACTCCCTCCACTGATTTGGTTGCTGAAAATGAAAAGTTGAATGAGAAAATTAATAACCTTAATGAAGATTTGACAAAAATTTTGTTCAAGATTCACAAAATCTTGACAAATTACTTGCTTGTCAAAGATTCGGTTTTGAAAAATCTAGACTTGGATTCAAAGAGGAAAGTAAAGCTGTTTTCAAACAAAATTTTAAAAAATTTGAAGCTCCCTCTTCCAAGATTGTTAAGCCGAAAATTTTCAATAAGCCACAAAAATCAATAAACAAGAACCATTGCTATAAGTGCAATAGAAATGGTTATGATCCTCAACAATGTTTCATTTTTTTAAGGTCTTTTGGTAATGATAATAAATTGTATAAAGTTGTCCATGATTATAATGCTCTTGGACAACCAAAAAGATTTTACATAAGAGGATTCAAATATATTTGAATACCTAAGGTTAGTTGAAGAACATGCAGGTTTGCGTTACATCCAAGAAGAAATCGAACATGTGGTATCTTGATAGTGGGTGTTCAAGGCATATGACCGAAAAAGGAGACCTTCTTCATCAAACTCAATAAGTATGATGGAGGATTTGTCACTTTCGGAGATAATAATAAAGGTAAAATAATTGCCATTGGTAAGATTGGCAAAGATTTTTCTACTTGCATTGATAGTGTCTTTTTAGTATATGGATTAAAGCATAATCTATTGAGTATAAGTAAATTATGTGACCTTGGATATGCATTAACCTTTAAGAAATTAGATTGTAGGGTTATTTATGAGAAAACAGGGGCTATTTTATTTATTGCAAAAAGAAGTGACAATGTTTATGATCTCACATTAGATGATCTCAAGGTTCAAAATGTGACATGTTTCTCTTCAATAGAATATGAAAAATGGATGTGACATAAGAGATTAGGGCCTGCTAACATGTTCCAAATCTCTAAGCTTGTTACAAGAGGCTTAGTAAAAGGTCTTCCTAACATTAAGTTTGATAAAGACATCACTTGTGATGCTTGTCAAATGAGTAAACAAACAAAAATTTCTTTTAAACCAAAAGAAGATGTCTCGACTAAGAAATCATTAGAGTTGTTGCATCTTGATTTGTTCGGACCAACTAGGACTCAAAGTCTTGGAGGAAAAATTTATGGAATGGTTATTATGGATGACTACACTAGGTTTGGTTGGGTATTCTTTCTAACTCATAAGCATGAATCATTTTCCGCTTTTGAAAAATTCAGCAAGAAGATTCAAAATGAAAAGAGTTTAAAAATTATTTCAATTAGGAGTAATCATGGAAAGAAATTTAAAAACCAACATTTTGAATTTTTTTTGTGATGAACATAGCATATTCCACAACTTCTCTTGTCCAAGAACACCAGAATAAAATAGTATTGTGGAAAGAAAAAATAGAAGTTTACAAGAAATGGCAAGAGCTATGTGTGAATATGAGGTTCCCAAATTCTTATGGGCTGAGGCTGTAAATACAGCATGTTATGTTTTAAATCGAACACTCATAAGAAAGTTTTTTAAAGAAAACCCCTTATGAAATTTGGAAAGGACATCCTCCTAATCTCAATTACTTTTGTGTGTTTGGTTGCAAGTGTTTTATACTAAATATCAAAGAAAATTTGGAAAAATTTGATCTTAAAACACATGAAGGTATCTTTCTTGATTATTCCACAAATAGCAAAGCTTATAGAGTTTATAACAAGAACTTTAAGACAGTTGAGGAGATCATGCATGTCACATTTTGTGAATCTAACATTATTCCTATTGTTTGTATTGATGATAGTCCAGGTTTTGAAGTTGAATTGACCAAGAATGCCGAGACATATCAACAACCTTCAAGCTCTCATAAAATTGCATCAACAAGCAACGAAAATCTCAATTCTACAGGAGACAATTTGAAATTATCTCTTGTTGAAGCTGAAAATCCTAAGGCTGAAGCAATTGTGGATCAAGATGAACCTGAATTTTCAACCCAAACCAAAAGGCCAAGAGAATGTAAATTTCTGAAAAGTTATTCAGAGGAATTCATAATTGGTGATCCCTCCAAAGGAATGTCAACTAGATCATCTTTGAAAAGATCCGAATCCAACAATATAACTCTTATTTCAAAGATTGAACCTCAAAATATCCAAGAAGCACTTGCTGATCCATCTTGGGTATCAGCTATGAAGGAGGAATTGCAGCAGTTTAAGAAGAATCATGTCTGGAACCTAGTGCCTCATTCAAATGGAAAGAAAGTCACGGGCACAAAATAGATTTTCAAAAATAAATTGGGTGAAGACGGAACCATTGTCCTAAACAAAGCAAGATTAGTTACTCAAGGCTATGATCAAGAGGAATGGATTGATTTTGATGAATCATTCGCACCTGTAGCTCGAATGGAAGCCATCAAATTGCTCTTAGCCTATACGGCTTATTGCGGCTTCAAGCTATTCCAAATGGACGTAAAGTGTGCATTTCTCAATGGCATAATAGATAGAGAGGTTTATGTTACTCAACCTCCTGGATTTGAAAACAAAACCTTTCCTAACTATGTTTTCAAACTAGCTAAAGCCTTATATGGTTTGAGACAAGCTCCTAGAGCTTGGTATGAGAGGCTTAGCTTATTTTTATTGAAAAATAATTTTCAAAGATGAGCCACTAACACCACTCTATTTATTAAAAATTTCAATGATAATTTTATTCTTACGCAAGTTTATGTTGATAATATCATATTTAGTTCTACTGATGAGGCTTTGTGTGCAGATTTTGCTAAGCTTATGACAAGTGAATTTGATATGAGATGATGGGAGAGCTTACTTTCTTTCTAGACTTGCAAATCAAGCAAACTGTAAAAGATATTTTTGTACATCAAGAAAAATATGCCAAAGAATTTTTGTTAAGAAATTTGGGCTAGAATGTGCCAAGCCAATGGGAACCCCCATGCATCCCAACATCAAGCTAGACAAGGATGATCATGCTAGAGATGTGGATGAGACAAGATATAGGGGAATAATTGGTTTTCTAATGTATCTTACTTCCTTAAGGCCTGATATCATTCAAAGTGTTGGTGTGTGCTCATATTTTCAATCAAAGCCGAAGGAATTCCATTTGTCTGATGTGAAAAAGATCATCCGATATGTGCTTGGTACCACTAATTATGGTTTATGGTATTCCAAAACTGATTCCTTTCAATTAGTGGGTTATTGTGATGCAGATTTTGCTGGAGATAGAGTTGATAGAAGAATCACCAGTGGCATGTGTTGCTTTCTTGGAAAATCACTAAATGTATGGGCAAGCAAGAAGCAAGCAACAATGGCTTTGTCCACTGTCGAAGCTGAGTATATTGCAGCTTCTTCTTGTTGCTCTCAATTATTATGATTGAAAACTCAATTGGCTGATTACAAACTAAAAGCATCTAATATTCTATTATTTTGTGACAATATGAGTGCTATAAATATTTTAAAAAATCCTGAGTTGCACTCAAGAACAAAGCAAATTGAGGTTCGATTTTATTCTATAAGAGAACATGTACAAAATAGAAATTTAGATATTCAGTTTATTAAATCAGAAGATCAATTGGCTGATATTTTCACCAAACCATTGATTGAAGAGAAGTTTTTCAAAATGCACACTGCATTGGGCATTATAGATTCATCCTTTTTTATTTTTCTGATATTTTAGTTTAGCATTTTGTCTCATAGATCGAGATAAGATTATTATGGGTAGATGATGAGTAGGATTCTTTAACTCATTGTAATGCTACCTGGACTCGTTGATGGCACGTTAGATTTGATGAACCTATAAAAAGAACAGCAACTAAGCGCCGCAACGCTGATGAAGACACTGACGTTCTATCCCATAATAATGATCCCCTGATTCGTAAATCACATTCTTCTAAGATTAGAATTCTGACCGAAATAATGAAGAATGTGATCCAAGAATTCGTCAATTTGACCGATCTTCTTATGAACTATGGAGCTAAGCGCAAAAAGGCTGAAGTTATGGAGGAAAATACACTTAAGAAAACTAAAGGTAGGATTCATATTCTCAGGAACTATGTGTAACACCCTAATATTCAAATCCTTATGCTCGAGTCATAAGTCAATGATATTACGGTGGTACGACTCTCAGGTGGATTTTTAATAAATAAATATAGGTAATTTCGAAAGGAGTATTAATCGAGAAGCCTGAAAAGAGTAGAAATAAAATTGTGAAGACGTATCTCTCACGTTTCGACAACAAAAGATAAACCGTGAAGCCGAAAACGATATACGGACAAGGCGTAGAGGAGATTAAGAGATAGATAACAGATAGATATATATAACATAAGTAAATAGCTACTAGTCGCGACCCACGAAGTTTAGGTCGGCTAGAGTACATTATGAAATTAGTTGACAACAGTATATCTTAATCTCTCCCGAAGGAAACATGAGAGCCTCTATAGGCAAATTCAAAGAGTTCAATACATAATATAAACTTTCCAAAACAAAGGTGGAGAGATTCTAATCAAAACACAAAGTAGACGAAATAAAGATCTTCGCCGTCTCTCAGACGACCCACAACTCACTTCTGAGCACCTGGACCTGTATCTGAAAAAAAAAGAGATATATACGGAATAAGAACCCCGGGCCCATGGGTTCCCAGTACGGTAAAAGTGCCAAATAAATTCAATGTACTGCAACAAAAACTCACTAAGCATCCTAAACTTCTTCACCAATTATTCATCCTAGGTTCTCGCTAATCCATGAATAGGCAACTGTCATAAGGGAGTGCTAAATTTAATTCATGTTTCACATGTTTCCCAACTCGCTGACTCTTCCACGAATCAGACTCAGAATCATAAGCAAAACCATCACCAGTTGTTCTGCCTCAGCAGTTCTATATCAATACATCGTCATGCAATCGCATCATCAATTCATCCCATCAAGAACAGCCCTCACACCCACCGACACCAGCATGAGGGGCCTCTCAGTTGTACAAACACAAGCAATACATGCAAGTAATACACAAACATGATACAAGTAGAACAAGTAGCATATAGTCAGGTAACATGGCATATATGATGTAGAAATCCAAGACAAATGGCAAACCCAAACAATTCAAACATATGCAAATGATGAATGCCTGCCCTATGGCTGATGATATCATCTGTCGGTTATATAGCCAACCCGACATGTCCTGGTAGCTAACCATTGGACAGAAACACCCCTTGCGGAGCAAGTAGGTTTGAGATACAACCCCCTTGCTACTGCCCGCTCAACCCAGAGCCAGTGAAATAATCACTACTGCGGCTACTACCCAGGCGGGTGTCTAAAAGCTCAACCTGGAGCGAGTGGATTCACCACTACTGCCGCTACTACCTAGGTGTCGCAATCTCTGACCTGGAGCAAGTGGGACGAACCACAACCCTTGCTACTACCCAGGTATCTCAAGCATTGGCCCGGAGCAAGTGGGACGAACCACAACCCTTGCTACTGCCCAGGCATCTCAAACATATATTCATTCAATCTCAATTCATATTATCAACATTCATTGTTACCAAATCTCAAACATTAACTTGGAGCAAGTGGGACGAACCACAACCCTTGCTACTACCCAAGTATCACAAATAAACCTTTATTCATAATCACCCTTCATTATTATCAATCCTCAGACAACGACCCGGAGCAAGCGGGACGAACCACGACCCTTGCTACTACCCAGGTATCATAAATACACATTTATTCAAAACCCCACGATTAAACTCGTTTATCATAATCCTCCTTTCCCGTCTCATACCCGGAGCAAGTGGACAACGCCACTGCCTACTACCCGGGGTCGCACATCACATTTCAATATTTTTTTTATTATTATCCATTTAACATATTCATTCATTAATCGTATATGCAATTATACTCAGCCATAAACAATAATGGCTTTGCCGTAACCCGGGAATAACTCAGCCATCCGGCTCATGGTCCAATCAAGAACGAGCCATTTATCAATAAATATAGCCCTCCGGCTCATAGCATACACGGTACTTACACCGTCATCCTCCATATCTCATATAATCATCTTTGATCATCATTGATCATAACTTTTCCCCTTGCTTCACTCGCAAGTTACCACATCCCCTAGCTCATTACTAGGCATATCAGAATGATTTAATTCATAAGAGGTGAGATCGGAGGCTTAGAAGTATGAGATTTGGCTTTTAAAACTCAAAAATCAACTTTGGCATGAAAACAGGGCCACGCGTACGCGCACTCCACGCGCACGCGTGGATGGCCACAAAACTCATCAACGCGCAAGCGTCATACGCGCGGACGCGCGGGTTGAAAAATAGCCAAACGACGCGCAAGCGTCAGCCACGCGTACGCGTGGGTGCTCTTGTGCCCCAGGCACAAAACTAGCACAACTCTAGCACAACTCTCGGGAAAATAGCTGGGCATTTGGTGCAGCGCATCGACGCGCCCGCGCACACCACGAGCACGCGTGGATAGTGCCTTCTTGAAGAACGACGCGTACGCGCCAAGTGCGCCTACGCGTGGAGGGTCATTCTGCTAAAAATTTTCTAAGTTAAAAGCTGCAGAATTTACAGATTCAACCCCCAATCTTCCAACGGACATAACTTTCTCATTTTAAATCATTTTTCACCCGTTCTTCAAACGGCATGGACATCCCGGATCCAATTTCATTTCTAAATAGATTTGGCATAAAACAGAGATCCGTAGTCCAAGTTATTTCCCGTCAAAGTATGCCCAAAAACCATGTTTTCATACAAAACCACTAGGTGCCATTTTCAAAACAAGCCATTTTCAACTCTTTTCAAAATCAACCAAAACATGCCAATTTCAACCCTTTTTGAAATCAATCAAAATGTACCAAAATCCACATCAAGCCATCCTCAACTCACACATTAACACTTTACCAAAAATTCCCAAAACCACATCTAACCATTTTAACACTTCTCAATCAAATGGCTAAAGAACAAACACAATATCATATCATACATCCTTCCTCATCCCAATTTCCAATAATACCATTTCCAATCAACCATCATTATACGTAATCAATATCATACTCACTATCACGTGATTTCACCCACAAATCAACCTTAATCATTCCCCAAGCATATATCACAACATACATATCTCTAATGCATCATCATACCATCAAGGCATCAATAATCATAATCACATATATGATCACATAATATATCTCAACCGAACCAAACATACCTCGTCTACATAATTTCACCCAAAATTACCAAATTCCACACTTCAACTTCTCAAACCTTATTATTCAATAACCAACCTAATCATTCATATATTCATTATCTGAAATTTATCCAATCACTTGTGCCATCATACAATGCACACATCAACTTACCTTTCTTACCTCTTTCCGGCCTCCGGCCCAAAATTCACGGCCTCCGGCCCAATTTTCACAATTTAAATGCATAAACCACAAATCAATACTCATTACCCAGTACATCAAATTCTCAATACACCAAGCATACAAGGTCACACAATTCTCAACCCAATCATTAATTCACATTACATATCAACTATGCATATTAGCACCAACCATTTACACAATCCAAACTTAATCCTAGGGGCATCTAGCCTAGGAATTCTCATCACAACACACGGTATTTAAATGAAACTTAAACCGTACCTCTTGTAGCCAAACCAATTGAGCCTCTTCTTTGGAATTCTTCACCAACCTTAGCTCCAAGCCTTACCAAAGCTCCTCAAGCAATACCAATCTCCCAATTGTGCACCAACATCACCAAATACACTAACATAACCAATGTCACATACATACATCAACCTAGGGCTCATAAAAATGACAAATCACAAGGGTTTGAGCACTTCTTACCTCAGCCCATATGAAGTAGGGATAGAACCCACTTAGAATCCATGTTGGAGTATCCCTAAACACCCAAAATCACAAGATTTCAACACTAACTACCCAAAAACGTATAACAGTGGGAAATTTCGAAAACTGGGCAGAGATGAATAAAATACTCACCACCAAACTTAGATAGAATTGTAGAGGATGAGAAGAGCAATACGTGGCCGCAAACGGCTCGTCAATCGGAGCTCCGTAGCTCAAGTTATGGTGGTTTGAAGATCAAAGAGAGTTAGGTTTTCTCTCTTCTCTTCTCTCTTCTCAAATCAGCGCCCCAACCCTTCTTTTTAGGGTAAAATGAGCTGAAATGCTCACAACTAATGTTTATATATGTTGGGTCTTGGGCCCACTTAGGCCCGGTTCACTTATTTTTGCCCATTGGCCCAATTTTGGGCCAAAACCTTTAAGATTAGCGCTCTAAATCGCACTTTAAATATTTCTACCTTCCCTAATTATAATTCCTCATTTCTTAATCTTATTTACCCATAATCAATTTCCTCAGTTGTAGTACCAGACAGATCTCAGCCGGTACTGCCGGTCAAAATTCCACTGCGCACTTTTACGCAGAAAACTATATTTTCCGACTCGGAAAAATTCACTGAATCCAAATATCATATTTAAATTATCAAATTCCAATTGCCAAATCTTCCAACCATATTCGCTCCTATTTAACTTATTATTTACTAAATTTCGGTTAGACCGGGTATTACATTCTACCCCCCTAACAGAAATTTTCGCCCTCGAAAATTCCATCCATCACTATCCTCTCCCTCTGCCAAGCCAATTACCACTAATCACAGCTCAACTCCAAGCATAACCTCCAAACTTACTTTCTTATTCTCAAACCTTCGAATTTCTACATGACTTGCTGTTATAAAGTCTCTGACTCATCAATCAAAAACTCCTTTCATTTCTAGAAAGCAAATGAGTTTGAAATAACAATTTAACAAAAATCATGAGAATCCGCTTTCCTTTAATAATCTATAAAAGCATTCGAGACACATCTCTTTCGTTAAAGTTACTCATATAAAAAATTATCCTCAAAACCATAACCAGCACTCTTTCAAATTTTTTGGAGAAAAATTTTCAACAGTACCTCCCCAAAAATTGGAGTTTACCACCCGTCACGGGCTCCCTCAAACCAATCTCAGTACTGCATCTGTATTTCAATTTAGTGGCTTTCACATTCGTCTTTCAAAACCAATCATTATAAATCTCAATCTAATTCCAAGGTCACTATGACCAAACATCATGGTACTCATCTCTCAAACACGACAACTCGCACTCTCTCATCATCTAAATCCAATTATGCATCAATGATAATTTTCTCATCCGTTTCAGAACCATCAAGGCTCACAGCCGCAATTAATTCCAATTACCTAGAATCATTATCTGCATAAGCTCACTAAACTTTTAAGTACTCAAAGCATAAAGCATTTCCAATCATGCTCTACTTTTCCTTATTATTACCATACTATGCTAACGCTTTAGCAAGCTTCCGCTATGCCACCTTGATTTCTCGTCAAGTATTAGTTCCATCACTTATTTCCTCAAGTACTAAACCACCACTTAACTTGACCGACAATTCGAATTAACGTTTCCAAATCCATCATTTAGGACCATCCCTTATCTATTTAAATCAAAGGAACTAAAAGTCACGAGTTCAATCCATTTCACCAAAAATCCAGAAATCAACCAACTACATAACAAACACAACACATCATTCTCAACAGAAAGTCATTTACATCACAGGCATTTATCCATTTGTATTAAGGCAATTACCTCAATCTTACTGTCGCAATCGGCCCGCATCCTGACTCTCTCCTTGTTGGCAATTTCTTGATACATGCCCTGGTAACCCGCACTTGTAACATACACCTAACCCCAATCGGCACGGCCTATTTGGGTGATGACTTCCACATCTCTGACAGCTTGAAACATCAGAAGCAGCCACTGCCCGTTTTCCCTTACCATTCCTTTGGGACTCCTTACTCGTCGCAAAGTTATTCTGTCCTTGGGGAAAGTGTTGTACGTATCCTCTCTCCTTAAACTCTCGACCCCTTGGTGCGAATCCTTGGTTGTGCTCTCTATGACTTCCCTTCTCTGCAACCCTCCTTTTCACACACTCTTCAGCAATTCTGCTCTTATTCACTAACTCTGAAAAAGTTCGGATCTCCATTGGTCCCACTGAACTTAAGATGTCGCTCCGGAGCCCTCCTTCATACTTAATGCATTTCCATTCCTCGAAGTCTCCCGGAGCTCCTTGACACATGCGGGAAAACCTGAATAGCTCCTCAAATTTGTCTGTATACTCAGATATGGACATAGCACCTTGCTTTAGCTGCAGTAACTCCAATTCCTTGGCTGTCCTGGCAGAATTCGGAAAGTACTTCTTATAGAATTCCACCTGGAAGGCATCCCAAGTGATATGATCATTCCCTTGTTGTAGGAGATGTCGAGCCCCTTGCCACTAATGCGATGCTTCCCCCGTGAGTAGATAGGTAGCGAATTCAACACGCTGCTCTTCAGGCACCAACTGCGCTTGCAGTGCTCGCTCCATGGCCTGAAACCAAATATCAGCTTCAGTCGGATTGGTGGTTCCCTTGAACTTAGGTGGATTAACCTTTAAGAAGGTTGCCAGTGTCATTGGGCCCTGAGCTTCCCTTCCGCCATTGCCATTATTGTTCATCTGTTGCCCAAGAGCCTCCGTAGTGGCCTGCATAGCAGCAGCCATATTCTCCAACGCCGCCATAAGGTTTATCGGGTTATTCGGGTTGATTTCCGGTTCCTGCGTATTAGTACGATCTCTTTCACGTCCCCGACCGGGTCCACGAGGTGCCATCTGGTTCCTATACATACCAAACAATCGATATCAAGTTGATCAGTCTCAATATCGGAAGTATAGTGCTTCAAAGTACCAAAGGTACACTCATGGACTTCATGCTAGATGTATCGATTAGATACCCTAACTAGCACAAGCACAGACTCAGAGTATGCATTGAAGCATAAGCAGTTCCATCCCTCAGGCTCACGAGGACGAACTGCTCTGATACCATAATGTAACACCCTAATATTCAAATCCTTATGCTCGAGTCATAAGTCAATGATATTACGGTGGTACGACTCTCAGGTGGATTTTTAATAAATAAATATAGGTAATTTCGAAAGGAGTATTAATCGAGAAGCCTGAAAAGAGTAGAAATAAAATCGCGAAGACGTATCTCTCACGTTTCGACAACAAAAGATAAACCGTGAAGCCGAAAACGATATACGGACAAGGCGTAGAGGAGATTAAGAGATAGATAACAGATAGATATATATAACATAAGTAAATAGCTACTAGTCGCGACCCACGAAGTTTAGGTCGGCTAGAGTACATTATGAAATTAGTTGACAACAGTATATCCTAATCTCTCCCGAAGGAAACATGAGAGCCTCTATAGGCAAATTCAAAGAGTTCAATACATAATATAAACTTTCCAAAACAAAGGTGGAGAGATTCTAATCAAAACACAAAGTAGAGGAAATAAAGATCTTCGCCGTCTCTCAGACGACCCACAACTCACTTCTGAGCACCTGGACCTGTATCTGAAAAAAAAAGAGATATATACGGAATGAGAACCCCGGGCCCATGGGTTCCCAGTACGGTAAAAGTGCCAAATAAATTCAATGTACTGCAACAAAAACTCACTAAGCATCCTAAACTTCTTCACCAATTATTCATCATAGGTTCTCGCTAATCCATGAATAGGCAACTGTCATAAGGGAGTGCTAAATTCAATTCATGTTTCACATGTTTCCCAACTCGCTGACTCTTCCACGAATCAGACTCAGAATCATAAGCAAAACCATCACCAGTTGTTCTGCCTCAGCAGTTCTATATCAATACATCGTCATGCAATCGCATCATCAATTCATCCCATCAAGAACAGCCCTCACACCCACCGATACCAGCATGAGGGGCCTCTCAGTTGTACAAACACAAGCAATACAGGCAAGTAATACACAAACATGATACAAGTAGAACAAGTAGCATATAGTCAGGTAACATGGCATATATGATGTAGAAATCCAAGACAAATGGCAAACCCAAACAATTCAAACATATGCAAATGATGAATGCCTGCCCTATGGCTGATGATATCATCTGTCGGTTATATAGCCAACCCGACATGTCCTGGTAGCTAACCATTGGACAGAAACACCCCTTGCGGATAGGGGTGGCAACGGGGCGGGTAGGGGCGGGTTTTTGCTCTACCCGACCCCGCCCCGCCCTACAGAAAACCCGCATCAAACCCGCCCCGCCCTACCCGCGGGTTGTAAAATGTTAAACCCTAACCCGCCCCTGCGGGTACCCGCCCCGCCCCTACCCGCCCCTATAATTATTAAATCCAACAAATAAAATTAAATTTTAAAAATTATATAACTACCATTTACATACATAATATAAATTAAAGTAAAAATTTATATATGATATAATATTATTAATCATTTTACTAATTATTTTATATATGTTACGTATATTATATATTAAAAATATATAAATTTACATATATATTATATATACCGGGGCGGGTAGGGGCGGGTTCAACCTAAACCCGACCCCGCCCCGCCCCGCACAAGAACCCGCCCCGTTAAAACCCGCCCCGGTGCGGGGGCGGGTAATTACCCGCCCCGAGCGGGTAGGGGCGGGGTGGGTACCCGCGGGTTCGGGTAGTGTTGCCACCCCTACTTGCGGAGCAAGTAGGTTTGAGCTACAACCCCCTTGCTACTGCCCGCTCAACCCAGAGCCAGTGAAATAATCACTACTGCGGCTACTACCCAGGCGGGTGTCTAAAAGCTCAACCTGGAGCGAGTGGATTCACCACTACTGCCGCTACTACCTAGGTGTCGCAATCTCTGACCTGGAGCAAGTGGGACGAACCACAACCCTTGCTACTACCCAGGTATCTCAAGCATTGGCCCGGAGCAAGTGGGACGAACCACAACCCTTGCTACTGCCCAGGCATCTCAAACATATATTCATTCAATCTCAATTCATATTATCAACATTCATTGTTACCAAATCTCAAACATTAACTTGGAGCAAGTGGGACGAACCACAACCCTTGCTACTACCCAAGTATCACAAATAAACCTTTATTCATAATCACCCTTCATTATTATCAATCCTCAGACAACGACCCGGAGCAAGCGGGACGAACCACGACCCTTGCTACTACCCAGGTATCATAAATACACATTTATTCAAAACCCCACGATTAAACTCGTTTATCATCATCCTCCTTTCCCGTCTCATACCCGGAGCAAGTGGACAACGCCACTGCCTACTACCCGGGGTCGCACATCACATTTCAATATTTTTTTTATTATTATCCATTTAACATATTCATTCATTAATCGTATATGCAATTATACTCAGCCATAAACAATAATGGCTTTGCCGTAACCCGGGAATAACTCAGCCATCCGGCTCATGGTCCAATCAAGAACGAGCCATTTATCAATAAATATAGCCCTCCGGCTCATAGCATACACGGTACTTACACCGTCATCCTCCATATCTCATATAATCATCTTTGATCATCATTGATCATAACTTTTCCCCTTGCTTCACTCGCAAGTTACCACATCCCCTAGCTCATTACTAGGCATATCAGAATGATTTAATTCATAAGAGGTGAGATCGGAGGCTTAGAAGTATGAGATTTGGCTTTTAAAACTCAAAAATCAACTTTGGCATGAAAACAGGGCCACGCGTACGCGCACTCCACGCGCACGCGTGGATGGCCACAAAACTCATCAACGCGCAAGCGTCATACGCGCGGACGCGCGGGTTGAAAAATAGCCAAACGACGCGCAAGCGTCAGCCACGCGTACGCGTGGGTGCTTTTGCGCCCCAGGCACAAAACTGGCACAACTCTAGCACAACTCTCGGGAAAATAGCTGGGCATTTGGTGCAGCGCATCGACGCGCCCGCGCACACCACGAGCACGCATGGATAGTGCCTTCTTGAAGAACGACGCGTACGCGCCAAGTGCGCCTACGCGTGGAGGGTCATTCTGCTAAAAATTTTCTAAGTTAAAAGCTGCAGAATTTACAGATTCAACCCCCAATCTTCCGACGGACATAACTTTCTCATTTTAAATCATTTTTCACCCGTTCTTCAAACGGCATGGACATCCTGGATCCAATTTCATTTCTAAATAGATTTGGCATAAAACAGAGATCCGTAGTCCAAGTTATTTCCCGTCAAAGTATGCCCAAAAACCATGTTTTCATACAAAACCACTAGGTGCCATTTTCAAAACAAGCCATTTTCAACTCTTTTCAAAATCAACCAAAACATGCCAATTTCAACCCTTTTTGAAATCAATCAAAATGTACCAAAATCCACATCAAGCCATCCTCAACTCACACATTAACACTTTACCAAAAATTCCCAAAACCACATCTAACCATTTTAACACTTCTCAATCAAATGGCTAAAGAACAAACACAATATCATATCATACATCCTTCCTCATCCCAATTTCCAATAATACCATTTCCAATCAACCATCATTATACGTAATCAATATCATACTCACTATCACGTGATTTCACCCACAAATCAACCTTAATCATTCCCCAAGCATATATCACAACATACATATCTCTAATGCATCATCATACCATCAAGGCATCAATAATCATAATCACATATATGATCACATAATATATCTCAACCGAACCAAACATACCTCGTCTACATAATTTCACCCAAAATTACCAAATTTCACACTTCAACTTCTCAAACCTTATTATTCAATAACCAACCTAATCATTCATATATTCATTATCTGAAATTTATCCAATCACTTGTGCCATCATACAATGCACACATCGACTTACCTTTCTTACCTCTTTCCGGCCTCCGGCCCAAAATTCACGGCCTCCGGCCCAATTTTCACAATTTAAATGCATAAACCACAAATCAATACTCATTACCCAGTACATCAAATTCTCAATACACCAAGCATACAAGGTCACACAATTCTCAACCCAATCATTAATTCACATTACATATCAACTATGCATATTAGCACCAACCATTTACACAATCCAAACTTAATCCTAGGGGCATCTAGCCTAGGAATTCTCATCACAACACACGGTATTTAAATGAAACTTAAACCGTACCTCTTGTAGCCAAACCAATTGAGCCTCTTCTTTGGAATTCTTCACCAACCTTAGCTCCAAGCCTTACCAAAGCTCCTCAAGCAATACCAATCTCCCAATTGTGCACCAACATCACCAAATACACTAACATAACCAATGTCACATACATACATCAACCTAGGGCTCATAAAAATGACAAATCACAAGGGTTTGAGCACTTCTTACCTCAGCCCATATGAAGTAGGGATAGAACCCACTTAGAATCCATGTTGGAGTATCCCTAAACACCCAAAATCACAAGATTTCAACACTAACTACCTAAAAACGTATAACAGTGGGAAATTTCGAAAACTGGGCAGAGATGAATAAAATACTCACCACCAAACTTAGATAGAATTGTAGAGGATGAGAAGAGCAACGCGTGGCCGCAAACGGCTCGTCAATCGGAGCTCCGTAGCTCAAGTTATGGTGGTTTGAAGATCAAAGAGAGTTAGGTTTTCTCTCTTCTCTTCTCTCTTCTCAAATCAGCGCCCCAACCCTTCTTTTTAGGGTAAAATGAGCTGAAATGCTCACAACTAATGTTTATATATGTTGGGTCTTGGGCCCACTTAGGCCCGGTTCACTTATTTTTGCCCATTGGCCCAATTTTGGGCCAAAACCTTTAAGATTAGCGCTCTAAATCGCACTTTAAATATTTCTACCTTCCCTAATTATAATTCCTCATTTCTTAATCTTATTTACCCATAATCAATTTCCTCAGTTGTAGTACCAGACAGATCTCAGCCGGTACTGCCGGTCAAAATTCCACTGCGCACTTTTACGCAGAAAACTATATTTTCCGACTCGGAAAAATTCACTGAATCCAAATATCATATTTAAATTATCAAATTCCAATTGCCAAATCTTCCAACCATATTCGCTCCTATTTAACTTATTATTTACTAAATTTCGGTTAGACCGGGTATTACACTATGTGAAAGAGATTGAGGATGGCTTCATAACTATTGATAATGAGGATGATGATGAAGCCTATGATGAATCAAACTTTGATGCCTAGACTTTCTCATCTCTACTGTGACTTGGACTATTTTCTTAGACTTCTTTTATTTTATTTTGGATGACTCTAAACCCTTAACTACTTTGATACTTGAAAATTGTCTGTGTTTAGCCACTAACAATTTTTTTGCAGGTCTTTCATTTTTTCGATGACAAAAGGGAGAGAAAAGAAAAAGGATGTTAGGATTGGTTTAGAAATATTTGGATTAAAATGATGACTTGGAAATACTTGTGACACTTGTTTTATTAAGTGTTGATTTTATTTGCTGTGTTATTATTAGTTATTGTTTGTTAGTTATTGTAGCCTTGTTATATTGTTTTTTTTTTTTGGCTGTTCTATGTAATATTCCAAGAGAAAGCCATGATTAAGGGAGAGAAATGCTAACATTGAGGGGGAGCACTACTCATTTCGGATGGTCATCAAAGAGAAGTATTCTTAACTCATTTAAATTATCATTTTAAATCCAATTATCCTCTTTTATCGTGTTTGTTGATGAGTCCATATTTGATGATATATTTTGACTCAATTTGGATGGATTTTATCACATAAACTCACACTTAAGTACCAAAATAGCATACTTTTGTGATTTCTCCCTAATTTAGACTCAAATGTGAAAACATGTATTTTTGTACTTAAATTGAGCAATTTAATTCCACTTTTATACCATTCGATACCGTGATATATTTTGTGAGTAATTTCAGGTCATTTAGACAAGATTGGCTAAGCAAAAGTGGAAGAAAGCATGTAGAAGGGAGAACACATGAAGAAATCAAGGAAAAGCACACACAGTGAAGTGTGCATATGTGCGCACAAGAAGAATTAGCATGTGTGCGTGCGCACACCAATCTGTACGTACGCACAGGAGAACATTCAGCAAAGTGTGCGTACGCACAGGACTCTGCACGTGGCTTCATTAATGAAACACGTGTTCTGCGATTTTTGAGGGCTTTTGGCCCAATTTTTGAAGGCTGAATTGAAGTGCTATATGAAGGGGATATCAACACATATGAAGAGGATTGGAAAAATTAGTCATATTAGTTAGTAGTAGGTTTTATTAGGTAGTATTAGTTAGGAAGCTTCCATAGGAGTAGGAGTAGAGTAGAATGCTCTCTTAGGGTTTTTTTCAATTCTCCATTGTAGCATTTTATAGCAAGTTTGATTTTGGATTTTGCTTCTTTAATTGTAAGTACTCTCAATTTCCTCTTTAATTACATCACTTTTACTCTCATTTTCTTATGGTTCAAGTTACTTTGTTTATATTTACAATTTTGAGTTTCTTGAAGTTTTGATTGATGAATTTCATGTTTTATACTTTCCACATGTTTGATTGCTTGGTTATAGTTGATTTTGTGAATAGTTAGTTATAGTTTTCTATTTTTCCTTTGCAATTACCATATTTTAGTTTTATGCCCACCAAGTGTTTGTGAAAATGCCACTTGGTAATTTTGAGTAGATTTTCATACCTTGATTTGGGGTTTGAGTTCCTAGGATACTAGAGTCATAATGTCCGACATTTAGTGGTAATTCTTGAGGAGTTAGTTGACTATTGTTTCCATTAAAGCTAGCTTTTTATCAACTAGTTTTGGTAAGTTAGCTAGGACTTATGGATTAAGGTCAATTATGCTTGCTTGACTTACTCCTCGATGTTTGGGGTTAACTAAGCGAGATTAACTCATGATAATTACCATAGTTGTGGTTATGGCAATGATAGGATTCCTTGGATGCCCATACCCAAGTCAAGGCTCTTTTATACATATCTTTGCATTTTTACTAGTTTTGATCTTGTTTCTTTTTAATTGCTTTTGATTCCAATTTTGATCATTTCTTAGTTCTTTTAATCTTTCATTCTTTGATTTGGAAACCACTCTGTTTTATCCCCAACAATCGAAAGCGTAACACTTCAATTGCATCCTAGGGAGAATGACCTGAGGTTGAATTACTCTTGATCTCGATTTTACTGTTTTGAATTTGAATATCATCTAAACTTTGATGTTGGCCGATCGTCGGGTTGGGACTATACTTACAACGCCAATCCTATTTTGAGATAACAATTCCTAACCTATGCTCTTGGTCCCTCTACATCATTTGTCATTAAGGGAGAGATTGTTAAGTTAAGATTGATTTTGATAAACAAATTATGATGAAAAACATTTATTGGGTCAAAAGCTCAATTATGGTTTAATGTATGTTTTAGTGATGCAGGTCATTATTCATTTTTCAGCCCAACAATGTTGCTTGAGTATTCCTTATTGCTTCAAGTCAATGCATAAGCCCAATACCTTTAACAAGCACCGTTAAGCAAAATGCAAAGAAAGAAGGCTCTGCATTTGCAAAGTGATAAAGGAAAATTTGTCTTCATTAAGAAAAATGAAGGACAGCTGGAACAAAAGAACATTAACACACAACAAGGACAGCTCAGACACTAGGACATCAACACACCATTACAAGGACATTAGAGGATCAATATTTAGAGAAAAGAAAGAGCAAAATACAACATACAAGAGCAACAAAGCAACACAAGGATAGCAGAGACAGTGGAGAAATTTCACAAACAATAGAGGGGGTGGAGAAGCTCCTCAACAAGCAGAGTTAGTGGAGTGGAATAGAAAAAGAATTGCATGCCAATAGTGACTGCTCTAACAGGTTGTTGGCACAAGGTATTGGAAGAGGCAATGAAGAACAAATGGGAAGAGCAAGTTGATTCTATAAAGGAGGCATCACTTCAACATTTGAAAGCAAGAAAAAGAGAGCAATTCAAGAGCATCATCGAACCATACTTGAGCTCAATTCTTTTTCTTCTATTTGTTCTTCATTTTAGATTTTTTTTTTTGTTATGGCTATCTAATGTCATCTTTCTGTATTTGAGAAAAAGGCTAATTATGTGAGTAGAAAAAATCATGAGAGAAGAGGCAAGAGAGATGCATGAAAAATCCAAATGAATTGTTTCTATGTAATTTGGTTTCTGTGAACTAGGATTAGTTTTCCTTGCCATGTTGGGACAGCAATGGCGGTGAGTTGAACCTGGTAGGGTTTTCCTTTCAAGTTGGGACAGCACTTGAAAAGCTGAGCTTTGGGGTAGAAAGCTTAGTTAAGGATACTACATGAATTAGGTTGTAATTCATTAGTATTGATGATTGTAATCAGTTTGATTATAGTGAAAATTCTACCATAGTTGTGGTGGAAACTGGACGTAGGTTTCATGGCACCTAGAAACCAAACCAGGATACATGTTAGTCTCTTTCTCTACTTCCCTTCTCTGTTTCTATCTGGTGTATGAGACAAAACGAAAAAATCTTCTGCATATTTAGCTTCCACAAAAACAGAGCTAAAGAATGTTTAATTTTAAAGTTAACTTGATTCAACCCCCCTTCTTAAGTTCTAGCATATCCATCAAGAACATTGATGAAGGCTTAATGAAATCAAACGACTAACAAAAGCAAGGTTGATGTTATAAGAAGAACAAGTTTTCGACAACCTCAGGGAGAAAACTCAAAAATCAAATACTACATATTGAGCATGCTTCTTCTTCACTTTTGATATATAGTTTTAAGTCTTTCTAGTAGTAAAAAAAAAAAGAAATATGATTATTTGAGTGATTATCAAAAAAGCCTATGAGTGACAAGTAAAAAACTAGGAAGAGAATACAACACTATTTTAGATTCATCTTATCTTGGTTCTGTTGTGATTTGGTGGGTTTGTTTGATCTTTGTTTTGTTTATGAAGCACAAGGTTGGTGCTTAGTTTGTCTTGGTTAGAACCGATTGTTTCGTTTGTCCTTGTATTTGTCTTGGTCTTGGTCTTAGTATTGGTAATTGTAATCTTGAATTGGATATAATAAAATTCTGTCATTATTGTGGAGGAGACTGGACGTAGACCTTATTGCACATTGAGGTTGAACTAGGATATTTGCTAGTGTGAATCTCTCTACCCTTACCTCTGCTATTTCTACAGTTGCAGGAGACAAAACTGAAAAAGTCTTCTACTAACTCTGTTTCACTCGTCAAAGTTAAAAGAGTGCCTTGATTTAATCTCCCTTTCTCAAGACCTACATAACCTTCAATTGATATCAAAGCTTAGGCTCTGGGAGGCAAGCTTAATATTTTAGAGAAAAGATCCATGGCTACCGATCAAACTCCTTTCAACCTAACCGAGGGTCAATCCTTCCCTCGCCCGCTTTATTTCAATGGAACTAACTATTCTTACTAGAAGGAGAGAATGTGGATATTTATTCAAGCAACAGATTATAATCTCTAGAATATCATCATGAATGGGCATGAGATTCAACTAAGCTAACAACTGAAGGACAAGTCATTCCAAAGGAGGATGGGGAATGGATCGATGAAGAAAAGAAAAAAGTGCAATCAAATGCTAAGGCGATAAATATGATGCATTGTGCCATAAGCTTTGAGGAGTACAGAAAAGTCTCCAAATGCAAATCAGCTAAGGAAATATGGCAAGAACTTCAAGTCACTCACAAAGGAACAAATCTAATAAGAGAAACAAGAACCGATATGCTAATGAAAGACTATGAGCTATTTTTTATGACAGAAGAAAAGTCTATAGATGAAATATTCAAAAGATTTTCAATCATAATCAATGGGCTTGATGCAGTAGAAAAACCATTCACTGAAAATGAGCTGGTTAGGAAGATTCTGATACTGGGAGACAAAAGCTACTGCAGTACAAGAAGGAAATAATCTTAACCAAATCACTTATGATGAGTTAAGAGAAAAGATTCTAGCTTATGAAACCACTAATTTGAAGTTAAAAACAAAAAGAAAAGTATGGCTCTAAAGTTAAAGATAGAAACTAAATCAGAAGAGGAATTTTTCAGTAATGATGAAATAGTTTTCTTTGCAAAAAGGCTGAAGAAAATGATGAGATACAAAGGGAGAAAAATAGATTCTTCGTCTAAGGAGGACAAGACGGAAAACAAAGGAAACTTCCACTATTGCAAAGAATCAGGACACTTCAAATTTAAATGTCCAACGCTGAAGCGAAAAGAAGAAAGTAAGAAATAGAAGAAGAGAGTTTTGATGACTTCTTAGAAAGATTTAAAAAATGCACTACAAGAAAATAAGCTTTCTGCCACGTTTTTAAAGCGTGCCGAAAAGTGCTTAAAAGCGTACCGATAGCTTTCCGTCACGCTTTTTAAGCTATCGGTACGCTTTTGAAAGGGTCACATCCGCACCGTGTTGGTTGCTCTATCGACACGCTTTCTTTTTTGCCACGC
Organism: Arachis hypogaea; assembly: GCF_003086295.3. Taxonomy (NCBI): domain Eukaryota; kingdom Viridiplantae; phylum Streptophyta; class Magnoliopsida; order Fabales; family Fabaceae; genus Arachis; species Arachis hypogaea. Next base: position 22,600,774 of record NC_092053.1, on the reverse strand, counting down.
TTATATATCTTGCCACGCTTAAAAGCGTGGCCATAGGTGTTAACTTATAGCTACACTTGAAAAGCGTACCAAAAAGTTCACATAAACCATAGAATCAAAATATCAAATATGTAATCTACATAAACCAGGCATGGCAAAGGAACAAAAAAAAATACATTTGGAATCAGAACAAATCACACACACCTGAACCCCAATTGAGTTTAAATCACAAACCAAAGATCCGAATGATTGGGATTTCTTCAATACCAACCTAGCCACGTGCATGTTTCGTTGTGTGGTCTGAGAGTTCAATCCCAAATGTGAAAAAGAGAGACACTTAGGACAAGAGATGGTGCAGGACGCCATTTTGAACAAACCCCACAAACCAAAAACCGATTTTTTTAGCTGCTGAGCTCAAATGACAGTGTGATCTAGCGAAGTGGCTGAGCGAGAATATAAGGATTCTTTGTGGCAATGAGGTCAAAGAAGGAATGGAGAATGGTGTGCGAGGAAATAGAGAAAATCTTGCAATGAATGATGGAAACTATGAAGGAGGAACACTGATTTTAACAGTGTGTGGCTTTGGTATCGATGATTCCAATGAAAAGGGAAAAAAATCAGCGTCACGGTTTCAAGTTTCAACTAACTTGGAACAATAAAATCCTACCTTTGTTAGAACTCACCAAATCATGAAGCAGCTTCTAATTGCGCGAAGGAGGCTGACGGCGACACTCGAAGCAAGAAGATGATGAGCCCCAGCACTTGCTGCTTCTGCCGCCGGCGAGGAAGAGCGCAACGAAGGTGCGCGACTATGTGCAAGACGATGATGAGACAGAGAGCAACGGCGACGCCACAGTGAGAGAGATGAGAGAGGCCGAGCTCTAGGGGGGAGAGAGATACGAAGAAGAGAGAAGAACTTGAGAAGATGAAGAGGTTGAAACCCAGATTTCAGAAACAATTTTTTGTTAGAAGAACTTGAGAAGATGAAGAGGTTTTTGAAACCCAGATTTTAGAAATATTTTTTTTAGTTTTTTAGATATATTATTGTTTTGTTTTGTTGTTTAATTCTAAAATTTGATTGATTTAAAAGGATATTTTTATCTAATCGAATAAAAAAAGGATGTTAACAATTTTTTATAAAATTAAATAAAAATTATTTTTTATTTTATTTAATTAAAAGAGTGTTATAGCTTAGTAAAAATAGTGATATAATATATATTTTTTAAATAAAAATAAATACTGATGTGGAAAATAAATTACACATAACTAATTATTATTTGTCTATATTTTAAATATATCAATATGTATGAGTTTATCAACGTACTGTAACAAACACCAGAAAAAATATTTACTATAGATACAATAGACATAGACATACTTATAAGCAGTGTTTTATTTCTTTAAAGAAGTATAGATCTAAAGTTTACACAGTTATGTTAGACCATAATGACCTTAGACAATAAAAAAAGTTCACATTAAAAGATCCAAATTAATTTGGATATTTAAGTCAATCTATCAATTGAGACATAATTAAAAAATAAACCCAAGCAAAAGATTTGGGTTGGACCGGTTATCTAATCTTCATTATGCCAGGAACACACCTAATTCAACTTTCGAATTAATTCAAAACTTTCCTTGTCTTTGACCAAAAAAAAAAAAAAAACTTTCCTTCCTGCACACAACACTTTAGTCTAGTGGTTATAAATATTTTTGCCTTGTAAAATAGTTGTAATAAGTGTACCTCAGTTTGAGACTTAGCTGAAATCAATAATAGATAAAAAATATTTAATATTCGATGTATAAATATATAAATAAAAAAGGGACATCATTAAAATTAGAATGGTAATATCCATTTTCATTTCATTATTATCATTATACACTAGATAGCCGTGGTTTCATTTTCGAGCTGGAGACCTCCCCGTATTCCACGCCGGCTATAGTCTCAGGTGGAGGCTCTCCTCCACAGTGGCATCTCCTCTAGCGTGGCTTCTCATATTCAGGGGTGCATGTGCTCCTCTGTCATTCTGCCGTCAGCTATCCCTTTTATCTTCTCGCTCACGCAACCTGCCTTCGCTTTCATCGAATCGCTCACGCAACCTGCCTTCTTGATGGATTTGTTTGAACAGGTAATGATTACTTGGAATCTAGGAGCTTTGCTTTCTTCTCCTAGCTTTGTTTCGTCTGCCCTATGAAAGTCTGTGTACGAGCTGTGTTTTCTTGGGAGTTTGGTTCGTCGCCGTTCATCCAGGTTAGTGATTTCCCAATGGAGTCTCAAATTCAAGATCTCTGATCAATCAATCAAGTGTATCCAAACCTATTTTCCTCTTCATCTTTTTTCTTTTCCTTCATTGTGTACATTCTAATGATCAATTTTGGTATTTGTTCCACGGTTAACCCAGATTTTATTGTCTAGGGTTTGTGAAATTCCTAATTGTGCAAATTGTGATAATTTTTTGTATCTGTTTGACGGTTAAGCTAGATCTTATTGTGTAGGATTTGTGAAATTTCTAATTTACAAATTGTCTATCTGACTTAGTTTGTTTCTGGGTTCATGTTCTTGGTTATATTATTTGGAAGTTGCTGTTAATTTTGAGTTTGGTCTATGAATCTGTTTTCTCTTCTTCATTTCGTTATTTAGATTTTGTTGGTATGATTATCATTTCTCCTTTTCCTACTTGTCGAATTGTTTGTTGCATATGGTTTGTGTATTTCATCAATTTTTGGGGATTTTATAATGATTATAAAGATTGTCTTCTTACTTACCTTTTCTTATATTTATGGATGATGGGGTTTTGTGAATCATTGTTTAGGTATGGGGTTTCTTCCTAATCTACTTTCTTCATGGTGATGTGATTGACAGAGTTTTTCAGCAAAGTCAGTTTATAGACCCAGCTTATCCTATTCAAGTTTTGCATTCCCAATTTCATTCTCTGCTATTCAAGTTTTGCATTCCAATTTCCATTCTCATTCACTAATCCCTTTGAATTGTTTGGGATAAATGTAGCAATTTATAATTTTTTCTGCATTCAGAATCATGTTCTCTTATCTGACTTGGTTTGTTTCTGGGTTCATGTTCTTGGTTACATTCTTTGGAAGTTTCTGTTACATTATTTGAAAACTGATGAATCTATTTTAAATTTTTTACTTTGTGTATATTCAACAAATCCATTGAGGTTTTATACTGTTTTCTGTATTTAGAATCATGTTTTATTATTTATGTTTGATGTCAAATTTTATGAAGCACTCAAACAATTATATTGAAAGCAGACCCATTCAATGCAATATTAACATTTCATGAATCTATTTTTATTTTTTTATTTTGTGTATATTCAACAAATCCATTAAGTTTATATAAAGTGAATTGGTGGTTGCATGTGGGTTGTGTGAATCATTATGAGGGAATGGGTTTTGTACCTTATATGTTCTATCAGTAGTGATGTGATTCACAGAAATTGATGTATAGCTTCCTGGTTGTTTATTTATATTTTGATTTCAGGTCAATTTCCTTATGTATTTTTTATTGTTTATATAAAAGAATTTTTTGTCTAACTATGAATTCCCTCCTACAAAGAGAGATACGTGGAGTAGGTTATCTTTCCTTGAAGATGTCTTCTCCATAAATAATGATGTTCTGCCATACATTCTTCACTGAAAATATGGGAATCCCTATCAAGGTATGGGCTTTCTATCTAATCTATTTGGTCAGTGGTGATGTGATTGATAGGAATTGATTCATAGCTTCTTGGTCATTAAATGAAAGATTTGGTTATTCAACTCAATTGCATTCTCATTTTTTGTATTATTTATGTAAAAATTATTTTATATTTTAGCTCTTGAAAAGACATGGGGTCTTTGTCCTGAATTTAAGATGTCATTCAGAAAGGAAGTGGCTTTCTCACAATAAAATGGCATCACTCCACTGTTTGTGTTACTAGGGAATTCTCTTCTATCTAATCTATTTGATGAGTGGTGATGTGATTGATAGGAATTGATTGATAGCTTCTTGGTGATTTATTTGAATTTTGATGAAACCTTTTGTTAGTCAACTTAGTTGCATTTCAATCCTTTATTGGTTATGCAAAAATTGCTGTATATTTCACCTCTTGCAAAGAAGTAGAGCTGATTGTCATGAATTTGTTTCCTTCTTTGATAAAGGAATATGATTGTGCCACTCCCATTCAAGTTTTTCATTCCCAATTTCATTCACTCCTGTTCAAGTCTTGCATTCTGATTTCAGTTCTGATCCAATAATCCCATTGATGAATATTTGTTTTTTTTTAAGGTATGTTCAACAAATCCATTAAGTTTACCTAAAGTGAATTGCTGGTTGCATGTGGGTTGTGTGAATTATTATCAAGGAATGGATTTTGTACCTAATCTATTCTATTTGTGATGATGTGATTGACAAAAATTAATATATAGCCTGTTGGTCATTTATTTATTTTTTAAGTTCAACTGAATTGCATTACATTTTTTTGTTGTTTGTGGAAAAATTATTTTATATTTCAGCTGTTGGATGGACATACAGCTCTTTGCCCTGAACTTAAGAGGTTCATTGAGAAAAGAATGGCCTTGTGCCAGTAAAATGACTTCATGGTATTGTTTGTCTAACTAGCACATCTCTTTATCCAAAGAAAAATCTATCCAGCAGCTGGTCTTCCCATGAAAATGTGTTCTCCACACATAATAAGGTTGTGCTATATATTCTTCATTGGAAATTTGGGAATCATTATCAAGGTATGAGGTTTCAATCTCATCCATTTCATGAATGTTGATGTGATTGACAGATTTTTATTGATGTTTGTCTATACTTTTTTTCCCATTCATCTGCTGTTTCGAATGTATCCCTACCTAACACATTTATCAACTCTCATTGCCATGAGTAGAATCATTGTTTGGGGTAGTTGATGACTGCCTTCCCTATGGTCTAATGACATGTAGGTGCACTATAGTAGGTATGGTGTGATATCTCAATTTTTGGTCCCTATTTCTTGATTTCCTGAAAGTTTCACTTGTTTTTCCTGTTTTTGTGTTGGTTTAGGTTTTGCTCCTATGATTAGTTGTCTCTATGCCATTGAATGGAGATGCATATGGACTGAGATTTTGTTTTCCCTCCGTTTCCATCCTCAATTTGAATTAAAAAAGGTGAGCTTGTGTCCTAGATTTTTTCTATAAAAGGATGGTTGGTGAACCACAATCAATGCACAAACATTCTGCTGTGTTCTATTTCCTCCTAAGCTCTATCTATTTCAGAATTTTTCTATTTACATTTTGATCTATTTCATCAACTCTATTTATCTCCTTTCTTTTTACTGCAATGCCTCCTCCATTTGATATGATTTCTAAGATGCATCCTCCTAGAGAGGCTTGAGGCTGAAAGTTAGGATTCTAAGACTTTGGGTTGTACCCTCTTTTGGTAACTATGAAGTTCCTAACTCAATGGAGATAATTCTCCTTGATGAGCATGTTAGCCCCTATTAGCTTCTCTTTTAAATATGGTGTTAGTTGTTATTTTTTAAGTTTTCAACTTTAAATTATGTGTTTCACTAATCTGATTTTGTTCTTTTGTTGGATTTTCAGTGTGGAAAAATTCAAGCTACAGCTAAGAAATCACTCCTTAATAGGTTTAGAGATCATATAGTTGAAGGTCAAGTTTATAGAATGGCATACTTTGTTGTTGTGTCAAATCATGGTAGTTATAGAACAACTTCTCATGAATTCAAATTGGTTTTCTTTCACCGAACCACTGTTGTAGCTGTTGATGAAGATGTTATCCCTAAGACTTGTTTCAACATGTTTCCTTTTTCTGAGCTGCTGAACATTACCCAAGATTATGATTTTTTAGTTGGTGTGTATATCTTCTTGCTATTTTGTTATTCAAGTTTTTTAATAAATCCTTTGAATATTTAATAGGTTGTGTTTATTTGGAATAGATGTCATTGGTCTTTTAACTTCAGTGGGAGAAAAGAAAGAATATGCAAAAGAGGGGAAAATTGTGAAAATGATTGTGCTGGAATTAATTTCAAAAGAGTATGTTGATTAAGTCATTTCTTGTGGTTTCTCTTTATCTTTTAATCATCTTTTTTTCTTATTTTCTGTTTCATTCTTTGTCATGTTTTGAGTTTCAGTCTTACAGTGCAATGTGCATTGTTTGGAGATTATGTTAATCAAGTAAATCATTTCCTTGCCTCTGGCTATGTGGAGCAGCCTGTAGTAGTCATTCAACTTGCAAAAGTCAAGTTCTTTAGGGGTACATTGTTTGTTTTCTGTACATCTCATTGCTACTCTAGGTGTTGTCTCCAATAAACTTTTCTAGACTCTTTCTTTGTTGCTATGTAGGTCAAGTAGGTCTTCAAAATGTGATGTATACCACTCAAATGTTATTTAATCCTGATCTTCTTGAAGTTGTTGAATTCAGGCAGAGGTTAGCATGGTTTATTTTGTTAATTTTTATTGTATTCTTTATTTACAACCAATCTAGAGTAACAAGTACAAGTATTTGCATTAATTTTTTTTAGTATGATTGAGCAAGTTGTCAATGGTACTCAGCCACTGTTTATTGCAAATGAGGGTAAAGTTGTCTCCTTGGAAGATGATTTCATGCGTTTAACTAGAAAATGCACTATTGAAGAGTTTCAAGATAACAATGAGGTTTTCTTCTTTTGAGTTAGTTGTGTTTATGTATATTTTATACACAAATGAACTGAAAAAGAAAATCAAAGAAAAATGTTCAGATCTGTTTTTTCATTCATATTGTTAACAAATTTTGAAATGCCCACTTCATAGGAGGGTTCTTTTATCATTTTTGGTACAATCCAAGGTATTGTTGAGGATGGAGGTTGGTGGTATTCTGCTTGTGTGTGTGGAAAAGGTATCTATCCTCAAAATGGTGCATATTACTGTGATTTTTGTTTGAAGCACATAACTAATGTGACTCCAAGGTCAGAAATTTTGTTCAAAATGTCTTTTCATTTTGTCTTGTGGATTGTTTATAAAAATAATGTTTCTTGGTATTATTTATTTCGAATCATTGTGTTCCTTTTTTTCTCTCTGCAGATTTAAAATTAAAATAACACTTGAAGATCATAGTGGGGAGGGTATTTTCCTTCTCTTTTATCGTGAGGCATCTTATTTGCTTAAGAAATCATGTGCTGACTTGTTTACTGAGGTTCAAAGAGATGCAAGTGTATGTTCTTAGTTTTCTTTTGTGTGTTGTTCACTTTATGGGATCTGATATTTGTTATTCAAACTGTGTATTTCTTATGTATTACTTTCAAAATAGCTTATATGTGGGGATACTTATCCTCCCATATTCCAAGGGCTCATTGGAAAGAAGTTACTGCTCAAGGTTGATACAAAGGTGTCGCGCATGATACATTTTATGGCACTTTCCGAGTTAGGAGAATATGTGATGATCCCACTATTATTGCCATGTTTGAACTTCCCGATTATGATGCTGATGATGAGTCTACTCCAAAAAAGGTTACATATACATATAATTATTTTTAGACCGTGTTAATTCATGATTCATTTCTTTTTTTTTATTGTGCTATGGTGAATTTTTGTTATGGTCTTATCTATTTTTAAACTCTTATGGCATATGAATAGGAGCCTGATTTACACAAATCTGTTCCTGTGGAAAAGGGTATATTGGTATTAAGAAGGAGTCATCAAAGACTTTTATCAAAAGTGACAAAGATGTTAGTGAGTGTTCTGGGATTTTATCTAAATCCCCAGTTCTTATAGATTTTCTGGCTGAAAAACAGCCTACTGTTTCCAGAGGGACTGAGTTTACTGCCTTAATTAATGGTGAAGATGGAAAAGACGAGAAAACACCCAGCAATGATACTGTTAGTGATGATCTTTCTGCTGTACTGGATATATTACTTAGCTCACCAGAAAAAGAAACTCAGGTGCTGATATATAATATTTTTTTTCTCCTTCCTATGTGTGCTGTTTCTAAATGAATTTTGTATTCTTGAGTGAGTTTGATAGCTTTTGTTAATTTCTTTGTCATAGGAGGTGTTGTCCCACGTTCTCGATGTACCTTCCCAATATGGAGAGAAGCTTATTCATGAAAATCATGTTGCACCTCGAAGGGCAAGAGGAATTTGAATCCCCAATTTGAAGAGGCGGCTGCTGATGCAGACGGGCGTGGGTTCAAGATTGTCAAGGTTAATGGAGTTTGATTTAAGGTGTGGAATTGAGCTGCTGTGTCTAGGTGTAGGTGTTTTATATAGTATATCTATAAGTATTTAGGAAGGCTTGTGATTCCAAATAGATGGAAATGTAATCATGCTGGCTGGATGCTATTTTGATTTGACTTTTTTAGATTGTGTCCAACAAATAAGATTGTTAGATATAGGGATTTTCCTTTTGTGTTGGCTCAGGTCATATGCCAACTAGGTCTATTCTCAACTCCTTCTTTTGTAATAGTGACTTTGCTAGGGATTGGACACATTTTCAATGTTGTAGCTTGTTTAGGTTACATACTAGGATATGTAGTCAGTTGTTGGAATCTTCCTTATCATAGGAGAAATAGCCATATGTAATTGTGTATATCACTATCAATATTTTAATGAAATGCAGCAGTTCTTATTTGTATTTGTTTATTATTGTAAAACTTTATCTTTTCATGTCAATTAGTTAGTGGTGTTGATTATAATACTCTATTTTTTTTTCATTTTCTGCATTATCAAAGGTGTGTTTGTTGGTGTGTTTCACAAGTTCTGCTCCCAGCCACCCCCCCTTTTTTTTCACTTGTTGCTTATAGGAACTTAACAATGTGGATGTCTTTTTGGCAATGAATTAGGGGTAGTTCTTGTAATTTATGTTTCAACCTCTTGTTTTGTTTAGTACGAGTAACAAAGATGTCTCATAATTCTGTTCGTGCTAGAGAATATAGGCAAAATTCTTTGAAAAGAAAGCGAACATAAAGTCACCATCGAAATGCAAGAGGTCAGTACTGAATTGACATTCGTGATATTTTTAGTGTTTTATGCTCCAATTTTCAGTGATTTGATATCTATGAGAGTCTTTGTAATTTATTTTCGTTTTGTAATGTTTTAGAGGTCCTCGATTCCTCGATGCCTGCTCTCTCTTTGAATGATTATATGGGTAATTTTTATTGCTCTACCTATATTTTTGTAGTTAATCTTTGTGTTTCTAATAATTTATCTGTTTATTTTATATGTTTTCAATGTTTTTGTTTTTTTTTATTTTTTAAAAAATTTAGTTGAGGTGTCCCAGAATGTTAATCAGAGTTCAAATCTTATTTTGTCAGGTATAATAATATCTTTAAGTATTTTATCCCTGTCTAATTTTATTTTTGTTAAATTATATTTTAAGTTCTTTTGATTTATATCTAATAACATATTGGTTTATTGATTTATTATTGTTTTTTTATGCTGTTACACCTAAAAGGTTTACTTTAACTATTAGTAACGTAGAGAATTCCTAATTAAACATATGACCAGACTTCTGTACTTGGTCTCTTTTTAATTTGACAACTCAATTAATATTTGTAAAATCAAACATGATATAATAATTCTAAATATCATTTAAAATAATTATAATAATCCTAAATTGTGATAAGTTGTTATTAAATTAGCTAACATAATTGTGAAATTGTTTAGTTGTTTTTACATGGCTGAAAGTGATTAAAATAGTTAATAATTGATTCAAAGCGCACAGTTACTGAAGGTAATTAGATTAGCTAGCGTAAGTCTGACCAGTTGTCGCATGTGGTTGAAATAATTAATGCCATTATAAAATTCTTTATGGAATCATTTAGATCAGTAGATAGGTTTAATTTATATAATTTTTTCAAAAATACACAAGTACTAGAGGTTATTAAATTGTTTAATTAGTGTTTATTTTTGTCTTGGACAATATGAAAATTTTTTAGTTATGTGATTGGCTTCATGTAATTAGTTAATTAATTAACTTTTCTAGCTAAATAATAGACGAGGGGTATTTGTTAAAACTTTCTTAATTTGATGTCATAATCAATAGTTGTATATTAAAAAAAAGTTTAATTATTCTGTCCGTTTCTCTAATTTTTGGAAATCTTCTATTAGTTCTATATAAATATTTTTTTCTTTTAGTTCTGTTCGTCAAAATTTTTTTTTTAGTTTTTTCAATTATGCCTCTTTTGATAGTGATTCGGTCAATTGTATAAGGAGATATTTACAACAAAGAATATGATGCATAGATTCAATTTAAAAAAAAAAGCCTTGGCAGCCAATTAAGAAAAAAAAATTGTGCAATGACTCAATTAAAGTTAAAAAAAATATATAGGCACTTGGTTAAAAATTTTACAAAATTCTAAGGACCAATTGAGTCATTAACGTCTAAAAAAATACAAAATGATTCTAATAGTAATTTAGATTATTTAATTTGAACCTTGATAGTTAGTATGAGTGATTAAAATAATGAAACAAAATCTATTCTAATGTTAATAAAAATCAAACTGTTCTTGAATGTGCATTTAGCTTTATTTATATTTAGTTAGTTGATAAATCCATGTTTAATTTTGATTGGTTTTCATAGTTTATTACATTTTTAGTGTTCAGTTTGCATGCTGATTATTAGATAATTAATTGATTTCTTATTTCATCATTAATTTTTTTTATATTTGGTTGTCGAATATATATTTACATAAGTTTGTGTTATTTTAAATCAAAATAGATGATATAGACCAATCAGAAATATATGATCCTTCGATAAATTCATTCAGTCAAGTTGATTCTATTATTGATCATCATCTATTCTTGCAAAGTGAGATACAAGGTACGCTCTCTTTCTTAAATCATATATTATTCAAGAATAGTAAAATAGAATTCTTATTTATTTAGTGCTAAAAGATTCCATTGTGCTTCTCTGATAAAATATTATTCAGTCAGTGTAAAATAGAAATAGTATTTTGTGATATATTTTTCTGACAAAATTTAAAGGAGTCAAGTATTTAGTCTATATTATATCTGTATGCTAATGGTTTATTCATTTTATGTTGAATCTATTTCATGTCATATAATTGAGATGAAATTCTTTTATTGTTGTGCATATCTTTTTCGACTTTATCTTTACCAGGTTGCCTTGATGTTGGTGATCCTAACTATGAATGTTCAATTTGTGACACGTGTTTCTGGTTATTAGAACGTGTTGAAAGAGACTCTACAGTTAATCGACCTGTTTTTACTGTTTGTTGCTCAAAAGGAAAAATTCAGTTACCTTATCTCCGAAAGCCCCTAGATCTGTTATATAATTTGATTAACGGAAATGATAGCAAGAGTTTGTATCTCCAAAAAAATATTCGATCTTATAATAGTATGTTTGCCTTCACGTCTTTTGGCGGTAAGGTATTGGATTCAATGAATGATGGGAGGGGTCCACCGCAGTTTATAATAAGTGGTCAAAATTATCATCGGATAGGAAGTTTGCTCCCAGATGCTGGTCAGAAGCCTAAATTTGCGCAGTTATATATATACGACACTCAGCATGAGATAATGCATAGGCAGCGAATCTTTGGATATGTGTGTTTGAAATTTTGTTTTTTAGTCTTTTTATTGTATTTTCCTGATGTTTTAGTGTTATTTGTATTGGAAAGTAGGTTTATAGCTGTGATTTGATAGTTATACTGTGTTTTGTTCCAGTTATAATGTATTATTAGTCATTTTTTGCTAATAATGATATATCAAAATATATTACAATTGTATTCTGTGTGGTTTTTAAATATATTTTTGTGGTTAATGTATATTTGTTTTAGGCAAATATATGAGATAGATAAAGAATTGATAACTGAATTGTTGCAAATGATCGATACTCATAATGTTATAGCACAGTCATTTTGAAGAGTCAGAGAATTCTATCATTGTCATCCATTTGAGATTTTCTCTTTGAAGTTGTATTTGTAAAGGAAGGTTGATCGAAGAATTTACAGTGCTCCCTCTTGCGATGAAGTTGCTGCTTTGATTGTTGGAGATTTTGATTCGTCGGATCATGGTCGTGACATTATTGTTCGATCTACTGGTGGTCGGTTGCAACGTATTTATGAAACTCATTCTCTGTATTGGCCCTTACAGTATCCTCTGTTGTTTCCATATGGCGAGGATGGTTACCAGCTGAACATTGGTTATCGAGGTGAACAGCCTGGATATGTTCCTAGAAGGAGAACAAGGGTTTTCCTTAGGGAATTCATATGTTTTCGTCTCCAGATTAGGGAGCACGAACATGGAATTATTCACAAGTGTAGGCGGTTATTTCAACAATTTGTTGTTGATTGTTTTACCATGATTGAGTCCCAGAGGTTGTATGAGATTAGAATGAAGCAAAGTACAATTAGAGGAGAAGTCCTTCAATTGGGACACGAATCATTTTGCCTTCTTCATTCACTGGTGGTAGACGTTATATGTTTAACCGTTGTCAAGATGCCATGGCAATTTGTAAACATTTTGGCTATCCAGATTTATTCCTCACTATTACGTGTAATCCAAATTGGCCTGAATTTTAGCGATTTACAAAGCGAGAGTGAATTCTCATCGCTGATCATCCTGATATCTCTTGTCATGTCTTTCATGCCAAGTTGAAGTGCCTGCTTAGCAATCTCAAGGAAGGTGTGTTTTTTGGTCCACTTAATGCAGGTATGTTCTTTTCTCGCTTAGCATTTCAATTTCTGTCTGTCGTCTTCGGACATGTAGTTGTCTGGCTTCTTTAGGATGTTTTTGTATTTTTTAGGTATGTATACTATTGAGTTCCAAAAAAGAGGTCTACCGCATGCACACATGTTACTTTGGCTTAACAGGGAAAGCAACTTACAAAGTGTTGAAATTGTTGATGAATTCATCTGTGCCGAGCTACCCAATCTCCAGAAATTTCCATCTCTTTATAATGTCGTCACCAAGTACATGATCCATGGTCCCTGCGGTCAACTTAGACCGAGTTCTCCTTGCATGAAAGATGGTAAGTGCTCAAAATTTCATCCGAAAAGATTCGTTGACCAAACGAGCTTTGATGAAGATGGCTATCCAATATATAGACGTCGTAATATGGGTGTGACAGTGAAAATCAACGATGTTGATATTGATAACAGATTTGTTTGCCCTATAATCCACTGCTGTTAATGAAATATCAAGCTCACATAAATCTTGAGTTCTGTAACAAGTCAAACGTCATTAAGTATCTTTTTAAGTATGTCAATAAGGGTCCAGATCGGGTGACTGCAACTATTAGAGAAACATATGATGTTGGTGAATCTTCTCAGGTGGTTGATGAGATCAAACAGTATTACAATTATCGTTATTTATCACCGTCTGAATCCATGTGGAGAATTTTTGCTTATGATATTCATCATAGATGGCCGTCGATACATAGGTTAACTTTTCACTTGCCGAACCAGCAACATGTTGTATTTGATGATGTTGATATCACTACTCATGTTTATTTGTGCAACAAAGATTTGCTGACAATGTTTACGAGTTGGATGATGGCCAACAGGCAGTTCCCGGAGGGGCGGTCTTTAACATATGTTGAATATCCAGGAAAATTTGTCTATTGTTTGAATAGCAAGGAGTGGAAGCCAAGACAGAAGGGATTCTCAATTGGAAGATTGAGTTTCGCTCATCCCTCATCTGGTGAACTTTTCTACATGCGGATGCTTTTGAATGTGCAGAGAGGTTGTACCAGTTTTCGAAGTATAAGAACCGTGAATGGTGTTACTTATGATACATTTCAAGAGGCATGTTTCGCCATGGAATTCTTGATAGATGATAAGGAGTATGTTTCTGCTATTAAGGAAGTCGTTGAGTTAGCGTCAGCTGCACAGCTAAGGAGGCTTTTTGTGATGTTGTTGCTATCTGGTTCCATGGGAAGACCTCTGTCAGTTTGGGAACAAACTTGGGCTTATTTGTTTGATGATATTCTTTATCGCAGAAGACATGAGCTGCAATATCCCGGTAAGAATTTTGTTCATGATGAATTTATTATATGACAGCAAGCACACACGCACGCACACAGTATAGAGATGATATTATGGTGCTAATATTTATTAATTATCGTTAAACATAGATCTAACGATGAGTCAGGACGAGTTGCAAACTTTTTGTTTGTTGGAGATTGAGAAACTATTGCAGAGTAATGGAAAATCATTGAGAAATTATGCTGGCATGCCGGTTCCTAATAACTCTTTAGTCTCTCAATTTAGCAATTTGATGTTGTTGCGTGAGTTGGAGTATGATATTGTTTCTTTGACTCATGAGCACGATGCAAATATCTTAAAGTTAAATGAAGAAAAAAGGGTGGTCTACAATAAAATTATTGATTGTGTTTCGAATAAGAGGCACAGATTCTTTTTTGTGTACGGGTTTGGTGGTACTGGAAAAACTTTTTTATACAGAGTTTTGTCAGCTAGATTGCGATATGAGAAAAAGATTGTTATAAACGTTGCTTCTAGTGGTATTTCTTCTCTGTTGTTACCTGGTGGTAAGACGGTGCATTCTATGTTCAATATTCCTGTTGAGCTGACTGAAGACACTGTTTGTCGGATTAAGAAAGATAGTCCAAAATCTGAGGTATTCCAATTGGCCATTTGATTATTTGGGATGAGGCACCGATGACTAACAAATTAGCATTTGAAGCGCTCGATAGGACGTTGCGTGATATAATGGTTTCGGTCTCTGATAGGAATAAAGATTTACCTTTTAGTGGGAAGGTGGTCGTTCTTGGTGGTGATTTCAGGCAGGTCTTGCCAGTTATTCCAAAAGGTTCTCGTGCTGAGATTGTGATGGCTTCCATAAATTCTTCTGTCCTCTGGAAATACTGCGAAGTTTTGCAACTGACAAAAAATATGAGGTTAGCAAGTGGATTGGAACAATCAACTGCTCAGGAGTTAAGGTCGTTTTCAGATTGGATACTTCAAATTGGTGAAGGTCGATGTGGAACTCTGGTCAATGATAAACTTTTTGTTGATATTCCTTCTGATTTAATCATTCCTATTTTGGAAAATCCAGTGGAAGATATTGTAAATACAATCTATCCGAATTTGGTTCATAATTTTCATGTTTAAGCTTTTTCCAGGATAGGGCAATATTGGCTCCGACTGTCGAGAATGTTGAAGAGATAAACAATTATATAGTTGACATTTTGCCCGGTGAGGAGAAAAATTATCTCAGTGCTGATTCGATATGTGGTAGTGATGCCTATTTTGATGTTGATGTTGATTGGATAAATGTTGAATTCTTGAATCAGATTAGGTGTTCTGGTCTACCTAATCATTCGTTGAAGTTGAAAATAGGCGTGCCTATTATTTTGTTGAGGAATATTGATCCAGCTGGGGGTTTGTGTAATGGGACTCGACTTGTTATGCGAGATCTAGGGACAAATGTGATCGGTGCGGATATTGTTTCTGGTAGCAATGTTGGGGATAAAGTTTTTATCACCAGAATGAATTTGATTCCCAGTGATACGGTTATACCGTTTAAATTCCAACGCCGTCAATTTCCAGTTTCTTTGTCGTTTGCGATGACAATCAACAAAAGCCAGGGTAAGACATTATCAACAGTCGGTTTGTTCTTGCGTCGTTTTGTGTTTTGTCACGGTCAACTTTATGTAGCTCTTTCCCGAGTTAGGAATAGAAATGGTCTTAAGATTTTACTTTATGATGAAGGATTAGTTGATCCTACCAGGACTGAAAACGTTGTATTTAAGGAAGTTTTTGATAAGATATAATGTAATTTTTTGTTATATTTTTCAATCTTATCTGTGTAATTTATATTTTTATTTTGGTCTATGTTTTCTTTAGAGAGGGACATCTTCTTTGGGGTATGTCTAGAATCGTCTCAACCATTTTGTGTGCACTAGATGCACCATTTTTTATGAATCATTAGATTCTATTAAATGAAAATTAAAGGATGTTATAAAAGAAGAGTATTCATACGCTTTATAAATATAGAATATATTAGTATATATACATTAACACCATTTTAATACATAATATTTTAAAAATGGCAAGTATAATCTTTTACTTTAAAATGAATATAAAACATATCAATACATATAAAAATATTTTTCATTTATTAAAATTAATTATTATACTATACTATTTTTAATAACATAATGTAAGAAATTAAATTATTTTATATTATTTGAAAATAATTAAATTATTTTACATTATTAAATTATATTTCTCATGGCCACCGTCACTCTTCGAGGCCTCATTCTCGCTTCTCTGATTCTCCGATGACGTACCACAACTCTTGTCTGAGCCCCATGCACTTTTGCTCTGGCGGCCGAGGCTTCCAAAGCCCGCCACGTCGCTCTCCCAATAGGACTGTAGGTTTCAATCCAGTCGGCCCTGGCGACGAGTTTGGACCGATGAATGGTGACGTTTATGGAGAATACTGGTTCAACACTTACCAGGCTTCTCCTCTGTAGCTGTCTGGTCAAAAGCGATGATTTTGAGGAGTTTCGTTCGGTGAGGTGCTATACTTTTCACTGTGATGTGGATCTTAGTTGCCCCTCTCCTATTTTGATTTTTATCCTTTTTTACATTTTTTCGGTTCTTTTGAGCATAAACGGTCGTGCTGAAATATATATTTTTATTTCTAAAATATATATTTAAGTAATATATATTATTAGTAGTAACTTTTTTATAATGTCATATATCAATTTTCTTTGTCACCTGTTTACATAATTTGTAAGAAATAAGAAAATACAAGTTAGAATATACTTTTCTAATTTATATTTTAATAGTTGAACACGTAAAAAATTATTCATAAATAATTTAATAGTTACCCATTAAGAAAAAATATCATCAATTATAATTATTTTAAAATGATCATCCAGGTTTTATGTATCAATTTTTCTTGGTGCCTTCTGTTTTTTATTTTTTATTATTATTTTGGTTTTAATATTTAGGCCAAATTCTAATTTGATGTCTAATATTTTAAATATTTTATTTTAGTTCAAAATAATTTTGGACGAGTTTAATATTATTTCACTCTTAAATTTGATACAAATTCTTTGTATTAGAAAAGATTTTGTATTAGGGTATTGACATTTAAAGTACTTAATTATGCACTAAAATATTATGTATTTATTAGAGTCTATCAATGTTCTTCTTTTATATTAACCTTTGATTTCTATGTAATATAATCTAATGGTTTATATAAATATGGCATATTCTATAAGCACATAATTGTTGTGCTCATTTAAAAAATACCCTCTTCTTTAGTGGATAAATTTGATGGTTCATATTTTCATATTTTATTTTGATTCCTTTTTTTTGGTTTAAAAAGCCATTTTTTAAATACAGTTATTTTATCCAATATCAAAAAGTTACTTGGCTATGTGGTTTTGAAAATATTAAATTTTATTAAAAAACTTGATTATTTACTTTTTTAAATCTAATATTATTTTTTCCAAAAAAAAAAAACAGAAAGAAATTGTATTGTTAATATATCAATAAAAATATAAAATATGACCATTTTATTAATAAAAAATAATTATTTATCTTTTTATAGAAAAAACAGTTAGATGATACCAATGCAAATTTGATTTTAATCTTTCATAAAATAATTTGATTTTAATTTGAATTAGACTCTATCCATACAATTTTATTTTATTTTTGTTATTTCTAACATATATATTTAAGTAATAAATATATTGTTAGTAGTAACTTTTTTATAATTTCATATATCAATTTTCCTTGAAATCTCTTTACATAATTTGGTTAATTTATCTATATCTCAACTGATTTTGTTTTTTTTTTCTTTTACTTAAAACGTATCTCTTTTAACAAATGAACCAAATATTTGTTTTTTAAAAAAAATTAATTCAGATTTTTTTTAATACATTGAATTTGTATACAATTAAAAAATTAAATATTTAAAAGTATGGATAATTTTTTTACTATCAGTCTAACAACACTTTGTTGCAGGATTTTGTTTTTATTAATATAATCATCTCAGTCCAAGCATAAACGTAATTAAAGTGAAATAATCTGAGTTATTCTAATTTTTTTGCAAAATTCATCAGTTTCACTTGATTAGGGATCCCTAAACCACGTTACTGGCTCACCCCATCTCCTCCATCCCTAACCCAATCTCCATCGGACGCACCATGTCGCCACCCCCATCCTCAACTGAGGCTCGGCTTCTTTCCTCGGATTTGGCCACATGCCCACAGAAGCTATGGGTATCTCTGCGATTCCATTCGATCCCACTATGAGGGTGCTGTTCTATTCGTCGCGTCTATTCCTTCTCCCCAACGTTCCTCTGTCTCTCTGTCTCCATCATACCTCATTCTCCATCTCGATTTCTCTGTTTTGGATAGCAGACGTTGCCACCGCCGTTCAAGAGGTATATGTGGGCTATCGTTCCATTCTTCTCCTTTTCAATCTCTTTCTCGATTTTTTCTCCAGTTTCATTTTTTTGTGTGTTAATTGTTACTTTTTTCTGGATTCATCCTTTAATTTTGAATTGTTTGGTTTCTGATTTAATCATCGTGATTGTTGCTTATTTTTGTAAATCAATGGTTCTCTCCTATGTTTGTACTCTTGGTGTTTCTGTGAAATAATTTTCTTGTTGGGGGTTTGCTCATTATAAATTATATAATTTTCTTTGTGCTATTGGACTGAAGTTAACTGTAGTGGTAGATATAGTTGACTGATAAAATTTTGTTTTTGCTTTATTGTGAATTGTCAAATCAACTATATGTGTTAGGTATTTGGTAATTTGGAAGAGGCCTCTTTCCATATTGTTTTTGCTCTTTTCTCATGAGTACTTGGTTACTTGTGATATCTTCCTAAATGATGTGTGTAGCCATATCAATCTATATATGCCTATTAGTCTATCTATGTCCCATATGTGAAGCTTACATTGTAAGCTTTAATGTTTGTTAAGTTCGGGAGTTTATAACTCCAACTCATCTGTTTATCTTCTCATCTTAGTTCTGAATTTTTTTCTCTATATTTTCTCCTTTTTGGTGTTCTTATCCTATATATGTTGGGAATGAATAACCGTGTTGATTTGGTGGAGAAAATCACTCCGTGGAGAGAATCATAGAAAGTGCATGTTAAAGTTGTGAAGTTGTGGTACCACAAGAATCCTGCTTTGGATCCTTCTCAAAATCTGTTGCATATGATCTTAATGGATGAGAAGATCAGTTTTATTTAATGTTAGCATTTCTTTAAGTTGTTGCAATTTTTTTTTTAATATGCAGAAGAGAATTTTTTTGGTTGCAAAGTAATATGTTTTTGTTGTTTTATTTTTTTAATCAAATGTTTTTATGCTGTTTGGATACCTAAATAAGTTAATAAATTCAAAATATGAAGCATTTTTTTTCAACTGTAGTTACACAAGATCCAAGCAACCATTAGAGATCAGCTTATATCAAATTTTGCTGTGTCTCTAAATGAAGGGGATGTATACCTGATGACCCATTTTACAGTTGTAGCAAACACTGGTTTGAACAGAGTGACGAAATATCAGTTCAGACTTTTGTTCCAATACAAGACCTCTGTTGTTTCTGTGGTATCTCTAAGGAAACCACATTCGGGTTTGTGTCTTACATCAATAGATGAAATTGATCAAAGGACAAAAATTTCCTCATTGGTTCGTACAAGTTTCTTGCTCTTTCCTATTAAAATCATAGTATTATGTTTTAAAAAGTGTGGTTTCTGATTCAAATTTGTATATGTTTGAATCTAATTATTAGACTTTGTTGGGATCATTACTGATATTCGAAAAGAAAAAGATGTAGCATCATATGGGAAGCTGATCAAAGCAGTTGTGCTAGAAGTTTTTAGTGATGGGTAATATATCTTTGACTTCTTCCCATATCAGTACTTATCTTCTATTAATTCTATTTTTTTTTGTTCCAGTCTTTATGTATATAACAATAAATATATAGTTAGATCATTTTGATCTTTTGAAACTTATTTGTTCAGCAAAAAGGTACAATGCAATGTGTTTGGAAATGCTTGTGATCTGTTAGAATATGATAACTTACAAAAATATCCAAGATCTCCGCTGATTGTCCTCGAGTCTTTTAAAATCAAAGCAATTGAAGGTTAGTTTCAGGCATATTCATTGAATTTTTAATCTAATATTTACTTTTTTGTTTTTTGAGCTTTTAATTTAAATATGGTTTGAGGTTAATAGAGTAGGATTCTTGCATGCAGGTGGGGTAATCCTGCAGAATGTGATAAATGTCTCTATGTTATTCATTAATCCCGACATTCCTGAGTCTGTTGAGTTCCTAAGCAGGTTAGTTGTGATAAAAAAAAATTGTAAACCTACAACCTGCTATGCTTATTTTGTTGGTATTGATGTATATGTTTTGTATTATGAGGATTAGTTATTGTATCTTGTATGTAGATCTAGTGTAGCCAGTTATGGATTCTCAAGACTTGTGACCGATGAGCTTGGATGCTTGGTTTCTAAAGTTGATGGTCATTATTTCAATGGCAAAGAGATCAGTAATATTTAAGATCCTCATACAGATAACGGGGTACTATTTTAGATTGGCAAACTCTTCATTTAATACTTAAACTTGAATTTATTAAACATGCATGTCGGGTTTCGTGATCTGGTTTGTTAATCATTATTGTACAGTATATCATTACTTTGTTATTGGGACAATTAAAGAAGTTATGGATGAACCGGATTGGTGGTATTACTCATGTGTATGTGGTCATGCCGTTGTTGAGCATGAGGATCTTTACCTTTGTGATGCTTGTGGTTCATGTATTGAACATGTTATGGTCAAGTAAGGTTCATATGTAACTCTATTATGGAATAGATTAAGTATCAATCTTTTGGATTTTTTGTTTGTTCTTTGTTAGGCACAACTCTTTGTGTTATTAAGCAGATTTCTTGGTTTTAGTTGTTATTCTTGGTTGTTTGTGTTAGATATGGGATTCAGGTAAAGATTCACCATGGTGGGTGTGCTATTTTGTTTGTTCTGCTTGATAATGCGGCAACAAAACTATTTGGAAAAACCTGTTCTGAAGCATTTCTCAGGATAGAAGAATAATTTCCTGTTGATCCTAATCTGCTTGCAGTATGAACTCTTTCATAGCGAACCTTATTTAATCTTTATTAAGTTTCTTTTGTGTTCAAGTTTCTTGATATTTTTATATTGATCTCCGAAGGTCCGTCGGTCATATTCTCCACATATGTTTGATGATGTTGTTGGAGAGGAGAAAGTTTTCAAGGTTTAAATTAATTCTGCAGTTGATCGAGATTACTCCCGGTACTTTAAAATTGTAAATGTCTTTAGTCATAATCCGGAACCAGCTGCAACCGATGATTATATGAAAGTATGATTCCTCACCCTATGTTAGAACATGTTCATGCAATTTTTTACTTTTTTCTGAATCTATGTGTCAGATACTTATTCTAACCAAATTATCCCAGGCAAGGTTTCACGGTCCCATTTTTCCACCAATCTATGACACCTATTTGTAGTATGCAACTGGGGAAGATTATAAGACTCAAGTAGTGTGTGATAATTCTATTCAATCAGAAACTATTGAAGATATTATTATTGATCTTAATTCACCCAATCGCTGCTATTCTGATGCTGAGAACGTATATTTTTTTTCTCATTTGCAATAAAATCTCTTAGATCATTCGTTTTGTTATTCTTGTTATATGATACGCTGAAAAGTTAGTAAATGATAGTTTTGTAAATTATTTGAAATTTGAAATGCTGTAATAATTTTTTCTTTGCTGGCAGGGTGGTTTCGTTTTTATTCTGGAAACTATATCATCTGTTTTGAAGAATCATACGTGGTGGTTCTCAACTTGTTTATGTGGTTCTCTTGTGTCAGCTAATAAAAATATTTTATCATGTGATCTATGTCAGCTTCAATGCATTGATGCTGTCCCAAGGTGTTTTGTTCTTTAATTTTATTCTGTTTTGGTAACTAATTATTATTTCACTGTTTACTAAAATTTTCCTTGTTTTCTCATGGTTTTCAAGATTCTGCTTAAAGATTGTAGTGTCTCATACAAATGGCAACAATATATTTGTTCTTAAAGATCATGAGATCGTACAAATAATAAAGACAAGATGCTCGAGCTTTTTGGATAATCACCCAGAGTTGAATCAGGTTATCATCCAATTATGGTTTTAATTAGTATATACATATAGATATAGTTAGTTTGTATCTTTTGACATTCCTAACGAAAAGATAAACTATTATTATGCTATTTGTTAACTATTTTGTATTTTTTTTAGGGATCTTATTGCAAAGTTGTTCCATTGAAACTCATTTCAAGTCTTTTGCACAAAAAAGTTGTATTCATGGTTGATGCTAGGCCTGTGGATTATGAGATGAATCGATCTGTGTATATTGTTCAACAAATTTGGGATGATGCCTCTGTTATTAATGTTTTTGAGGTTGCTGCTGAGATGAATGAGCATAAGGTCTGTTGTATAGTTTTTATAATTTGTTCAATTATTAGTATTTAAAAATATCAATAACTGAGAGGATTTCAATTTTGTTCAGATTCATGTTCTGGTTGATTCTATACCTGAAGTTGAAGATGCTTTCAGCCAATGTAGAAGCGAGCATGAGGTTGTGGAGGATCTGCATGCTTTTTAGTTTAATATGTTCAAATATTACTTTAAAATGTTGTTTGATTTGTAATACTTAGTATGTTTTGAATTCTAATGTGGATATAACTATGATATTTATGTATTTAAAAAAATTTCTTTTTAATTACAACAAAAGAAAATATGCATTTATTTTATCAATTTCAAATGAACCGGTGAATTGATTAATTAATTATTAATCAGTATCCAAAAAAAAAGAAAAAAATTATAATCCGCCAAAAAGATATAGATCCTGGTTAATAAAATGGTTTTCATTGCCATTTTTAAATGTATTCAAGCAAAGGTTAAATTTAATTGTTACTAAAAAATATATATGTTGTCTTCATTTAAAAATTTATAACATTTGAAATTGAAATTTAAATATGAAGTTAACCTTCATTGTTGCTTGTTTTATTTCCTTTTAATTACAATAATATTGAATTAATCTTATCCACTATAATAATGTTGGAATATTTAGTTTTGGTTTATTTTGGTTTACTTACCTTGTTCGCTGCTCAATGGGTTGAAACATCAGAACTCATGTTCCTCAAACTTTCTCCTTCTTTACCGATACCTCAGATTTTGCCTTTTCAATAACCTGGTAACCAAATATATTCTGGAATATTATATCATGCATGTTAACCGATTAAAGAGGTGGGTTAAATCTTTAACTTCGAATGCTTTGTTTTTAATTTATATTCAGTTAGTGGTCTTTTCTACTTTCCTCCTCCTGATAGTTTCTTTTGCCTGTTAGTTAACTTTGATTAGCTAACTCTGACTTCTTGATCTTTCTAATCTGAAATGGGTCTAGACTACAACAACTCTAAAAAGATTAATTTTGATAAATTATCAATGTACATTCAAAATAAATAAAGATAATGTTTACTAATCATACATATAATGATAGTGAATTTAAAAATCCAGCATTTATTAATACGTGAAAACATGATTGGATGTTTATGTAGGTGTTTTGGTTTCAGAATCCATCAAGATAACAACAATTTCTTTTTCATTGTTTCTTTCAAAACTTCAGTATTTTTTCCTCGACATTCAAAAAGACCTGATATGTGTTTCTTACTTAGTTATCTATTTTTGTGATGCTCATTATAATGCCAGTTCATTTAGGTGATTATTGTTCTCTTGTGTTGCTCAGTTGGTAATAATGGTAGATTTAAATGTATATATACCTCTCTTTGCTAAATGATTATGTAATATTATGTGATCCATTTTTAGCATGCTTTGTTAGATATGAATTAACTTTAGGAAGAAAATTGAATATAAGGTGAAAGAGCTCTTCCTCCAACTTTTGTTTCAACTCATGGCGAAGAATTAGGGACAATGTTCTATGTCATTGATGAGCTAGGTAATTGTTTAGTGCTGGAGGTGAGAAGAAACAATGGTCAGTTGCTTATAACTGATACCTCATTTGAACAGATTAGATCTTTCTATTTTATCAATAGAGGGGCATCTGTTCAATTTAGATATGTCGGTTTCGGAATTTTTTTATTTCATTGTGGAATCACAAGAACCAGCCCATCCAAATTCGTCTTGATCCTGACTCATATGTGCCTGAACTAATGGACCCAGAGACACTTGATAACGTATCAAAAGTGTTCCACATAAAATATACCAGGACTGATGAGGGCTCATCACCTGATGTGATGGTTCTATCTGGGTCTGAACCATCTGATGATGAGTTTTCATCAGATGGTGATGAAAACAATGACGAAGATGGGATATTGGAAGGGGATAATCCGCATAATCCCATAGATTTGTGTGGTGCAAGCACTTTATCAATAGAGGTCAACGAACAAAGTAATGAGACAAACGAATTTATCTGACCATGGGTAATGCTAAATGTAACTTTTTTTTCTTGTGTTTCGATTTTAATATCATGGTATAGATCGGTATTTTTTAATGTGGTGACTAACATGTATAAAATATCCTGAATCAGATACACTCCAGATGTTTATTATCAAAAGACCATCACAGATTCGGATCTGGGTCAATCTAGACTGGTAAGTTGATCTTAAAAGAGTGATTTCTTTTTTTTTTCTTCCAAGCTTATTAAATATTCTTCCTAAATCTGTTATTCATTGTGTATGAAAATACTATGTTTATCTTAACTATGAATTATTCATTGCAGTATCTGTCTTCCAAATTTGCTTCATATCTTAAACTATCTGGAGATGGTTCGATTTGGACGATTACTGGTCCACGTTCCAATGTAGAGAAGAATGTGTTCTTTTTCCACTTACTCAAAAGTGGAGGAAGAGATGGAGAATGGAAGTTTAGGGTCGGGTGGAATGAATGTTGTAGAGTATACAATTTAAAGGAGGGAGACAACATACCTTAAAACTCGACTCGCTACCTAACCGCCAGATAGAGTTATCGATTCAACGATGTTAGGCCTCCTATGTATAACTCTGTTTGATAGATATTTTGAAGTATATGTTAAACTGTTTTCGACATATTTTGTTTTTTGATTAATGAACAAATTTATATATGTTGTAAATATTTTCTTTTGATGTCAATAGATATCTTGACAATCTGTGTTTTTAAGATTATACATAAACTACATCTCTTTTGGACTCTTTTTATCTTTTTTTTAGTGTCTAATAATTTTTATTATATTTTATTATCTTAAAAAACATGTTATACCATTTATTGACATATTGAATAATTATATTCTATTGTGATATTTTAATGTAGTGATAATTTTGTTATTATCCAAATTTAATACAACATATGTGTCTTTATAGAATATATTTTAATTATATTCTTAGTATTTTCCTTTTAAAAACTTTTAAATTACATGAACCCCGTGCATTGCACGGATTATCACGCTAGTACTAATAGATATATCGTGTAATGCACGAAAAATATTTATTTTTTTATTTATATCTAATATATGTTTGATGAAAAAATATTTTATTTTAAATTAAACTCATTTTTTTTATTTATCCAAATATTAAACAAAAGTACATAACAAAAAAATTAACAAAATATTTTAATTAAGTAAAAAAAAATACATAATATATAATAAATTAATATCTTAAGTTTTATAAGTATTCTCAATTATAATTATATATTCATTTATAGTAATAATGATAAGAATGATCTGTTTAATTTTTTTTAATTAATGGTAAATTAATTTAATATATATCAATTATTGTCCTTAATTTTAGTTATTAAATTAATATATTTTATACTTATAGTTATATATATATATATATATATATATATATATATATATATATATATATATTAATAAATTTTAGCGCAGATGATTATTTTCTTATATGTTAATGAATGTTTTAACGCAACTATTAATATTTTATTAAAATATTTTTGTGTATTAATAATTTAAAATTATAGATAAATAAAGTCGTTATTTATTATTTGTTTATAATAATTTTATATAATTGATTAAAATAATTGTCATATCTTAAATTATTTTGTATAGATATTTTATTATAGCGTCAATAAAATTTTTTTTTGTACAACTAACAGTATTTTAAAGAATTTAATTTTTGTATGTTAATAATTTAAAAGTACAATTTATTGTTATAGCATTTTTTAACTTAATTATTGAATTTTTTTTAGTTATATTTGGAGCCAATAAAATAAACTTATAAAAGAAAAAAAAATTTATATTAAAAAATTAAAAAATGACATATTCAAATTTAATAGATATAATATATAAATTGAGGTAGTCATTTAAATTTCTCTAAAATTAATCTAACCAAATTCTAATATTAGAACTAAATTATTTAAATAATATTTAAGCTATTTAAATTTAGACCTTAGACACATATAAAATACAATCATTGTCATAATAACAATTAATTGAAATAATGCCATCAACTTGAATATTTAAAATTTGTACAAAATTCAACTCGTCCTCTTGTTAGATAAGTTTTATCATTCGCTAAGCATGTAATTTCACAAGATGTAGAATAATTACCTCAAAACACTAAATTGATTTTTATTCCTATTAATGGAATTGCATTGATGCATTAGAAGGGTGATAGTTTTTGAAAAAAATTATAATATGTTAAAAAAATATTTTTTATAAAAAATAAAAAAAATTAAACACGGTACTAATTTTTAAAATTACATCTACAAATGTTGACACAATTCTTTGAAAAATGAATCTAAATTAAAAAAATTCAATCTTATTATATATTCCGTTAAAAGAATTTATTGACAAACATAGAAAGTATGGAGACAATAGAATTTGAATTCAACCTATAAAATTCTTTGAAAGCAATTGCTCAATTAAAATTCGAACTTCTTCTAAAAAAATAATTTTACTCATATTGCATATATTAGGTTGATTATATATATATATATATATATATATATATATATATATATATATATATATATATATATATATATATATATATGAGTAGGTCTAATTTTCAAATTGGACAAAAAAAATTGGACTCTAGCTCATTGTAATCACAAGACAATTATTTTAAGGGTTATGTTAGGTAATCAATGACATTTTTAAATAACATGAACATCTACCAATAAAATAAAAATACATTACACTTTCAAATTATTCACCTAAATTTTAATATTAGAATAATCATCCACACACCTAGTAAAATAAACATCCGATATATTTATTGTTTATATTGTTTAGTATTTTTTTTTATCTACTTATACTTTTCCTAATTTTAATTAAGAATAAGAACGATAATTTAAATTAAGAATAAGAACGAGGTTGTGCTATTTTAGGTATTTCAAAAATATTAATGTAGATTATGTTTTTGATGATCCACATCTAACATTAAAAGATTTTCGTCGAAGCTATTCTACCTAAGGATAGGATAATAATAAAGTTTTAAGGACAGTACTTAACATGATTTATGGTAAACTTGTTTTAATATTTTTATAATTTATTTGTCTACAAAATTTTATTATATTTAAAGTAGCTAAACTATTATTTGAAAATCCATTTTTTTAACAAATACAACTCGAATTGGTACACTACAAGAAAAATAAACTGCCGCAAAATCCAATATCGACAGTTCATAATTTCAATTCTTTCCATACTGCAATATCCAGTTGAACGATAAAAGGATTTTCAAAACATATCTGCATAATATACAAAATTAATATCGAAAAAGGTGTAATAGTTAAAGTCATCAGAAAAATACAAATTAAATATGAGGTATATAACTTATATAATATATACAAGTATATAAGGTTTGTCATGTTGGAGATAGATTACAAACAATTTATATACATCCATCCCAATATTGCCATTTGGCTGGCTGATGCACCAAATGTCTTTATTAGAAGTAATGGAAGATGTTGCTAAAAATGAACTCTTTCAGTTGGATCCAAATTGCAGAAATATACATCAAAAGATTTATGTGAGTATAACAAACTTAACAGTTTATGACGAGTTCCTTTATCCTACTGCCCCGTATCTTTCATTACGTAATACACTAAAAAACAAGACTCCCTAGGCTGGAATGATGAAATTAGCATGTGAGATCGAATCTTTAAACACATCAATTTCACATATGCATGATGAGGGTTTTGTGTTATAAGCTAGAGAGACTATATGCATAATCTAATTATCTGAATGATCTAATATATCTTGCCATGACATAATAAATTATCTACATGTGTGCTTATGAATACTGTTGAAGGCACGGCTCTCGACAATAGCGCACTTTGAAGACACACACCCACCATCAAATAGAATCTCATATTACAGTCTCTCACGCAAACTCAGAACAGAGAAAAAAGTTGCCATTGTTATTATGAGCAATGCTAGGGGACCAGCAATTTTTTTGATTGGTAACCATCAAATAACCATCAATGATGATCTAATGGTGTGAGATTGGTGTGAGATTTCATCCAATGACTCACCTTTCTCTGCTGGTTATATGCTGGCCAAAATTCAACAAAACTGCTGTCCCCCTAGAGTTTCCTGTTATTATATATGCACTGTGAGTTAAGGGAGGGGTAGTATATTCTAATAAAGATTAAAGAGTAGTATATTTTAATAACTACTAATAACTAAGTCGATAACATAATTTGATATAGCAAAAAAGGGAGGCGTCCTTAATTAGCTGCCTCACTAATTTTTTTTTTTTTTTTCTGTATGTTCCTTAATTTACAAGCCACAAAACAAATCCATAATAAACAAAGTAATATTGAAGGCCCTGCCACCCAAAATTTGTTATGCCACCCGAACCAAATGAACATTGCCAGAGTAGAATGAGTAAGTGATTTATAATTTGCAACAATTCCATATAAATACTCATAACTAGTATTTTTATTCGTAATAATATTACGAGAATATAATTTTTTTTAAAATTACGGTCCACTTTGTTCTAACAGTATAGATTATGCATGACACAAAAGATTTATAAAATTAAACTACTTTTACAAAAAAAAGTCGTAGGTTGACAAAAGTCTCTGGATAAGAAGGCCAAGGTTTCTGAAAATAAAAAATCAAATAACAAAATTTTTAGTTATTATTTTTATATAAAAAAGTCTAATTTTTTATTTGAATTATATTATTTTGTTAATTTTGTTTTCTATAAAACAAAAAGGTAGAAAAGATAGAGAATGAGAGAAAAGAGAAAGAAAGATAAAGATGAAGAATGAGAGTGAGAGTGGGAGTTTGTTAATTTTGGAAGAAAATTTTTTATTTTAATTGTAATAAAAAATATTAGATGACATATTTTGATTTGTCAAATTACTAATATAAAATATAAATTATATATAGAGTGAAAATGGTAGAGATAAACAGAAAAATAGAGAGGTAGATGAGAGAATTTAGGAAGAGAGTTTATTAATTTTGAGAAAAAATATTTTCTCTCAATTTTAATAAGAGAGTGTCATGTGACACATTTAATTATTAAATTAGATAGTAATATATTATACTTAATATAGGTATATTTCAATTTTAATTTTAATATTTTTATTTTAATTTTAATTTTAATGCAATTAAAGAATGTTATGTTGCACATTTTGATTGTCAAATTAGTAATTAGTCATTGATATTGATAATGATATATAACATAGATAGAGTGGTTGAAGCTTTGAAGGAATGACAGAGATAGAGAAAGCAAGAAGGAGGAGCGGAGAACTCTTTAATTTTGTAGAAAAAGATTTGATTTCAAGTGCAATGAGAAAGTGACATGTGACACATTTTGGTTGTAAAATTAGTATGGAGGAGGAAAGAATTTTCCTTAATTTTGGAGGAAAAAATTTAATTTCAATACAATGAGGGAGTGACATATGGCACATTTTGATTATAAAATTAGTAAGGAGTAGAGAAGAATTTCTTAATTTTGGAGGAAAAGATTTGATTTCAATTAAAATGAAAAAGTGACATATAACATATTTTAGCTGTAAAATTAAAAATATATAATAAATATTACCAGAAATTAATTACTTGGTGTTTGGAGAATTTTTTATTTTTAATATTGGAGTAGTAGTGGTATTTTTCTTAAATGTGGATTGTTGGGGGTGTTATACTTAAATGTGGGATCGTTTAACTAGAGAAGCAGAAATTGGACCGTCCGATTTGTTAGAGGTACACAAATCGGACCCAGGGATTTATGAGAGGTACACAAATCGGTCCCAGGGATTTATGTTAAAAAAAAAATTAAAAAATTTTAAGTATAGAAATCGGACCCAGGGATTTGTGTACTTCCACAATTTTGAAAAACACCAAAAATTACAATGTTAAAGTATATCACCACTTTTACTTCCATAACAAAAAAAAATTAGCCGTGTTTGGATCCCAAAGTTACCTTCTGATATCATATAATCTTGAATTATTATGTCACAACAGATAAAATAGACTTCCTGATTTCTAGAAAGGTGTTTGCTATGGTACGATGATAAATTTATATGTACCGATACGTTTAAAATATGGACAAATAATAACAAGCCACATGGAATTTATTTTCCACATCAACATTTAATTTTTGTTTTTTTAAATATATATTATATCATCACTTTTACTAATACACCCATTTAATTAAATAAAAAAAATTATTTTTTATTTAATTTTATAAAAAGTCTTAAACATCCTTCTTTTATTTGATTAGACAAAAATATCTTTTTAAATTAAAAAAATTTTAGAATTCAATTAATCCTAATTTTATAGTTTCAAATAATTTAAACAATAAAACAAAAATATATTAAAAAAATAAAAAATCAAAATTTCTTCATCTTCTCCAATTTTTCTAATCATTCGTGCCCTCTCTAAGCAAAACATATCAAAGAAACAAAAAACCGATCGTTCTTCATCTTCTCCAATTACCCCTCCGAAACAAAGCAGTGAAAGTCTCAAACCTAAACCCTAGGTTCTTTGCCGCCGCCGTCCCAAATCAAGTGGAGGGTTGGGTTCCTCCGGAGGCACGCTAACGCTTCGTTTCTTCCTTCTAGGGTTGATGGAAGTGCCATCGCTGAAGTTGGAGAAAAGAATTGGTCTAAGCTTTTGTCTGCATTACTTCCTTTCGTTGTTGCAGCCACTGCAGTTGCCACTCTTGTTCATGTAAGACCCAGAAATTTCAGAAAAATTTTATTAAGAATTAATTTTGATTTATTTATTCATTACGTACCTTAACCTCAGAAATTATTTTATTAAATATAAATTAAAGCAAATTTTGATTAATTGAGCTTAAAGTAATTAAAGGTTTTATCTGATTTTATAATTATCGAATTATTTTCTATATTTAAATTATAAAGTTTAACAAATGTAAAATAATAAGAATTTTATACAATATACTTTAATTTTATTAAAATTTATCAAATTCCAATTTATCCAAAATTCCTAATTTTATTTTTATCCTAAATTAAACCCTAATTCCTAAATTAAATTCCACAAACCCTAATTTACCACCGCCACCCCCTCACCCCTTAGGCCTCAGCCTTCAGAAAAAACAAAAGAAAACAAAAAGGGGAAAGGAAAACAAACAGAGAGGGGGAAGAAAGGAAAAAAAAAAGGAAAAACGGAAATAGAAAAGAGGGAGAACGAGGAAGGAAGGAGATGGGGGAGAAGAGTGAGGCGGCGTGGTCGGTGTCACTGTCACCGTCGTCGCCGCTGCTGACAGAGGAGGGAGGAGATCTGAGAGAGAAGGAGAGTGTCGCGAGGGAGCCGCCGCGCCGCTCAGAACCGCCGTCGCGTCGCGTCACCGTTTGCACCGGCGCCGAGGAGGACCGCGCGAGAAGGAGGCACAACCGTCGCGCCACCGTCGCTGTCTTCATCGCGTGTGAAGTCGCCGTTGCCAACAATCCCAGCCGCCGCCCAGTTGTGTCGCTGCTATGAAGACCTCGCCGACATCTTCCCCTTCGCAGATTGTCGCCATCTTTGGAGTAGAGAACGAAAGAGATCTCACGGTGGAGGAAACAGGGAGGCGCCGCCATGCAGCCGAAGCCACCGCCGCCGTTGCGCGCTCCGTCATCGCTACTGCTGGGGCTGAACCGCCGTGATCGAGCTTCTGCCGCCTGAAACCCGCCGCCACTGCCACCAGAAACCGCCACTGAGGCCTATGTCAGTTTGGTAAGCTCTAATCTTGTCTCAGATCTTCTTTTCTGTTAAGTTGCTTCTACCGTGAGTTGTTACTGAGGCTGTTCGCATAGGATTATATAGTCACTGCTGCTGCAGAACTATCAGAGCTTTAGGCTATTATTAGAGCTGCTGTCCGGTCAATTTAGAAGCTGCTCCTGTTTCGTTCTATTCTGTTTATCATGGTAAGATTATTCGGTTCCGTTCTTGTTTATCGCAATACTCTATTATCAATCATGTTCTAATATCGCTCAATATCCGTCGCGCGTTAATTCTAAATTATGCCAGATATGTGGTTGTTGCCGTGATCCCTGCGGTTGATTGGAAATTTCTGCGGTTGCTGCCAATTAACATGAGAACAAGGATTTAATGGGTTTAATTATGCAAAAAGGCGACTAATCGAGGTAGGATTTTTCTTAAATCTATTTTACATTACAGGATTGTTATAAATCGATATTAATGCGAAAAATATATTTTTGTGATTTCGTGAGTCTTATGAATTGAATTGAGTTGTTTTGGTTGAATGAGATTATTAGTTCGTTTGATAAACTAATCGATTGAGAAAGTTGGATATTTAGATTAGTTGATTGATGTTGTTAAAATGGTTTTCCTTGAATTATTAGAGAAGATTTATTATTGCCTTTTAGGTTAATTTTGGAACTGTTTTGATTTTAGAAAAGATTTAATATTGAAATTTGATTTGATATTAAACCCGATCTGATATCGGAATTTGATTTTAAAGTAAATTTGGAAAAGACTTGATATTTGAAAACAGGTTATTTATTGAGAATGATTTACTATTTTGGAAATGATTCGAAAAGTGTTTGAGGGATGGTTTGGTTTGAAACTATTTGAGAAGACCGAGAATTCTTAACTATTGATTGATGTTGTTGGTTGAAGTCGATTTAAATTATGATTTATAGGATTGGTTGATTGAATTCTGGATTTTGTAATTTCCTTGGGTTGAGTGCTGTTGTTGTGATAATGGTTATTGGAAGTGATTTGACTGATTAACAGGTGTTTGGTTTGGTTTGGTTGGGACCCAAAAAAGGTGGCAGAATCCGAGTTTTAGAGGAGATGCTGCCAAAAATTTATAAAATTGGAAGTTTTGTTTGAAGTAATTGTTTAAAAAGATTTAGTTCTTAAACGTTATTTGTTTAAGATTGATTTATTTAGAAAAGAAAGAATTATGTTTTGGATTGAGATTGTTGATTAACGGAAAGAAGGATGATGAGGATTGATTTGAAATATGATTTTCGAATGAATTTGGAAATGGGATATGGATTGACGAATGATGATGATACTGAGAATGGCTTAGATATTGATGAATGATGAATGAATTATTTATATGGCTTATGAATTTGAAATATCTGATATACGAGGTTCCCTGGATTAAGTGCCGTGGCTTGCCACCACGTGTACCAGGTTGAAAACTCGATACTCTGTTAACCCTACGACGTAAGTGTGACCGGGCACTATATAAATTTCTGAGAATGTTACCCCCATTGAGCAATATTGATTATTTGAGAAAAAAGCTATACATAGACTGTTGGGGATGCACATCGGGGGACAGTCTAAGGACAATTCAAACTTGTCGGGTTGGCTGAATAACCGACAGATGAGCCTCATCAGCCATAGGACAGGCATGCATCATATGCATTTGTATGCTTTGCTTGGGTTTGAGCTTGTTTTGGTTTGCCTAATTGCTAAACTGTTATTAACTGCTACTTGAACTATTTGCTGTAACTGCTACCTACTTGTGCTTTCCTTGTCTGTCTTGCCTGTGTTTGTCCTAGCGTGCTACATTTGGGAATGAACTTTGGTGCTGAATTAATGACTATGTTGTTTGATTGCGTGGTTGGTTTCTGATTAAGATTTTTTTAATAAGAAAGGAAAGGTTTCGGACTTCTGAAAGATTAAACATTGTTTCTTTGAAAAAGTTTTGAACGATTTCCTATTGGTTTTTTTAAAAAGATTCATAAGGCAATGATAATCACTGAGCTTGAAAACAGTTTCTTATTAAATATCTTCTTATGACAACTTTGAAACACTGTGGTGAGACCATGTGGTTAGGTTCTCACCGCCTACAGCTTTATCTTTTCAAGAACCGGATGAAGCATTATGAAGAGTTATACTGCGTTCGGTTTATATGTTGTATTAATTAGATTATTTTCTTCCCTCGTCTTTGTTATTACAAGTTTGTAAGAGGGATAGGAGTTGTATGTTTTATATGTATATTATATTATGAATTATTATGTAAGGAGTCTTGTATATGAATATATGCCTACTTGTATTTTTCTTAAGATAAAGTATTTATTTCCGATTTTCAAAGAAATCAGCGATACAGTGTCGAATCACAGGCTCCTATTTTAGTATTTAGTATGTAAAGTAGTCGTAATACTTCTTGCTATCAGAGTAGCGCAGCCGGAAGCGTGACATTCTGGTAGTGAGGGTGTTACAGTTCAACCTTCCACTTTCACTTGGTGTGGTTCTCATCGAACTTTTTTCTTTCAAAATTTTGTGAAAAAGAAAAAAAAAGTCATGATAGGATTTCACTGCTTAATGGGTATATTATCATTTTTGTCATCCAATAGATTATAGTAATAAACAAAACAGTTTCTTAATAAAAAAAATTGTGACCCTCTAAATCACACAAGATTTATGAAGTTGTGCCAATCTTTTGTGATCTTTGGAGGCGCTACGAGTGCGTTTCTTTCATTCTGAACTGGGAATGGAGATGTTGTCAAATTCTTAAAATTCAACATCTTCTCTAGGTATTTTCTCTTGATCTCCAATAAATTAGTATATCCAGAGATCACAATTTAGGGTTCTGAACAGGGGGAAGAGGAAGAAGCGGAAGTGCTGAACCTGGGACAGCAGCGGCGAAGAACCTAGGGTTTTGGTTTGGAATTTTCACTGCTTTACTTCTAAGGATGGCAGCAGTACTCGTACCCGCGGTACCCACCCCGCCCCTACCCGGTCGGGGCGGGTTTGAACCCGACCCGGAGCGGGGCGGGTCTGACTCGTGGCGGGTTGATGAGCGGGGCGGGGCGGGGTCGGATTCAGGCTAAACCCACCTCTACCCGCCCCGGAGTGCATATATATATATATATAATTTTTTAGTGATTAGGGTTAGTTGGCTCAGTTCTCACCGCCACTCAGTTACTCGCTCGATTAGGGTTAGCTCACTTCCTCTGTTCCTCAAATCTTCTCCTCTCCAAGACCATAGCCTCGCCGCCTCGGTTCAATTCAACCCACCCAGTGCTTGCCGTCGAATCTGCTCCAGTTCAGCGTCTCCTTCAAGCCGCCTGTGCCTGACTGCCTGTCGCTCCTCCTCCGCGCAACTCGTGACCGCGTCTCTTCTCCCTCAAGCTGCCACTGCCAGTCGCTCCTCCTCCGCGCCGCCTCTCAGTCCGAAATCCTCTGCGCTCCATCCGGCCTCCAAGTCGCGCACTAGACGAGCCACCCCCGTGCCTCCTCTGCATCGGAATCGACCCTCATCCAGTCGTCCGCGCCTCTCCTGGTCCCGAAACGCGCCACCTCCACCAGATTCTCCCCGCATAGCATCGGTACAGTTCTTACCCCTATTCTGTTTCCTTGGTTAACTTTGATGTCATTGAGTTCCTTCATTCAATAATCTTAGCTCAATTACTTTGGAGGAATGTGTCTGTGATTCTGTGAACAGCTTCCAGATTTTTTTTTATTGCCTTTTCACTAATTTGCTTCTTTTTTTTCTTTTTAAATTTCTAGGAAAAGTACTTTTGTTTTTCTCATGGAAATAATATCCAACTAACTAGTAAAATAACGAACTTTAATTTACAAGAGGAGCAAATACTCTAACTTAAAATTTTAGAATTTGTTATGTTGATAAGTTTTGTGGATTGAGGCGACCAAATTAGATTGAAGAATAATGTAACTGTTATTTTTAATGATGGTTTATTCTGAGACTTCAGGTAATCTTGTTAGCTAATATATATTTTCGATATATATTGCTGATTTGGTTGTAAGGAGGTGTCATGGTGCAAGTAGTTGTCAAAGTTTCTTTGACCTGTGTGCCTATTCTTTTCCATTATTGTACTCTTACATATTTTGGACAAATTTATGTTGTTTTAAAAATAATATAACTGTTATCTTTAATGATGGTTTATTCTGGGAGTGGCTGCTGCCTGCTGAAATTAGATATTCTTGAAGCATAGATATTCTTTTATTGCTAATGATGCCACTTTTGATTAAGTTAATTATACAGGAGAGGTAAAACATGTTTAGTATCCCAAGGAGGAAAAATTTAAAGAAAGCAAATGGTAAAATCCACATCATAGTAATATCAAAAAAGAAATAAGTATGGAAGTCAATTCTCTAGTAATATCTACAATTAAGAAAATGCGAAGAAATAAGTATTAAAAACAGAGGTCGATATTCTTTTACAAATGAAAACATCTTATGCATGTGCTAGTTTATTACAACTCATTTTTTTATAATGATATTTCTCTTTTTCTTGATTAATTTGGTTAGAACTCAAACACTTAATAGCTAATCTTATTACTTCAGCAGACATACAATAAGTTCACTCCATATGTTATACCTTAATTACTTCTCAACTTCTTGTTTGAACAATTCTACCGGTACAACACCAATAGAATCATGATTATTACTGCCCAATATATCCTTATCCTGCTTCTCAAAAACCAGAATATGTATTAATTCAATTGAACTATCAAAACATTAGTCATCACATGCTCAATAAATTAATTATATGTCATGAAATGAAACTTAGAAAATATTTTTTGAATCATAAAACTCTAGAGAATGAAAAACAATTACCAGGTTGTTTGATGTTGAACCATTTATCCGTTGTGGCCTGGTATTAAGATCAAACAGTTTCTTGTCCATTTTTCTATCACTATCAATATTATTTTCTAGCATTGTAACTGATATAACCTTGTGATTGTGACTCTGGTGGTTATCTCTTGCATTTAGCTTGATTGATTGACTCTGGTCTCTCCTTGGTTCATTTTGATCCAAAGTTTGCAATCCAAATTCATCCAATCCACCAGTTTTGTCACTTAGAAGTAAAGGTGATATATTGATTAATCTTCATTTATGTTAATTTTTTTCATAGTACCAATTAATTTGTTAATTGTTATCTCTTTTAATTTTCAGGTTTAAATCTTGATTTGCAAACTTTTAATGATGATGAAGATGTTGAAAGTGATCAAGAATAAAGTTGAAGATCATTTTATATCTAATATTGTAATTTCTTTATTATGGTATTAAATTTGTAGTGATCTAACAATATTTTTTTTAATTTCAAGTTATTTTAGCTAATGACATTGTATGAATTTTATGTTTGTATTTTAATTTATCTATGAATTTTAAATTTTTGTCTTAATTTATATATGAATAGGTAAAAATTAAAATATTTAATTTTTACTGTGGCGGGTCGGGTGGGGCGGGTTCGGGTTCTGCTATTTACTACCCGCGGGTAGTGATGGGGCGGGTAGTATATGCATGTCAGGACGGCGGGGCGGAGTCGGGTAGGGCAAAAACCCGCCCCTACCCGCCCCACTGCCACCCCTATTTGCTTCAGAGGGGTAATTGAAGAAGATGAAGAATGATTGATTTTTTGTTTCTTTGATATGTTTTGCTTAGAGGGGGCACAAATGATTAGAGAAAGTAGAGAAGATGAAGAAATTTTGATTTTTTATTTTTTTTTAATATGTTTTTGTTTTGTTGTTTAAATTATTTGAAACTATGAAATTAGGATTAATTGAATTCTAAAATTTCGTTAATTTAAAAGGATATTTTTTTCTAATCAAATAAAAGAAGGATGTTTAAGACTTTTTATAAAATTAAATAAAAAATATTTTTTTTATTTTTATTTAATTAAAGGGGTGTATTAATAAAAGTGGTGATATAATATATATTTAAAAAAATAAAAATTAAATGTTGATATGAAAAATAAATTCTACGTAGATTGTTATTAGTTGTCCATATTTTAAACGTATCAGTACGTATGAATTTATCATCGTATCGTAACATACACCTTCCAAAAAAGCTTTAATAAAAATAAGATTATATGCTGAGTCTAAGATGTAACTATATGTATGTTTCCATATGCCAATGTCTCATTGAATGTGAAATGTGTGACCAATATCAAAATAAGTACAAAGCAACTAATATAATATCATATCAAAAAGTCTAAAGTCAGCATTTTTATTAAAATTTGACCAATACTTAACCAGTAAAAAAAATGAGTAATCTCACACTATTAAATAAAATTTCACACCATTAAAAATATCAATAATAATTAATTGATAATTATAAATTACAAAATTTACTGACTTTCTAGCACTCTTCACTGACTGTCACTCTTGATTTATGCCATCATCTACTCTTGATTTATGCCACCATTGAAACCCAGCAGCGGGTTTTTTATTCCATCTAACCAGCTGAACTAATAAAGGTTCTACTTACTTCAGCAAGAGGTGACCAATCGTCGGAATGAGTAATGATAATAAATTACATATTTTTATTATTATTTTATTTTATATTTTGCATTAGGTGAACCAGTCATACTAAATGTATAGCTTCTAAAGATATGTAGTAACTTGGCAAAGGAGAATATAAAGATGTTCTACTTATCAATATTATGTATATCAGACACAAATAAATACAAAATTAAACACTTGAATACTTACCTTCACTTCATAAAGTATTTTCTACAATAACCGCTTGTCCGTATTTGTTATAGACCAAAATTTAAATTTGCGCCTGTACCTTCAGTTCCATTGATCTAACTCCTAAAATTTTATCAAAACCCAATGAAATTATTCCAAAAATTTATATAAACTCTCTTTTAAATTTATTTTTTATAGCTTCTAATGTACATTATAGTTTAAATACCCTAACTAACTTGACTTCTTTTTAATGAAAAAGACTAAAAAAGAGAACAATTACACAGGGGAAGAAAGAGCACGGGGGAATTGTAAGTTAAGTTGAACAGTATAAGCATATATTATTCACTAAAATAAAAAATTTAAACGTATTTCACAACCACAATAAGAAAAATCACATCAGCAAACAAGCTTCATCATTAAAGAGACCAGGTTCCTTGAGATATATAACCTCTTCAAGGTCTTGCGTGTAGAAAAGTCTAGAATCCAAATCAAGAAATATGAATTCTATGAGGAAGCTATTCTTTAAATAACAAATAGGAAAGATGATATAAACAAATTATTATCAATAAGCACAAGCCAATAATGTAAACAAGAGGCTAAATTCTCCTGATCAACAGTGGCATAAACAAATGAAAGAGACATACATTACCAGACTATAATTCATTGCATGCATGAATTCCCTTCATTGATCAATACATATATCAAACCAAAGGAGAAAGAGAATCATGAAAAATTAAAGAAAAAAGAAGCATAAAGATAAACTATGGTTCAGTAGAAATAGATAGAAGATCAGTTAAATAAAGAGGGTAAGGATCGCATATATTCATGCAATTAAAGACATGTATAATGGGGCTACAACTAGTGTGGAAACTCAAGGTAGTGTGACAGAGGAATTTTCTATTGCTATAGGATTACATCAGAGATCATTCTTAAATTCATACATTTTCACATTAGTCTTGGATGTACTCATAGAGCATATCCAAAAGTCTGTGCCATGGTACATATTTTTTGCCAATGATATCCTCCTTATGGGAGAGTCAATAGAAGACCTAAATAAAAAGTTTGATTTATGAAGAGAAACTATAGAAGTGTATGATTTGCGTATAAGCCGTAGCAAGACATAATATATGAAATGTAAGTTCGGCCATCGAAGAAAAAATTCTAATACAGAAGTGAATATTGGAGAAAACATCCTACGAAATGTTAAAAATTTTAAATATCTTAGGTGCATCATATAGGATAATGGGGAGATTGAACAGGATGTAAATCATAGGATTTAAGTAGGTTGGTCAAAATAGCGGAGTGTGTCTGATTTTATATGTGACAAAAAAGTGTTTTCAAAACTTAAAGGTAAATTCTATCGCACTGCTATCAGACCGGCTGTGCTTTATGGTACAGAGTGTTAGACGGCCAAAGAAGAGCATGAACATAAGTTAAGTGTGGCAGAGATGAAGATGTTGAGATGGATGAGTGGTCATACGCAGTTGGATAGAATAAGGAACGAATATATAAGAGAAAGAGTTGGAGTAGCACCTATTGTGGAAAAGATGGTAAAATCGTGTCTCAGCTAGTTTGGACATGTGAGAAGATAGAAGACCGACAAAGTACCCAGTCAGGAGGGTGAATGAGATGGAAGATGGATAAGGGGTGAAAAGCAGAGGAAGACCTAAGAAGATCATCCATGAGGTGGTCAAATAAGATCTACATATAAACGGTCTCTCTGTAGACATATGATACATACATGATAGAACTCAACAATGTCGTTTGATCCATGTAACCGACTCCACCTAGTAGGACAAGGCTTTATTGTTGTTGTAAGCATACTACTACCTTCAATACTAATACGAGTGAAAACATTCTTTCACATGCTAGGCCACCTAGGCTGCTTTATTATTTTTTTCTGAACTTAGCTACATAACAATGAATCCCAATCTAAAAATAGTTAACATGACAAATAGTACATATAAACCCTAAAACAAAAATGCAAATAGAAATCAAACATAACCAACTTGCACATAAAAAACTTAATCACAATATCTGACTTAAGAAAACCTCGAAAGAGTACATAGTGCTTGTTACCCTACATGTGAAGCAATGTACGTGTTTTACACCAAAAGAAAACTGAAAAGTGGAATAACAGAACAATTTCT
Organism: Arachis hypogaea; assembly: GCF_003086295.3. Lineage (NCBI taxonomy): Eukaryota > Viridiplantae > Streptophyta > Magnoliopsida > Fabales > Fabaceae > Arachis > Arachis hypogaea. The sequence goes on along the minus strand of NC_092053.1, from coordinate 22,559,816 downwards.
TATGTCATTTAATAGTAAAATAGCTGAAACTTCTTTATATGACACCGATACACCAAACACTTAAGAGAAGTAAGAGAATATACAAGGCACAATCAAGAAAGAAGACAAAAAAGAAAGGATTAGGACTAAATTAATCAATAAAAATTATTTGTTCTTGTCCAATTTTCAAAAAACAGATTTTGATAACTAATGCCAATAACATTGATTATTTTAATTTTACCAGCAAAATTTTTTACATACAATGTCAATACAGTAGTATTCTTGCGTTCAGAACTACAAAAGCTAAATGTATTAATTTATATATGATTTCTGATGAACTTGTTATACGTGAACAGATTATTTACCCATCTCAAGGACAAAAAGCTTCTTGATTCAGTTCTTTACTTTTATTTTGAAAATTATTAGCAAGCTACATTAATTTACATTATTTTGATTTATGTATATTAAAAGAGAAGAAAAATATGCCTAACATTGTGGCGGCAACACTTTACAGAAGTATCGGTGCATCTTGCAAATCAGGATTTTACTTTAACCCTTTTTGTCATGTGCTCTTGGCAAGAACAAAATCAAAATAAAAGAGTACATTGAAACCAAATCAAAAAGAAAAAGTATAATGTGAATCAAATTGAAATCTAAAACCAAATTAAAAGAGAAATTTTTTTAGATGCCAATAATCTGAACCAAGAATATAGGCATACCTAAAAATGAGACAAGAGGGAGGAGAGAGCATATCAGCGGTGGGCCCACTAGCAGGGAAAAGCGCAACGCAACTAGTACTGACGGGCGATGCTACAAGGCGACAAGTATTTGCGATTGGAGATTTGTTTCGTGCCTCTACTCCTGTGAGATCCGGAAAAATTATAAAAGGATTTAATAAGGTAATTAATAATTAAATTGAAATAGTTAAAACGCGTTCGGACGGGGTCAAAAATCAAGACTTAGGAATTTGAAAATTTAATGATGATAATTGGATTCAACGAATTTTTTCGAGTGAAAAAATATAATTTTCTGTGGAAATATGCGTAAAAATGTGTACTGGTATTCTAGCCAGCTATATTGGCTTAAGGCTTAGTTTGGTAAAATTTTTACTTTTCAAAATAAGCTTATAAAAGCTAACTTTTAAAAGATAGTTTTTTAAAAGTTGTAGCATTTATGTTTAGTAAATCAGATTAAAAATAGCTTTCAATAAAACAAGCAACAACAATTACATTTGGTAAAATAGCTTTTAAATTTTGAAAAGTACAAGTCAACTTTGAAAAGCTCTATCTTAGGTGCTTTCAAAAGTACCCCGATCTTTTAAAAACTGCAAGCACAAGCACATGATCTTTTTTATTTACCAAACCAAGCCTAAATATGCCCGGTACTGTGAGTGAGGAAATTAATTTATTAGTGAACAAGTTAAGAAGTTAAAATTTATGAATTTGAAAAGTGAAAATAATTAGAATACAAATTAAAGCGCTAATTTTAAAGGTTTTGGGTCAAAGTTATGCCAATGGGCTAAACCAAGTGAACTGAGATCAAGTGAGCCCAAGCTCCCATATATATACCTACATTTAATGAGATTTTAGCATTATTCTTCTCCATTTAATGAGTGAGGGCCAAAATTGAGAGAAGAGAGAAGAGAGAAGAGAGAAGAGAGGAGAAAACCTAACCCTAGCTCTACCTTCAAACTTCCATAACTTTTGATTCAGAACTCTGATTGACGAGCTATTTATGGCCACGCGCCACTCTTCTTACCCTCTTCTATTCTATATAGGTATTGTAGTGAGTATCTTGTTGTCTTCTACTCAGTTTCATTTTTCTCTCTAAATTCGTGTTTTGGTTTGTGTTTTGACAAAATCTTGTGATTTCGGTTGTTTAGGAATATTCTAGTATGAATTTCATCAACCAATTTCAGTGGGTAAAGGTAAGAAATACTTTTTTCCTTTATTTATGAAGTTTTAAGAAATCCTAGAGTTTGAATATTGTGCATGCTATGTGAAATGAGTGTAGATTGAGTACTTGAGGCATTGAATTGAGTATTAGTGGTGTTTGAGTTTGGCAGAGGTGAAGTTGGGAATTGGTCTTAGTGGATTTCAAGTTGAGAGTTTGGTCTTATCGTCACTAAAGTACGGTTTAAGTTTCATTTAAGTACCGTGTGGTGTGATGAGAATTCTTAGGCTAGATACCCCCTAGAATTAGGTTTGAATTGTGTAATTAGTTGGTATTGATATGTATAGTTGATATGTTGTGAAAATTAATGATTGGTTGAGAATTGTGTAAATTTGCATAATTGGTGTGTTGAGAAATTTAATGAATTAGATAATGATTATTTGGTTTGTAGAATATGTATTGAATTTGTGAATTTGGGCCGGATACCAGAGAAAGGTAAGTACGGTAAGTGATGATTGAATTGTGTGATGATGTATGTAATTGAATGGAAATCTGATAATGAATGAGTGAAAAGTAGGCATGATTGCTAGAAAATTTGAAATTGAGGATTGAGATGTGAAATTGATGGAATTTGAGTTGAATTGTGTAATTGGGGTAGGTTTAGATTTGATTGAGTGTAAAAATGTGAAATAGGTTGGTTGGTGGTAAAATTGTCGAGAAAAATGAATTTGACTTGTGAACAATTGGAAGGATTGGTAAATATGTGTTTTTAGTAAAATAGATTTTTTGCCAATTTTGCTGAGCCGTAACTCAGTCCTTGAAATTGGAAAACTTTTAAAATTGGATTTTTATGAAAATTCAGTTATTGATCTTTCCAACGGTTCAAAAATGGTTGAAAAATAAATTTTGTACTAAAAGATACGAAGGTTTGAAAATTAGGTTCAAAAACTGATTTTTACACTTAACAGCTTTTAAGCAATTCTGCAACATTCGCGTATGCGGAGGTGCCATGCGGCGCGGACACTAAGCGTTGTCCAGTGGTCCCGCATATGTGGCAGTGTCAAAATTGCCCATTCGTGTACACGGACGTAGTATGCGACGCGAGGGAAAGCTCCTGTCTTCAATACTCGCGCACGCGAACAAGTACTCGCATATGCGACACCCAAAATTTCAACTATGCGTACGCGAGCCCCATGCATACCGTACGCACAACTCTCAGAATTTGAAAAAAAGTGTATTTTTAAGTCTTTTAACCGTTCATTTAGCCTCCTAAACCTTTATAAAATTCAATACGAGTTTAGAGCTGGTGGAATTAAAGATGGAAGAGTTAAGGATAAAGTCAAATGAGTTGAGTTAGTAAAATTGAGAGAAATGAACAAGATGTTAAGTGAAAATGATGTTGATTATGAAATTGCTAATGAGAATGATGATGATTATGAAATTGACAATGAGAATGATGATGAATTATGAGATTGATGATGAGGATGATAATGGTTATGAGATTGTTATCTAAGCTTGATTCTAATTTTAATACACCTGCCTGGATAGATGCAGTAGCATTGATCCGCTTGCTCCGGGTTTAGTTTGAGTCTCCTGGGGTAGATGTAGTGGTTAGCCCCCACTTTCTTCCATTCGAGAATGAGTTGAGATTTGTGAAATTATCTGAGTTTCGAATTTCTTTGGGTAGATGCAGTGGGTCGCCTCCACTTGCTCCAAGTTGAGATATGAGATTCTGTTGACCCTGTGTCGTAAGTGTGGCCGGACACTTATACCTTTCCGGATGAGCTCTCCCCCATATATATATATATATATATATATATATATATATATATATATATATATATATATATTATGATTTTGAGTTTGGGGATGCGCGCTCGCAAGGACTGTCCAATGGTTAGTTAACAGGACATGTCGGGTTGGCTATATAATCGACAGATGATATTATCAGCCATAGGGTAGGCATACATCATTTGCATATGTTTGATTTGTTTGGATTTGCTTATTTGTATTAGTTTGCCTAATTGTATATGCCATACTATGTGATTATGTGCTATTTGCCTTACTTGAATCTACTTGTGTATTACTTGTCTGTATTGCTTGTGTTTGAAACACCGAGAAGTTCCTCATGCTGGTGTTAGTTGACGCTGAGGGCGGTCCTTGTTGAAATAAAATGATGAGATGATTGATTAACAATGATAAATATTAAATAAGATGATTTGAATTTCCTGGGTAGACGCAGTGAAGTGATTTTACTTGCTCCAGGTGAAGATATGAGGTATTGATATAGAATTACTGAGTTGAATAGCTAGTGTTGGTTCTGTTTATAATTCTGGTTCTGTTATGTTGGAGAGTTGGAAAGTTAGAAAAGATGAGAAAGATGAAATAGATCTAGTATTTTCTTATGACAGTTGCCTATTTATGGATTAGTGAGAACTTAGGATGAATATTTGATGAAAGGAAACTTAGGATGCTTATTGAGTTTCTATTATAGTGAGCTGTGATTCATCTGAAAGATGGCGAAGATCATTGGAATCCTATTTTATTTTTTCTTAGAATCTCTTTGTATTTATCTTGAAAACTTATATGTGAATTTATCATTTTGAAAAATTTGTCTATAGAGGCTTTGATGTATATTTTGGGAGAGATAGGAAATATTATTGTCAACTGATTTTTAATTATGTAACCCTAGCCGGCCTAAACTTCGCAGGTCGTGACTAGTGGCTATTATACTATGTTTATATATAGGTATATATTGTCTTTATTCTATTCCTCTTTTACTGTTTTATTTCACATTTAGCCTTCTGATCGCGCTTTATCCTTTCTTCGTTACATGTACATACGCTCGCAATTTTCTTTACTCTTTTCAGGCTTCTCATTTAATAAATTCTTTCAAATATATATAATTATTATAAATCTACCTTGAGTCGTACCACTTTATTATCATTGACTTATGACTCGAGTATAAGAATATGGATATTAGGGTTACAGCTCCCGTTCTTGTTCGCACCAAGAAGATATAATAATCTGCAAATCTTGACTGTATATATCCAAATTTGCAGCGATTTCCACTGTACAACCGCTGTTCAGGGCAGTTTTGCGATTTCTACTGAATCGTAGTTTATCTCCACCGTGATTCTGTCAATCTACAGTGAGTATGAAAAAGATAATTTTACTGTAAGATTAGATGAAAAATTAAATTTATGTAAGAACAATAATGAAATTATAAAAAAAAAAAGTGAATGATTACATCAATAAAAAATCATAAACAATTGTAAATTTTATTTTAAAATGATCAATTTTGATAAAAAAAAATACATTTTTATTTTATGAAGTAGTTAAAAAAGTATAACAGATTAAAAAAAATTAAATAGAATATTTTGCTTCTAAAATTTAAACTCATAAACGATAAAAAAAATCACTAGTCTTTAGTCAGTCGAAATTAATTATAAAAATTATAATAATTGATATATATATATATATATATATAATTAATTAATACACACGTGTTAATTATATATAACTGGCAATCTATAATTATTAATGTAAATATCATATAAATAATTTAAATATTAATTATGTATGATTGATAAATAGTATAATTAGAATAATTTAACAAATAGTATAATTATTTATTAAATATTAATTTTTATATAATTATAAAAAAATTTAAATAAATTAAAAAAATATGGATACTGATATTAGAATATATTACATCATTATTTTTTACATCAAAACATTATTCGCTATAGAATAATATATCGTGATTGTTGTGATAAGTGTGAAATGGATTTGAGGTGGATGACCATTTCTTTATGTTATTGAGAATATCAAGAGAGATTGTATAATTAATTAAGTTTGAAAAGGTGACCCCTTATATGTATATAAATAGAGATTTTGTTCTGAAGGAAGATATACACATGAATAATAAACATCTCTCTCTGTATACAAAACTTTTTTCCTCTCTCTTTTATACGTTTCTAATATACATAATAATAGTAAATATATAAGTTACTTATATTATTATAGTGGGATAATTATATTGGTGAATATCAAAACTAGAGTCTTCTATTTACATTTTTATTTTATATTTATTATATTTTCTTTATTTATTTTACAACACGTTATCAGTACGAAACTATAACCAAGTTTTAGAAAGACTCCAGGTAAGAAATTTTTATTATGTCGAAACTCTCTCATCTTGAATTCAATACTTTTGATATATCTGAAAACAACTATTTATCATGGATACTAGGTGCTAAAATCCATCTTGATTCAATGGATCTTGGAGATACCATTAAGGACGAAAATAATACATCCCAAAAGGATAAAGCCAAAGTCATGATTTTTCTTCGTCATCATCTTGACGAAGAATTGAAAAATGAATATCTTACATTAAAAGATCATGTAGATCTGTGGAAAGACCTTGAAGAAAGGTACAATCATCAAAAGACGGTGATACTTCCTCAAGCCCGATATGAATGGACGCACTTGCGTCTACAGGATTTTAAATCCATAAATGAATATAATTTAGCAATTTTTTGAATTACCTTACGAATAAAATTATGTGGGGAAAAGATATCTGATAATGATATGTTAGAGAAAAATTTCTCGACCTTCCATGCCTCGAATGTGCTCCTGCAGCAGTAGTATCGAGAAAAATGATTTAAAAAATATTCTGAGTTAATTTCTTGCTTTCTTGTTGCTGAACGCAACAAAGAATTACTTTTAAGAAATCATGAAGGGCGCCCAGGTAGAGCCGCCCTATTTTCTGAAGTAAATGCGACAAATCATGACCCCTAGAAGAGGTAAATGGCAAGGTTTTGATAACAAGAAAAATTATGGAAGGAAGAAGAATTATATTCGCAAGAAAGAATCTCACCAGAAGTGGGATAAAGAAAGAAACAATGGGCAAAATAAATCAATTGAGGATAAATATTTCTGTTGTAGTGGAAAGGACCATTGGTCACGTACCTGTCGTACCCCAAGGCTCCTAGTCGATCTTTATCAAGCATCTTTGAAAATGGACGACAAAGGAAAAGAGTCGAATTTTTGTTTCAAATGATGTTAAAAATTCTACCACTCATTACGATATATCTGATTTCTTTGAGGATCTTGAAAGAAATATTGGCCATTTGATCAATGATGGAATAATTTAATATGTGTTTGTTAAGTGTTCATGTGAATAAAGAATATAAGAAACGTCTTGTTAAGGTTTATGCATTTGAACTTCAACATTACTGAATGTGCTAATAATAATAAAATTTTTAGTATATACTATACTTCTTAGAAAAATATTTTTAATCAAGAAAATAAGTTTACTGCATAAATATTTCTACTCATTTTATTATTATTTGTTTTTGAAGAAAATGACAAGGACATATAGTGAAGATATTTGCCTTGCGGATAGTGCAAGTTCGCATACTATTCTTAAAAGTAATATATATTTTACCCATCTTATGCCAAAAGAAGAATATGTTAATACTATTATTGGCTCAAGTAATATGATAGAAGGCTCCGAAAGAGCTACAATTTTGTTTCCTGGAGGAACAAAATTCATAATAAATAATGCACTATTGTCTACTAAGTCTCTAAGAAACTTATTGAGTTTCAATGCTATTCGCAGAAATGGATATCATATTGAGACAATGAATGAGGAAAATCATGAGTATTTGTATATCACAACCCATGATTCAAATAAAAATGTTATATTAGAAAAGTTACCCTCTCTTTCATCTGGGTTGTCTTATACTATAATTAGTGCAATTGAATCACATGTTATTGTAAACCAGAAGTTTATTATCCCAAATGAATTTATAATTTGGCACCACCGATTGGGTCATCCAAGAACAACCATGATGTGGAGAATTATTAAAAACTCCCATGGACATTCACTAAAGAGCCAAAAGATTCTTAAATCTAGTGAATTTCGTTGTGCTGCATGTTCTCAAGGGAAGCTAATTTTAAGACCATCACCAGTAAAGATTGGATTTGAGTCCCCTTAATTCCTAAAAAGGATTCAAGGTGATATATGTGGACCTATTCATCCACCATGTGGATCTTTTAGATATTTTATGGTCCTAATAGACACATCTTCGAGATGGTCACATATGTGCTTATTATCTTCTCGGAACCTGACATTTGCAAGATTACTTGCTCAAATTATTTGATTAAGAGCATAGTTTCCAGAAAATCCAATCAAAGCAATTCGTCTTGATAATGCTGGTGAATTTACTTCCCAAGCATTTGATGCTTATTGTATGGCTAATGGAATAAGTGTTGAACATCTAGTAGCTCCTGTTCACACACAAAATGGGTTAGTAGAATCACTTATTAAACGTCTCCAATTGATTGCTAGACCCTTACTTATGAGAACAAATCTCCCAACCTCATATTGGGGGTATGCTATTTTACATGCCATAGCACTTATTCGTTTGAGGCCAACGAGTTACCATTAGTTCTTCCTTATACAATTAGCTTTTGGCCAGCAGCCAAATGTTTCCCATTTAAGAATATTTGGGTGTGCGATATATGTTCTTATTGCACCACCTTCTCGCACCAAAATGGGACCCCAAAGAAAATTAGGGATATATGTTAGATATGATTCTCCCTCTATAATGAGGTATCTTGAGATACAAACTGGAGATGTATTTAAAGCCCGGTTTACGGATTGTCATTTTGATGAATCAAAATTTCTAACATTAGAGGGAGAGAATAAGCTTTCTGAAAAGGAACTTAATTAGAATGCATCATCCTTGATGCATTTAGATCCTCGATCAGGGCAATGTAAACTAGAAGTTCAAAAGATTATACATTTGTAAAAAATAGCAAATAAATTTTCTGATGCATTTTCTAATATGAAAAGGATTACTGAATCCTATATACCGGTTGAATATGTTTCGATTCGAGTTGATGTCCCAGTCAAACAAATTGCCACCAAAGCAAATTCACGCTAGAAGCGTGGCAGGCCTGTCGGTTCCAAAGACAAAAATCCTCGAAAAAGAAAAGAGGTAAATACTATTCTTGTTGAAAAAGACACAGTAAAGACACCTGTAGTTGTTCAAAATTCTGATATAGTTTTAACGCCAGAAGACGTTCAGGTACCTGAAAATTATGAAAATGACGAGATCTCGATAAATTATGTCTTTACAGGAGAGAAATGGGACCGAAATAAGATAATTGTCAATGATATATTTTCATATAATGTGGCATTAAATATCATACATGATATTAAGGATCTTTAGCCAAGATCAGTCGAAGAATGTCGACAAAGAAATGATTGGCCAAAATGGGAAGAAGCCATGAAGGTTGAGTTATATTCACTAGCAAAACGTGAAGTCTTTGGACCTGTAGTCCGTACACTAGAAGATGTAAAACCTGTTGGATATAGATGGGTATTTGTGAGAAAACAGAATGAGAAAAATGAAGTTGTGCGCTATAAAGCCCGACTTGTGGCACAAGGTTTTTCACAAAGACCCGGTATATATTATGAAGAAACATATTCCCCTGTAGTGGATGCAATAACATTGCGTTATTTGGTCAGTTTATCCGTATATCATAAACTACATATGCATTTAATGGATGTGGTAACAGCCTATTTATACGGATCATTAGATCGTGATATATATATATATATATATATATATATATATATATATATATATATATATATATATATATATATATATATATATATAATATGAAAGTCCCTGAAGGACAAAAGATATCTAAACCATCCAATGAATATTCGCAGGGGTTATACTTAGTCAAATTGCAAAGATCTTTATATGGTCTAAAGCAATTTGGACGAATGTGGTATAATCGTCTTATTGAGTCTCTGGCCAAAAACGGATTCAAGAATGATGATATCTGTCCATGTGTTTTCATAAAGAAATCTGCATTTGGATTCATTATAATTGTTGTGTACGTTGATGATTTAAATATCATTGGAACTCCTGAAGAGATTCCAACAATTATAAAAAATCTAAAAGAAGAGTTTGAGATGAAAGATCTTGGAAAGACTAAATTTTGTCTCAACTTGTAGATCGAACATACAAAAAATGATATCTTTATTCATCAAACAACATACACAGAAAAGATCTTGAAGAGATTTTATATGAATAAGTCACATCCGTTAAGTACCCCAATGATCGTAAGATCTTTGGATGTGGAAAAGGATCAATTCCGTCCTAAAGAAGAGAATGAAGATATCCTTGGTCCTGAAGTACCATATCTTAGTGCCATTGGAGCGCTAATATATCTTGCTAATAATACATGACCCGATATATCATTTGTTCTAAATTTACTAGCAAGGTATAGTTCCTCTCCAACCAGAAGACATTGGAATGGAATCAAGCAAATTTTTCGATATCTTCATGGAACGGTTGGTATGAGATTGTTTTATCCATATGGATCAAAGTCACAATTAGTTGGCTATGATGATGCTGGATACTTGTCTGATCCACATAAAGGGAGATCTCAAATAGGATACTTGCTCACATATGGTGGTACAGCTATATCATGGAGGTCCACAAAACAGACGATTGCAGCAACATCCTCTAATCATGTTGAAATACTAGCGATACATGAAGCTAGTCGTGAATGTTTTTGGCTCAGGAGTTTGATTCAATATATTCTGTCATCATGTGGATTGATTAACCATAAGATAGCTCCAACTGTCCTGTTTGAAGATAATACAGCATGTATTGCTCAACTTAAGGATGGATACATCAAAAGTGATAGAACAAAACATATTTGTCCCAAATTTTTCTTTACTCATGATCTTCAAAATCAAGGGACAATTGATATCCAACAGATCCGCTCAAGTGATAATCTGGCAGATTTATTACAAAGTCACTCCCAAAATCCTCTTTTGAAAGATTGGTACATCAGATTGGGATGCGTCGTTTCCGAGACAATAAATAATATCGACAAAAGGGGGAGACTGTGCTCTTTTTTTCTTGGTCAGGTTTTTTTCCATTGGATTTTTCTTGACAAGGTTTTTAATAAGACAGTCTCCGTCAAAGGATATTGTACTCTTTTTCCTTTACTAAAGTTTTTTTCATTAAATTTTTCTTTAGTAATGTTTTAACGAGGCATAATCCTAAATTGTCATCCAAGGGGAAGTGTTGTGATAAGTGTGAAGTGAATTTGAGGTGAATGACTATTTTTCTATGTTATTGAGAATATCAAGAGAGATTGTATAATGAATTAAGTTTGAAAGGTGACCCCTTATATGAGATTTGGATCCTCTAAAGTTTGAATTTCACTTTAGAGAATAAAATGTGATCTCTCACTATTTATTTCATATGTGGGACCAAAAATAAATATAAAAAAGAAACCATTTAAAGGTAGAAATATCACACTTTATTCTCTAAAGTAAAATTCAAATTTTAGAGGATCCAAATCCCCTTATATGTATATAAAAAGGGGTTTTGCTCTGAAAGAAAATACACACATGAATAATAAAAATCTCTCTTTATACAAAATTTTTCTTTTTTTCTTTTATACGTTTTAATATATATAATAATAATAAATATATAAGTTATTTCTATTATTATAATAGGATAATTATATTGGTGAATATTAAAATTAGAATTTTTTATTTATATTTTTATTTTATATTTATTATTTATTTATTTATTTTACAACATGATGATAATTATTTGAGTGGACTGGCCTTAAAAGTATCTAAAATGTCATTGTATCTTTTATTTCCTAGAATGATCAGGGACTTATGCGATCATTAAAATATTTTCCAAATAAGATCCAAATTGTACAACAAATATAAGCCAACTAAGCAGCCTCGTGGGATTTAGCTGTATGGCGCATTTTGTGATCACAAATTGATCTCATCTAAATCTCAACCCAAAAGCAAAGGCAAAGTCAGATATGCTATGTGGAGGCCGTTTCTCTATCCTCTCACGTATAAATACTCAGTTTTATTATATGTACATTAAAAAATCAATTATTAAATTAATTATATATATATATATATAATTTTTTTAAATAATATATATTTATATTTAGAATACTATTTATATAAAATGAATTTTAAGAGCACATATTTAAATATATAATAATAATTTATTTATAAATTTTTAATATATTTAACATATTAAAAATATAAAAATTATATTTTTAAAAAACTTTAATCCAATACTTTAAAACGCATGTTAATAAGATTTTTATATTTATATTATTCTAATTTTTTTTTCAAATAAACTAGACCATTTTCAATCTTAAATATTACATATATCACAAACTTATACACCCATCTACCCACACACAATTATATGAATTCTTGTATTCTATTATATGGGTTAAACCCATGTTTTTAACGCGAGTGCAGCTACATGAAAACCAACAAATCTATCAATTGTGCCAAATTTTATCTCTATATTATTTTAAATATTTTTTAAAATTTTTTATTTTTAAGGTGTATTTATTTGAGGTGAAAATGAGAGAAAAGAAAAAGAAAGAAAAGAAATTAAAAGAAAAATAGTTATTTTTCTTTATTTGGTTGAGGAGAAAAATAAGAGAAGAAAGATGAATGAAAAAATATTAGTGAGATGCACCAAATTTTTTTTCTCTAACAATAAAAAGAAAATAAAAAAAAACTAATTCTCTCTCTACTTTTAATATTACTTCTTTACTTTTTTTAATATAAAAATAAAATTATTTTTTTATAATATTTCTTTTCTTCTTATTTTTTTTATTTAAATATATCTAAAAATAAATAAAAATTCACTTAATTTTTTATTTTTTTTTTATTCTTTTCTTCTTTATTTTTTTCTTTCCAATCAAACATAGGTTTACTTAGTCCAACGAATAGATTAAGCATTCGACAAAATTAGTTAAATATTTAATATGTTCTATTCTATTTCATGATCACGTGGCCCTCATCAATACCAAGTGGGCTTTGATGGCCCATTGCCAGTTATCAAACTCACTTTGTGATTTTGTGAACGTTGTTTCTGACTTAGCTCCAGCTCCCAAAACGTTACAAACAAGGAAGTAAGGAACTTGCCTTACCCTAGCCGAATTAACTTTAATAAATTAAAATCAAAAATATTTTTTTTATTCCTTAAGAACCAATCAATCATCAAACGTTCGAATTTCAAAATAGTGTGTCAAGCACTAGTGAATTGACCACGCTTATTTCTCCAACCGAGTTAACTTAACACATGCCAACCAAGTATTGGTCAAAATATCTTGAGTCATCACTCTTAATCACATTAATATAAACCTACCAACAAAACAAAACACACATCAACCACGTCACTAACCAAATACCAAGTCTTAAAGCTGGTCAATTTAAACCTTCATGAACCTTCCTCTTTGTAAATTGTAACACCCTCTTATGATATAAACCACCCTCTTCAAATCCAACCCATAAACTAGAACTTCACACATTTTTCAACTCCCTTTTACAAGTCTTCAATTTCCAAAAATCTCTCCCAACCCTAAAAACCAGGAAAAAAACAAGGTTTTCTTCCCCCTAGTTTTCATTTGGTCTTTCTCCTTCAAATTCTTAGCTCAATCAGAGAAATGCAGAATACCCTTTTGAATCAAACCAAAGAAAGTTTTCAACTTTCACCGAAGTTTGAAGTTTCAGCTTGTGGGGTGGGTGAGTTCAGCGTTGGTCACAACAACAGCAACAACAGAACCATGAAAGGAAACAACGGTTACTTGGTTACCATGGGAGCTCCATCACCCCGATCCAGACCGGCCTGCACGTGTTCGAACCGGCCCGGTTCGGTTCGGTGCGCTAGACATGGGTACGTGGTGCCAAGTGAGAGGATGAAGAAGCGTGTAGCAAGCAAAGAGATTCTGAGGAGAGCACTGACTCCACCACCTCCAAGACGGTTAGGACTTAGATGGTTGAATTTCAGGCCTACCCCTAGCAGGCTCTCTAACATGTCCATGGCCTGATTTGATTTTTCTTTGGCTCTTTTTTTTTTTTGTACAATGTTTTAGTTTTCAGTTATAACAATCCAATGAAATTCAATTAGGTGGTTACTTCTTACTTGGGGTATTCTTTACAAGGTTTTAATTTGGGGGATTAATTTTAACCTAGTTTTGGAGTTTAATTAGGCCCCCTAATTTACTTTTTGTTCTTATATTTGATAATGATAATGAAATTGGGTGCTATATGCAGATTTCCCTGGGTATTTGTATTGGAAATTTATATATATAATTGATCTCCTATTTGTTATGTGCATAAATTCCGTTGGTGGTGTTCAAGTTGAGGAGGAAATTAATAGTTTGTATTTTGTAGTATGTTACTTGGTCTATATCTCATTTCTTAGGCCTAGATTAGAGTAATTGCAATTCTATACTCATAATTAGCTTGTATATATGTCATCATGGTGTTGAATGTTGATCCCAGTTTGTGGTAGTGGCAGCTTTGAGGAGAGTTTTTTTTGAAAGCTTCAACAATGTTCAGTTGTGAGAAAAGGAGTGAGGAGATAAGATTCTTCATGAATGACTCTGATACAACTCAATTAGCAACCACCTATGACAAGTTAACATGTATAGGGTTTATTAGTAAATAGATTTTCAAGAATTCTATGTGCATCAGACATCCGTTTATTGCTGATAATTTCTTAGGATGTAGTTAGGTTGTCTTCAGATGAATTAAGTGTTTCTAGTCTAATTAGGAATCAATTATTACTACAACTCAAGCCATATAATATACAAGAAAAACCAATTTTATTGCCTATCACAAGCTTTTGCTTTCAGTTGAGAGAATTTTCTATCTCAAATAAAGACCAAAATAAGCAAGGTTATTTTTTCTTATATCACTATGATTAATTTGATTGCTTTCTAAGAATAGAATATAAAGAATTGAAATTATCTATGGAAATGTGAATAAAAAAAAATGCTATGTGCAAGTACAAACAAAAAATTAGCTATTGTATATTTGTGTATAAATAAATGAAAAATGTTAAAAGACTATTGTTTTTTGCTATCTTATCTTTTTTTTAGAAACAAAATTTATTATACATATCTTTTTTGTAAGTTTGTTATGGTTATCTTTTTCTAACAGATTGATTCTGGTTGTTTTAAATTATTTTAAATTTAAAATTTAAAATCAGTTTAGTATAAATAGATTCTGGTTGTTTTAATTTATTTTAAATTTAAAAGTCAAAAATCAGATTAGTATAAATAAGTAGCATTGTTGTCTGTATCAGAAACAACACGAGCCTAGCTAGAAAAGAAGAAAGACACGTACACATGGGTGGTGCAAACATTACTAGTTCTCTTCTTGTCTTTGTTTTTGTTGTTGTGAATGCAGCAGTGTTTTGCAATGGAGGAAAGACAAGCAGTTTCATCAGAAAGGCAGAGAAAACAGTGGAGATGCCTCTTGATAGTGATGTGTTTGTAGCCCCTGCTGGCTATAATGCTCCTCAGCAGGTACCTTTAAATTTGGCGAGGTTCATATAATTGAATATTTGTGATAACCTGAACTGTGTATTTGATAGGTTCACATAACACAAGGTGATGATGAGGGGAAAGCAGTGATAGTATCATGGGTGACAGTGAATGAACCTGGAAAGAGTGAAGTGCATTATTGGAGGGAGGGATCCCCACGCAGCAAGAAGAGGGTGGCGAAGGGACACCGTGTTACATATAGGTTCTTCAATTACTCTTCTAGTTTCATTCATCACTGCACCCTAAAAGACTTGGAATTTGACTCAAAATACTATTATGAGGTTGGAATTGGACACACAAAGAGGCAGTTTTGGTTCATGACCCCTCCTGAAATTCACCCTGATGTGCCCTACACATTTGGTCTAATAGGGGATTTGGGTCAAACATATGATTCAAACAAGACACTTGCTCACTATGAATCAAACCCGAAGAAAGGGCAAGCTGTTCTGTTTGTTGGAGATTTGTCTTATGCAGATGACCACCCTTATCATGATAACAATAGGTGGGACTCATGGGCCAGATTTGTAGAAAGAAGTGTTGCTTATCAACCTTGGATTTGGACTGCAGGCAACCATGAAATTGACTTTGTCCCTGAAATTGTAAGCTATTTGCACATTTTTGTTTGGGATTTGTTATGGCACTCCAATTGATCATGTTTTCAAATTTCAGGGGGAAAGTGTACCTCACAAGCCTTTCACACGCCGTTACCCTGTCCCTTACAAAGCTTCAGGAAGCAGTGCGCCCTTTTGGTATTCTATCAAGAGAGCTTCAGCACACATCATAGTCTTATCTTCATATTCAGCATGTGGTACGTAACATTCATTCATTTTATTTTCTCCATATAATCCATTCAATGTTTAACTTTTTTATACATATGAATATAGGTAAATACACCCCTCAATATATATGGCTTAAGGCAGAGCTAGCAAAAGTTGATAGGACCAAGACTCCATGGTTGATTGTTCTTCTGCACACACCTTGGTATAACACCTACGACTATCATTATCTGGAAGGAGAAACCATGAGGGTTGTGTTTGAGCCATGGTTTGTCAAGTACAAGGTTGATGTCGTCTTTGCTGGTCATGTCCATGCCTATGAACGATCTGTAAGTGCTAAAGTCCAAATGAGAAAGTTGATGTTAGAGCCTACTTTGTCAGATTTAGAAATTCTATTTTTAACTTGCATAAGTGTTAATGAGTGTATATACTTTATTATTATTATTTAAAATTTCTAAATCACATTTTGTGGAGCACCATATCAGGAACGTATCTCAAATATTGTAAAAGGTCATTGGGGACCTGTGAAGGATCAGTCAGCTCCTGTATACATAACCATTGGTGATGGGGGCAACATTGAAGGCTTAGCAACCAAGTAAGCACTAGAATAATTTATTATTCTATATCTTAACATTTTTTCATTTATAAAATATATATTAACTGAATTAGGTTATATAATACTCAAGATTCTTATATTTAGCATGAGTGTCAACCGACTATTATGTCAAGTGAAAAATATATTCCCTCACTCACCATTTTTTTGAAATGACCCTTTTATCACTTTTTTACCTTTTTTTTCTACCAACATAATAATTTCATCCTCATTGCCATTGTCAGCTAACCACCTAAATCTTAAATGCTAAAAATTCTAAACCATAAATCTTTGAATCTTAAATTCTAAATTTTAAACTTTTCAAAACTTGAGGATTAAAAAAAAACTTTACAATAAAAATAGGCTATTTGGTTAATTAAAATTTGGTTTCTTATATATTCAATAGACATGACAAAAAAAATATTCACTTGCAATATGACATAATTAGGAAAACAAAGTATAATTTGACCTTATTATAAATTTCATAATGTGATGTTTGGTTTGATTACTGAAAATATGTGGATTATTGTTGCACTGAAGGATGATAGAGCCACAGCCAGAGTACTCTGCATTCAGGGAAGCAAGTTTTGGACATGCCATTTTTGAGATAAAGAACAGAACGCATGCTCACTATAGTTGGCACAGAAATGAAGATCAATATTCTGTGGAGGTTGATTCAATGTGGTTTTTCAATAGATATTGGCACCCAATTGATGATTCCACAACTAGTCAAAACCACTAGAATAGTTTTGAGCATTTCAATTAATTTATGTTCTAGATTCTCATGCTCATTGATGAAACAATTTTAAGATTTGATAATGGTATGAACACCAAGATCTAAAATTTTAGTTTAAGTTTGTTTTCAACTACTTTTAAATGATTTAATCCTGATTGACTTCAAACAAATCACACGAACAAAAAATCTTATTCAAATCGAGCTAAGTTAATTAATCTAGTCTAACCCAATTATTTTAGAGAAGGAAAAAAAAAACGACCATTTCTTAAAACATTTATAATCTATTATCTATAGTCTTCTTTTAATTCATTATCATAATTCTTTAATATTTGGTCCAACACATACATAAGCTTTAGCTTTGGTTGGTTCCGCTATGTACACTTTGTCTCTTTCATCGTCATTGACCTTTTGAAATCGTCTCATCTTTGAAAAACTTATGAATAAACACAAAATTAATTAGTGAGCATGAAAAAAATTTGATAGAGTAGTCCATGAATAATTTTTGCTTTTAATAAAAATATTTGGACTAATTACTCAAATCAGTCCCTAAGAATTTTAAAAGCGGATATTTTAGTCCAAAAAAAATAATACAAAAAACATCTCTAAAATTTTATTCCGGAGATTTTAAAATTATATTTTAGTCCCAAAAAAAATTAATACATAAATTAATCCTTAACTTTTTTTCTGTCAGATATAACAGTCTTCCGTTCTCTTCTATTTTCTAACATAAACAAATATTAATTTTTATTTTTATATGGATTTGTTTTTATTTTTAATTTTATACATATTTTCTCAAATTAATAATTTTGTTAATTGTACACAATTATTAAATTTTATTGAATAAATATAAATTTAAAAATAAAAAATATTTTTATTAATCCTAATATATTTTTTTTGTCTATAATTATATCATATTTAATAATATTTTTTAAATAAATACTTAAAAATATATTATGTGAAATCATACATAAATTATTAAATAAATATTTTATAAAATATTTTTAATATAAAATACTTTAAATTTAATATTAATATATATTATCTAATTAATCTCTAAATAATATTAAAATATATTATATAATATAATTAATTTATCTCCACATATAATATCAGTCACATTCTAGTACATACAATTTCAAAAGCAATGAATGTTTTTGAGAGATAATTATATTGGAATACTATGTACTTTGGAGATTGGTGGGATAGATGAGCTAATCCACAAAGTTTAATTACCAAAAATATATAGATAACATATAGCTAAGAATCATCATTACTCTCTCTCCTTCATAAAATAGATAAAAATGAAGTGTAAACTCGATAATTAAATAATCACTTTTTCAGTTATCTTTTTTTCCTTCGATTTCTTTGTCTATGCTTTAGTTATGATAACGATGATGATGACAATGACTATAAGCGGTGAAATGGAGCAGTAGAGGGTGAAGTGCTGTAAGTAGGTTAGGTTACGTGGAGGGGATGGCAGTTCTTCGAATGAAACTTATTCTAATTTTTATTTATCATTCGGTATCATTAAGTATTTTTTAAATATTTATTGTGATAAAGATGTGGATGACTATGATTTGGGCGGCCAACATTTTTAAGATTAAAAGAATCAATTTTTAATACAAAATCAAATATATGAAAGTTAAAAATAAGAATCTTATACATATATAAACAGGGGTTTATATACGAGACATGAGATACATGTAATAAACAAAAATCAATTTTCTTTCTTTTTTTTATTTTTTAATTTACTGAACAATTTTCTTTCCATTTTTACTTTGTAATTTACTGAATACTTCTTTCTCCTGCAAATTAATTTTATTATGGAGGCATCGTTAGTGTAGGACGCAAATATAGAGAGGAGGGGAATTTTACCAGGCTGTGGTGTCAGGAACACAGTAATCGGACCCTGTGAGTTGCTGATGGAAACTCAGACCCTCCGATTTCCTGTAAATTAAAAAAAAATTCCTCTCAAGCAGAAATCGAACCCAACGACTAGTATAACGAAATAAAAATAAAAAAAACCAACAAAGACAACGGATCTTCCGTTTTGATGAAGACATATCGCACAGTCCGATTTCTCCCATGTGAATTTTGTATACAAGCAAAACGGACCTTCCGATTTGCTTGTAAAATTTTCAAAATAAAAAATTCGGAGGGTCCGATTTCTTCCTTCCCACAATTCGGTGTAGCACCCCCATATTCCATAACCCGGCACAACACCTGCCCCTCTTCCATAACCAAAAATATTAGCCTCTCTCTCCCTATATATATATATATTACAACATATAATATTAGTAAATATATATATGAATTATTATTGAGCTAATTATATTAATATTAGAGTCTTCTATTTATACATTTTTATTTTATATTTAGTATATCTTTTATTTATTTTACAACACGTTATCAGCACGAGACTCTGATCAAATTTTTTGAAGACTCAGGTAACAAATTTTCATTATGTCGAAACTCTCTCATCTTGAATTCAATGCTCTTGATATATCTGAAAACAATTATTTATCATGGATATTAGATGCTGAAATCCATCTTGATTCAATGGATCTTGGAGATACTATTAAGGCTGAAAATAATGCATCCCAGAAAGATAAAGCCAAAGCCATGATTTTTCTTCGTCGTCATCTTGACGAACGATTGAAAAATGAATATCTCATATTAAAAGATCCTGCAGATCTTTGGAAAGACCTTGAAGAAAGGTGCAATCATAAAAAACGGTGATACTTCCTCAATCCCGATATGAATGGACGCACTTGCGTCTGCAGAATTTTAAATCTATAAATGAATATAATTCTGCAATGTTTTGAATCATCTCACGAATGAAATTATGTGGGGAAAAGATAACTGACAATGATATGTTAGAGAAAACTTTCTCAACCTTCCATGACTCGAATGTGCTCCTGCAGCAACAGTATCAAGAAAAAGGGTTTAAAAAATATTCTGAGTTAATTTCTTGCCTTCTTGTTGTTGAACGCAACAATGAGTTGCTTTTAAAGAATCATGAAGCGCGCTTGGCTGGCGCCGCCCCATTTCCTGAAGTAAATGCGGCAAATTACCCCAGAAGAGGTAAATGACAAGCTTTTAATAACAAGAAAAATTATGGAAGAAAAAGGAATTATGTTCAAAAGAGAGGATCTCACCAGAAGTGGGATAAAGAAAGAAATATTGGGCAAAATAAATCAACAGAGGATAAGTGTTTCCGTTGTGGTGGAAAGGGCCATTGGTCACGTACTCGTCGTACCCCAAGGCACCTAGTCGATCTTTACCAAGCATCTTTGAAAAAGGATGACAAAGGAAAGGAAATAAATTTTGTTTCAAATGATACTGAAAATTTCACCACTCATTATGATGTATCTGATTTCTTTGAGGATCCTGAAGAAAATATTGGTCATCTGATCAATGATGGAATAGTTTAATATGTGAGATTGTTAAGTATTCTTGTAAATAAATAATGTAAAGAACTTATTGTTAAGTTTTATTTTCTATGCATTTAAGTTTCAAATATGATGTATATAAATAATGAAATATTAATGTTTATGAATTTTGAAATCATTAAATGTGTCATGTTTTAAAATAAAATTTTAGTATATGACATTATTTTTATGTACAGTATTTCTTAAAAGAAAAAAATTTCGATCAAGTATTCAATTTAACTGTGCATACTACTCATTTTATTATTATTTGTCTTTGAAGAAAATGGCAAGGATATATAATGAAAATGTATGCCTTGCGGATAGTGCAAGTTCGCACACTATTCTCAAAAGTGATATATATTTTACCCATCTGGTGCCAAAAGAAGAATGTGTTAATACTATTATTGGCACAGGCAATGTGATAGAAGGCTCTGGAAGAGCTATAATTTTATTTTCTGGAGGAACAAAATTTATAATAAATAATGCACTATTATCTACCAAGTCTCTGAGGAATTTGTTGAGCTTTAACGATATTCGCTGAAATGGATATCATATTGAAACAATGAATGAGGGAAATCATGAGTATTTATGTATCACAACTCATGATTCAAATAAAAAGGTTATATTAGAAAAGTTTCCATCGCTTTCATCTGAGTTATATTATACCAAAATTAGTGCAATTGAATCACATGCCACTGTAAACCAGAAGTTTACTAGCCCAAATGAATTCATAATTTGCCACGACCGATTGGGTCATCTGGGAACAAGCATGATACGGAGAATTATTGAAAACTCCCATGGACATTCATTAAAGAACTAGAAGATTCTTAAATTTAGTGAATTTTGTTGTGCTGCATGTTCTCAAGGGAAGTTAATTTTAAGGCTATCACCAGTAAAGATTGGATTTGAGTCCCCTGAATTCCTAGAAAGGATTCAAGGTGATATGTGGACCTATTCATCCACTATGTGGATCTTTTAAATATTTTATGGTCCTAATAAACGCATCTTCAAGATGGTCAGATGTGTGCTTATTGTCTTCTCGCAACCTGGCATTTGCGAGATTACTGGCTCAAATTATTCGATTAAAAGCACAATTTCTAGAAAATCCAATCAAAATAATTCGTCTTGATAATGTTGGTGAATTTACTTCCCAAGTCTTTGATGCTTATTATATGGCTAATGGAAAAAGTGTTGAACATCCAGTAGCTTATGTTCACACACAAAATGGGTTAGCAGAATCACTTATTAAACGCCTCCAATTAATTGCTAGACCCTTACTTATGAGAACAAATCTCCCAACCTCGGTTTGGGGCATGCTATTTTACATGCCGCAACACTTATTCGTTTGAGGCCAACGAGTTACCATCAGTTCTCTCCTATGCAATTAGCTTTTGGCCAGCAGCCAAATGTTTTCCATTTAAGAATATTTGGGTGTGCGATATATGTTCCCATTGCACCACTAATCGCACCAAAATGCGACCCCAAAGAAAATTGGAGATATATATTGGATATGATTCTCCCTCTATAGTGAGGTATCTTGAGATACAAACGGGAGATGTATTTAAAGCCCGATTTGCAGATTGTCATTTTGATGAATCAAAATTTCTAACATTAGAGGGAGAGAATAAGCTTCCTGAAAATGAACTTAATTGGAATGCATCATCCTTGATGCATTTAGATCCTCGATCAAGGCAATGTGAACTAGAAGTTCAAAAGATTATACGTTTGCAAAGAATAACAAATGAATTGCTTGATGCATTTTCCAATACAAAGAGGATAACTAAGTCTTATATACCAGCGAAAAATTCCCCAATTCGAATTGATGTCCCAGTTAGACAAATTGCCACCGAAGCCAATACACGCCAGAAGCGTGACAGGCCTGTCCGTTCCAAAGACAAAAATTCTCGAAAGCGAAAAGAGGTAAATACTATTCCTGTTGAAAAAGACATAGTAGAGACACCTGCAGTTGTCCAAAATTCTGATATAGTTTTAACGCCAGAAGACGTTCAGGTACCTAAAAATTGTGAAAATGACGAGATCTCGATAAATTATGTCTTTACAGGAGAGAAATGGGACCGAAATAAGACAATTGTCAATGAAATATTTGCATATAATGTGGCATTAAATATCATTCATGAAAGTAAAGATCTTGAGCCAAGATCAGTCGAAGAATGTCGACAAAGGAATGATTGGCCAAAATGGAAAGAAGCCATGAAGGTTGAATTAGACTCACTTGCAAAACGTGAAGTCTTCGGACCTGTAGTCCGTACACCAGAAGATGTAAAACCTGTTGGATACAGATAGGTATTGTGAGAAAACAAAATGAGAAAAATGAAGTTGTGCGCTACAAAGCCCGACTTGTGGCACAAGATTTTTCACAAAGGCCCGGTATAGATTATGAAGAAATGTATTCCCCTATAGTGGATGCGATAATATTGCGTTATTTGGTCAGTTTATCTGTATATCATAAACTGCATATGCATTTAATGGATGTGGTAACAGCCTATTTATACGGCTCATTAGATCGGAATATCTATATGAAAGTCCCTGAAGGACTAAAGATATCTAAACCATCCAATGAATATTCGCAATGGTTATACTCAGTCAAATTGCAAAGATCTTTATATGGTCTAAAGCAATATGGACGAATGTGGTATAATCGTCTTAATGTGTATCTGGCCAAAAATGGATTCAAAAATGATGATATCTGTCCATGTATTTTCATAAGAAAATCTACATCTGGGTTCATTATAATTGCTGTGTACGTTGATGATTTAAATATCATTGGAACTCCTGAAGAGATTCCAACAATTATAAAAACTCTAAAAGAAGAGTTTGAGATGAAAGATTTTGGAAAGACTAAATTTTGTCTCGACATGCAGACCGAGCATATAAAAAATGGGATCTTTATTCATAAAACAACATACACAGAGAAGATCTTGAAAAGATTTTATATGGATAAGTCACATCCTTTGAGTACCCCAATAACTGTAAGATCTTTGGATGTGGAAAAGGATCAATTCCGTCCTAAAGAAGAGAATGAAGATATCATTGGTCCTAAAGTACCATATCTTAGTGTCATTGGAGCGCTAATGTATCTTGCTAATAATACACGACCCGATATATCATTTGCTGTGAATTTACTAGCAAGATATAATTCATCTCCAACCAGAAGACATTGGAGTGGAATCAAACAAATCTTTCGATATCTTCATGAAACGGTTGATATGGGATTATTTTATCCTTATGGATCCAAGTAACAACTAGTTGGCTATCCAGATGCTGGATACTTGTCTGATCCACACAAAGGGAGATCTCAAACAGGATACATGTTCACATATAGTGGTACAGCTATATCATGGAGGTCCACAAAACAGACGATAGCAGCAACCTCCTCTAATCATGCCAAAATACTAGCGATTCATAAAGCTAGTCGCGAGTGTTTTTGGCTCAGGAGTCTGATCCAATATATTCTGTCATCATGTGGACTGATTGATCATAAGATAGCTTCAACTGTCCTGTTTGAAGATAATACAGCATGCATTGCTCAACTTAAAGGCGAATACATCAAAGGTGATAGAACAAAGCATATTTCTCCCAAATTCTTCTTCACTCATGATCTTCAAAATCAAGGGACAATTGATGTCCAACAGATCCGCTCAAGTGACAATTTGGCAGATTTATTTACAAAGTCACTCCCAAAATCCTCCTTTGAAAGATTGGTACATGAGATTGGGATGCGCCGATTTCGAGACATCAACTGATGTCGACAAGAGGGGGACACTGTACTCTTTTTTCTTTGGTCAGGTTTTTTTCTCATTGGATTTTTCTTGACAAGGTTTTTAATGAGGCAGTCCCCATCACTAAAGGATATTGTACTCTTTTTCCTTCACTAAGATTTTTTTCCCACTGAGTTTTTCTTTAGTAAGATTTTAACGAGGCAATAATCCTAAATGGTCATCCAATAGGGAATGTTGTGATAAAGATGTAGATGACCATGACTTAGGCGGCCAACTTTCTCAAGATTGAAAGAATCAGTTTTCAAGACAGAATCAAATAAATGAAAGTTGAAAATAAGAATCTCATACATGTATAAATAGGGGTTCATATACAAGGCATGAGACACACGCAATAAACAAAATCAATTCTCTTTATTTCTTTACTTTCCAATTTACTGAATACTTCTTTCTCTCTCTCTCTCTATATATATATATATTACAACATATAATATTAGTAAATACATATATGAATTATTATTGAGCTAATTAAATTAATATTAGAGTCTTCTATTTATATATCTTTATTTTATATTTAGTATATCTTTTATTTATTTTACAACAATATTATCTTTTATTCAATCTTTAAAAAAAAGAGAGAATAAAAAATAAGTAATTCTCTTAATTTTTTGAATAATTAATACATAAAAATAGATATTTAAATTAATTAAATAATAATAAATTTTTAAAAGGTTGAATAAAAGCTACAAGTTAAATGACAACTAGCATCTGTCATAAAAAAATAGGATTAAGTATGATTTTGGTCTATAACATAGAGGCCAAAAATTTATTTCGTTCTCAACTTTTTTTTCGCTACAAAATGATCCTAAAGGTTTCAGTTTATTTTAAAACCGTCATTCGGACCAAAATGCCCATTCTCCTTCTTCCCCAAAATCATGCAAAAGCACCAGCAGAAGCACAAGCAGAAACAGAACCAGAAGCAACAACAACAACAACAACAACAATGAATCACCAATGAATCAACAATGGAATCAAGTAGAAACAGAAGAAGCAGGAGCAGAAACAGAAACAGAACAACCACAACAACAATAACAATGAAACAATATAATCAATCAGAAGCAGAAGCAACCAGAAACAACAATAATAAAAAGTCAACAACATAATAGTAGAAGAAGAAGCAGAATCCGACGAGCCACCCGAAACCGCCATCACAGCGCCAATCCGCCATCAAAGCGCCGCAACCCTTTTCTTCTTCTCTCTTCGTGCTACCCTAGCGCCACCGTCACAGCGCGACCTCTTTTCCTCCCTCAGCTTACCACCGAAACCTTTCCCTGTTTTTGCCTCAAACCAGAATCCACCGCCATCGAGCACCTCCGTCGAGCCCAGAGGAGCAGCGGCGAGATCCAACCACTGAACGACGACGAGCAACGGCGGCCCTGACATTTGAAAGCGGAACTGCAACTGATTCTCGTGTTGTTGAACGGCGGCGACAGCGAGGACCCTTCCCTCTCTTCTTCTCGAACCCCCTCCCCCCACCCTTCTCCCTTCGCGTAACCCCTTCCCCCTTTCCCTTTTACTTTACACATTTTCTTTCGTTGTTTTTTTTTTTTTTAATATAGTTGCTATTTTTTTACAATAATATTATTTAAATTTATAAATTCAAAAATAATTCACTATTAAAAATATTAATATTAAAAAATTCATATATAACAATAATACACAATATATAATTTAAGATTACACTAATTTGTAAAATTACTTAATATAAAGAAAAACATAGTTAAACTCTATAGTTGACGACAATCATTGTGAAATTGTCATATGTGTTCAATCAAATCCTCTTTCAACTGTCTATGCTGCTGCCTATTTCAAAGTTAGGCATTTCTTTGGAGAAATTGATGGTATGGTGCAAAATCTTCCTCTCCCAGCTGAGGTTATGATAAGTCATTTTCGACATTGTCATACTCTAAACTTTGAGCAAAGTTTTCTGCATAAGTGTCTCTTTCATCCTCAACAATCATATTATGCAATATAATACAAGCTCTTATTATGTTTGCAAGCTTCTTTTTTTCCCAAAAGTGCGCTGGACCACGTATAATTGCAAAACGTATTTGCAACACTCCGAATACTCACTTCACATCTTTTCTTTGTCCTTCTTGGTATTGTGCAAATAACTTGCATTTTTTTCTTGTGATTTTGAGATTGATTTGACAAATGTGGCCCATTCAAGATAAATACAATCTGCTAAATAGTATCTCATAGTATAATTATTACCATTAATAGTATAATTTACTTTCGGAGTACGGTCATTTAGAATATCATCGAATACTGGTGAATAATCTAACACGTTGATATCGTTATTTGAACTAGAAACTCCAAAGAATGCATGTCATATCCAGAGGTTTGAAGATGCTACAACTGAAGATGTTACAACCTCAAGTACTATGATTGCAACCCCAAGATAATGACTCATGTACATATCTTTCCACGCCTTTGGACAATTTTTCCATTGCCAATGCATCCAGTCAATGCTACCCAACATGCCAAGAAAGCCACGACCCTCCGCCATTTGTAGTAGGCGTCGTACATCATTTGAATTTGGTTTTCACAAGTATTTATCCTCGAACACCGAAATGACACCTTCAACAAATTTTTTCAAGCATTCAATTGTAGTGCTCTTGCCTATGCGCACATAATCATCAACAGCATTAGCTGCTATGCTGTATGCTAACATCCGTATTGCAGCAGTGCATTTTTGGAGTGGTGACAAGCCTCTTCTCCCAGTTGCATCGACCCTCTGTTGAAAATACGGATAAACATTTGATAGAGTGTCTACTATCCGAAAGAACACATGTCTTCTCATTCGAAATCTCCGTCGAAAAATATCAGGATTATACATCGGCTCATCTGTAAAGTAATCTTGGAAAAGGCGATCATGTCCTTCTTCTCGATTTCTGTTGATCTATCTACGAAGAGTTGAGATAGAGCTTCTATCGATATCTTCTTCTTCTGAATCATCGAATAAACACTCATCGATCCAATTATCCATAAGTGCGTTATCTCGGCATCTTCTTTTACCACACAAAACCTCATTAAAAATATCATCAAAATTTCTAGCCATATCCTAAGATGTATTTTTTGGTATTCTTTTGAGGTGAGAAACTAAATTTGAAATAGAGTTGCTGAATCATTGATAGTTGATATTTATAAGTGTGTCCGCAACAAGTAGCTACTTCTCAACGACTAGTTTTGCAATGGCTACTTAACGGCTAGTTTTTTCTTGTCTAAGTTTAAAACGGCTAGTTTTGCAAGGGTCGCTTTCATAAACAATAACGGCACAATAATATTGACTAATTTAAAAAATTACGTCACAAATGAATAGAACGGACTACATCACATATGGTAATACGCGATAAAAATAAAACATACTACTTAACTCTACGAATACAAGAAACCATTAAGTAAACCACTTATTAATTATTTTCTCACATGCTATCTCATAAAGAGCTTGTCGTTTTTCACTTATTTTGCAACGGCTAATTTTACAACGACTAATTTTATAATTTGATTAGCATTTTTAAATTTTATAAATAAAAATAAATAAACCAACCAAAATTTATTTTGTAACGTATAAAAATTAAATTTATTTTTTATGTAAACAAATTTAATTAATTATAATTTAATATAACAATATATATAACATTCGATAATAATTTAATATAATAATTTAAATAATATTTATTATAATTTAATATAGTTATAAATAATAATTAATTAAATAATTAAATCATAATTAATTAATAATTATATTAAATATTATAATTATTAATTAATTAATTATAATTTAATTATTTAACATAATTATTTAATTAGTAATGAATAATTATAATATTTAATATAATTATTTATTTTAAAAATAACTTATCACATATGACAAATTATCATTAGCCATTACAAGTCTCTTTGAGGAGAAATTCGCTCTCCTCGAATTACGTGGAAGAATTCAACTTCTCTCTTTTTCAATGGTTGGAGGTCTTTCATGTAAAAAAAAGTGAGTTGAAAATTCACCCGTGTAATAAATAAAGGCTCTATTCTGACGGATGGGGACAGAAAAGTCAATTAGAGTGAAGAGTGAAAAGAGTCTCTTCACAAGGACCAAAAGAGTCCTTCTAAAGGAAAACTTTCAACTGGCAATAATTTTTTGACATGTGATAAATTATTAAAAAAATAAAAAATATTGTATATATTACATTACATGTATATTTATATTAAATAACTTTGTAATTTCACATATGATAATTTATTAAATAATTAAATTATAATTAATTAAATAATTATATTAAATAATTAAATCAAAATTAATTTATTAATAATTATAATAAGTAATTATATTAAATAATTATATCTTTATTTAACAAATGATTTATCTTAATTAAATATATTAATTATTTAAATTATAATTAATATAAATAATTATATTAGTCAACAAACTATAACTCAAATAACATAGTTTTTTTATACTCACCTAAAAGTTGCGAGTTCGAGTCTTACTCTTATTTTTGGAAAAAATAAATAATTATATTAAATTAATATTAACTATTGTTTATATTGTTATATTAAATTATAATTACTTAAATTTATTTACATAAAAAATAAATTTAATTTTGACACCTTAAAAAATAACTTTTAGTTGGGTTGCTTATTTTTATTTATAAAATTAAAATGCTAACCATATTACAAAACTAGCCGTTGTAAAACTAGCTGTTATTATGTTATCATTATTATTAATAAATTAATATTTTACCATTTTATATATACCACTTACATATTTTTAGTAACTATATTAGATTTAATTATTTTAATTGATTAATTAAGTGAGACTATATTAAGAACTAAAGTTAGTTCTTTTTAATAAAGAAGAGAGAAATATTTTGAGTTCTTATTTATTATTTATGACACCAAAGTTAATGTAAAATCATTTTGATAAGCCAATGAGTTATAGCTCAAATGACATAGTCTCCCCATACTCAATTAAGAGATTGCGGGTTCGAGTCTCTTATCTTTGATAAAAAAAAATCATTTTGATAACATGTGAATTATAAATGATGACATAAGATTCTTCATGAACAATTCAACTAGGTATCCTTTTACATCCAAAAATCAAATTAGTTAGAATTCAAAATTTCGAATTTAAAATTCTAAAATAAATCTTAAACCATCTTAAATCACTAGTAAAATCTTCGCTCCGTAAAGATCCAGAGCTGCATCACCTCTCCCTCCTCATCTGTGGCCGTTTTCGTCTTCTCCTGCGTTGGGCACTCCTCTGCGACGATCTCCTCCTTCGGCGACGCGTTCCTCCCCGCGACGCGCACTTCCCCTGCGTACACCTCCGCGCCTCCTCCATCGATGGGCTCCTCTCCCAGTGGCGGAACCAGAAATTTCATAAGAGGGGGCCAATTAAATATAAAATATAACAAAAAATTAACAAAATATGATTTGTAGCATATATATCAAAAAAGTAATTATATTATATAAAAGTCAATGTTCGACTACATACTTTAAGATTTTGATATTTTTTAATCTTGCTCAACAAGTTGTGTCACAGGTTGTTCAATAATATTTTGAACATTACTCAAAGAATCTGAAGCTGAATTTTGTTCATCATATATTCTCTCTTTTCTCTTGAAAAATGAGTGAATTATTTTCATCTTTGACATTTTTAACTTAACTTGAACTATCTAATAGAAAAAAACAAAAATAATTGCATATATATTATTTTCTTTAAAAAAAATATTAAATCTATTGAGTAATAACAAATAATTTTAGAAACACAAATATACAATAATCAAAAATAAAGTTATTGATTTACCTGATTATTTTTTTGTTCCAAGTCTCACCCAAAAATAATTCTATTGAGTTTTGTCCTCACTTCAATCTTTGAACACTGTCCATTATAAAAAAATAAATTAATTATTTTAAATAAATAATATAAATAATACTTGACATTGTTATTAACTTAAAAAAATTGAAATATACCTCTTTGAATTTTTGTTGTGCATTCAATGGTTAATATTTTGCTGTTCACTTCTCTTCAATGATTTTTCTTCATATGTCTTGTTTTGGTATGGAAAGAAAATTAGAATGAGAAGAGTAGAAGACCAAAAGTTTAGAAACCACTAAAAGAGAGAGAAAAGTGGCGCTGATGCCTCCGATGGTTTGAAACAAATATTTGAAAAATGTACTAGTGTTACTTTAATTAATAGTATGGGCTTGGGCTAGTATAATAGAACCATTTTTATTAATTATTAGAATGAGCTATTTGTTAACAAGAGCAATAATAATTCAAATATCTAATACATAGTGCAGTTTTTAATTATTTTAATTTATAAAATTTTGTAACTTATATTTTTTTAATATTATTAATTATTACTATTTACTATTTTTTTTTAATTTTGGGGGGACCATGGCCACCTTAGGCCCCCCGTAGATCCGCCACTGTCTTCTCCGTCCCTGGTCTCCTCCCTCGCGCCACGCACAACCGCTCCCTTCTCCCGCGCCTCCCCTTGTCTCTTCCCCCACGTCGCACTCCTTCTGTCTCTGGTATTTCTGCTTGCAAAATTCTAAAAAAATTTGGTTGAGTTCATTCATGAAGATATGTTACCCTTTTTTTCGCTTAATAAAAAATTCTATTTTTTTAAATTTATATATAATATTGGAAGTGTCTGTGTTTTTTTTAAATGTATTTGTGATTATAATTTTTTTTTGCGCTCATATGTTTGATTTGGGAGTTGTAATGTTAACCTAATTTGGATGTGTCAATACTTAATTTTGGATGTGTTTATGTTGTTCATTATGTTCTTATGTACATATATAAGTTTTTTTACATGAGTTTTGGATGTGTTGATAAAATATTTAGAGTGCATTCTTATAATTTTGGATGTGTATTTGAGTTTAATTTTTCTGTGTTCAATATGTAATTTAGAACTACAATGAGAATAATTTAGATGTGTTAATACATAATTTTAAATGTGTTTATGTTGTTTATTTAATTTTAGATGTGTTTTTGACATGAATTTTGAATGTTTTGAATAAAAAAAATAATTGAAGTGAGTTTAATTGATTTTAAAAACTTCATTGATTTTTTAAAAATTAGTACACAAAAAGTTGTTACGAGTTTTATGGTTTAGTTTGTAAAATTTTAATGTATTGCAAGTAGTTACAAATTTTACGGTGATAAGTATTCAAAATAAGAATGATTCCTTAAAAATAAGAAATATGATTAATTAAAAAATTAAAATAATAAAATATTAAATTTAAAGGCTGAATTTTATTGTACAAGTAGCATTTTCCATTTATGAATGACTCTGAAACAATTCAATTGGCAACTTTAATTTTGTATTAAATTTATTATTAATTTTATATTTCAATAACCCAATAATTAATTAGTTTATATATATATATATATATATATATATATATATATATTATTTTTTAAATATTTATTTAAAAAAATTAATAAATATGATATAATTATGAACAGAAAAATATATTAGGATTAATAAAAATATTTTTTTATTTTTAAATTTATATTTATTCAATAAAATTTAATAATTGTGTACAATTAACAAAATTATTAATTTGAGAAAATATGTATAAAATTAAAAATAAAAACAAATCCATATAAAAATAAAAATTAATATTTGTTTATGTTAGAAAATAGAAGGGAACGGAAGACTGTTATATCTGACAGAAAAAAAGTTAAGGATTAATTTGTGTATTAATTTTTTTTGAGACTAAAATATAATTTTAAAATCTCCGGAATAAAATTTTAGAGATGTTTTTTGTATTATTTTTTTTGGACTAAAATATCCGCTTTTAAAATTCTTAGGGACTGATTTGAGTAATTAGTCCAAATATTTTTATTAAAAGCAAAAATTATTCATGGACTACTCTATCAAATTTTTTTCATGCTCACTAATTAATTTTGTGTTTATTCATAAGTTTTTCAAAGATGAGACGATTTCAAAAGGTCAATGACGATGAAAGAGACAAAGTGTACATAGCGGAACCAACCAAAGCTAAAGCTTATGTATGTGTTGGACCAAATATTAAAGAATTATGATAATGAATTAAAAGAAGACTATAGATAATAGATTATAAATGTTTTAAGAAATGGTCGTTTTTTTTTTCCTTCTCTAAAATAATTGGGTTAGACTAGATTAATTAACTTAGCTCGATTTGAATAAGATTTTTTGTTCGTGTGATTTGTTTGAAGTCAATCAGGATTAAATCATTTAAAAGTAGTTGAAAACAAACTTAAACTAAAATTTTAGATCTTGGTGTTCATACCATTATCAAATCTTAAAATTGTTTCATCAATGAGCATGAGAATCTAGAACATAAATTAATTGAAATGCTCAAAACTATTCTAGTGGTTTTGACTAGTTGTGGAATCATCAATTGGGTGCCAATATCTATTGAAAAACCACATTGAATCAACCTCCACAGAATATTGATCTTCATTTCTGTGCCAACTATAGTGAGCATGCGTTCTGTTCTTTATCTCAAAAATGGCATGTCCAAAACTTGCTTCCCTGAATGCAGAGTACTCTGGCTGTGGCTCTATCATCCTTCAGTGCAACAATAATCCACATATTTTCAGTAATCAAACCAAACATCACATTATGAAATTTATAATAAGGTCAAATTATACTTTGTTTTCCTAATTATGTCATATTGCAAGTGAATATTTTTTTTGTCATGTCTATTGAATATATAAGAAACCAAATTTTAATTAACCAAATAGCCTATTTTTATTGTAAAGTTTTTTTTTAATCCTCAAGTTTTGAAAAGTTTAAAATTTAGAATTTAAGATTCAAAGATTTATGGTTTAGAATTTTTAGCATTTAAGATTTAGGTGGTTAGCTGACAATGGCAATGAGGATGAAATTATTATGTTGGTAGAAAAAAAAGGTAAAAAAGTGATAAAAGGGTCATTTCAAAAAAATGGTGAGTGAGGGAATATATTTTTCACTTGACATAATAGTCGGTTGACACTCATGCTAAATATAAGAATCTTGAGTATTATATAACCTAATTCAGTTAATATATATTTTATAAATGAAAAAATGTTAAGATATAGAATAATAAATTATTCTAGTGCTTACTTGGTTGCTAAGCCTTCAATGTTGCCCCCATCACCAATGGTTATGTATACAGGAGCTGACTGATCCTTCACAGGTCCCCAATGACCTTTTACAATATTTGAGATACGTTCCTGATATGGTGCTCCACAAAATGTGATTTAGAAATTTTAAATAATAATAATAAAGTATATACACTCATTAACACTTATGCAAGTTAAAAATAGAATTTCTAAATCTGACAAAGTAGGCTCTAACATCAACTTTCTCATTTGGACTTTAGCACTTACAGATCGTTCATAGGCATGGACATGACCAGCAAAGACGACATCAACCTTGTACTTGACAAACCATGGCTCAAACACAACCCTCATGGTTTCTCCTTCCAGATAATGATAGTCGTAGGTGTTATACCAAGGTGTGTGCAGAAGAACAATCAACCATGGAGTCTTGGTCCTATCAACTTTTGCTAGCTCTGCCTTAAGCCATATATATTGAGGGGTGTATTTACCTATATTCATATGTATAAAAAAGTTAAACATTGAATGGATTATATGGAGAAAATAAAATGAATGAATGTTACGTACCACATGCTGAATATGAAGATAAGACTATGATGTGTGCTGAAGCTCTCTTGATAGAATACCAAAAGGGCGCACTGCTTCCTGAAGCTTTGTAAGGGACAGGGTAACGGCGTGTGAAAGGCTTGTGAGGTACACTTTCCCCCTGAAATTTGAAAACATGATCAATTGGAGTGCCATAACAAATCCCAAACAAAAATGTGCAAATAGCTTACAATTTCAGGGACAAAGTCAATTTCATGGTTGCCTGCAGTCCAAATCCAAGGTTGATAAGCAACACTTCTTTCTACAAATCTGGCCCATGAGTCCCACCTATTGTTATCATGATAAGGGTGGTCATCTGCATAAGACAAATCTCCAACAAACAGAACAGCTTGCCCTTTCTTCGGGTTTGATTCATAGTGAGCAAGTGTCTTGTTTGAATCATATGTTTGACCCAAATCCCCTATTAGACCAAATGTGTAGGGCACATCAGGGTGAATTTCAGGAGGGGTCATGAACCAAAACTGCCTCTTTGTGTGTCCAATTCCAACCTCATAATAGTATTTTGAGTCAAATTCCAAGTCTTTTAGGGTGCAGTGATGAATGAAACTAGAAGAGTAATTGAAGAACCTATATGTAACACGGTGTCCCTTCGCCACCCTCTTCTTGCTGCGTGGGGATCCCTCCCTCCAATAATGCACTTCACTCTTTCCAGGTTCATTCACTGTCACCCATGATACTATCACTGCTTTCCCCTCATCATCACCTTGTGTTATGTGAACCTATCAAATACACAGTTCAGGTTATCACAAATATTCAATTATATGAACCTCGCCAAATTTAAAGGTACCTGCTGAGGAGCATTATAGCCAGCAGGGGCTACAAACACATCACTATCAAGAGGCATCTCCACTGTTTTCTCTGCCTTTCTGATGAAACTGCTTGTCTTTCCTCCATTGCAAAACACTGCTGCATTCACAACAACAAAAACAAAGACAAGAAGAGAACTAGTAATGTTTGCACCACCCATGTGTACGTGTCTTTCTTCTTTTCTAGCTAGGCTCGTGTTGTTTCTGATACAGACAACAATGCTACTTATTTATACTAATCTGATTTTTGACTTTTAAATTTAAAATAAATTAAAACAACCAGAATCTATTTATACTAAACTGATTTTAAATTTTAAATTTAAAATAATTTAAAACAACCAGAATCAATCTGTTAGAAAAAGATAACCATAACAAACTTACAAAAAAGATATGTATAATAAATTTTGTTTCTAAAAAAAAGATAAGATAGCAAAAAACAATAGTCTTTTAACATTTTTCATTTATTTATACAC
Source organism: Arachis hypogaea (assembly GCF_003086295.3). Lineage (NCBI taxonomy): Eukaryota > Viridiplantae > Streptophyta > Magnoliopsida > Fabales > Fabaceae > Arachis > Arachis hypogaea. Next base: position 22,524,187 of record NC_092053.1, on the reverse strand, counting down.
AAATATACAATAGCTAATTTTTTGTTTGTACTTGCACATAGCATTTTTTTTTATTCACATTTCCATAGATAATTTCAATTCTTTATATTCTATTCTTAGAAAGCAATCAAATTAATCATAGTGATATAAGAAAAAATAACCTTGCTTATTTTGGTCTTTATTTGAGATAGAAAATTCTCTCAACTGAAAGCAAAAGCTTGTGATAGGCAATAAAATTGGTTTTTCTTGTATATTATATGGCTTGAGTTGTAGTAATAATTGATTCCTAATTAGACTAGAAACACTCGATTATTATAGTGGTTTTTCATTGGATGCACCTTCTGAGAACCAAAACCATGAATAGTGGACAATACAATACTTGGTTCCCATTCCCTCCAACATACACAATTTGAAGGGCTAATAGAAGAGCACACCAAATCACAAATGCACACGCCATCAATACCGCAACTTCGTTCAAATTAAAAGTGTACATGAAAATTTGAGAACCAATAGATTATCAACTATTCAACTTTACAATAATACTAATGCAATCATGGTTTCTTAGATGCGGTATCTTGCTATAATCTTCTTCCATTTTGATGTCAATGATTAGTGTTACTCTTTTTATGATTACTAATATTGTGCGACTTAGTTGACATTGTAGGGAGTAGATCTTCTTCAGTGAAAAAAAAATTGAATGGTGTCAATTGTGATCTCTCACTTTTCATTATACTCTCTCATATTTAAGATTTGAATTGTTGTTGAGAGAAATATTTATATTAAGGGAAAGTATGAGTAGCCAATGAAATATTTATACAATGTGTACAATGGAAATTTAGGGAGTATTAGATATATAATCATTAGTATTATCTTTTCCCATCAGCCGAAACTTTTGGGATGTTTATTTTGTAACTCAATAGTCTATTGTCTCCCTAGTGAGATCCTTACATTAATTAATTGTAATTTTAGTACATTATTAGAGAGAATTTAGATATTCTAAAAGTGAGAAAATTGATAAAATAAAAGATTAATTACAATTGAATTTATAAGTTTGATCATATATGAGTTTTTTATCTTAATTTTAAAATGATTAATCTCTCACTTGATTATTCTATTAACTTTTTGTTCATTTAAATGATCTTAATTGATAATTTTAAGAGTTAGCACGACACTAAGTTTTTTTTGAGTTGGTGTCTTTTTCATTATTGAGCCTCTCAAGTAAACCAAAGAAAAAACCAATGAATTATAACTCAAATAACATAGTCTTTCCATAGTTAATTAAGAGGTTGTGGGTTCGAATCTCCTACCTTTGGTATAAAAAAAAAAAGGATCGTAATTAAAATTTTTGTTAAAGTTAAATTATTCTATTAGTGTTTATAAATATTTTTTAAAATTTATAATTAGATTTTTATATTTTAAAAATTTTTAATTTAGCCTCTATACTAATTTTAAATTTATAATAAGATTATTTTTGTTAACCGTTAACACATCTCATTAGAAGTTTGAAATGAGGAATAAGAAAGCAATTATTTAAAGAACCAAAATATTATTTCTTTTTTTCAAAGATCATTTTTTATATAAATTAAATCTTTTGGGGGATAAAATGGTAGTTTATTCAAATTAATATAATAATAGCTCAAGGCAACACAATTTAATCAAGTAAGAGAATAAAAATGCATCAATAAATGAATAATCAAAGAATTCAACGAAACAGTACACGAAATGACGGAAGTTATAAGGTGGTGGGTATATTCCCCTGTAATGCTCCTTCTCTCTCTCTTCCCTGATTACTCAGCCCAACTTCTCCCTCCTTATCAGCCTCTTTTGTTGGACTGTTTGTGTTCGTATACGTAGATTATTCTATTTTATTTAAAAAAAAAAAAACAAATAGATTCTTGTTGTGATAAGTATGGGACGTGGATGCCTATTTCTCTATGTGAAGCTCACATTCTCAAGAGAAAATGTATTTAATAAAGGTTGAAAAAGGGTGATATTTTATGTGTATAAATAGGAGATGCATTGCATCCATATGAACACAGCAATAACAAATATTCCTACCTTTCTCTTCTTTCATATATTATAAAGTCTATTTCCATTTCTCTCTCTCTTTACAGTAATAAAACAAATGCAATTCTCTCTCTTTACTTTTAATACTTCTTTCTATTTTTACATATATATACATATTACAACATATAATATTAATATATATATACAAATTATTATTGAGCTAATTATATTAATGCTAGAGTCTTCTATTTACATATTTTATTTTATATTTACATCTTCCTTATTTATTTAATTGTTTTACAACACGTTATCAGCACGAGACTCTGATCAAATTTTTAGGAAGACTCCAGGTAACAAATTTTTATTATGTCGAAACTCTTTCATCTTGAATATAATGTTCTTGATATATTTGGAAATAATTATTTATCATGGATATAGATGTTGAAATCCATCTTGATTCAATGGATCTTGAAGATACCATTGAGGCTGAAAATAATACATCCCAGAAGGATAAAAGTCAAGGCCATGATTTTCCTTCGTCGTCATCTTGACGTATGATTGAAAAATTAATATCCCACATTAAAAGATCCTGCAGATCTGTAAAAAGACCTTGAAGAAAGGTACAATCATGTGATACTTCCTCAAGCCCGATATGTTAGAGAAAATTTTCTCAACCTTCCATGCCTCGAATGTGCTCCTGCAGCAGCAGTATCGAGAGAAAGGGTTTAAAAAATATTCTGAGTTAATTTCTTGCCTTCTTGTTGCTGAACACAACAATGAGTTGTTATTGAAAAATCATGAAGCGCGCCCAGCTGGCGCTGCCCCATTTCCTGAAGTAAATGTGGCAAATTATCCCAAAAGAAGTAAATGGCAAGGTTTTAATAATAAGAAAAATTATGAAAGGAAAAAGAATTATGTTCAAAAGAGAGGATCTCATCAGAAGTGGGATAGAGAAAGGAATATCGGGCAGAATAAATCAACAGAGGATAAGTATTTCCGTTGTGGTGGAAAGGGCCATTGGTCACGTACCTGTCGTACCCCAAGGCACCTAGTCGATCTTTACCAGGCATCTTTGAAAAAGGACGACAAAGGAAAGGAAACAAATTTTGTCTCAAATGATGCTGAGAACTCCACCACTCATTATGATGTATCTGATTTCTTTGAGGACCCTGAAGGAAATATTGGTCATTTGATCAATGATGGAATAGTTTGATATATGTATGTGTTTGTTAAGTATTCAGGTGAATAATTTTACTGTGCATGTACTTCTACTCATTTTATTATTATCATTTGTTTTTGAAAAAAAATGGCAAGGACATATTCTGAAGATATTTGCCTTGCGGATAGTGCAAGTTCGCACTCTATTCTCAAAAGTGATATATATTTTACCCATCTTGTGCCAAAAGAGGAATATGTTAATACTATTATTGGCTCAGGCAATGTGATAGAAGGCTCCGGAAGAGCTATAATTTTGTTTCCTGGAGGAACAAAATTTATAATAAATAATGCACTATTATCTACCAAGTCTCTGAGAAACTTGTTGAGTTTCAAAGATATTCGCCGAAATGGATATCATATTGAAACAATGAATGAGGAAAATCATGAGTATTTATGTATTAAAACTCATGATTTAAATAAAAAGTTATATTAGAAAAGTTACCCTCACTTTCATCTGGGTTGTATTATACCAAGATTAGTGCAATTGAATCACATGCCATTGTAAACCAGAAGTTTACTAGCCCAAATGAGTTCATAACTTGGCACGACCGATTGGGTCATCCGGGAACAACCATGATGAGAAAAATTATTGAAAACTCATGGACATTCACTAAAGAACCAGAAGATTCTTAAAACTAGTGAATTTTGTTGTGCTGCGTGTTCTCAGGGAAAGTTAATTTTAAGGCCATCACCAGTAAAGATTGGATTTGAGTCCCCTGAATTCCTAGAAAGGATTCAAGGTGATATATGTGGACCTATTCATCCACCATGTGGATCTTTTAGATATTTTATGGTCCTAATAGACGCATCTTCGAGATGGTCACATGTGTGCTTATTATCTTCTCGCAACCTGGCGTTTGCGAGATTACTGGCTCAAATTATTCGATTAAAAGCACAATTTCCAAAAAATCCAATCAAAGCAATTCGTCTTGATAATGCTGGTGAATTTACTTCCCAAGCTTTTGATGCTTATTGTATGGCTAATGGAATAAGTGTTGAACATCCAGTAGCTTATGTTTACACACAAAATGGGTTAGCAGAATCACTTATTAAGCGCCTCCAATTAATTGCTAGACCCTTGCTTATGAGAACAAATCTCCCAACCTCGGTTTAGGGGCATGCAGTTTTACATGCCGCAGCACTTATTCGTTTGAGGCCAACGAGTTATCATCAATTCTCTCCTATGCAATTAACTTTTGGCCAGCAGCCAAATGTTTCCCATTTAAGAATATTTGGGTGTGCAATATATGTTCCCATTGCACCACCTAATCGCACCAAAATGGGACCCCAAAGAAAATTGGGGATATATGTTGGATATGATTTTCCCTCTATAGTGAGGTATCTTGAGATACAAACTGGTGATGTGTTTAAAGCCCGGTTTGCGGATTGTCATTTTGATGAATCAAAATTTCCAACATTAGGGGGAGAGAATAAACTTCCTGAAAAGGAACTTAATTGGAATGCATCATCATTGATGCATTTAGATCCTCGATCAGGGCAATGTGAACTAGAAGTTCAAAAGATTATACATTTACAAAGAATAGCAAATGAATTGCCTGATGCATTTTTCGATACAAAGAGGATTACCAAGTCGTATATACCAGCGGAAAATGCTCCAATTCGAATTGATGTCCCAGTAGGACAAGTAGCCACTGAAGCAAATTCACGCCAGAAGCGTGGTAGGGCGAAAAATGCCCCAATTCGAATTGATGTCCAGTTGGACAAATTGCCACTGAAGCAAATACACGCCAGAAGCGCGGCAGGCCTGTCAGTTCCAAAGATAAAAATCTTTGAAAGAGAAAAGAGGTAAATATTCCTGTGGAAAAAGACATAGTAAAAATACCTGCAGTTGTCCAAAATTCTGATATAATGCCAGAAGACGTTCAGGTACCTGAAAATTGTGAAAATGACGAGATCTCGATAAATTATGTCTTTACAGGAGAGAAATGGGACCGAAATAAGACAATTGTCAATGAAATATTTGCATATAATGTGGCATTGAATATCATGCATGAAAGTAAGGATCTTGAGCCAAGATCAGTCGAAGAATGTCGACAAAGGAATGATTGGCCAAAATAGAAAGAAGCCATGAAGGCTGAATTAGACTCACTTGCAAAACGTGAAGTCTTCGGACCTGTAGTCCGTACACCAGAAGATGTAAAACCTGTAGGATACCGGTGGGTATTTGTGAGAAAACGAAATGAGAAAAATGAAGTTGTGCGCTATAAAGCCCAACTTGTGGCACAAGGTTTTTCACAAAGGCCCGGTATAGATTTTGAAGAAACGTATTCCCCTGTAGTGGATGCGATAACATTGCGTTATTTGGTCAGTTTATCTGCATATCATAAACTGCATATGCATTTAATGGATGTGGTAACAGCCTATTTATACGGCTCATTAGATCGGGATATCTATATGAAAGTCCCTGAAGGACTAAAGATATCTAAACCATCCAATGAATATTCACAGGGATTATACTCAGTTAAATTGCAAAGATCTCTATACGGTCTAAAGCAATCTGGACGAATGTGGTATAATCGTCTTACTGAGTATCTGGCCAAAAATGGATGATGATATCTGCCCCTGTGTTTTCATAAAGAAAACTGCTTCTGGATTCATTATAATTGCTGTGTACGTTGATGATTTAAATATCATTGGGACTCCTGAAGAGATTCCAACAATTATAAAAACTCTAAAAGAAGAGTTTGAGATGAAAGATCTTGGAAGAACTAAATTTTGTCTCGGCCTGCAGATCGAGCATATAAAAAGTGGGATCTTTATTCATCAAACAACATACACAGAAAAGATCTTGAAGAGATTTTATATGAATAAGTCACATCCATTAAGTACCCCAATGATCGTAAGATCTTTGGATGTGGAAAAGGATCAATTCCGTCCTAAAGAAGAGAATGAAGATATCCTTGGTCCTGAAGTACCATATCTTAGTGTCATTGGAGCACTAATGTATCTTGCTAATAATACGCAACCTGACATATTATTTGCTGTGAATTTACTAGCAAGATATAGTTCCTCTCCAACCAGAAGACATTGGAGTGGAATCAAATAAATCTTTCGATATTTTCATGGGACGGTTGATATGAGATTGTTTTATCTCTATGGATCCAAGTCACAACTAGTTGGCTATGCAGATGCCAGATACTTGTCTGATCCACATAAAGGAAGATCTCAAACAGGATACATGTTTACATATGGTGGAACAGCTATATCATGGAGGTCCATGAAACAGACGATTGCTGCAACATCCTCTAATCATGCCAAAATACTGGCGATTCATGAAGCTAGTCGCGAGTGTTTTTGGCTGAGGAGTCTGATCCAATATATTCTGTCATCATGTGGACTTATTGATCATAAGATAGCTTCAACTATCCTGTTGAAGATAATGCAGCATGTATTGCTCAACTTAAAAGCGGATACATCAAAGACGATAGAACAAAGCATATTTCTCCCAAATTCTTCTTCATTCATGATCTTCAAAATCAAGGGACAATTGATGTGCAACAGATCCGCTCAAGTGACAATCTGGCAGATTTATTTACAAAGTCACTCCCAAAATCCTCCTTTGAAAGATTGGTACATGAGATTGGGATGCGCCGATTTCGAGACATTAAATGATGTCGGCAAGAGGGGGAGATTGTACTCTTTTTTCCTTGATCAAGTTTTTTTTCCCATTGGGTTTTTCTTGACAAGGTTTTTAATGAGGCAGCTCCATCATTAAAGGATATTGTACTCTTTTTCCTTCACTAAGGTTTTTTTCCACTGGGTTTTTCTTTAGTAAGGTTTTAACGAGGCAATAATCCTAAAATTGTCATCCAAGGGGGAGTGTTGTAATAAGCATGGGACGTGGATGCCCATTTCTCCATGTGAAGCTCACATTCTCAAGAGAGAATGTACTTAATAAAGGTTGAAAAAGGGTGATATTTTATGTGTATAAATAGGGGATGCATTGCATCCATCTGAACACAGCAATAACAAATATTCCTACCTTTCTCTTCTTTCATATATTATAAAGTCTATTTCTATTTCTCTCTCTCTTTACAGTAATAAAACAAATGCAATTCTCTCTCTCTTTACTTTTAATACTTCTTTCTATCTTTACATATATATATATATACAAATTATTATTGAACTAATTATATTAATGCTAGAGTCTTCTATTTACATATTTTATTTTATATTTACATCTTTCTTATTTATTTAATTGTTTTACAACAATTCTTACATTTTTTCGCAGACATTTTCTTTTTCAAAGATTAGAAAATACATTTAGTCCCTAAGCTTTTCAAAATCTTCCGTTAATCCTAAGGGAAAAGTCTAACGTAGAACATATGCATCCTCCCATTCCAAAACGACGCAATTTCACCAAGAGCCCTCCATACACACTCTAATCCTTCTATGTAATACCTATAACCCCATATCATTCAAAGATATATTGAAACCCTAAGAAAACAAACAATTAAACCCATGCCACGTGTGCTTCTGTAACGGCCAGGTCAGCACAACAGAAGCTCATCACTTCAACAAGGGTAAATTTATCCAAGTTTTGGAGGAGTTAGGAACGTAAATGTATTTTTCAATTTTTAAAAACGAAAATATCCGCAAGAAAAAAAGTCAATGAACTATTTGTCATTTTCCTTTATTTTATTTTTCAGACACACTATGTTTTAGATGTACGGCTGCTCGATGCTTCTCAGTCAACTTATCACATACAAGACTGTTCACTTCTCTATTCATAAATTTTATCCACAGTTAGTCAGTTACACTGAAAATATAATGCTTACAGAATTATTGTGTTGCCTAACAAAGACGAATTTTCCAAGAGATACAAGATATATATACATACATAATGAGCATTTCCCACATTCTGCGTTATAAATTCATTTCCATATTACAAGGTCCCAGGCCCTGAACTCTACTCAACTCTCAAATCTGATTGAGCAAAGTCATTTTCTCCCAATGTTTTCAGATCACATGCATTCTAAATTAGTCCTGGTAAATATAAGAAAAAGGTTAATAAAAAGAAATTCCAGATAATCGGATGAAGGTAGACTATGTACCAATAAAACCATATCTCTTATATTTTAGCAAATTTAATTAATTATGGGCACATAAGAAGTATCAATTTATCACGTACCTCGATTGATTTCACTTCTGCAGGTACCTCGGACTCTGAGTTCCTTGCTTCTGATTTTTCATTTGAATAACTATTGAACGCAAACATTAATGTTAGAACAATTGCAAAGACTTTTACATGAATAAGAATGCAGGAGAAGCTGAAAATGTTTTAAGGAGTGCTAGGGGGCATTTGTAGCCATCAAATAGCCATCAATGATGATTTTAATGGTATGAGATTGGTGACAGATTTCATCCAATGGTTCACTTTTCTTTGCTGGTTACATACTAGCTAGAATTTAATAAAGTTGCTGGTCCCCTAGACTTTTCCATTTTGGATAGCTATGGTTAATCAGCCTCAGATAAACTACCAACACAGTTTCTCATGAACAAGCAGTGACAGAATAAAGGTGAATTTTCTGGGATTAAACTTTCAGACCTAACTGTTGGACCAGTGAAGCGAACTTTAAAACAAGGCCAGAGGTATGAATATTTGGGAAAATGATGTGGCAGGTACCACTAGTTCACTTCCACCATAATGCTTTTTATTATATCAATTGTAGCATACGGAAACTTCTATATAAAAAATATTCCCCTAAAATAAAATGGGAAAGAAGTCGTCTTTTTAAAGAGCACTCTAGAGCTCTCTTTGAGGATGCACAAGTGGAAGATTTTTATGGAAAAAAAAACAAGTTTCCAATAGCATTAAATTTATGAAAACTTTAAAAATCTTCCACTTTTGCATCCTAAAGGAGTGCCCCCAACTAGTTAGCACTTAGCAAAACCAAAAAAGGAACGACATCATCCATCTTAGTTTCATCAAATTTTGTCCTAACAACATTCATGAATGAAAATTCAAAAATGCATGGCAGGAAAAATTGATGTTCAAATTTTAATAAATAATAATCAGCTATTCAAATTAAATAGATGTCGACATACGTTGAAAGTATGGTCACCCAAATGAGCTCTACACAATCCACCCAAAGAAGTCTTTGCTCAACTGGAATTACACCATAAGTGATGAGATGAGCAAATGGCCACAGCTTCCACCCAGCCTTTGTAAGAAAATAAATTTAAGAATGAATTAGAACAAACATTGAAAAATCAAGTTTCTTATATTTCTAATTCTAAAGTTAATAATCATAGCAGGAACCGGTTAGAATAAAAAATTAGTTCACCAAAATGAACATAAGAAATGTTTTCAATGCAACATATGAAAGAGGAAAGAGGAGAAGTTTCTCTTACAGTCAGCATGGGGAAAAAGGTTGCCTTCAATTCGTTAAAAATGCTGATAGGAGAGTCAAGACGCAATAATGCAACTACGGTATAATAAATGCTGTTCCAAACTGCAGACCACGCTGTTTGATCAAATGCAACTTTGGCAGGAACCACCCACCATTCTTTGTAAGGAAATAGCTCCTGGTTTGGATAAAAATGAGAATAGCCATTTATCAGTGTATCATTACCATGAAAGTTAGCAATTGAACCATCAAATCACAAATTACAAGATACGGCATCATGGTTTACCTCACAAAACTGATAATAGTAATGAGAAAGAGAGCCATGCAGAGTAAACCCAACAAGCCCTGATCTGAACATCCTAGCTCGGTCAAACTCAAAAATAGGTTTTCCTTCAAAGCACTACAATCATTGCCAAATGATTAAACCAACATTACCAAGAGGGTTGCCCCTTTGGCCAAATTAAGGCTCACGTTTACATGAATTATACAGAGACTCACCTGTGCAATCCAGTCCCCAATGGAATAAACAACACCACTGATCACCATCTTTGCAAAAACTGGATTCGTCTTAAGAACTTCCTCATAAGCAGACCAATTATGCTGAGGTGCATACCGTAGTATCTCAAAAAGCGTCCATCCCTAAATGGCATCCAAAAACATGAGTCCAGGTAGAAAAAAAATCATTTCTTTGTTGTTCTTCACATCCAACAAGTCATTTTAATTCCAAAATTTCCACAAGAAGAAACCAAACTCATCCCAAAGTAAAACCTTCGATTTCAATTGAAAGAGAACAACTGCTTCAAGTTATTTCACCTAAACTTGTAGGACTTAGTAAACTTGAATCAACTAGTTAACTCGATCATTTGATGAACTTGGACTACACTTGTTATATTCTCATAAGTTTTCATTACAAAATAAAAAAGACAATCTAATTCTATTATTCTTCCAAATTTTCAACTTAACAAAACGCACATACTATACTAAGCATTAACAAACAAAAAACACTGAACTTTCAGCTTCAGCGTTTACTTACATGCCAGTAATCATGATCAATGGTGAGGAGCTTGGTGATAGCGAAGGTTCCGGCGGCGAGAACAATAGTTGCATTGATGGTTCTATCCATAAGCTTCTCCATGCTCTCTTCAGTCTCATTCCCAATTGAAGAAGAAGTCGAAGCAGAAGAAAACCCTTCCAACGATAACAAACCCTCCCCCGTTCCGAATCCACTCACCTGAGTCGCCAACTCGCCGTCGCTGCCTCCGCCTTCCACCTCCGCCCTGCTCGCCGCAGCTGCTCCGCCCTCCTGCTGGTCCGTAATGTCGCCGCTCTGCACCGATATCACGTCTACTTCCTCCACCGACGAATTCACCGCCGCCAAAATCCTCCTTTCGTTTCCCGAGAAAATTGGATTCCCGGAGAATCTCGACGCCGGGAAGCTCTGCAGCTTGGTGGCGGCCAATGATTTCGATTTCGATTTGGAAACCGGTGAGAGGAAACTGCGGGTTGGGATGGCGCTGTGAACCGAAGCCATGGCTGAGTTGGGAGGCCGAGTCAACCGAGCTCAGCTCCAAGTTTCGCCGGCAACTTTCTTCTCCGAGTTCGGGGTACTGTGAAACGCGTGCGTTTAATAGTGTTTTTGGTGATCCTGTGTGTCGCGTGTTTAGGAGGTTTGGTGCGGATTTGAGAGTGTTGTGTCACTATTGGTTATTGCTATGTTTCGTGGTTTGAGCTGAAGTGTGTGATTGGTTGGGATTGAAGGGGTGTAGGATTATACAATGGGGTGTGATTCATGAGAATTTATGGTCTGGTGATTGGAGAATACGTTGTTATTACTCATCGGTGAATGGCGTCCACATGAAAAAGGTGGATCCATTTGATATCAGAATAATTAATTAATATACCCTGCCAGAAAAAAAAAAAAAAAAAAAACGACACAGTTGGGTGGATTTTTTTTATTTAAATTAAAAAATATAATATTTATTAATTTAAATAAATATGTAAATATTTACTAAAATATGTTTTTAGTCACATCTCGAATATAGTTGAGGAAACTAAAAAATAGTCACATCTTGAGTGCACGGATCCCATTTTGTGATACGGAATCTGAAAGTCATATTTCGGTGCATCCAAGATATGAACATAAGCGCATTTCGGATACACTGCATTCGAAATATGTTTATATTCTGATTGGATCAATGCATCCGAAATACCTGCAAAGATGCAGGATGGGAGTACTGCATCCGAGATATATAAAAATTGAAAAGTATATGAATTTAAAATAATAAAAATTAATTGAAAAAGTTTCTTTTCTTTATTTTAAAAATAATTAAATATTATATTTTATATATGTTTTTAAAATTAATTTGATATATTATCCATTTAAAGAATATTAATAGGTAGATAATATTTTTTTTATCTTAACCAATTTTTGAAAAAACCTAATAATTTCACTTATGTTTAGACAATTAAATTTTAGCTAATTAATTAAGCTTGGTTAGTTTTAAAAAATATATTATATATTAATATTTATTAATGTTAAATTTTTTTATTTATTTATTTTTATTTTTTATACTTATAATAAGATAAATACTATTTCATGTTAAATTTAAAAATAAAATTTTTTTAACAAAAATTTCAATGAAAACAAAGATAATATAATAATAGAAACAAATATATTAATCTATATGTGCTTATTAATTTATTTTTAAATTTCTAATAGAAATAAATAGGATATAAAAGTACTGATATGCTCTTAAATTTTATATATAACGGTATTTAAAAGAATTCTTATATTAAAATATTTAATAAATTCTCTTGGAAGAATTTAAAAAGTTACGTTAACACAAATTTAATTAGTTACGTAATTTTTTTTTATTTGTTATGCTATTTTATTTATATCATAAGTATATCGCATCTTGACTATATCTCGGATGCAGTGCCTCCGTCCTGTATCCTCACACGTATCTCGGATGCACTGGTCTATATCAAAATATAAGCATATTTCGGATGCAGTGTATCCGAGATGTGCTCTTATTCATATCTCGGGTGTACTTGGGATATGACTCTCAGACCTCGTATCACAGAACGGGATCAGTGCACCCGAGATATGTTCGTTTTTTAGTTCTCCCACTATATCCGAGATGTGACTAGAAACGTATTTTGGTAAATACTTATACGTTTATTTAAATCGGTAAATATTATATTTTTTTAATTTAAATAAAAAAATTCCAGTTGGGTGGAAAATTATTTTTCATATGAAAAAAAGTGGTATATTTGTCCAATATTAATAATTGGGATATTTTGTAGAATAGAAAAAGACAGACATAACATGTAGAGGACGTATTACTGCAGCATCGTCAAAAATTTGTCATAGCGTAGAACAGGTGTCATCGTCGGAGCAACACGCAGAGGCGTGTTTTACCTTAGCTTTTGTAAAAAATTTTTGGAGTTTTAGTCAGATATTTATCGTAGAAATTTCAGCAACTTTTGCAACATGAAAGACATGTTGATAGTGTTTACATGCAGAGAACAACTCCTTGTTTTGGGAATACACGATACAGAATTACAATCTCTTTAAATTAAGCTCAACTCTTCCCTTCTCCTCTCCCCTTCTTTCTTGCATGTAGAGAGTGAAGAATGAGTGAGGGTTACTACACATACAAGTCTTTTTGGTATACAAATTCATACAAGTTGGTCCAAATTCAACAAAAATAATTTTCAATTTAGATTGCGTGTAAATATGCGCTTCCCTAACTCTTGAATAACGCAAATGGTTCTTCTCCCTCAATCAAAACTGCAACACTAAAAATTCAAACAAGAATAAAAATCTCTCAAAATTGTCACAAAAAGTGAAGGAAGTTGCGAAGTTGAATTCGAAAAGAATTATGAGAAAATGAAATAAGAAGAAGAAGGAGAAGAAGATCACGAGAAGGAAGAGGAAGAGTTTTGAAGTATGTAGAACTTATCAGCACATATACACCGAAAATTCTTAAACAATACACTTAAATATCTTTGTATTATACCGAAATTTGTTGAAAATATAAAAAAAAATATTTTCTCTAATACTGCATTTTTTTCTTCTTCTTCTTTTCTTTTTTTTTTCTTTCTTTTAGTTGAATGAATATAAGTTCATCATTTTCTAAGTAATTTTGTAGCATTATGTATTTCTTCTTTTTTTATTTGATTTTTTTGTTTTTATTCTTGTTAAGAGAGTAAAACATGAAAAAACTTGAGAAGATAAAATAAGAAAAAAAAGATGATGATGATAATGAAAAAAAAGAAGAAGAAGACGCAGCAGAAGATGAGGAGGAGAGAGAAGAAGAATTTTAAATTATTTAGAACTTATCAGCACACATACACCGAAAATTTTTAAACAATACACTTAAATATCTTCGTGTTACATCGAAATTTGCTGTAAATATAGAAAAATATTTTCTTTAATGCAGAACTCTTACGTTACATTTAATTCAAACCATCAACAATGAATAACAATTTTCACAAACAAAAACAACATTATTCGCATACAGAATCATAAACTACTAACAAAAACATTAACTAGAATCGAACCACACCTCAACCACTTGATTGAATTTAAAACAATAATCAACTTTGTTCTAGTTCAATTGACAATCTTAACTTGAATTATTCATTGTCTTTAACAACGAGATAACTGTTCAAAACTAATTTTAGAGCTTGATTTCAAAAACGTAGAGAACGAACAAAGAGAAACGCAGAGATGGAAGAGAACGTAGATAAAAAATGTTTAAAAAAAATTCAAAAACGGAAACGAAATCCTTTCAAAAAAGGCAATTATATATTTGCGCACTAATTGAAAAGTTGGTTAGATAGTGACAGGTAATTTGTATAGACTTATTTGGAATAATGACTTATACGTGGAGAATATTTGTATTATCAATTATTTAGACCATCCTATATATGTAAGTTGATTATTTTTGTTAATTTATTGTATTCAAAATTTATTAATTTTAATTAATATTATTTTTAATGTTAGTATAATATTTATTTTAGTATTATTATTTTTACTTGGATTTAAAATTATTATGTTATTTGAATTTATAATTATTAAATTTAATAAATAATTTAAATATTAAACAATAAATTTATTTTGGATAATATTTTTATTTTTCTATTATAATATTATTTTTATTTTATATTTTTAATTAATAAAATAAAAAATATATATAAATATAAATATATGATTTTTTTTGAATTTTTGGTTATAATATTATTATTTCCTTTAAAATTAATAAATAATTTAAATATTAATAACTATATTTTTTCGAATCTTTGTTCTTATATTTTAATTTTTTGTTGTCATAATATATTTTAATTTTAATTTGTATTTACTTAACTCTGAATAATAAAAATATTAATAAATATTTGATCTTTACGAAAATAAATAAATAATATAAATATAAAAAATAATTTTCTTTGGTTTTGTTATAATAATTATTTGAGGATAATAATATTATTATATTTTTTATCTTTATTAAAAGTAATAAATAATATACATATTAATGAATAATTTTTTATTTTAATTTTTGTGTATTTAAACTAGTAAATAAATAGTATAATATAATATTTTTTATTTTAATTTGTATTTATTTAAACTAATAAATATATTTAATTAATAAATATATTTTTGTTGTAGCAGCCTAACAGAAATTTTATGGTTTGTAAACTTGTTCCACCGGAGACGTGAAATTCGAAGGTAGATGACGCTTTATGAACAATGGGATTCTACCACGTCTCGAGAATTGGAGAGATTAGAGGACATTCCTTCTTACTAACTGCTCTCGTGAAAAGATAGGTGGAGACCAAGCACTCACACCTTCGTATTGTCGTTGGATGAGGTTACTGACATATTGGAAGACGTGGCACATATATTTGGCTTACTGGTTGATAGAGAGAATGTGAGCAGCTCGACAAATAGTAGTCATAACTTCTTGGTCAACCAGAGCATTGCGATTTTCGGTGTAAATCCGTTGTGAATAATTCTTCCAAATCTTATATAAAGTTGGCATGGGTTCGTCATATTAGAGACAGAGAGCCATTGGACACTTTGGACTCTATGTAGAGATACGTCAGGTATCACATCTTCTGTTTGCTGAGTTCAACCCTCTTTGCGGATAAGTCGATAGCCTATACCCATGCGAATAGTATCTATCACAGCTTCGCAATTTTCAGCGGATCCACACTTACAGTTGGGGGCAGCATGTTCCACGCATCTTTATAGCAGATTCTCACGTGCAAATCTCACTCCCTCATGAGCATTTTTTATAATTCCACCATTTTAATACACCACCAAATTTGAGGTACCTTCCATCACACCATAAACATACTCAAACAACTTTTTTCTTCGCAACAAAATAGTAATGAACTTCGCCTTATATAGGTCGAACACCCAACACACAGGTTGCGTATTGTAACACCCATGAATCATTTTGCGACATGTGTACGCTTGTTGGAAACACGCTCTCCAAATGTTGAGTCAGTACATCTCCACGTGTTGTCTCTGCCCTACTTAACATGTCCAGTTATTTGCTATTACACTAAATACTTCTCTATTTCTAACAAAAATAATAATAATATTTTCGTATAAAAAAAATTCATTCTAGTTGGGTCTCCCGACTGCATACGAAGGTATTTCCAAGATTTTATATAAATTTAATATTATGTTTTTAATTTTTATAAATTTTTTATTTGATTTTTTAGATATGAATTAAGATTTTTTTAGAATAAAAAAATTAATAAAATAATAAAATAAGAAGTTAATAATTTTTAAATTAAAATAATAAAATATATATTTTATAAAAATTATAAAATTAATAGTAATTAACTTTTTATTTTATCATTTTATCTATTTTTATTTTAAAAAAATCTAAATTCTTTAGATATAATAAAGTTACACAAATGAAAATAGCAATTAATATTATTTAAAGTATATTTAGATACATTAATTTTCACAAGTGTCAATTCTAATTCAAATTAACGGTTATTTATTTTGGATGAAAGGAGGTTTTATTTTTTTTATCCATTGGACCCTTCAACTCGATAGATAATTTGTTACAAATTAAAAAATGTTATTTAAAGATTTGTTATTGTCATTGATTAATGAACTATTATATACACAATAATAATAAAAAGATGTTATATTTTTTAATAATAATATTGTTATAAATTCCTTTTGATAAATTATAAAATAATTAAATAATTAAATTAATATTTAAAAATAATAATAAATTTTAATATATATATATTTTGTAAAGTTACTCCTAGGAAGAGTCAGAATCTCTGGATAAGTCCAGCGACGATTCCGCCATGTAAAATACAGTAACCAATGGGAGACACAGTGCATGTAACATCATCAATTCATCATCATAAATAGGTCATTAAGCTTTGATCCAACGTGTCGCTGTGTCAGCGTAGACTACACTAGAATAGAAACAACTCACTTGAACTCGAAGATTGTAGAACAAAACAAAATCATAACTTTCTTCAGAGTACTATCAAATGATAAGATCATTTTCTGTTGACCAAGCTTGACACCAGCCAGCCATTCAAATTTTTAAGGTTATGGCTAAACATATATAAAAATAAAAATAAAATCAATATTTTCTCGGTGTTTAATGCTTGCAACAACAGTAGATCCTCGTTTTTAATTTTGTGAAATAGCCCAATAATAATTTAAGACCAGGCCAACTGCGTAAAAGAAAATACTGAATAATCATTGGCAACAAAAATGAAAATCGGAACAGGTGAGGCTCAATTTTTTGTGTTATTCGGATTATTTGGGTGTTTTCTCATGTTATTTTTGAGGCAAATTTTTTTTGTTATGGAAGTAAAAGTGGTGATATACCTTAATATTGTAATTTTTGGTGTTTTTTAAAACTGTAGAAGTACACAAATTGGAGGGTCCGATTTCTGTACCTAAATTTTTTTTTTTACCACAAATCGGACGGTCCGATTTGTGTACCTCCCATAAATCGGACGGTCCGATTTCTGTACCTCTACAAATCGGACGGTTCGATTTGTGTACCTCTAGAAATCGGACGGTCCGATTTCTATACCTCTAATAAATCGGACGGTCCGATTTCTGCTTCTCTAATTAAACGATTCCACATTTGAGTATAACACCCCAACAATCCACATTTTAAAAAAACATCACTACCACTCCAATATTAAAAATAAAAAATTCTGAATAAAAATTCTGAATAAAACATAGTTGCCATTTTGTTAGGAAAAGTAAAACAATAGTGCCGTATTCTGAATACATTAGTGCTGTTTTGTATTATGTATATTAAAAAAATTATAAGTATTTATTCATTTTGGTCCTCAAAAAAATTTGTACTAAACAATTTAGTCTCCAACTAAAATTAATTACTCAATTAGTCTTTAACAATTAATTTCGTCGGTTACTTAGATCCTTGACTCCGTCAACTCTAGCGAAAGATAAAATGGTCCCTGACAATTCTAACAGGAGACAATGATCCTTGACAACTCTAACAGGGCACAAAATGATCTCTGGCCCCTTTGTTCGAAAACGACACTGTTCTTTCCCAATTTTCATCATATCTCGCATAACCCTAACATTCATACTCTCCTTCTTCACCTTCACAGTCTTCTTTTCCATCTTTTCCTTCCTCCTATTCAGCTCAAAGATTAAGTCATGGTATAACTACCACGCATGTTCACCTACCTTAACATATCATGAACCACACACTTCCTAAATGTCTGTGGCTGGTACACCCACCTCCTCCGCATTTCACCCACCATAAGCATCCACCTCCACGTCCTCGATAATAGCATTACCTCTAACCCCGAAAACGTCCACCACATCCTCAAGACCAAGTTCCACAACTACCCCAAGGGCACACCTTTCTCCATTCTCCGGCAAGCAATATAGATTGTTGGACACTAGGACATCATGAGAAGATTCTCTTTCGACATCATATGCAAATTCTCATTTGGAATGGATCCCGAGTGCTTCATTCCTTCTTTTCTGGAGTCCAAGTTGGCAAACAGTTTCGACCTTGCATCCAAGCTATCAGTACAATGAGCAATGTCGTCGTTGCCACTCATATAGAAACTGAAGCAATTACTAAACATTGGTTCGGAGAATAAGATGAAGGAAGTGATTGGATTGGTGGACAATGTGGTCATGGAGATGATAGGGGAAAGGAGAAGGGAGATGGCGGCAACGACGACGGGTCTTAACAAATAAGACTTGCTGTCTAGATTCATGGGATCTATCAAAGACGACAAGTACTTGAGAGACATAGTCATTAATTTCCTGAGTATGAATTTGTTGAGAACAAGTTGAGGATTTTTCTTCTTGTGAACATTGAAGTTGCAGAGTGTGCATTGTGTAACTTGAAGTTACAGTGTTAGACTATTAGTGTTATGTGAGATATGATGAAAATTGGAGGAAAACAGTGTCGTTTCTGAATAAAGGAGGTCAGAGACTATTTTGTCCCCTGTTAGAGTTTCTAGGGACTATTTTGTCCTCCGTTAGAGTTGACGGAGCAAAGGACCTAAGTGATGACGGAGTTAATTGTTAAGAACCAATTGAATAATTAATTTTAGTTGAGGATTAAAGTGTTTGGTCCAAAATTCTTTGAGGACCAAAATGGATAAATACTAAAAATTTATTAAACTAACTATAAAATGAAAAAAGGGGATGCTTACTACATTTGATAGATTTAGTGGTTTAGCGATGGTATAGTAGGGTATTCTTCTTACCTTCTTCCTGAGTTACGTGTTTGTCTATTTTCTGAGTTTTGTATTTTGAGTGAGAATAAAATTGTTTGAGTGTATAAAATGGAGGACTATGTTAATTTAAAAATATACTATAATGGTCAAATTTTATCTCAAATACATGAAGGTGTAAGTTTTGTAGGTGAGAATTCATATGTAAGTTTTGTAGGTGAGAATTCATATGTTATTGTTGTTTCTCTTGGAATAACATATGAAGCATTTAAGAGTGTACTTTGTCAAAGTATAAATAACCAAGTATTGAAGAGAATAATAAATGTTTTGTACAGACAACCTGTATTGGTATTTGGTGGTTTTGTTCAAAGGAATGAGTGTATAAACTTAGAAGATAATGCTGCCACGAGTGTGGGTTCTGTAAGAGCCGCGACTAATTAACCGCCTAATTAGTTAATTAATATTGCCCAAATTAGGTTCCAAAAATTTAGAATGAGATTTTGAGGATTTAAATATAATTTTTGGACTCAGTAGATTTTTC
Source organism: Arachis hypogaea (assembly GCF_003086295.3). Lineage (NCBI taxonomy): Eukaryota > Viridiplantae > Streptophyta > Magnoliopsida > Fabales > Fabaceae > Arachis > Arachis hypogaea. Next base: position 22,504,342 of record NC_092053.1, on the reverse strand, counting down.
TGAGTCAGAAAATGTATTTTCAGCGAAAAACTGGGAAAAATCGCAAACCGGCAGTCGAACTGGTTGAACCGGTTCAAGTATGCCTGGTACTGTGCGAGAAAAACTCAAAACAGTAAAAAACCTTAGAAAAATAATTAAAGTAAAAAACCGGGCGTTAATTTTAAAGATTTGGCCCAAAATTGGGCCAAACGGGCTAAAAATGCTAACGGGTTGGACCGGGCCCAAGTTGGGCCCAAGCCCAACATATATATAGGTTCATTAAGTGAACCCATCAGCTATAAACACTCTCAAAACACAAACACACCAGCTGCATGAGAAGAGAGAAAGAAGAAGGGAAAATACTATTCACTTCTCACTTCATTCCGCAAGATCTCGAGCTACGGTGCTCCGATTCGCGTGTCGTCAGCGGCTACGCAAAGCTCTCGCCGAACCCGTCACTTCTATCTAAGCTTTGTGGTAAGTTTCTCTAAATTTCCCTTCCTTGCTGCTGCCCTAAGGAATTCGAGTTTGATGAGTGATGATTTTGAGAAAACCTTGTGTTTTGGTTGTTTAGGTGCTATCCTTAGTGAAAAAATGTTGGGTTCTAGCCCAAAATTTTAGTGGATAAGGTAAGATTCTCAAGAACTCTAGTAAAATGGTAATTGTGAGTATTAGGTTTTGATTTATATAAAATGTGTGGTATTAGCTTGAATATTGGAGCTTATTGGTGATTGTTGGTGCTTGTTGGAGTTGAATTGGTTAGGGGTGTTCATAAAAAAACCAAAATGTGGTTAACCGGTTAAAAAACCATAACCACATTTTGGTTAACCAGTTTAATGGAACAATTTAAAAACCATATCCATATTTTTTAGAATTGGTTAACCAAAACCAAATTAAAAAAAACCGGTTTTTAACCGGTTAACTAAAACCAAAACCAAATTAAAATCAAAACTTAATTTCAAAACCAAATTACATACTCTTTCTCTCTCTCTCTCACCCTTCCTCTCCCTTTCTCTCTCCCTCCCTCTCCCCCTTACTCTCTCTTTCTCTCTCTCCCTCCCTTCTTTCTCTCTCTCTCTCTCTCTCTCTCTCTCTCTCTCTCTCTCCTCCTATCTCTCTTTTTCCCTACTCTCCCTCCTCTCTCTCTCTCTCTCTCTCTCATTTTCCTCTTTCTCCTCCTCTCCTTTTCTCTCTCCCTATTCTCTCTCTCTCTCTCTCTATTCTCTATCCCCTTCTCTCTCTCTTCTTTTCCCCTATTTCTCTCCCTTTTCCCTCTCTCCCCTTTCTTTCCCCCCTCTCTCTCCCTTCTCTCTCTAACTCATTTTTCTCTTTATCTCCTCTCTTCTTTCCTTCTCTCTCCGCTTCTCTCTCCCTCTTTCTCTCCTCCTCTCTCTCCCCTATCTCTCTCTTTCCCTATCTTCCTCTCTTTCTCTCTCTCTCTCTCTCTCTCTCTCTCTCTCCCCTCTTCCTCCTCTCTCTCTCCCCTCCCTCCCTCTCTCTCTCTTTCTCTCTCTCTCTCCACCTCGTCTTTCTTTCTCGCTCCCTTGTCTCTCTATCCTTCTCTCTCTCTCTCTCCCCTTCCCTCTTTCTCTCTCTCCCTCTCTCTTTCTCTCCTTCTCTCTCTATCTCTCTCTCCTTCTCTCCGCTCTATCACTTCCTCTCTCTCTCTCTCTCTCTCTCTCTCTCTCTTTCCTTGCCCTCTTTCTCCCCCTCCTCTCTCTCTCTTCCTCTCTCTCCTCTCCTCTCCTTCTCTCTCTCTCTCCCATATCTCTCTACTTTCTCCTCTCTTTTCCCTTCTCTCTCTCTTTCTCTCTCTCTTTCTCTCTCTCTCCCCTCTCCTTCCTCTCTCTCTCTCTCTCCTTTACCTCCCATCTCTTTCTCTCTCTCTCTTTTTTCTTTTCTCTCTTTCTCTCTCTCACTCATCTCTCTTTCCTTTTCTTCTTTCTCTCTCTCCTCCTCTTCCTCTCTTCATTTTCTCTCATTCTCCTCTTTCTTTTCTTACTCTCTCTTTTCTCTTTCTCTCTCAACCTTCTCTCAATCTATATCCCTCTTCTATCTTTTTTCTCCTCTTCTCTCTAAAGCGAGAGAGAAGAGAGAGAAGGCGAAGATAGAGGAGGAGAAAGAAAAAAAGGAGAGAGATAAGAAGAGAGAAGAAGGATAAGAGAGAGAGAAGCAAAGACAGAAAAAGGACAAAGAGAGAGAAAGAGAGAGGGGAGAGAGAGGGGATGAGGAGAGAGAAGGAGAGAGAGACAGAAAAAGAGAAGGATAGAGAGAAAAGAGAAGAGGGGAGAGAGAAGGAGAGAGGGAGAGGAAGGGAGAGAGAAAGAGGGAGGGGGAGAGAGAGCATGGGGAGAGAGAGGGAGAGAAGGATAGAGAGAACGAAAGGGGAGGGGGAGAAAGAGGGGGAAGGGGAGAGAGAGAGAGAGAGATAGAGATGAGGGGGAGAGAGAAGAGAAAGAGAGGAGGAGAGAGAAAAATGGGGGAGAGAGAGAGAGAGAAAAGAAAGAGAAGAGGAGAGAGAGAGAGAAAGAGAAAAAATTATTTATAGAAAATATTGAAAAGAGATAAGAAAGAAAAAGGAACGAAAGCAATGGAAGGGACTTCATTATTTACAAATGTTACTCGTATCATTTAGAAAGAAAAAAATTAGATTAAAAAAATTCAATTAAAAAAAGGTTTAAAATTTTGGATTTTTGTATGTAAAAATATTAATTTTTGTGTAAAAATCTATTTTTACATGTAAAAACCAATTTTATGGTATAAAAACCAATTTTCCCAAAAACCGGTTTTTTGTGTAAAAATTTGGGTTTTATATGTAAAAATATTAATTTTTGTGTAAAAATATATTTTTACATGTAAAAACCAATTTTATGGTATAAAAACCAATTTTTTTTAGTACAAAAACCGATTTTTTGGTACAAAAACCGGTTTTTTGGTACAAAAACCGGTTTTCTAGTAGAAAAACTGGTTTTTTATATAAAAACCGGTTATTTTTTAAAAACCAGTTTTTATTTTAATAACCGGTTAAAAATCGGTTTTGAAATTCACTAACCGGTTAATAACCAGTTTCATCATGAAAAACCAATTTGGTTAATTAACCAATACTATATTTTTGGTTAACCAAAAAACTGGTTTGGTTTTTGGATTAACCAAACCATGAACACTCCTAGAATTGGTGGCTTGCTTGTGGTGGAAAGCTCATTTTACACTCAATTTGAGTTTTGGCACATATTGAGAATCGGCCAAGGTATGGTTTCGGTTTTCTCTATGTAATATATAATATTCATGGACACTTAGGCTAGTGACCCATAGGATAGGTTTGAATTAAATTGGTTTGTTTGTTTTGTTGAGATATGATGAATGATGAATGATGAATTAATGAGCTTTGGCTATGTTGATGGGAGTGTTGTATGATAATGTATGAGGATTTGATGATTTGGAATGTTGAAAAATTGAAATGTTGATGTTGATAGCATGATATTAGAGATTGAGATTGAAATTGGTTATAATGATGATTGGTAAGGGTGAAATGATATTTGATTAATGTGTTGGTGAAAATATGAGTGTATTACCATGTATTTGATAATGAGAATTAATGATATCATAAGGTGGAGTGGTAAATTGAGGTATGGAAAATGGTAAAATCTGATATGAGATAGAGTTAATGTGGTTTTGGTTAGTTTGGGTTGTGAAAGTTGGTAAATTGAAATTCATGTGAGTTTTGGTAAAAGCTGGTTTTTAGTGAACTTTGACGGGTCATAACTTGTGCTTCGATTTTCAAAATTTGTTGACAGTTATTTAGAATTAACGTTCATTGAAAAATCTTCAAATTGATATAAAGTTTGTAAAATTTAGATTTTTGTAGAGGAAGTTATGATCATTCAAAGGTTGGTGTCAAAATCTGAAATTCTGCAAAGTTGCAGAATTGATTTCTGGTATGTGCGCACGCACAGCCTTGTGCGCATGCACACCCCTGTGATTTTTTGAACTTGTGCGTACGCACAGCCTTGTGCGTCTGCACACACAAGGGAAAGGCTTCTGTTTAGAGCGCTAGCACAACCTGTGCGCGCACATTACCAATGGAATTTTACAACCTGTGCGCACGCACACGTTGGGAAGCGCAGTCTGTTGAGGGCGCTAGCACACCTTGTGCGAGCGAACATAATTATGAAATTTGATACTTGTGCGTACGCACACCTCTATGCGTACGCACACTTTTTAAAACTTCTCCTGGGCGTGCGCACACACACCTTTGTGTACGCACATGCCCTGTTTTTCAAACTTAAACTTTATTTTCAACTATTTCACCTTCTCAACAAGCTTGTAAGCTTCTATGACACCATTTTAAGACTCTTGGGCTTAATTTTGGACATTAAAACATGGGAAAGAATTGAAGAGATTTAGTTTGATATTGTTTTGAAAAATTAGAGAACGTAGGCTTAGGTTTCTGGTGTATTGAGGATGGGTTTGGTGGAGTGTGAAGGAAGACTGGTATGAATTGAGAACGGATGAACTGATGAGTTCGGAAATGGAAATGTGATTTGACAGTGGTTGAGATGAGTCAAGGGCTCGAATGTGCAATGATGAATCATTGATGTATTGAAAATGTTTTTCCGAAAACCACTGTATCACTGTTTTATATTGAGATTATGAGACGCTATGCGCCCAGCAGGGACGGTGGTTAATCTCGCCTGTTGAGGTAACAGCGACGGCGTAAGGACGGTGGTTAATCTCGCTTACATTGAGATGTGTGGTTTGTGGCAAGATTATCCCACTCGCATCCCTTCGGATCACTAGAGTGTGCAGGCACAAAACCCTGGACGGTGATCCGAGCACCATATCTCGGAGGTTCCCAATTATGATTCCGAAGGGCGACATCTCCATGGAGATGTGTCGGGTTGGTAGTTGAACCGACAATGTGATATCACAGCCAATAGGAGTGGCATTCATCATGCATCTTCTATTTGTTTGTTTGCTTTGCCGACTTGTAATTGTATGCCAATTTATATAACATGCCTAATTGCTTACTTGAATTACTTGCCTTATATACTTCTACCTGTGTTTTACTTGCATTGATATTATTTGTATTTTCTACTAAGATTGAGGAGGTTCGGAAGGCGGTGGCGATGGGATCGCACGGAGGATAGGTTGGTGAAGGCTGTGGGATAGTGAAGAACTGTTAGAATAGAAAATCCCTTAAGATTAGATTACCCCTTTATTACGTTATGGTTTAAGTTATTTTCTCAATGTTTTAAGTTATGCCTTAAGATGAATCTTGTGATGGATATGAAGTCTAGGATTGCCTTTGGCATCCCGGGGTCTTATATCTTATATCACTAGGCACTGTTACCATACTAAGAACCTCCGGTTCTCATACCATATTCTGTTGTTGCTTTTCAGATGCAGGTCGTAACCCACCTCGGTGAGTTGCTTGGATGGTGACAGAAGCGGAGGATTATGATGCTTTTTGGAGTCTTTTGATTTATTTTATATATATCTCTCACTTTTGTATTTTCCTTTGCCTAGAGGCTTATCTTTGAGAGAGGAAACTTGTATAAGCTGTGTTTGCTGTCAGATTTCTGTATGGTATGTATATAGCTAGTCAGCTTAAACTCCGCGAGCCGAGGCTAGGTCTTTACACTATTATACTCTATTATTTTGTTATATTATATCTATATCTTGTGCTTTAAGTTAGTAGCTTCGTGAGTACGTTTTGCACTTTTCAACTCCTATTTTTGAGCTATTTCATTCATTGGGCTTCTAGACTATATTAATTCTTTCTATATATTATATGTATAAGTTTTAGAACTGTTGTAACCTCTGATTAAGCTTTGCTTTACGACCCGAGGTAAGGCTTAGGGTAATTAGGGTGTTACAGGTTCGGTGCTTTAAAGTTGTGAAAATGAAAGGTTTGATGCTTTGATATGAAGAAGGAGAAATAAGGGGTGAAACCGTGAAAGGAGTGTTGGTCACAGGTAAGAAAACAACTGGGTCATGGGTGGATGGGAGAAAAAGGAGTGTGACACGTGTTGACTCTCCAGACAATTCTACCGAATTGACCAACACGTCAGTGCCGTTTTTTGAAAAAACGGCATCGCCAAATTGACGCCGTTTTTGGGCGCTTCCCACATCGGTGTAATACACAAGAGTTTGGTCATTTATTTTGATTACACACCGAAGCCCAATATTAAAAAAAAATATTCAACCAGTGAGGCTTTAGCTTAATGAGATATTTTGGTGTCTTTTAGGCGGATTTTGATTATGGGAAAAAAGGCAAGATAAAAATTAATAAATATTTTTATATTTTGTTGAGTGATAAATTAAAATAAATTTTAAAAATTTAATTTATTTTCATTTTTTTCATACAAAAAAAATTTAAAAATATAATGATAAAAATATAATTATAAAAAATTAATAAGAATAATGAAAAAAATAAAAAATAAATTGTATCTCTTATTAATGTTTCTAGATAGAATGTTTTTGTCTATATCTAATTTGTCAAACATAATTTTGTATCTCTATATTTCTGTTTCAGTGTCTCATGCCTTTAAGTAAATGCAGCTTTAAAGTGTTGTACGCAGGTTCAAAACTTGCAATACAAGAAAAAAAGACCTGTGGCCACGCTTTTTTCTTGCCACGCTTTAAAAGCGTGGCCAAAAGGGGTCAATGGTCACGCTTTTATGAGGATGGTGATTGATTAGAGATTTGGCACATTTTTTCTTGCCACGCTTTAAAAGTGTGGTGAAAGAAGTCAATGGCGGCAACACTTTTATAAAGGTGACAATTGAATAGGGATTTTGCCATGCTTTTTTTTTTGTCATGCTTCAAAAGCGTGGCCATAGAGAGAAACATGCTTGCTTTTGAAGCGTGACTACATGGTTTCGTTCTAGTGACGTTTTAAAAGCATGGATGTTTCTTGTAACTCTTTTGACACGCTTCAAAAGTATGGTCAAAAGGTTCCAAAAAAGGTTTAGTTCAGATATGATGAGTTACATTATTGCACACTCTGAAACTCTTTCAAAAATCTTTCTTCGAAATCCTAAACCCTTTTGTGCTTCTCACTAGCAAATAAGTCTCATGCCTCATTCTAAACACTGATGGCACACCACAAAGAGCCCCAGCACTCTGAAGAACATCATCAGTGCTCGCAATGCCTCCGTCAACGCTCCCTCTTCTGGCACTCCCACCATCTCTGCTCCCACCATAAACCCCTAACCCTCGTATCACGCCTAACACACCAACCCTAATACCCTCTTCGTTCTCGTGAACATTGAAAATCTCTTATTATTGGATTTGCTCTCTCAAATCATCGATACCTACACGCAAAGAAATTCACACATAGAAATAATAATAAAAAACATAAAACAAAGAGATTGAAAATTTAGTATGAAACCTAAACTAGAGTAAAAAAATCAGAAAAACCTTGAGGTGGATTTCCCTAAAGGGCTTTTGACAGTGGTGTTGGGATTGGGAATTGCGGTTGCGAAAACATTGTACAAGCTTCTTTGATTCAAAAACATTAACGTTGTAGCTCGTAAAGAAGAAATAGAAAAGTGAAGTTGCTGTGGAAAAGGAAAAAAGTAGGGTAAGGATGGAGGTGGGTCTCTTGGAATTGGCAGAGAAAAGTTGTGGAGCGGCGAATGGATTCAAAAAGGCATTGTCCAAGTTTTTTTTATGCAAAACATTGACATTGTAGCTTGTAAAGAAGAGATGGAGAAGTGGGGTTGATCTGGAGAAGTCGGAGAGAACGCGTCTTGGAGCACGAACCACCACGGCCTCCATCCTTTGCCATAATTCACGCCCACTTCCATAGTATTCTCGAGAACCATTTCCGATGAGATCGTTGATCTTCACATCAACCACCAGCAGCAGCAGTGGTTGCTCATGATGATGTTGTTGCTAGATCTCCCGCCCGTGGTTGCCGTTGATGTTGTTGTTGCTGCTGTTGCCACCACCAGCATAGTGGTTGCTTCTGTAACTGTGGCTGAATCGGATCTGACAGAGGCGGCGGGGAAAGGAGGCATGGTGAAATTTGCGAAGTAAGCCATGGGCGTAGGTTTTACTGGAGAAGACCGGAACCGACACCATTTTGAAGAAGGGAGATTAATCTGTCCCATTTTAAAAACTCCTCCTTTATGTGTGCATTTGTAACGGTCAAATCAGCACAACAGAAGTCACGTCAGACTTTTTTGTTAGGCCTGATGGACTCATAATGACGAAGGGGGTATATGTCTAACTTTTAAAGAGGTTAGAGACTTAAAAATATTTTCAAATGGTCAAAGACAAAAATATTCGCGAGACAAAAAGTCACGAAACTATTTATTCTTTTTTATAAATTATAAACTATTGACATTGGTGTCCAAATTAAGCTAATTTTTTAATATAAAAAAGATTATGTGTTATCTGTGATAATATTATTTTTTGTATTTTTCTCTAATATTGTATTTATTTTTTAATTTTAATTAACAAATATAATCCTTAGATTTTGGTGATAATAAATGTAAAAAAACCTGATGATCGATTTTATGAAGTTAGATTTAAACTTTAGCGATACATAAATGTATAAGAAGATCCAATTTGTGTTAAGGTAATAAATATGAGATTTGTAAAAATTATATATCACCAAACTCCAATAAAATTGAAAAGAAAAGGTATTAGGTACCAAGAGATTATCTGCCAATTTTTGACAATAATAATTAATTATTAATTTTTAATTACAATTAGGAATGTATTGATTTCCATTAAGTAGAATTTTGAAACATTAGGATTTGTAACCGCCTGTGATTAGTTGCGACGTGAAGCTTGAAGGTGTCACGCAACCCTAATCCTCTCACCCGTCTACGGTCATTTCTCCGTCCTGGCCCTTTTTCCGTCACCGAGACGCTGCAATTACCGTTCGACGCTGACTGCTCCCTCCCTCCGATCCCATGTTGTGACACCACCATTCCCGTGAAAAAGAAACTCATCCTACACACCGATATCACACCCCAACTCCACCATAGGTGTCATCGTAGTCGTGTATGTACATTGAGTCATAGCGTTCCACCTTCATTGAGCCATAGCCTTTCACCTCCATAGGAGCAAGGTGAACAGCCCCACATACCACCGGCAATGTGAACAGTCCCTCTCATTGAAAAATAGCATTCCAATTTCGTAGGAGAAAGGTGTAGGTGTCCCCATTGAAGGCGATTTTGGACCACATTGCGTTGATGGATCCATCAATTTGTGAAGACGGATCATATGACACTTCATATGATATGAGTGATCATTCTAATTCCACCAATGTCAATGTTCCTTCTCTGAGTGAAGATGACACTCAACGTGTAGACAAGGTAAATTGTGTGTAAGTAGTATAATTGGTCATGTTTCTTTGCAACTTGTTTTTTTATTTTATTTTTGGGGTATTGACAGTGATACTCTTTGTTGGAAGGATTGTGATTTTGTTCGTTTAATTAGAATTGGTATGAATATTCTTTCTTTCTTTTATGCTAGCATAATGCTACAATTTCGACATATGATGTATTTTTTTATTATTTTTTCACCACGTTGCTTTGATGTTTGCAACTTTGATTAGATTTTTGTTTTTTAGATATTAACATGGATAGTGTTGTTTTAAATCAGTGTACTTTTGTTTGTTTATTAGTTGGTTTTATCAATGAATAAGTGGATGTTGGAAGAGTTTTTACGAGTGTTGAATAGTGGATACTTATCTTTTTTTTGTGATATATTCTTGGTTTTTGATTTCAGAGGAAAGAATCTGTAGACGTTATTGAGTTAGATGATTATGCTACAGAATTGATTCATGAGGTGCAAAATTTATTTTATTGTTGTCAAATACTAACAAGTTATTGGAAATTAATTATGTAAGTGTGTTTGGTGTTGAATATTGTGTTGTCTGAATGGATTTGCAGTTGCTGAATCACACAAGAATTCCAATAGAAAAAATCTCGTATGTAGGATTACGATTTATTTCGTTGCAGTGGGAACAAGAGTTCTATTCTAATTATGCAAAGAAAGTTGGGTTCGTGACTAGGATTAGAAATACCAAATTTGACAAGACAAAGAAGGAATCAAGAATACCCATTAACCAATCGATATATTGAAATCGTGAAGGTTATCAGGAGTCTCGAGGGAAGGCAGCATCTCGGGTAAAGAAAATAATAACCGCGAGATGTAGAGCAAGGATGTACATAATATTTGATAGACAGAAGGATAATTGGATGGTGTCCAAATTAAAATTGAAGCATACCCACCCGTGTTCTGCTAAGAAAGTTGTCCATTACCACGAGTACAGGGAACTAACCATCACTACAAGAAAAACACCCATTCAGCCACACTTTTTTTAAGTTACATTTGAAAAGCGTAGCCTATTCTTAGAATAGGCTACATGTTTCTCCGTGTTCCTTTTTGTAGGAGAATAGGAAACGCAGTTGTGGCATCACTTAAAAAGTGTCTCCTTAGATATTATAAATATCACTTATAAAGCGTAGCCTTATCTTAAGAGCTATGGGTACGCTTTTTACACCAAAGAAAACGCTTTTAAAAAATAACATATTTGTCATGTTTTAGATGCACTTTAAAAGTGTTGCCTAATGTATATCAGGCCAAATGCCCAACACTTAGTAAAATTTTTTTTCACTTCTCACAAAATAATACACAAACACTTAGCCAAATCATCAGAGAACATAACACTCATCCTTTTTCCCTTATTCGTGCCACTCATCACCTCCAAATCCCTAGTTCGCCGTCACTCATCATCACGATGTCATCACTCACCACTTCAGAACTGTCGCTCCGCTTCCCCACTCACCAGTAACCACTGACAACTTCGTCAATTGATCGACGAGAATCATCGCTTCTCTTCGCTGCCCGCTCACATCAGGAAGACTCTGCGCTCAACTAAAACCCTCTCTTCATTCGCTCACCATCATCGAGAAGGTATATATTCATCTTCATTTGGTTTCTAAAATTTGAGAGGGTAGTGTTCCAATTTTAGGGTTTCAATTTGGGGGTTTGGTACAATAATCTATGAACTCGTGAATTGAGGACAACCTTGTCGCGGGTCTCAGAAAGTTCGTTAACTAATACATTGGCTATTATGTTTGCAGAGCACTCTGTTTAGATAGAATATGCGTTGTACCCTACTGCGTATTTTGATCCAATAATATGGCTTTCATAATTGTCATTAGACTCTTTGCCAAGGTTGAACCTCAAAGCAGTTCAGTTATATACAATTTTAAATTCTGAAATCCCTCAATATTAATGACTAATCAAAATAAGAAGTTCCAATTTGCCTTCTAGTATTTACAACTGATGAAGCTTTTATAAAAATGTTGTTTTGCAGTAGAGGTTTTTCATGGTTTGCAGGAACAAGTAATGACAACTGCTTCTAGGAGCCGTAGATTGATGGTTCGTGTTCAAAACATTGAGGCTTCCTCACCGCCATTGGAGAAGGCTGTATTAGCACAAACAAGTCACATACATTTTGCTTATACATCTGGTACGATTTCTTTGAGCAGTTATTTCACCTTGTGTGGATTTACTAGAAATGGTTCCTTGGAATCTAAAAATGATATTTTCTTTATGTATGGTTTTGCCTTTGAAAGATAGAGTCATCGTATTTCTCTATATAGATAGATTGAGCCATCTAGTCAATCCCTCTATAAAGTTTTATTTGCTTTGGGTGTGACATTGTCAATACTTAATATAATGACCCCTGTTAGCTTGCATGCCCTTAAATTGTTAGGAGAAATCTAAATATTAAGAAAACTAGAATTACAGTGATTATTTGATTGTCATTGTCTTTGGAAAATATTTTGTAGTGCTATCCACTTCTTGCATTTGGTGTTGTTTGATTTTGGATGGGATATGAAAATATTATTATAATTTAATGATATAGATTGAATTATAGAACAGATACCACTCTCTTATCGTTCATGATCATATAATTTCCAAGTGTTGTAAGTATGCATGTACCTATTGAATTGTTTGTCTTGTTATTGTCTGCTTGAAGGTCTTGCTCTTTGATATCTATTTTGTATGTATGTCTTGATATGTTCACTTTCTCAATATCATGAAGCAGAGCAATCTGGGAGATTTAAGATTTTTCTGAAGATAAAATAGCTTATTCTCTTTGTGGGATCAATTTAGTCTGATTTTGAAATGTAATTTACTGACACATGATTCAGTTATAAGTACACTACTTACCACTTGGAAATTATATGATCATGAACGATAAGAGAGTGGTATCTGTTCTATAATTCAATCTATATCATTAAATTATAATAATAGTGCATGATGTGTGTGATATACGATGGTATTGTCCTATATGAAGGTATTAGAGTAGGAAACATTCTTGGCATATTCCATTAAATATCCTTTTAATAAATATTGTGAATAACATAGTGAAGTACCTGAACCTGAAAAGTGCACTAGCAAAAATGATTGACCTCGTTTATCGGCCATCCAGAAAAAAATATTCCAAGTATAGTAGTGGAAACAACACAAGTTTATGAGATAGTAATTTCAAAATTACCATGTTGATTAGTAGTGTCTCAATTTCTAGACGTGAGATGCAAATTCACCTTAGTCTTCTAGCGTTACATGTTACTACTGCTATCATATATGCTTGAAAGTAAATACATTAGTAGGGTTTCTATATATAACTCTTTAAGAGGGAAAAGAAAATCAGAGTTTAGTATTCAAACAAAAACGGTTGATTACAATATTACATGATTTCTTAAACTGACTTGGCTGGCATTGGTTTTTAGACTTTAATATTTAAGAAGTGTACACGTATTATAAAGTACGACCTAGAATTAGTAACTACTGTTTCAACTGTGTTGACACAAAAATTGGAAATAAATCTTATTTTTAAGTGATAGAATATAAATGATGAAGCTAGGATATGCATGGTTTAAATCTTCTTTATTACTAAGAGTTTGTTTATTTGGGATTTTTTTAGAATAGTAGAATTGAGTAAATTTCTTCATTAAATTTATGAAAATATCTGTATTACTTTTTTTTTTTGTTTTATCTTACAAAGAACAATTCTCATTTTTCATGTTACACCATAGTATTATCCTATTAATTTTTGTCAAAACTTTGCTAAAAGATAACAATACTTTCTCTCTTAATCACTGGCCGGTGATGCTAGTTTTTCTCGCTTCATTATTATTTTTCATTTTATTTCAAAGAAATGCATCCCACAGGATTTTAAAGCCAATATATACATGCTTAATTAACTTCATTTTATTTTATGTAGGGTTTTTTAATTTTTTTCTTTACATTTTACATGATTAAGTTACTAGTTCAGCAATCTGAACCTGGAATAAGGCCGGAAGAAATTGAAGCTTTGCTACAAAATGTCCAACACTCTCCAATTGATGCGAATAGCGCTCATGGATCAACTCATATTTCAAACATAGATATGGTATGACCACCTTTTTCTTATTCTGTAATTTTTTTACTTCGATGCTGAGTTGATATTCAATCAATTATGTTTTTTCAAGGAAGAATGCATTTGTTTAAATTAGGTGGTAAAACTTTACCCAACATATATATAGTTAATTGTAATTAGGATGAATTAGTGTCAGGATTGTTATTATGTTAGCTACTTTACTTGTGTATTAAGCTACACTTGGTATAGTTCAATCCAATAGAAGATTAATATGTTAACTATTTTCTTCTTGTTGCACTTTTTCAAATCATAATTATTTTTCTATATAATTATGCAAGATAATTCTAAAGATCTGAGTGAAGATTGAGATGTTTATCATGATGGTTTATTGGCAAAGATGGTGCTAGTGTTGGAGATTGAAAGATGTATGGTTGAAGATTATGTCTTTTATTAGAAGATACATTTGTATGATATAATATTTTGGTTTTTTCTAGTTTGTTAGTAGTAAACTCTAAGTGGTCTCATGCATATTTTGATATGAGTATGCTTATTCTAGTGTGAGATGTATGAATCACTACAAGAAAAACACCCATTCAGGTACACTTGAAAAGTGTAGCCAAAAGTGAAAAAAATGATGCCTTAGGCTACGGCTACGCTTTCTAGGCTACGACTACGCTTTTTGCGGTGATTCCTATTCGCCCGTTGCCTATTCTCAAAGGCTACGCTTTTCTGCGCCAAGGGCTACGCTTTTGGCGTTTGGGAATAGGGTGCGCTTTTCAAGTGATGCTGTCCAGGACCAAAGGCTACGCTTTTCAGCTTCCATTTTTACTAGAATAGGCTACGCTTTTCAGTGCTACTGCATCACCTGTAAAGCATAGCCACATTGTCCACGTTGTATACTATAGCTACTCTATATAAGTGTAGCCTTAGGTCCCTCATTAGTTTTTTTTTTATTTTCTGTATAACCATAGCTATTCTATATAAGTGTAGCCTTAGGTTCCTTATTGTTTTTTTTTCTATATATATATATTCTAATAATTTTTTGTACATAGTATTTAGTAATATGATTACTTATATAATTCTGTATTTTTAATTAAATAAGTTAAATATTATAAAATAAAAATAATACATAATTATACTAAATAATTTTTTAAATAATAAAAATTATCTGTAAATTAAATATATTTATAATGATCCAAAAGTACTAATATTCATACATCTCACACTAAATTAAATATAGCCATATCAAAATAGGCATGAGACCACTTAGAATTTACTACTAATACTCTACGAAAAACTAAAATATTATATTCTATATAAGTATCTTCTAATAAAAATAATTAGTCTACCATACATATATTCATTCTCAACATTACTCCATCTTAACCCATAAACCACAATGATAAACAACTTAATCTTTATTATCATCCTCAATATTATCCTGCATAATTATATAGAAAAGTAATTAGAAAAATATTTATAATGATATTCGCAATTATAAAAATTAAAAAATCAAACTGAAAATAATTAGAAACCAAACTGAAAATAGTTGTATAAATTATCAAAACTATGTCAACTTAAAAAATAAAGTTAGCACAATTCTTGGTGCTACTTCAGTTAGCACAACTCTAATAATCTTTATATGACTTCAAGTATGAGAAGCTCCTAACAATATAAACAGATGCACAAATCCAGGCACAAATTCAAAAGTGCAAAAAAAAAAAAACAGGAATTCTAGCAAACAGAAGTGCACAAAACTAGAATTACAACAACCAGAATTGCACAAACAATTTTCAGCCATAACAATACAACTTCAAGTGTTAAAGTGTCAATAAAGCCAACATATGATTTTCAGCTATAGCAATTAACTTAACCATATGCAAATATAAGAGATATAACATATTATACATATACCTAATATATTATACATATAAAAAAAGGGGGCAAAAGAAATCCTAATATATTATTATTTATTTTAAATAGGAATCATAAAGTGTACTTTGGTTTTGGTTTTGCAACTGTGTTCTAAGAATTTAATTTTATATGATTTTTTTAAAAATCGGCTACTGATTTAGTACACTTCAGAAAAACAGCAAGCAGTAACCAACTTAGAAAAATCATATAAAATCCATCTTTGGTTGGATTCTCCTAAAGTTTGGTGTGATTGAACCAGACTTACCCATCTTTCACCCAGTTTAAGTCCCAGAGCATTTTCACTTCTCTAGAAAAAGTTACGCCTCTCGAAATATGGTTTTGTTTTAAGGAAAGGGTGCTGTCACAGCAGTGAACAGCCCTGCTTCGAGAAGACATAACTTTCTCTATAAAATTCGAATTGTCCTAAAATTTTGACATAAAATACTAGACATCCTAATATTTCATTCCTATTTAGTTTCACCTCCAAAGAGTTTCAGAGTATTGAAATATGTGGTTTTGAAGTTGCTGTTCCAGAATTCGTATAACATTATTTCTGCAGAAAATGACCATTTTCTTAAAATCATATCTTCCAAATCACACATCGAAAAATTCTGAAATTTTAGGGGAATAATCTAGACATCTTAAGGTTTCATTGAAAAATAATTTCACTCATTTTGAGTGCTAGATTGCTCCCAGTTTTGTTTACAAATTGCTGCCCAAAACTGCATAATTTTGCAACATGTAACCTCGGGTTTTGAGAGGTCAAAAATTGATTCCTAGTTTTTCACTCACTCTAACCTTGCATTCTAACTTTCTTTTAGCTATTGTAACTTGTTGGAAATATTAAATCAGCCCCAAGTGCTCAGAATTAATAAATCACCATTTTTTGTCACTTTTTACATTTAAGCATACTCATATGAAATCAACAAATAGACCAGCATCATCTCAAATAATCATTAGCATGTATCATCAATTAATTCATGTTTCATAAGTGTCATGCTTGTGTAAAAAAATTAAAAATAGATTATAATCAAAACTAATATTTTTAAGCTAAAAAACAGCTCATAGACGAAAATAATGTTTTGAAGTTTATGATTCTAAGAAAAAGCTCACTATTTTTGAATTGTAACGATTTTACCAATTTGATTTCAACTATCCAATATTCAATAATAGTAACAAACATCTCATACTAAATTTTTGTAATTATCCACTTAAAAATAGCTTTTTTTAATCCATTCCAAACACAATAGATTATCTTAAAACCACTTTTCATCTAAAGTATCCAACATAAATTGATTTCATATATTAAGTTATTTTAAAAAGAAATTATACAAATAAGACTCAATAAGTTTAATTTTTCAGCATTCCAAAACAACCTTAATAATTCACTTGTCATTCCCATTTTTCGAATAAAAAACATAGAAATTTTACATCAGGTAACACGTATACACTGGCGATGTCAATAATTCAAATCCAAAGACCATGTGAGAGGGCAATGGAGCTATAATCCAAAGACCATAGAGAAGTTGGATTTCCAGAACTTTTTGCTATAGGAGATTTTTTTTTAGACGAAACATTGTCTAATTATCGACTAAAAAAAGAAATGCAAGCACACACAATTAAAATCATAACAAACATATGGGAAGTTAGTTAAATTGATACAATCTTTCAATGACCAAGGCATCAAGTCACATTATCAGTAAACATGCAAATAAAGCCAAATTTATATATTTATCCCAGCTAAGGAAAAGTGTAAAGATACAAAGATTTCATTGCAGGAACTCACCAATGTAAATGTTCTGAACAATGAAAAGCATAGAGAATTAGAGATAAAAGACTGATTTCCAGGTAACAATTTCAACTTGGTACAACAGAACAATTTTCTTAATGGAAAAGAAGTTAAGCAACATAGTCAAGCACAATGCCAATTGCTAACTGCTAAGTGGGAAAATAAATATTAAAAAAATAAAATAAAAATACATGTCTGCATATCCGTTTCAATTCAAGTATGGCAATAGACATAGTCCCAAATAATGAGTTCAAGAACATCTAAAATGGTACCTAAATACCTATAAAAAGTCCAGAAAATAGGATAAAGTTAAACCAGACCAAAAGGAGGACAAGAATTATACCTCCAGAAGTTCAGAACCCCAAGGTGGACTTGTTCGAAGAGTGTGTCGATCATATTCAAGAAAAAAGTCTCTGATGCGTTCATTGATAGGGTATAAAGAAGAACATAGCCGTAAACGCAGTCGAAAAACACGTTTACCATCTTCCAAATAGTCCAATCTCTCCTAGGTATCAAAAAATAAAATAGAAAACAAAACAAACAAAACATAATAAAAAAAATAGCCCAAGTTCAAACCTACAGTGACACCAATCAAGACCTACGCCCCACATAAACTCAAGCACATTACAACAAGATATCAAACAAGTAGCTATATTACAATTTACAAGGCCAATATTGATGATAACCAGAAGTAGACAAAATCATCTTGTTTGATTACTAACGCTCAAGTTAGCTTACAGTAATGAGAAAGAAAATGCATGAAGAAAGAAATAAAAAAATACACATGACCTGGATGTACATAGATACATAAAAACAAGTAAACCTATTAGACAAGTTGCACAGAAGCATACAAAAGGAAATTGAAAAATACTTGATCATCAAAACTCATGAATTGGTAATTTAAGGTCAGTTTAGATGCTTACCCCATTTCAGCAGAAATTGGAACACTCAATTGACTGCAATCACTGCATATGTCTCAAATCAAGCTTGGGTTCCCAAAATACATCTTAAAATTCACAGGTACTTCAAGTTATTGATTCAATCAACAAAGCAATTTAAAAGCATAAGAATAATCCTCTCTTGAGAATAATTTGCTCTCTTTAAAAGTGAAATTTAAACAAGAAAAATCAACAACAACAATAACAAAAATAAGAATAATAATTTAGTTGACACATGGTGAAATTTACATTGGTGATTTTAGTTTGATCTGGCAGTCCACAAATAAACAACGCAGAATACAGAAGCTAAGACCCCTAATTAAAACCCTAAAACCAAAACTCAAAACCCAAAACCTCCCAAATTTCACAGAACCATCATCATCATCAGGCGCTTGCCTTGCTTGTTAAGGATCGATGCTTTGCCTCATCGGAAGGAAGATTGAGCCCAGCTGCAACAACTTGAGCCGTGTGTTTTGTTCTTGACAATGGGGATTAGGAACCCTAATTGCCTAAATTAGACAAAAAAAAAATAAAAGCCTACCTATTGTGATGAGGGAAAGCGAATCAAGCAGGAATGGATGGAGCAGAGGCGGCACGAGGAACAAAGGAGACGCAGAGCACAAGAAAGCAGCGGCGAGCAAAGAAGCAGAAGAGCACGGCGAGGCGGTGGTGCGACGTAGGAGAGTTGTGCGTTGTTGTGTCGTAACAGAGCCACGGTGGTGGTGTATTGTAGCAGAGCCACCGTGTGAGGATGTGGTGCAAGGAGAAGAGGAAGGTATGGACGAGGTCAAGGAAGAGAGGAAAGAACTCTCCTAGCTCTTAGCTTTCTGCGAAAGGAGAAGGAGGGCGCGGGTGTTAAAAGGGGAAAAAAATTCTAAGTGTTATAGCATGCTCATATTAGAAAACGCTTACAAAGCGCACCTAAAGCCTAATGATTTGGCTACTCTTGAAAAGCGTCTTCTTTGGTGAGAAATGTGTACCCATAGATACTAATATAAGGCTACGCTTCATAAGTGATTTTTATTGTATCTAAGGCTACACTTTTAAAATGATGCCACAATTATGTTTCCTATTCTCGTATAAAATGGTAACACGAAGAAAAGCGTAGCCTATTCTATGAATAGGCTACGCTTTTCAAATGTAGCTTAAAAAAAGTGTGGCTGAATGGGTGTTTTTCTTGTAGTGAATACTCAAAATTATGATCATCCCAATATTTTGGTTCATTACATAAATATATTTTGTTTTAGGATAATTTTTATTATTTAAAGATTATTGTATGGTATTATTATGTATTTATTTTTATTTTATAATAATTAACTAATTTAATTAAAAATACAGGAATGTATATATATATATATATTCTCAAATATTAGATTTTAGATAAAAAGATTATTAGAAATTTCTGTTTATATATATAAACAGAAATTAAAAAAATTGAAGAACAAAAGGCTACACTTATATAGAGTAGCTATAGGTATATTATTTGTTATGTTTATAAAGTGATGTAGTAGCCTTGAAAAGTGTAGTCTATTCTTTTGAATTTTGGTAACCATGAGTAAAGAAAAGCGTAGCCTTTGGTCCTGGACAGTATCACTTAAAAAGCGCACCCTATTCCCAAAGGCCAGAAGCGTAGCCTTTGATACTGAAAAGCGTAGCCTTTGAGAATAGGCAACAATAGTATAGGCATCCCCCAGAAAAGCATCTTCGAAGCCTAAAAAGCGTAGCCTTTGCCTAAGGCATCATTTTTTTTCATTTTTGGCTACACTTTTCAAGTGTACCTAAATGTGTGTTTTTCTTGTAGTGCATGCATGCCAAGTGTGTGATTCAGGACAACGATGAGGATGTCATACGACCCAATAAGACTTACCTCGCACTGACGAACGAGGTTGGTGGGTCGTCGAATTTGGGTTACTCAGAAAAGGATATGAGATATTACATTACAAACAATCTGTGTTGTGCTGACGAAAACGCAGATGTTAAAAAAATACTAAGTTATTTCATGCGAATAAAAGAGATCAACTTAAATTTCTTTTATGTAGTAGATGTGGAGGCAGCTAACAAGTTTAGGACTGCGCTCTGGGTAGATGCAAGGTGCAGGGCATCTTACGAATATTATGTAGACGTGGTGTCGTTTGATATAATGTACAATAGAAACAAATATGTATGTGTTTATGACTTTATTGAAAGGTTTATTGTTTTGACACTATCACGAGTTCTTATTTGTGGCCGTATTTATTGTAGGCATGGACTATCATTTGCATCTTTTGTTGGTGTCAACCATCACGGGAAGTCCACCTTGCTCGGATGTGCTTTGCTAAGGAATGATAAAATACGTAGTTTTGAGTGGGTCTTTACGCAATGGCTGAAATATGTGGAAACTCTCTCACAGGCCATCATCACGGACCAGTGCAAGTCCATGTTTGGTGCTATTAGGAATGTCCTTCCAAATACTCGCCACTGATGGTGCATATGGCACATATTGAAGAAGATACCGTATACGCTCAGAGGATATGCCCAGTACAGAGAAATACATGCTAAAATGACTGACACTGTTTGGAATGCCCAGTCTGTGGAATGTTTCAAGAAGGATTGGGCTGGATTCATTGTCGAGTTTAACCTAGAGCATAACAGATGGCTATCAGGTTCGTTTTGTATTGTGCTTTTATGTTCTTTTTGGAGAGTAGATTTCTTGTGAAGCTTAGTTTTTAGTATACTCGATTTTTTGGGGAGTCTAGGTACTACACGAATGGTATCGAGTTTAACCATCGACACACAAGGTTGGGTGCGAGCGCAACATGTTTGAATCAAGAGATATTCTTTGTTACCACTGTCTCGCTTTGTTCTCAATTATAGAGTAGACAGAGTATCATCTTACTATGTTCTCCCTCGATATAGCAAGAATGTACAACGCAAACACACTTTCATCAAGAGCAGCCACGACGAGAAGCGAACAGATAAAAGCTACAACTTATTCAAAGGATTGTGCTCACACTTCTTTAATGTTGCCCAAGATTTCGTGACCTGTGAAGAAGAAGCAGCCATGTTACATTCGGGCTTTGACGAGTTGATAGCTAAGCTGTTTGATTATCATGCGAACTTGGGATCCAAAAGTGTTCTAACTACACAGAACAGCATGGTGACATAGTGTGAGCCCGCTCTTAGTGCATCTGACATTCGAGGTTCTCCAAAGGTGGCAACGAAAGGTTGGTCGATATTGAAGAGGCTTGGATCTGAACTGGATAGCTTCATCCAGAAATCTATGCGAAGAAAGAAGAAGAATGCACCTCCGGTATGTGTTTACCATTTGGTTATTTTCGAACCACTTGTTAACATGACTTGATGGATAAAGTTGAAACTGTTTTTTTAAGCGTGGTGTTTTTTTCTAAGAAAATGATGAAGCCGTCAATCCATATCTAGTGGTGAGTTCTACTGTGAGAGTGAATGAATCATAGGAACATGGCGGGTTCATGTCTTTATTAAACTCGTTTTGAAATACTTAGAAGAATTTTGATTACAGATTTGTAAGGAGAATTCATTTTTTTATTTTGATTTTTTTCCCACTTCTCTTTAACAAAGTATTCAGGTTTTTTATTTAATAAACAATTTTAAATTGAGTATATATCATTACTTTTTGAGTATGATCCACTGATATGATTATACTGTTATAAATTTTCTAAGTTTGACTTAGCTCACCAAAATAATCCCGATTTTCATGTACTTTTAACGTGGAGGACAAAAGAAAGTAGGTTTCTTTAATTTAGGTTTCGTTTCATTTTGTTACGGTTATGTTTCCACAAAAGTGTGACTCAGGCTTCATTGCGAATCAAACAAGTCTCCATTGAAACCTTGATTCTAATGAAAAGGAAAAAAATAACAAAAAAGAAACATCCGTTACAAGACACATCCAGTGACAGAGAAGCCCATGAAAGCAACATAAACAAAAGGCATATTCGATGGAAGACACATTTATAAAAAGACACATACACAAAAGACACAAACCAAATAAGCAACTCATGTCGGAGGACACATTGGTCTAAGACACCTCCAGCAGAAGACACATTCATATATAGTCACCTCTGAAGAAGACACGACGAAAATAGACACACCCCTCAAAAGACACATCCATGATTAAACAAAAACACGAAAGACACATTGGCAGAAGACACCTCTAGCAGAAAACACATCCATATATAGACACCTCCGAAGAAGACGCAACAAAAATAGACACGCCACTCAGAAGACACATCCATGATTAAACGAAAACACGAAAGACACATCCATATATAGATACCTCCAAAGAAGTCACGACAAAAACAGACACATCCCTCAGAAGACACATCCATAATTAAACGAAAATTCAAAAGACACATTGACAAAAGACACTTCTAGTAAAAGACGTATCCGTTTTCAAACACCTGCAAACAATACACGACCAACATAGACACCTACGTTAGAAAATACATTCATAGATAAGGAAAGACACTTGCATTGGAAGACTGACGATTGGATTTTTGACGGTTTAGAATTTCACAAATGAATTCTCGTTGCAAGTATAGTTTCTAAACCAATCACTAATCCTTTCATACAAAAATTTGTTTGTCACAAGTACAAACCCCTAAATTCTATAAACCGAAGTATTCAAACCTCGGGTCGTTCTCCCTAGGACTTACAATGAAGTGTCTTGTTATTGGTTATGAGTTATTTTGGGGTTTTGGATAAGAAGCATGAAAAGTAAATGACAATGAAAATAAACTAACAACTATAAAAAAAAGGGCTCTTGACAAGGTGTGAGAACTATAAGTCCTATCCTAGTTATCCTTCTCAATTGTGATGAGAATTGTTCATTGCTACCACTTAGTTAACCCTTACTAAATAAAGGAAAGTCAAGTGGATGAATCAATTTGATTCCTCAAGTCCTAATCAACTCCTAAGGAATGGCTAGTTTTAGAGGCATTCAAATCAATTAGCAACTTCTAATTATCAATCAATCAAAGGAATTAGATAACTCAAGAGTCACTAATTACTCTACCTAGGCCAAGAGGAACAAAATCTACACTAAAATCCAACCAAGCATTTCATCAAACACTTGGAAGGCACAAAAGAAAAGTATAGTCAATCACAACAAGAATGAATTCTAACTACAATTGAATGTAAAGAATTAACAACAACAATCAAGGAGATCACAATTATCATGAATTACCTCAAATTGCATTATTGAAGGAAAACAAAGGAACAACAATATATCCAAAACAAAAATGGAGAATTACAATTATTAAAGAACATCACTAGAAAGAGGAAGAGGAGAAGATTAAGAATTGGTAAATGAAAAGTGAATCAAAGCATGAGTTAAACCTAGATCTAAGAAGGGAGATTAACCTAAACCTAATCCTAATCCTAGAGAGAAGAGAGAGCTTCTCTCTCTAGAAACTAATTACAAAGATAAAACTAAACTAATTGGTCACTAACATCTAAAGTGATCAATGATGCCTTCTCCTTAATCCTTCATCCTTTTATTCCTTTCCCTTAGCAATTTGGCGCCAAAATGGGTTCAGAAAACCTCTCAAATCGCCAGGCACGTGTTGCATTAATGAGGTCATGTGCCATCATCGGCGCGTGCGCGTCCCTGGTCGATTCTGCAATGTGCGCGCGAGCGCCTTGTGCGCGTGCGCGTGCGCGTGCATGACTGACTTTGCTTCTTTGACTTTTTATGCTTCTCTCCACTTGTATGCTTCCTTCCTTGCTTCCTTTGATCCATGCCTAGCCTATTTCAACCCTGGAATTACTAGCAAACACATCAAGGCATCTTATGAAATCAAACAGAAACTAGAATTCACCAAAATAAGGCTTAAAAAGTATGTTTTTACACTTAAGCACAATCATGGAAGAGATAACAAAACCATGCTAATTCTTAGGCTAAATGTGACAAAAGGTTATCAAAATGTTCTAAATTCAAGGCAAAATAAACCGTCAAATTGGGGTTTGTCAACCTCCCCACACTTAAGCCTTAGCATGTCCTCATGCTAAAATAAGAAGGAGCTAAGGGGTATGGCATTTATTGAATGCAACTAAACTATATGAGTCCTATCTAAATGCAACTATCTAAAGCAATTGGAAATGCTTAGTTCAAACAAATCAATTCTCAAGAGAGCATGTGTAAGTACAAGAGCTAAGTAATAAGGACTAAGTCCAAACCACAATTGTATTGAATTGTTAAAAGGAGTTCAAACTTGCAAGGATATAGATAATATAGGTGAATGCATGTAATTGAACTTTTGAACCCTCACCGGATGTGTATCCGCTCTATTTACTCAAGTGTTTAAGGGTTGATTCACTCAATTCTTTTCTAATCATGTTTTCCAAAATTTGATTTTCTTCTAACAATCAACACTTATTCAATGCGTGCATACATTCATCATGAGGTCTTTCATTTAGGCTGTAATGGGGTTAGGGTCAAGGTAGGATCATTTATGGTCAAGTGGGCTAGGATTTGAGTCTTTGATTAGCATAGACTTTCCCACCTAACCTAATTAATGACCTATACAAATGCGAGCTATTCTAACTACCCATTCTTCACTTTTTCTTACATACTCATGCATTTTTTTTTTCCATTTCACAACACTTATGCATTGATTCCTTTTTATTGACTTCACTTTGGGGCATTTTGTCCCCTTTTATTTTTTTTTTCTCTTTTTTTCTTTCATTTTATTTTTCTTTTCATCATTATCATTTTTTATATATATATATATATATTTTTTTTTTCTTCTTTCAAGCTAAATACAAGAACATCAATGCATAAGGTCTCTACATTTGATTAATACATGAATATGTGCCCAATTCCTAAACATAAAAGTGTATTGCCCCTTTTTATCCCATCCAATGTTCCCAAGCCTCACCAACTTGAATAATACACACTCTCACTAGCCTAAGCCAATTAAGGATCCAAACAAGGACTTTTCATTGGTTTTCCGCCTTGGGCTTGTAATGAGCTAAAATAAGGATGAGTTGGTTAAGCATAGGCTCAAAATTGGCTAACAATGGAGAGTAAAAGGTTGGCTATTTGGGTAAGTGGCAAATGAAATAATGGCCTCAATCATATAAATGCACAAACACAAGAAATAAACGGATATATAGAATCAAGCAAATTAAGGATCGCAATCATGGAAAGAGAACAATTTCACACAAGAATGGAAAATAAGTGGTTATAAAATGTAACCACATCAATAGGCTCAAGTCTCACAAGCTTGTGTTCTCAATTCAATACATGCTTCAAAAGGTATGAATTTCAAGCAAGTTTCAAAAATTTTCTTTCAATCAATTGGGTTAATGCCCTATATTTAAACTTTCTTGAAAAACCTCAATGTTTGACTAAGCATTGTTGTGATTGAAAAATTCAAAAATTTTTCTTAGTTTACCCTTTTCTTTTTCACTCAAAACCAATTTCTTATGCAAAAAGGGTGACTAAGTTTTACTTAAAACATGATTTCTAATCACAACCACAAACTAAAAGGAGAATATACAAAAGGAGATATGCAAAAATGTATAAAGGAAAATCAAACTAAAATATGGAATCTATCATCCAAAATATCTAAAAATATCCAGAAGCATCAAAATATCTAAAATCCAAAATAAGCAATAAAAGTATCCAAAGCGAACTAGAAATGCATCAAAATATATACAAAAATGTGCAAAATGAGATAACTAGGCCGAAAAAAAAAAAGTTCACCGGTTCCCAAATAATGCTACCGGTGCCCTCCCCACACTTAAAATGAAGCATCGTCCTCGATGCTAAACCGGAGGATCAGTGGGAGGTACAACGATAGGCTCTGGCTCTGTCTGTGGCTGTGGGACCGGCTGAGTCTCCTGTGTCTGAGGTGGTGCCTCCATGTGTGCTAGCTCCGTAGTGTCAGGGGCATCCTGCTGAGCTGGTGCCTCCGCGTCCTCCTCCTGATGATCCTGCTCATCGGAGGCCGGAGAATCAGGAAGGGGAGGTAGCTCAGCGCCCAGAGAGATAAGGGCCTGGTCCATCCGATCCAAACGGCGTCGGACATGGTGTCGCTCTCGCTCTAAGAACCGGAAGAGACGCTGGACCAGGAGATATGTAGGCTCAGGTGCTGCCGGAGGGTCTGTAGATGGTGGAGGGGCTGCGGCTGTAGAAGATGATGGGCCAGCTGCAGGGGCTGGTGGTGAAGGTGTCCCTATGGCAGCCCGAGCCCGAGAGCGGCGGCTAGCAGGTGGCTTCTCGTGCATCCAAACACCCCAAGGGATAGTAATCTCCCTGTCATCGGCATCAGCTGGTGGTGGTCGCACATCATCATCTGACCACGGGACATCGGCCAGGGCTGCCATACTCGTGACCAAGGTAGGAAACGGCAGTAGGCCACGAATATGCGCCCGCCACATGCACTGTCGGATAAGTCTAGGGAAGGAGACATCCTTCCCTTCCATAACACACCCGATCAGCAGAAGCATCTCCATGGGGACCTCAGAAAAGTGGGTGGTAGGCAGGACGTAGTGGGCGAAGATCATCTGCCAAGTCTTGGCCTCCCTAGTCAAATGATTGAACAACATCCCCTTTGGCTTGGTGTTGCCCGCATCCATAACCCAAGAAGCCTCCGGTATCCCAATCACGCGCCGAAGTGCCTCATAATCAAAAGTCATGGTATGGATGGCTATCTCAGCCTGATGATGGGCACACTGGTCATGTGGAATGTGCCGGCAATGTAGTGCCTCCCCAATGGCGGCCTCGGTGAGCAGAATCTCTCTACCCCTCACCTGAACTGAATCCAAGGTCGGACGGAAGAAGTTGCAGTAAAATTCCTTCACCCAAGATATATTGATGTCACCCAAGTCCCGGTCAACAAAATCAATACCTAACTCAAGGATCCGACCATTAATGCGCCGTCTCACATCATTAGGTAGGAGCAACTTCTTCTCAATATTCAGCTTCGTGGTTCGATATCTAGAGAACCGAAGCTCACAGTAGAGATTGGGGAATTTGCCAGGATTGGTAGAAGGTAACTGCTGATTCTCTTTATCCTCGTCCTGCAAAGGATTCCTAGCATAGTTCTTGTAGTATAGTGGTGAGTATTTCCGCCTGTCACGCGGACGACCCGGGTTCGATCCCCGGCAACGGCGCCATTTTGACGATTGGATTTTTGACGGTTTAGAATTTCACAAATGAATTCTCGTTGCAAGTATAGTTTCTAAACCAATCACTAATCCTTTCATACAAAAATTTGTTTGTCACAAGTACAAATCCCTAAATTCTATAAACCGAAGTATTCAAACCTCGGGTCGTTCTCCCTAGGACTTACAATGAAGTGTCTTGTTATTGGTTATGAGTTATTTTGGGGTTTTGGATAAGAAGCATGAAAAGTAAATGACAATGAAAATAAACTAACAACTATAAAAAAAAGGGCTCTTGACAAGGTGTGAGAACTAGAAGTCCTATCCTAGTTATCCTTCTCAATTGTGATGAGAATTGTTCATTGCTACCACTTAGTTAACCCTTACTAAATAAAGGAAAGTCAAGTGGATGAATCAATTTGATTCCTCAAGTCCTAATCAACTCCTAAGGAATGGCTAGTTTTAGAGGCATTCAAATCAATTAGCAACTTCTAATTATCAATCAATCAAAGGAATTAGATAACTCAAGAGTCACTAATTACTCTACCTAGGCCAAGAGGAACAAAATCTACACTAAAATCCAACCAAGCATTTCATCAAACACTTGGAAGGCACAAAAGAAAAGTATAGTCAATCACAACAAGAATGAATTCTAACTACAATTGAATGTAAAGAATTAACAACAACAATCAAGGAGATCACAATTATCATGAATTACCTCAAATTGCATTATTGAAGGAAAACAAAGGAACAACAATATATCCAAAACAAAAATGGAGAATTACAATTATTAAAGAACATCACTAGAAAGAGGAAGAGGAGAAGATTAAGAATTGGTAAATGAAAAGTGAATCAAAGTATGAGTTAAACCTAGATCTAAGAAGGGAGATTAACCTAAACCTAATCCTAATCCTAGAGAGAAGAGAGAGCTTCTCTCTCTAGAAACTAATTACAAAGATAAAACTAAACTAATTGGTCACTAACATCTAAAGTGATCAATGATGCCTTCTCCTTAATCCTTCATCCTTTTATTCCTTTCCCTTAGCAATTTGGCGCCAAAATGGGTTCAGAAAACCTCTCAAATCGCCAGGCACGTGTTGCATTAATGAGGTCATGTGCCATCATCGGCGCGTGCGCGCATGGTACGCGTGCGCGTCCCTGGTCGATTCTGCAATGTGCGCGTGCGCGTGCATGACTGACTTTGCTTCTTTGACTTTTTATGCTTCTCTCCACTTGTATGCTTCCTTCCTTGCTTCCTTTGATCCATGCCTAGCCTATTTCAACCCTGGAATTACTAGCAAACACATCAAGGCATCTTATGAAATCAAATAGAAACTAGAATTCACCAAAATAAGGCTTAAAAAGTATGTTTTTACACTTAAGCACAATCATGGAAGAGATAACAAAACCATGCTAATTCTTAGGCTAAATGTGACAAAAGGTTATCAAAATGTTCTAAATTCAAGGCAAAATAAACCGTCAAATTGGGGTTTGTCAAAGACATGTCCATAACTAGACACATCCAAAAATAACACCTTGAAACCTAAACATGTTTGGCCGCTGCAAATAAAAACACTTTAAAACGTAACAAGTGTTTAGCATGTGAAAAAAAGACAAACCAATCTCTGAAAGACAAAATTCACATCCACAGTACATGCATTCTCGTTGAATTAACCAACAAAGTCAACAAGGTTCACAAAACAAGTGCCCGCTAACAACATAAGAATCCAAAACAAACATTCACTATGTGTAAGACAAGAAAAATATCAAGTTTTAATAAAATATAGCTTAGCATGTGAGGGTATCTCTGGCCTATGTAAAGAGGAATGTAATATGCATCTTTTTTCTTCTCATGTTTAGCTCATTTTGATGGGCTTTTTCTTTGGCAATCCTGCAGCTCGTTGAAGCATGCTCTTTATGCCAAGTGTTGTAAGGTGTCCTAACCTCTTTATGTTTGTTCCTTGGTTGGTTGCGGCGCACAGCAGGTTGAGGACGGCTGTCAAGGGCATTCAGTGCCTCTCCAATGGTTGAATTTTTATGACCCAGAATGATGTCAAGCATTATTTCCAACTTGTATAACTTGATGGTGTCCTGTATGTGAAAATCAATGTTGAATGACTGCATTTAGGTACAGACAGTGATGTGCGTTTAGATAATCAGTTATTTAACTATAGAATTTGAAAACTCAAATAATCATAGTCATTCAGTTTCCCGCCTTTGGTCAAATACTCCATGAATTTTATTGCATATACACCATAATCAAAACTATGTGAATGGAAATAACGAACTGTATTAGGAGAACCGGTATGCATCTCAATGAAACTTACCAATTAAGATATTGCAAGATTTTGAGGAGGACTCACCTATTTGGTTGTATTGGAATAGAGGCGTATGTGCAAGGCAAACCTTTTTGAGTGGGCTTATACATGAGAATGGCCACCTGAGCTATGTCTTCAATGAACCTCCCCTGAAACACATTTAAAATTTAAACGAAATACAATACTACGGGTTAAATAGATTAACAGAGTCATGAGAAAAATATTTTTCCGAATACATCGAATGCATACACCCACTAGTGGTAGGACATACATATGGGAAAAAACCAGTACAATGATATATAATTGTAACTAGGCAGATTACGTAAACGGATAAAGAAAAACACATATTAGTTGTTCGGGTGCAAGATGTAAATAACGTATCATATGACAAATAGATTTACCCATTTTCTCTTTGAAACTGCTACCTTGTCAAAATACCTTGTGTCGGCACCAAAGTGTTCACCCAAACCCACATACATGGGAGTTGGTCCGTCCTCAAAGTCTATCAGATTTTTTGGTACCAACACCATTTCCTGTCCAAAGATGAATTTGTTAGTATTTATAAGCTGTAATGCACATAAATGATTCATATAAACGTATCTTTACCAGTATCTTTGGACGCACGCAATAGAAGTCATGCATAAATCTTTTTAACCCCGAGTCATTGAATGCGCAACACATCCACTGCACAACCTACATCACCAACTTTTAAAATATAAATGTCGCCAAAATATGAGATCAAAACAAACTGGAGTAACATGATTTTGGGTTACATACATTGTTATTGAGCCAAAATTGTGGTCTCAATATATACAACTCCTCCGTTGCCAAGACTAGGTGTGGTCTATCGTCATACGACGCCACTGTTTGCTGGCTATCAAGAGATATGTCCACACCCCACCCTCTGATTCGTTGTTCATCCCACTCAGTGAGTTTCCGTTCCTGAAGTAACGGATGAACGGGCCAAGGAGGACGGCGTGGGTGTTTTGAAGATCTGGGTCATCCCAAGTGAGAATGAGAGACACTGTGGACTGGGTGTACGGCAACAAGAATCTTTTGGAATAATGGTTTGAATTGGATCCACACTAATGGGTTTCGAGCCGTAACATCATTCGATATTTGCCCATAACTTTTTGCACTATGGATCTCGCTGAGATAAGATGTCAGGATTTCTATTTCAAAAATAACTTTGTGAGGTGGGCAACCTTTATGCATTTTAAGGAGCCGATATAAAAACTATGTATACTAGCTGCACAAAATTTTTTAGCATTCACTTGCCTATCAAAAAATTCACTAGAATATTCATCAATTCCTGAATACTATACCAATGCTGTTGACAGAGCTTTTGGTTCAGAATCGTCCAGGTCGGTTGGTTGCTTTGTTGTTTTTGGCTGGCTGGTTATGCCAATGTCCCCTTCCGTCCTATGATGCTGAGGTGTTTTTCTCCGATGCGTTTTGCTGTGGAGTTTCTTGCCAATGGGCTTGTCGTCATCGTCATCCTCGTGGGATGTAACTAAAAGTGCATTTGTGCGCATTGAGCTGCTGCTAACTTCCTCTTCTTGTCGGATCCCTAAAATCGCAACACCAAACTAGTTGTACACAAAAATCTCGAAGTGCTTTTAAATAACACAACGAACGCAAAATAAACTAATACAACATGTCATGGAGCTATTTTAAAACATGGCATCACCAGTAACTTGTTAAAGGTAAGTTGACCCGTTCTCATGTATTAACTTTGAAACATGCAACTTAAAAATTCTTAAAATGGAATATTTTACTCACTTTTGGTTTCTCTGTTGTGTTTGTCTCACTGGTCGTGCTGGTGTCCCCTTTTCTCATACGAGGTTAAGGTGTTCTTGTCCAATCAATTTTTCTACGCAGTCTTTTGGCAATGGGCTCGTCATCATCGTCATCCCCGTCCAATGCAATTGCAGGTGCATCTGTGTGCATTGAGCCATTTCTAACTCCCCCTCTCTTATTAGATCCCTAAATTCACAACACCAAACTATTCACAACACAACAACCACAAAATGCCTTCAAATCACACTACCAACACAACATAAATTAATACAAAATCTCCTTAAGCAATATCAAACATGGCATCAACAGTAAATTTTTAAAAATAAATTGTATTATTCTCTTGATTTATGTTAAAAATATGCAACTTAAAGATTCTTCAAATGGTAATCTTTACTCACTTTTGTGGACCCTATAGGTCTTTTTGTCTAGTGCGCGTCTTCTCTTTCAGAATCATGACCTTATTCGTGTGACCTTCGACGACGCCCCTATCATTCCCACTGGTGTTGCTGCTATCTTGTTCGGAGCATCAACTAGTCAGAAGGCACATACAACTTAAGACACATCCAGCGAGGACACATCAATGTACGGTTGAAACAGAAGACACAACCATTACTGACAAATTGGAGTAATTACTAATTGATAACACAACCATAAATGTTAAGTCTTTTGAAGGGCACGTGCAATTAATTACAAGAGAAAATGACAGCCGCATTATAAATATCTCATAAGCACACATGAATAAAACCTAAAAAAATAAAAAAATTTCTACGTGCTATAAGAAACTGTTAGCCTTGCTTCAATGAATACCTTTGGTTGAACAATTGATGCCATAGCACTAAGCTCTGTGGCAGTCCATGCAGAAAGCCACGACTCAGGTTCTTGACAATTCTCGGGTTCACCATGCTTTAGCTTCTAGAAGTACAAAACCTGGAGATATCACAGACACAACTTAAGTGTTGAGATGCAAGGGTGAGTCAGATTAAATGCTATTTTGAATTTAATAGGTTACCAACAAAGTGAACATGCAACCCTCACATGACTTGTTGTTTTTAAGTTGATAGTTCTTGATCGCCTATTTTAACCAGTTGAAAATATGCAAGGGCCAACGATATCTCATGGGATCAGAAACATCGAGTATTGTATCGATGTACCACAGCAAGATGACGTGTTGCACTGTCATACACAAGAACATCTTCAGCACGAATAGGATGAAATGCCTCCTGAACTCCATCCTGTCGTCTGCAGTATGCATAGCACAGTGGTCGACAAAATGCCTAAGTTGTATGGTTTTCAACGGGTGAAATCTTCTTTTAATTGCGATATGAGCAGCATTCCTTCGGTCAAACGGTGGAAAGTCGTCAACTACAACATACATGTATATAAAATAGTGTAAAATGAGCGGTGGAATAGGTAGAAAAAGGAAAAACCATGGAGATTGAATACTGTGTAACACAAAAGTTATACTCACCTCTGGGCAGGATTTCGAAAACACTCTGAAACAACTCAGGTTCAATGCGGATGTTTCCATGATCAACAGGCAGCGTGCCTGTTTCAGTGTTGTAGGCCTTAGCCAACAAAATAATTATGCTTTGTTTCACATGCCACCTTAGGACTAGCTTCAGGAAACCAAAACCCATTGCTTCTATCTCCTGTAGCTTTGCTTGGACCTGGTTTGTTTCTAGATCTTCGAACATATCCGCAATGTAGCATGGTGAGCACCTTGTCTCCAATAATTTCTGTCAACATATGACGCAACCATTAGAAGCAAATAAACTGATAAATTAGAATAAAAGCACAAATATCTGAATGATGTAGTACCGACTTTCCCATGTCTTCAAGGTGATTTCTGGCAATAGACCAAAAATTAATTCCAAGTACAAAGTTATCTTTTATTCCCTAAACTCAACTAAGTCAGCAGTACAAGAATAGGAAAAAATAAAGTCATTACACATCAACCTCTATTAATGAAAAGCAGAATAAAAAACACTGAAATAAACCAAATAAACTCAGTTTGGGATAACCGTGTTTAATTTCAACCATGGACCGGTTCATAAAAATTAAATTTGGTTAGAAGACACACCCAAAAATACGATTCAACTACAAAAAAAAAAATCAAGTTTCACCGTTTGTTTTTTCTAGATTAACTAAGTCACAAGTACAACAATAAGAAGACATAAAGTAATTCAATAACAATCTCAAAGAATTACTATAACGCTAAAGACACAATTAGCATATAGGCGTACACATTAATATGACCAAAATTAAAATTAGGGATAAGTATTATTTTGGTCCCTAACGTTGAGGGTCAGAATCGAAACCGTCCCGATCATAATTTTCAATTTAAAATCATCCTTAACGTTTTTTTCGTATTAAAATCATCATTTTTAATAAAATTTTTAATTTTATTCCTAAACTACCCCTATTTTAATAAAAAATTATAAAATTTTAAAAAATAAAATAAAACACGCGTGGGGGGGGGGGTGGAGGGGAAAGGACGCGGGGGTGGGGAGAAGGGGAGGGGGAAAAGGGGAGGGGGACGGCGGCAGCGAAGCTTGGAGCCGCCGTTGCCATCGTCGTGGCCGTTGCCGCCTCGCCGCTTCATCTGTAGCTCGCTTTCTGCTTCTACATCTTACTTCTGCTTTCTTGCTTTCCTGATTTTGCTTCTTACTTCTGCTTCTTGCTTTTTGCTTCTACTGCTTCTACTTCTTGGTTTGGTGGTGGTGTTGGTGGTGATAGTGTTGGTGGTGTTGGTGTTGGTGGTGGTGGTGTTAGTGTTGCTTTTTGCTTCTGCTTCTTGGTTTGCTTTTGCTGCTTCTTGCTTTTTGCTTCTGCTGATTTTGAGTTTTTGCATCTGTTTCTGATTCTTGGTTTAGTGTTGTTGTTGGTGGTGGTGGTGGTGGAGGTAAGTGCTGGTAGGGGTGAGGGTATTTTTGTCCGAAAAAAATTAAAAGGACGATTTTAATACGAAAAAAATGTTAAGGATAATTCTAAATCGAAAATTACGATGGGGACGGTTTCGATTCTGACCCTCAACGTTAGGGATCAAAACAATACTTATCCCTTAAAATTACAACCATGGAAATTGTATTATTATAGTTCAGATAAAGGAGAACTACTAAAAAACACAACACCAGATAGTAGCAATGGTACCAGAATGCAAAGATAATAAAATAAAACTGAGATAATGGTATTTATTACTCTTCAAAGTCAAGGAGTGTCTTTTACTAGAAACCACCTATATATATATATATATATATATATATATATATATATATATATATATATATATATATATATATATATGTTTAGTAATAGAATCTATCTTAATAAGCAAAAGGGTTACGATGGATACTAGAATGTAGTTAAGGTGGTTCTGGAACATTTTTTAATGAGATGATTATGACTTATCAAATCAACGACAATATGGGCATGGATAGCAGGCAACACAGCTGCTTCGAATCTCATTTTAGACAAAATCAACAAAATAAATTCAGTTTCTCATAACCCACAACTAATTTAAAATATGGAACGGCGCATAAAAAGTAAATTTGATCAGAAGATATACCAATTTTATATAGAATTTACACAATTGCATTTGTTGCTTGCTAGACCATAAACTAAATAACAACTCATCAATAAAAAATTCCAACATCCAACTACTTCTTTTTAGTTAATCAACATAATCAAAGGTCCAAGGATTAATTGGTTTTCCCCATGCAGTCATTCGAAAGCAACATCCATTAACCATATTCACATCATCGAACAACTAACGTAACAAAACAAAGACCAATCAGTGATAACCATACATATTCATCGAACCATGGAACGGTCCATAAAAGTTAACTTTTACTCAACAGTACAAATCATCACAAACATCACTTTGAAGACACATTTGAAGTAACGTCCAATTACTGCGATTACAACTAATATTTTTCCTTTTCCTTTTCCTTTTAGCTCAGCAGTACAAAACATCACTCCTAATTTACAGTGATAACTACCAGATATTTTCAATACCCAATTATACGTTGACCACATTCAAAATCATTTTCAACTCGGACATATAAACACATATAAATTAATTCTCCATTTTCCTAAAAGAATCCACAAATTCAAAGAACCATGTTGTATGAATGTCAAACCCTATGACATGCTCACAAATAAAACTCAGAACAAGCTATTTTTATGAAAACCGTGAAGTACCACTAACCTCTTATTGCAGCGCCGGCGCTGGAGGAAAGACATGCTGAGCAACGAGGCTCGGACGCGAGGCAGGGAGTGGCACTGGCTGGGGGCTACACAGGCTTAATAGCAGTGGCGCTTGCTAGTTACTCGATGACCAGAGAGACTTCAGCCGCAACGTGTGTTGAGGCGGAGCAATAGGAGGCGCCATCAGATAGTACGCCGGACGGATGGATGTGTCTTCAAATGAGGGCCAACAGTGACATGCAGAAGAAGCGGCAGCGCTGGGATGACTGCGAGGAGCAACTCACGAGGGTCGCTGTTTGGCGTTTCGACGGCGTTGACTACTGTTGACGGCGGCGACCGTCGAAGACTGCACGACAGAAGGGTTGCGCGGCGCTGAAAGGGGGGAGTTGGGGGATGTGGCTGCACAGTAAAGGAGTGGGTAAATTAGGTTTATAATAGTAAATGAGAGACATTAGGAATTTAGGATTAACCTAGGTTAATTGGGGATATGGCTTTTTGAATAAATGAGTTTTGGAGTCCAACCCAATGAAAGTTGGCAAGAGTTGGCAAGATCCCTATTGATATCGTAGCGGAATTGAACAAAAATATCACTGTGAAATCAATATCAAAAATTTAAAAATGGCAAAATTATTCGGAGTAAGTACTTTATTTTTTTTTGTTTATTTATCCGTTAATTCTTAAACTTACGACAAAAATCCATTCTCATTTCAGACTAACAATACTTTCAAAAAAGAAAAACTGGTCTTATAATTTATAAATTTAGAAATTAACCAATTAATAAACAAAAATAAAAAACTAAAATAACTTCCGTAGAAAAAGAATTTGGATCCAATCCCCTTGAGTAAATAACTATTTCTGACCATGAAAGATTTGGACGCTGACAAAACTGACTATAAAAAATTGAAACTAAAGTTATACCATATAAGATAAGTTTTGTTCGACAAAAATAACCAATTATTAAATTTTTGTTCATAATTCCGTAAATACCCCTAACTTTTTATCTTCTTTTATCTCTACATCCAATCTTTAACCCTAACAATTTAATTCTGCTCTCTTCTCCTCTGCCTCTACCCTCCAACCTTCTCTGCCGTCACAATCTCCTTCCACCACCACTATTGCCTCCAGCCCCCTTTCTCTCACCATCTTGTTCTTTCTCTCTCTGTCTCGGACAACACTCTCTCTATCTTGAAGGGGATCAACAACTATAATACAGAAACACAGAACCCTCTTCCCTCTCTGTCTCTCCACACAAAAATTTCACATACAAATCACATACATGGTATGCAAAGTCACTTCCTTTTTCTCTCTAGTAATATTCTCTCCAATAAAATATGCCACCTTTTCTTCTTCTTCAGGGTTCTGGGTTGTGGAGCTCTCAAAAATTAATGCTCCACTTCACATACCCTTCTCTTCTCACCATTTTCATATATCTCATAATTCAAACTTCCAATTTACTATTAAAAGATCAATCTTTTCTGTTTTTTGGTATGTTTACTTCCCCCCTTTTTTATACCAATCTGTTATTCACTTATTCCTTTTTGAATTTTGAATATATGTTTTGGCCTCTTTTTAGATTTTTACAAAAAAGATTTTTTTTAATTTAGCTTGTGTTTGGATTTTAAAACTTTTTCAATTTAGTTTGTGAGGACTGAGGAAGATCTTCAATAGTGTAGAGGAGGTGGTTGAAGAGGAGGGGTGAGGAAGGAAATGGAGTGGTGGTGGTATTGGAGTTGGTAATGGTTGAAGGAAAAATGAGGTGAGGAGGATGGAAGGAATGTGGTGGTGAAATAGGGTTGTGAGGACGGAGAAAGTTGGAGGGTAGAGGCAGAGGAGGGAGCTGAATTAAATTGTTAGGGTTAGATATTGGTTGCAGAGATAAAAGAAGATAAAAAGTTAGAGTATTTATGAAATTATGAACACAAATTTAATAATTGGATATTTTTGTCGAACA
This sequence comes from Arachis hypogaea, assembly GCF_003086295.3. Lineage (NCBI taxonomy): Eukaryota > Viridiplantae > Streptophyta > Magnoliopsida > Fabales > Fabaceae > Arachis > Arachis hypogaea. The sequence continues at coordinate 22,466,922 of NC_092053.1, read as the reverse complement.
AAACTTATCTTATATGAGTATAACTTTAGTTTTAATTTTTTATGGTCAGTTTTGTCAGCGTCCAAATTTTTCGTAGTCAGAAATGGTTATTTACTCAATCCCCTTTAATAGAAAAGAAGAAAACAATAATAAAAAGGGAATGAAATGAAATCTGAACTATTATACTAACGGTGTGATACTGTGATGAGGTGTCGGAACAATCATTTGGGGTACACCGCGAAGCACTAGATCTTCGGGCGTGGCCGTGAACCCAAAGCAAAAACCTTTCTCTCTCTCTCTCTCTCTCTGAAACACCCCGTTCTTCTGGAGGAACGAAACTCCATAACCATCGAAGAAGCTTACTCTCACTCACTTCACTTCACTACACTCTCCTCCGTTTTCCAATTTCCATGGATCTCTGCTGAGTGCTGATTCTGTAGAACCTCCTTTCCGCAGATCCATGGCAAACTTCCTCGCTCAGTTCCAATCCATCAAGAGTACCTCCGATCGCCTCGTCATTTCAGGTATTCCTCCAAAATAGGGATCTCCTCGTTATCGCTCTTTGCTCTAGCATTTGATCTATTCGTTTACATAGCTTCTTAGCAAATTCGAATTGCGCAATCCTAAAAAAGTTCATTTTTGTTTCACTGATGGATCAGTTTTTTTGGTTGGGAATAAATGGAATCAAGCTTAGTCACAGTTCAGTTTATATTGTTTGTTTTGATGATCATGTAAATGGAAATGTATCTATATTTGGCTGTTCTATGTGCAAGGAAGTTTGGAGAAGTGAAGTTTACAACATTAGCTTTTTTTTTGTGAAAGATTAACGGCTTTGGACTTTAGTATGATAATTGCTAAGTTGTCTTAACTTGTTCTCATTGGTGTGGCTAACTATCATGTATGAAACAATTATGCTCTCAGAAATAGGCTATCATTGGTCTGGATGTGACTGGATTTATCTTCCTCATTGCTGCATCATTTTCTTAAATATTTTTTCGTATGATTTTTTTTTTTCATTTTTAGTCGAGGATGTGAGTGACTTGTGGCCGGCTGTCAAGCCTGCTTTTGAAGCACGGTTGCCGTTCAAGCAGGGGTCTTTGAATAACAAGACACGGAACCCTGTCTTAGTCGAGAAGTTGCCAGCTGAGTTCATATTAACTACAGATTCAAGGCTACGGAGCCGCTTCCCTCAGGAGCAGCTGTTATTTTGGTTTCGAGAGCCGTATGCAACTATTGTACTTGTTACCTGTGAGGTAATGTGCATTCCTGTCTACTGCATGTTTTAAGGTCTAGCAGAAAGCTTCAGTGATATTGTAACGCCTCAGGTTAGTTTACCATGTTTCATGGCTAATTGATGAGAATGTACTCATTGTTGATGAGATAGGGTGCTGTGGTAAATGAGTGGACACACTAGCTAGGATATAAGTAAGAACATTTATAACGGAGAGAGAAAGTTCGAATAGGATCTTGTCATCAAATTGAACTCTTACTCCTTTCCTTTTTCGTTTTCCTTTTTTTTTTTGGTGTTGGGGGGGGGGGGGGGTAACCATAACAATGTGTAAGTCTGCCACTGCTATAGAACACATATTCTTTGACTAGGTGTTATTTTTAGCTGTTGGATGACTAGCATCTTACCCGTTATCATAGCCTTATTTATTAGGTGGGCTGGGATTTAATCCTAACTGATCCGATCATATATATTGTTTACGACAAGGTAGTGGTGGGTGTATACTTTGTCCAACCCTTAAATCCAAATAGTTTTAGTGAAGGGCCATCATTCTTAAGGTAAAACCATTTTTTTAATCCTTGAATGGTTGAACCTAACAATTTCAGCTTTAGTATTACTAGTACCCTAACAACCTCTTATATCTTTTATATAAGATTTTTGTAGGCGTTGCAGCCATGTAGTCACTATTGTTAATACATTTTGGTTCATGGTATATGTCTAATATCACTTCCCGATTGATCTCATTTCCATATTTAATTGTTGTTCGACTTAAAGATTATATCTCAAATCCTGTTGGGTTGGTTCAACCAGATGTCTATAGCTAGTTTGTTGCTTCTGGGAAATGTTGGGAGAGTATTGGGTGATACAATGATTTTTTCACTTTTCTGGGAGTTTTGAAAATGACTGTGAGAGCAATAATTGGAAACAGAATAGAAATATATTTATAGATACAATGATCTTTTCCCCTGTATTTTTTGGAAGTTCTGCAAATGCAGGGAGAGTAAGTATTGGTACAACGATACTGAAGTTTGTTATAAGGAACTTCCTTTCATGGAGTTGATGAAGAATTCTGTTGTATTTCTCGCATGATAATGCTGAGCGTTACTGCATGTGGGAAAAATAGAACATATCCAAATTATCAATCATTGGAATGTAAAATTTTTTTATTCATTTATTCCTATCATTTTTCATTGCAGTTTTCGAATCTATTGTGTAGGTTAACTCTCACTTTCTCTTGCCAGGATCTTGATGAGTTCAAAACCATCCTCAAACCACGTCTGAAATTAATTGTCCAAAATGATGAGAGAGAATGGTTTATTGTATTTGTATCTAGAGCTCATCCAGCAAATGATAAGGCAAGTGCAATGGCAAAAAAAGTATATGCCAAACTTGAAGTTGAGTTTAACACCAAAAAAAGAGAAAGGTAAGCTTCAAAAATTAGATTTGCAGTCTTATATTGTTCACTCCTCGTTCCTGCCAAAAATATTGAATGGCTTATCAGCTGTATCAGTCTAAATTGATTTTTTCTTACTCAAGGTTTTCTCGATTTTTTTTTTCAAAATGGCATATCAATGTATAAAAATAGGCTTGGAGTATAATTTTGAGGGTTAACCCTGTAGTTGCTTTCTATAGCATCATTCTGCCATATTTGTATCTGTTTACTTATTTCTTTGTAAATTTGATGGTAAAATTAGAGAAAGCTGTAAGGAGCAGTTTTACCAAAATTAGAAACAGTAGTCGTTCATTCAAGCTTGTATTCTTATTTGTTTCTGAAATATAGATTGCTTGTTTATTTAAAAAACTTATTTTCATTCCCTTTTGATGCTTTTTAACACTGGTTGAATCCCATTTAGATGCTGCAAGTATGATATACATTCGCCTGAATCAAATTTTTGGGAAGATCTAGAATCAAAGATAATGGAGTGCATCAGAAATACACTGGATAAGCGTGTACAATTTTATGAGGAAGAGATAAGAAAGCTCAGCGAACAGCGGCTCATGCCAGTCTGGAACTTCTGTAATTTTTTCATTTTGAAGGTTGATCCTTTTGTTATGAATTATGGACATCAGTGCAATAAATGTTTCTTAATGCCCAAGCTATTCATTTCATAGCCTATGGTTTCTGCTGCTTCTAAAAAATCCGTGTTTTGTCTTCAGGAAAGCTTGGCGTTTATGTTTGAAATGGCACACCTCCATGATGATGCCTTACGGGAGTATGATGAACTTGAACTCTGCTATATTGAAACAGGTGCATACTGCTTAGCTTCTTTTGTTGCCGTTGTTATCAAGATAATGTTTAGCTAGCTGTTTTGTGCTTTAGAAGCCTTTGTGGAACATTAGAGATTGTTTTGATCCAAATTACGGAATGAATGCAGTTAACAACACTGGAAAGCAAAGAGACTTTGGAGGGGCAGACCATGGTGACGATCAAGCAGCATTGCTTAATCCAGGAAACAAAGCTTTGACGCAGATTGTTCAAGATGACTCATTCAGGGAGTTTGAATTTCGACAGTATCTATTTGCCTGTCAATCAAAGGTTTGTGCTAACTAAAACACTTCTATTACACGAACCATGTACATATTTTAGTGCCTCAGTTGGAAAGCATATTTAGATTGATGTGTCTTTGGTATTTAGCGTTTATACACTTGGCTGTCTCTTAGTAATGCAATTTATTTAATTTAAAATGCATTTCATAGTCAAACTAAAAGCAGTCTATTGTATGTCTTTAGAAAGTCATTAACTTTTGTAACTTTATATCACACTCCCTGTTTCTCTAACTTTGATCTGGGTGTATCTGCTTATTCGATGTGCTTTTCATAGTTACCTTATGTATATGGGTTTGATCCCACAAGTACCTTTAACAAATATGATGATAGGACAGCCTGCAACCATATTTTATGCTTATATAGAGTTCTGCATTTGGTGAATCTCCTTTAAGTTTTCTTAGAGAAGTATGACATGGAAGTTATTTTATCATTTAATGTTAAAAAAGATTAGTGATTAACGCTCCATTGCAACTTTGGTCCGTAAAGTTTTATTGATTTAGTTTTATTTGAGTTCTCAATGGCATGGGTTGGATAGTAACCTGCAACAATGCTTAATCAGATTCCCATTACATTTAGTGAATAATTATTTGATTACCATCACATGGCTCACAACTTTAGTGTAAGTTTGCAGCTCTTACTCAAGCTAAATCGTCTATTTGAGGTTGCATCAAGAGGTTATTCGTTCATAATAAGCTTCTCAAAATCTTTGGCACTGCATGAGGTATTTGATTCTCTAGTTCATAATCTTTTCACCGGTTGCTGTTATTACTAAGTTATTTCAGTTGAACCATACAATTCTGTTCTATTTGTCTGGTTTTGAATTCTGTATGACGTTTCTTTTCAGCGTATTCTGCCCTTTTGCATGCGTGAAACCTGGGTGGTAACTGCTTGCTTGGCTTTAATTGACGCAATACTTTCTAATTATAATGATGGACTCATGGCACCTGACATAGAGAAAAGGTTCTTTCATCTTCTAGGTGACCTATATTCGCTAGCAAGAGTGAAGGTAGATGCATCATGTTCTTCTTTTTGACCCATATTAATATTTTTTTGTCCGGGTTGATTACTGATTACACTGATATTATGCATCGAACCATTGTTCACTAGTCCTGCTTTCTGAATTTTATATATGTTGCAGTTCATGAGGCTTGCCTATTTAATTGGATATGGAACTGAAATTGAAAGAAGTCCTGTCAACAGGTACATTTCATACTTACGTTATCTTGTTGTGATCAATTTTGATTCTATTAGTTAATAATCTAATGCTTATTACACCACACTTGGCTAGATTCCTTGTTTTCATTGTTTGATGATGATTTGTTTCCTTGTGAACAGTGCTGCTCTCAGCTTGCTATCTTGGCCTAAGCCAGCAGTTTGGCCTTCAGTTCCTGCAGATGCCTCAGCAGAGGTGCTTGAGAAAGAAAAGGTAATTTGTAACCATTGTTATCACATAACAGAAGATTGTATTACCCAGTGAGTATAAACTCAAGAAAATATTATTAATTGCTTATTGCATCACTATACTGCTTTATCTTTCCTAAGGTTAAGTATTTCAATTGAAGGTTAAATTTGATGCTATTAGCCATGAAAGATGAAATTATCCTATCCAGAGCTGATATAATTTTATAGATCACAGTCATGAAATTTCAGCAAACTTATTCATCTTATCTTCATCGGTAAAAAAAAAGTAATTTTTACTACTGGGTCTGTTACTCTGCTTAAGATCCGGAGGTTGGGACTTAAAATATTTTCCCTTAAAAATGCATACATTTTACCCAAGCAAAAGGGAATAATACACCATAAAACAAAATATGCCTATTTTTGTCATGCGGAAGTTTCAATTCCACATTTTTCACAAATTCTGTTTCTCCTAATACTTGCTTGGAGGCTTCTTGTCATTTCTTATTATCTTAGTATCAGAGAAAGTGCCTTATATTCCCTTTAATAGAGTTAGAACTTTACTCAAAAGTAGAAAGAAAAGAATAATTTACTCATAAAATGTTTTCCAAACACATTTTATTTGCTGAAGCTATTATTATTTTCCCGAGATTTTTATGTATGCAAGTTCGCTTTAAATTATATGATTTTGTCTTTGCAGGTGATTCTTCAAACTACGTCTAGAACCAAGCCTTTTGGTATCCAGAGGAAGCCCCTGCCTCTTGAACCTACTGTGCTGCTGCGAGAGGCCAACAGGCGGAGGGCTTCACTTTCAGCTGGAAATGCATTTGAAACATTTGATGGTCGCCAGGGTATAACCGAAGGGTAATGAATAATGTATTTTGTTCCGAATGGACTCACTTTCATTAATCTGTACAGAATTCCTATGTTGCTGTAACAGTTTAGGTTTTATCACTCTGATTTATATACTGACAGATCAGGTTTTGATGCATCCACAAGGATGTCGCCATCACAGAAAGTACCTCCAAGTTCCATACCGCGCACTAATTCTTCACCTGGAAACTTTGATGGCTCAATTGACCGGCCTATGAGGCTTGCTGAGATTTTTGTTGCTGCTGAGCATGCTTTGAAGAAAACAATTTCCAGCCAAGAACTGTTGAAATCATTATCATCATCTGAGGAATTTGAGGTACCATTATGGGCTGACATATAATTGTAAGCTCATTGAAATGGCTTTTTAGGATCCCTTAAGAGAGTTTCCCATAATTTATATCCATTTCTCTGATTGTTTAGCATTAATTTATAGTGCCATATGGGTATTCTCTTTGTTAATTTTCTTTCATGTTATTGCCAGCAAAAATATTTGGAGCTAACTAAAGGTGCTGCTGACAATTATCATCGTTCCTTGTGGAAAAGACATGGAGTTGTCCTTGATGGTGAGATAGCAGCTGTCTCCTTTAAGCATGGGCATTTTGATCAAGCTGCAAAGTCATATGAGAAGGTTTGTGCACTTTATTCCGGTGAAGGATGGCAGGACTTGTTGGCTGAGGTCCTCCCTAATTTAGCCGAGTGTCAGAAGATACTCAATGATCAAGCTGGTTACTTACTATCTTGTGTGAGGTTACTCTCTCTTGATGAAGGATTGTTTTTGAACGAAGAGCGTCAAGCTTTCCAGTCAGAACTTGTTCGTCTTGCCCACAGTGAATTGAAAGACCCTGTACCTCTAGATGTATCATCATTAATAACATTTTCTGGAAATCCTGGACCACCATTGGAGTTATGTGATAGGGATCCTGGTACCCTTTCTGTTACTGTTTGGAGTGGTTTTCCAGATGATATAACTCTTGATTCAATTAATCTTACGATAGTGCCAACATCTAGTGCTGATGAAGGTGCAAAGGTATTTCCTGTTGGGCATATTAATTTACTGATTTTATCAATAGTATGGAAAGCCTGCTATTTTCCACTTAACTCCACCAAATAACTCAACTATTTTAATTATTATAGGCATTGCAGAGTTCTACACCTAATGTCTTACATCCTGGTCGGAATACTATTACCTTGGATCTGCCACCCCAGAAACCAGGATCTTATGTTCTTGGAGTTCTTACTGGGCAGATTGGGCAGTTGAGGTTTAGATCTCATAGTTTTTCAAAAATAGGTCCTGCAGATACTGATGATTTCATGAGTTACGAAAAGCCGGCTAAACCTATTTTGAAGGTAATTTACCCTCTTAACAGGAAACAGGGTGAAAAATTGTAACTGGTCAAATATCAGATAGGCATGTCTTTATCCATGTTATATTCCTATACCTTGCATTTGATGCTTTCCTCTTACCACACCTACAAAACCTGGACTGGTTTTCTACAGGCTTTTGTTATATAATCTCTTTGCTTTGTTTTAACTACAAAAATGGGTTTGCATCAGTTAATAATTCCATTTTTTCCCTTTTAGGTGTTAAGGCCTAGAGCTCTGGTTGATCTTGATGCTGCTGTTTCCTCACCTTTGTTAACAAATGAACGTCAGTGGATTGGTATTTTAGTTCGACCGATAAATTATTCCCTCAAAGGTGCTGTCTTGTATATTGATACTGGCCCAGGGTTGGAGATTGATGACTCGCATGTCATTGAGATGGAAACCTATGCTGATGTATCAGAAAATGATGACAACAAGGTGCAGAAAGACGGTGCTCAGATAGACTCTTTAAATTATGAGAAGAAGGTTGAACGCTTGACTCTTCATAATGGAAAAATTGAGTTTCCAAATTGGGCAAGTGACACTCCTTCTATTATCTGGGTTCTGGTTCGAGCCATGAGTGACATGCTCAGCAGAGGATCATCATCAGGTGAAGATGGTGATAGAAATATCTTGATGATTCCATCCATGTGTAGTTTGTATTTAATCATATGTACTTATTTTGGCTATTTTTTCCAGTTACAACTAGGAGAGAGAGCATTGTAGATGCCATGAGAACAATTGCTCTGAACCTTGAATTTGGAGTATACCACAATCAGATATTCGAAAGGTTTTTCTACTTTCCATCATTCTTTCAGTTTAATCATTATAATAGATCTTACAGCTGTTGACTATAAGTACCATGCGTAGTGCTTCTTTTTATGCCATTTGTTTGTTGATGGTGTGTTGCCTTGATATTCAGGACCCTGGCAGTTCATTTTACATATCCTTTCTATGTGACGACACGTGTAACCGATAAATGCAATGATGGTACATTGCTTTTGCAGGTATGAGTGCATTTTTTCATGATTATTTGATTCCTCTTGATTAGGTAGCCCAATCATTCTCTTAAGTTTATATACATACATACATACATACATGAAGACAGAATATGTCAAATATTGCAAAAATATGATCTTTGTATCTTTAAAAAAGATGTCAAATTTTGTTTATGTAAGCAACTTGCCATTAACGTTGCTATCAGTTCATCTTGTTATTTTCTTTGATAAAACATAAAATGGTTCTGGTTTAGGTTATACTTCACTCTGAAGTAAAGGCTACACTGACCATATATGATGCTTGGCTTGATCTTCAACATGGATTTATTCATAATGGTCAAACTGAGGGTAGACCTAGTTCAAGCCTCTTCCCACTAGTCATATCTCCTACTTCCAAAGCAGGAATTTTGTTTAGTATCTGCCTTGGCAAGACAAATGGAGAAGGTAATCACATCTTTCCTGAGACTGGTGAAATGATTTTAAATTAACACTAAAAGATATGACAAATGACATGAAAGAATACTTTTATATGTCTTAATCTATATTCAACAATAAATAGTTTCCAGATTTGGTTCCTTTTGGTTAAGCCTTTTTTCCCTTTCTTTTTTTCTTAACAAACATCAGCTTTTCCTATTGTAAAAATCAGTTTTTCACAAGCTTGTATAAATTTTATAAATAACCAAAAAATTGAAGAAAGCAGTTTTCACCGTTTCTGAAAATCAAAAAACAAGAGAGAGAAAAAGAAGGGGGGTAAGTTAAACAGAATAGCTTATGGTTAAAATCAGTTTTCATCCTTTTGCTCTACTAATCAAATTGTAAAAGGCTTTATCAATAATCAAAACTAAATGCCTCCTATTATTTGCAAACTTTGAAGCATGGACACTTCATTGAGTTCTTATGTCTATGTGTTGGATACATTTTGAACACGACACTTGTTCGACACTTCAAATGCCTCCTATATTTGCAAACTTTGAAGCATGGACACTTCGTTGAGTTGCTATGTCTACGTGTTGGATACATTTTGAACACGACACTTGTCCGACACGTCTTTCATGTCCAATTATGTCAGTAAAAAATATTTCTTTTTGAACACACCATTGAATCTTATGCTTGGCCTAAATTTTTTGAAATGATTTAGAAATAATGTGTTATTAATTATTAATACAAAAAATGATCTAAATTGCTTTATATACTTAAAAAGGCATTAAAAATATTTTATAATAGTTCGTACAATCAATAAAATATAAAGATATTACTATAATTTATCTACAAAATTCTGTATGTTCTGACCTGTGTCTAACAAAATTTTAAATTAATGTGTCCATGTGTCCTGTGTCATGTTCAGGCTTCATAGTTTGCAAATGACGAGCAGTATTGGTATAGCAACCTTATTCACATTTTATTTTATTTATGTTTTTCCTTAAAGGTATTTTACACATGGACTGTGGACAACAGAGGGGTATTTCCCGAGAACGTGGCACTATGAGCATACATTTTCATAATCTTTTCAATAGTAAAATCAGTTAAACATATGACTCCGTTTTTATGGATTTTTTATATTTTATGATCCTGGATTTCAATATTATGGACTAACATCTACCAGATTTTCTCCTAATAGTATTTACCTTTCAATTACAGTATCCTGATTTCTTCAATTATGAACTAATGTGACTATTCACAACACAAAAAACTCGTCTATTTTCAGAAGACAGAAAGCAGCAAGAAAGCATATTAAATATCAAATATGGAATTTCTGGTGATAGAACAATTGGAGCCCACCCTCCTGTCATGGATGAATCTACTAAAGTTGATGATGCCAGACAGGAGTTGATCTTCAAGAATGCAATTACTTTGCAAAGGCCTGTGCTTGATCCATGCTTAGCTGTTGGTTTTCTTCCTCTCCCTTCAGATGGTCTAAGAGTTGGGCAACTAGTTAAGATGCAATGGAGGGTGGAAAGGTTAAAGGATTTGGATGAGAAAGAAGTTCCTGAACAGAATGTAAGTCCAAATAAAAAGGGAGAAGTATTGGTCTATGTGTTCAAAGTTGTGTGATTGGTTTGACTGGATCCAGGATAAAATTCATTCTCCTTTTATTGATTCCTTACCTAATCTTCTCTTTAACTTTCCAAACATGCTAATTGAACTCTCACTTTGTTGTATTCTTCCTTCAACCCATTCAAAAACCATCAAATCAAACCATATTTGGTTTTTGTATAGATTAGTTTCAACACATCTCATTCTGTTTCAATGCTAAAATAATATATTTTTTTTAAATTGTGACAGGATGAGGTTCTATACGAGGTAAAAGCGAATTCTGGAAATTGGATGATAGCTGGGAGGAAACGAGGGCATGTGTCGCTCTCCCCAAAACAAGGTACTTGGATTCATTGACTTCTTCTATTGAAATAATATTTCTCTAAACTGAGAACAACATATTTTGCATCAAGACATGATATTCTTGTTGGAATTACTTTCAATCCAGTATGCCATTTTTGATATTTGATTTTCTTTCTTCATGATAGGTGCAAGGATAATTATCTCAGTATTATGCATGCCACTGGTGGCTGGCTATGTTCGCCCGCCTCACCTTGGGCTACCAGACGTTGATGAAGCAGATGTAAGCTGCAAACCTGCTGGGCCGCATCTGGTTTGCGTTTTGCCCCCAGCTCTGAGCTCATCCTTCTGCATTCCAGTCAATTCATGAGCTCACCGGTCAACGCTATTGTTCCACAGAAGTTTTATCTAGTTCGTGTCATCTTAGTGAAATTTGAGAAAACTTTACATAGTTTGTGCCAAGTAGGAAAGTGTAACATTTTTTCCCTATGATGTTTCATTGCATGAGAAATCTTCATAGTTATATTTGTGTTTTCTGATGGTGTTCCAGATTATTAGTCACAATCCCGGCGCTTGTACAGTGGAATTTTGTATAATATAGATACTTGGATCAAAAACATTCTTTTTGTCTCATAATATGATTCGAATTGCCAGGAATGATCAACATTTAGAAATTTATACATTTTTTTGTGTTGCAAGATTTGCCATGAAGTGATAACGAATTTAGCACTTTTTATGAGTGGCTTTCCCTCTTTTCACATGTAGCTTTCGTTAATAAATTAAGGTATGACATAAATCTTCCATTCACTGAATAGTCTGTGTAATAAAGCAGGTATGGAACTATGGATATCAATATCATAGGTAATTAAGCGTTCGGAAATTGGAATTCATTTCATTATTGCATACTGAAGTAGAGTAATTGAAGTCAAACTGCTGAACGGTTGAGGGCAAGCATAAAAAAAAGTAGATAAATGTCACAGTCTATCTAACTAAAAAAGAAAAAGGTCCCACCGAGATTTGAACTCGGGTTACTGGATTCAGAGTCCAATGTCCTGACCACTAGACCATGGGACCACTATTATTACGATGAAAAGGTTGTGAAATAATATTGTATATATTACACTTAAAATAGATCCTTGCTTTCTAAAACTTCGGATTGAAAAAAATGAGATTGAATTGTGTGTGTGAAAAACTGTAACGTAAGCAATAAAAAAATTAATTAGGTGGTTGGAATGAATGAAAATAAATAATTAGAAGATATTTTGTTAATTTTACTTTTTGTTAGTAGAAGTATAGAACAATATATTTTAATTATACTCTCAACTAGATAGGGTAAGAATATTTTATATGTTTCAAAATTTTATAATTTACTATGAATCTGATTTTCTTTTGGTCATGGAAAATGCATAGAATAAGTAAATAAAACATTTTTCATAGCAGTAAAGAACCACGCGGGGCCATGATTTAGTGGGTTGGCTCTCAGTCTCAGCTTACCATCATCAATTAGCACCTATTGCCCCAACATACAGGTTTTGAATCAGAAAAATATTATATGTATTGTTTTTATATACATCTCTTTTGTATATTTTTTATTTTTAATAATAAAAAGTATTTGATAAGAAGTAAGACAAAATAAAAAAATTGTCTTTAATACTATTGGAAAAAACAAAGAGAAATATATAGAAAAAAAGTGATGCACGCCATTTCTCATCTTTGAATAATATGTTCACGTGTTACTGTGTTAGGCATTTGTGTGAGCCTCTCATGAGTGTTTGGGTCACCATTCTTAAATTGAACCCAAGAAACTAACCCTACATTAACATAGGCAACTAATTTTTCTTGCTATGATGGCATGATGCCATGAGAGGCACATAGCAGACACGTGCAAATCATGTGATGCATTAATGGAATAGAAATGGGGCATCATGAGATTGAGTAAGAGTGAGTAGCCACATGGGGAAAATGGGACACCACATTATTGGTTCAGCCTTGCCCTTGGCATTGATTAATTGACAAGTGTGCTCACTCCCTCACTCACTCTACGCTACAATTACTCATTAAAAATCCAAATGTATATATTATTTTTTCAAAAATATAAAAAAATTTACATTAAATTTATGCACTTTGTTTCACATTTTAGGTACTATATATCTTTTCTATGGAAAAGACTTAGCTTGGACACAAACAATGATGCTACTATGTCCTTCAAAAACAGAGTCTCGTCAAAATGCATATACTTATAGGATTTGTTGAATCAATTTGCCGGCAAAAGTTATGGGATTTAGTTTCTTACGTTCAATAAATTTATACTTTTCATCAATAAAAATCTAAAAAATGATTCGTATATGATTTTTTTTTTATCAGAAATAGGGATGTGTGTATTCAAATATTATAGGCAACTTTAAGAACGTGGTTACTGAAATGTTTTACTCGTAGGAGGCCACTCAGATAAACACGCCTAAAACGTCTTTTTTTAAAGATGTTTTCATATTGTGTTTTAATTGGTTTCTATATAATTTATTCGGTGTTCCTCATCACATATTATTAAATTCCTCAAAAGATTTTCTTTCCAAAAACACTAAAAAATATTTAATTTGGACTAAAACAAAAAAAGTAATAGATTAACTATTAGATTTTTTTAAAAGATTATTTACATAAAAAATATATCACATTCATAAATATATATATATATATATATATATATATATATATATATATATATAAAACAAGCTCAAACGTTTAAAAATTTTTATAAATAAAAAAATAATTAATTTATATTCGTAGAATATATAAAATAATTACTATATTATTATTATATTATAGATTAAGATTCACTAATTTAATTTTTTTTTATTTTTAATATAAGTATTAGAAATAAATAAAATTTTTATAATTAAATGTAGTGTAACAAAATATATATAATATTAATTAGTTCTTAAAAATTTTAAAAAAATAGTTTCTCATTTTAGTAAAATAACTATTTATTAAAGTAGACAAATTAATTATTTTTTTCTCATATACGGTTTTTTTAAGACATAAAAACAATTAATTAGGACATTGGTTAAGATAATTAAAGTCACTATTTCATTAAATTTTTAATTTAAAGAAAAATCCTAGTTAATTTTGGTATAGAAATTTTGAATTTAAAAACATTGATAAAAATTATGTTGAATTTTGATTTATTTGATTTTCATTTAAATTAATCACTACATAAGTTAAAGTTCTGTTTTGAAGTTATATTCGAGCTTTAATCTGATTTTTAAAGTTTTAATTTACTTAGTTTGATTTTTTAACTTAGGTATCCGTGACTCATATTAGGGTTTTAAGTGTTTAGTTGAAAATAAAAAATAAGGTAAAAAATTTCAATTGTCACATCAAATAGTCGCTAGAATGTATAATGTAGCAGTCGTTAGTCCATTTCAGCATGTCGTTAACGATTTTGTGAGACAGTGACAAAAATAAGATTAGGAACCAATGTGAGTCATAACTATTAAGTTGGGAGACATAATTGTTAGAATTGATTAGGAACCAATTGGGAGACATAATTTGTTGTTGCTTGATTAGGAACCAATTGTGAGTCATAACTATTAAATTGAGTAAATCGAAATTTTTGAAATTAGATTGAAATATAATTGTTAGAACTGAACCAGCAGTGATCGAACCGATCAAGCTACTGGTTCACTGGTTTATTGGTTCAACTGATAAATCACTGGTTAAACCGATAAAACTGGTCTCACGTAAATATAAAATATAAAATAGTTAAAAACTTAAAATTAAAATTTGAAATGCATATCTTCACTAACATTTTATGAAGAATCAAGTCTCAACTTCTAAAAATAACTAATATAAAAAAAACCATAAAATTTTAATACTACAATAGTATCTTATTTTGACACAATAAAAAAATAATTAATTCACAAAGCCTATCATCTAACTATAATATCAGTAGATTTTAACACTAACATCAAAACAAATAACCTTAATCACAATACTAGCAATAAAATAGATCAAGTAAATTAATAAATTTTTAGTGAAATTTATATTTATATTAATAATGGTATATAATTAAAATATAATTAATTTTAAAAATAGAAAAAATAAAAATTAAATTAAATTAGATATTTATGTATACTATATAATTAGTATTTGTCAAATATAATACTTAGAAGTGCAATGGCTAAGTGGCAAGTAGAGGTTACTTTTGCTCCAAGGTTCTTGGTTCGAGACCTTGTGGAGACATTTTAAAATTTTTTTCAAGCAGACCAGTTTGCACCGGTTCTTACCAGTTCACACCGATTTTATTCCTTAAACGGTCCAAAGAGTAAACCGAACTGGACTATAATCCAGTTCTAGTCCGGTTCACTAGTTTTTTGGTCGAACCAACCGATCCAGTTCGGTTTTTACAACTATGGATATAATAATGGTAATTAAGTTGACCATTCAGTTGTTTTAATGGTAATTAAAATCTAATAATAGTTTATAATAAAAGAAACATTCTTTTGCAACAATGAACTTATAGTAATAGTTAGGGGTGTTCATAGATTAGATCATATCCATATAAATCCACAGTATTTATCCGTATCTGATCTGTAATTTGAGAATATGATATGATCTGTAAGATGATCGGATTGGATCGAATCGGATCCACACTCTAATCAGATAGAAGTAAATATGTTTAAAAAAGTAAACAAAAAAAATTATTGACTTTTTTTATAAAAATAAATTTTTTTATATTTTTTATTTTATGGATATATTTGATATCTGATCCAAACATAAAAAGTGCGAATATCGAATTTGATCTAATGAGTTTAGTGCGGATTGGATTGAAATTTCAGCCGTATCCCATCTGTAAACACCCCTAGCAATAATAACTAAAAAATTATAATGATTATATTTTTAACTAAGAGGAAGTGCAAAAAAAAGTACTAAATACAAGAACATTTAATCAAATATTAAAAAAATTTTTACTTTAAAACATATAGTTGGACTTTTTTTGCTCATATAATAATAATAATAATAATAATAATAATAATAATAATAATAATAATAATAATATGATAATTGCTTTGTATATCACACAAATATAAACGTTTTTTTTCTATGATCTTAAGAAAGGTTTTGTAAGTCTCTAACTTTGTTGTCGATTTTTGTAGTGTTAGCTCTCATATTATCAATTTGATTCATATATAATTCGGATGATAAATTATTTGGTGACGTGCTTTCTTTTTTACTGTGATATACTTGTTTTATTATTATTATTATTATTATTATTATTATTATTATTATTATTATGTACATTAAAAAATAACAGGCCAAATTATTGCCATAACATAATAGAAGTATGGAAGTTTATCATTCTTCTCTAATGGAGGAAACAAAATTCTTTTCAATAATTTATTTAACGTTTAGTAGAATAAAAATAATTTTTATTAGAATAAATTTTAGTATGAGTTTAATATTTTTATTCATCATAAAATATTTATAGAATTACTCGTAGATAAATTTTGGAAAAAAAAAAACCATGATTTTTAATTTTATTTTTAAATAAACTTTATTTTTAATTTTAAAATAAATTTTATTTTTATTTTTTAATAATATTAATTTTTTACCGTATATAATTATTCAATTATTTTTTAATCATATATAAATAAATTACTCTTAATAAGACTTTTTCGTGTTATTCAATTATCTTTTTTTTAAAAAATAATTAATTATTAAAATAATTAAATTTTTCACAACAAAAATAATAAAAAATTATGAATAAAAAAAATTAACCATCCTGATACTTTTTTGTATTTTTATTCATATTTTAATTATAAACATAAATATAATTTAATTATATTATTTATGAAATGTGATTATAGATGTAGATAAAATTTAGTTATATTACTTATATATAGTTTCATTGTATTGTATTGCTTATAAAGTTAGATTATAATTATGACAATAGAATTGTTCTTGTATTTTTATATGTGTGACTAATTGGTAGTGTTAAAACATTACTCTTAATTATAAATAAGGTTTATAATTTAAAAAATCAAAGACTCAATTAAAAAGATACAAAAAAAAATGATGTTAAAATATTCTAACTCTTTAAAATAAAAATATTCGAAATTTAATTAAAAATTATTTAAAATTTAAACTCAATAAAAATTTATATTCAATGTATTTTGTATTAAATATATTTAATAACCTATTATATCATATTATATCATATTGGTTGAAATTAGTTTTTATAATGTTAATTTTTTAATAACACTTTATTAGAAAAAACCATCTTTTCAGAATTTTTTAAAAACTAATTAATATTATATATATTTTATTACAATATATCTTGTTATAAAAAAATTATTTATTTTTAATGCTTATATTAAAAATAAAAACAAAATTTAAATTAGTAAATTTTAATCTATAATATAATAATAATATAGTAATTATTTTATATATTATACGAATAAAAATTAATTATTTTTTTATTTATAAAATTTTTTAAGAGCTTATATATATAAAATAATTAATTAATTGTTATATATATATATATATATATATATATATTTTTTTTTTTTGATGAATGTGATATATTTTTTTATGTAAATAATCTTTTAAAAAAAAATCTAATAGTTAATCTATTACCTTTTTTGTTTTAGTCCAAATTAAATGTTTTTTATTGTTTTTGGAAAGAAAATCTTTTGAGGAATTTAATAATATGTGATGAGGAACACCGAATAAATTATACCAAAACCAATTAAAACACAACATAAAGACATCTTTAAAAAAAGACGTTTTAGGCGTGTTTATCTGAGTGGCCTCCTTACTCGTATTGTTAAAATGGTACAAACGAGATCGAAATTCTCGTGTTATGAAATTTTTTTTAAAAATTTAAATTGATAAAAAAAAACACATAAATAATTATATTTTTAATATTTATTTACACTCTTGATAAAAATTACAAAAAAAAAAAAAGCTGAAATTTTACTAACAATATCAAAAAATTACTAAAAAATATAACTGACCAATCTCATAAGGATATAACTATTTTTTATAGAAATGATTAATTAATTGCTAATTTTTGTTATACAAGTAACAGGTTACTTTTTTAATTTTGATATGGGCTAAAAATAGTGTATAGCAATATTATTGTGATGTAGGAAGATTCACCGGACTATGATAACTGCGTTGAAGAAATCTTGACAGTCTAAGTGGAGGAACATAATCGAACAGTCCAATTACACAAATCAATAGTACACAAATCAGATCGTCCGATTTACATACCAAATGTTACGTGTTGTGCATGCAGCGTACTCCACTTTTTGACCCATGCCTCTCAACCTTCGAAACTCTCTCTCATCTATTCCTTTCACAAATAAATGTGCCACCATCAAAATATTAACAATACTTAGGAGACCAAAAATAAAAGAAATTAATCATCTAAAATTTTATATTATTAATTATCTTGATCATTTAAATTATATAAATTTTTATTATTAAATATTTTGATTTAATAAAAATAATAGTAATAATATTAAAGATTAATAAAAATATTGTAATAATAATTATTAAGATTATAGGTATGTATGTATAATATTATTATTATTTGTTAGAAATAGTCAGTAAAATAAAATAAATTTAGAAAATTTTTAAATAATTATTGAGTTAATTATTATTATAAATATATTATTTAAATATTTAATTAAGTATTAATAATTTGTTGTTGGGTGTTGTTAGTTAAATATTTAATTAATATATTTTTTTTATCGTATTGTATTGGAAGTAAAAGTTTTGAAATTGTTTGAATATAATAATTAATTATTCTTCATTCTTAGTTAATAGTAATTAAGGTATATTATTATTATTGCTGCATGAAATCGAAACCGAATAAGAAATAATAATAATAATAATAATAATAATAATAATAATAATAATAATAATAATAATAATAATAATAATAATTAATATTAGAGGTGTTTAATACTTTTTAAAATTATTCTGATTATATATATAAAAAATAATGAATAATAATTATTATTATGAAATAAATAAATTTTAAACATTAAAAAATATTTTAATATATCTAATAATAATTAGATTTATATTTTAGATTATTTAAATTTTATTAATTATTGTAAGAAGTTAATAAATAGGACAATTTACTTAAATAAAATAAATAGAGATCAATTTTACCTGATTACAACTTTCTAACTACTAAGACGGATATGCAACTTTTCATTAATCTATAGAAATCACTACTGTCAATAGCGGATTAGAGGAGAACATAAACTGCTACTGCCAGTTGTGGTTTACATGAAACAGTGTGCCAAACAGAAATCGCTATAGATAGCAGCGATTTCTGTACAAGTAGAGTTTATCAAAAATCGCTACAAGTAGTAGCGGTTTATGGGTTGTGGTGTTTATTTGTAAACCGCTAGAGGCACAAGAATTTGAGGTGTTCTCTAAAAAATTTTCAACATGCCTCAAAGGTAACAATTACAATCAAAGTTTCATGTAAGAATATTCAACAATTACATTGATAATGAATTTTGTGTTTCATGTTTATTGTGATAATTTTTTTTAAAGGAAAAAAAATTATTTTATTTCATTAAAAAAAATATAGAACTTAAAATTTAAAATATAAAAAAAATAAAAAATTTTCAAATTTCAAAATACAAGAATACAAGGATTACGTTAAACAAACATAACCATAGTCATAATCATAGCCATATATCACGTTAAACTAGAGTTCACAGATGTTGACATGTAATCACCTAATGCCGTCGGATCCGTATAATCAAATTGTGGAGGGACATTTACAGGAGACTGATTTTTATCAAGTTTCTCAGATTGGAGTAATCCAATGTCAGTCAGCAATGGTTAATGCTCTAATCGAGAGATGGTGTCTTGAGACTCACACACTTCATTTACCAGTTAGTGAGTGTGCTGTGACATTGGAGGATGTGGCAATAATTCTTAGTCTTCCAACAAATGATCTTCCAATTACATGACTGACCATGAGTAGTTTTGAGGCCTTAGAGGCCAAATGCTTGCACCAGTTTAGGGTTGCAATTAGGAAATCATATTGTAGAGGAAGCTTTATAAAGCTGACGTGGTTTTGGGGACTGAAAGATCGTTTAGTCTTGAGTGATGATATTCACATTCAGAGGTACGTAAAGTGCCACATAATGTTATTATTTCGGACAATTCTGTTTGGAGACAAGTCTGGGGCAGCGGTGCACTAAAAATTTCTGTCGTTACTCCGTAACTTCCCTAGGATCATACAATTTAGTTGGAGATCGGCATGCCTGGCGCACTTGTACAGATCATTATGTAGGGCATCCCGTGTTGACTACAAGGATATCAATGGTCTACTGACACTTTTACTTACCTGCGCTCGGATTCGTCTACTATTTCTTGCGTCGATTCCCGACAATCCTTGATTCTTTCCAGTTGCAAGTAGGTAAAATGAATTACTATTTGCTTTGAAAAAGTGTAGCACATTGTATTTAATTTTTGCAATAAAAGTTAATTAATGGATTGTTTGATGTCAGGTGGCATAACTAGGAGTGTGCTGACCGACCTTACAGATTTCATTCTCTTGTTCACTTTAGGAGGTCGTTGGATGACCTGCAAGAAGAACATGTATGTTGTAATAAATAAGTATATGTTTTTGTTTAGCCGTATCATTATTTGGTGTGTAGTCCTCTTTTGCTTTCAATGTGTCCGGTTTGTTTGGGTGGCTTATGCAGTTGATCGCATTGAGCCAGACGTGATTCCTGTAGACATTCGTCAGCATTCAGTTATTTGGAGTGCTACGGTACCGCTGATATCTTTCGAATGCGTTGAGTGGCACGCATCCGATAGATTGAGGAGACAATTTGGTTTGATTTAGGGTGTTCCTCATCACAATCAAAAAAGGGAATGGCTACAACTTTAGAGCTAATCCTCCACGTCAGAGCGCTAATCGATTTATCCTGTCCGCTTTTAACAGGGTTGCAGAGAAGTGCAAAAAATTATACAAAGATATAAAGTGAGCGATGAAAAAATAATGTGTTTGTTGTTAACTATTTAAGTTAGAATGTCTGAATCAATTATATTAATTCATTTATGTCATTAACTATGTTAATTCATTTGTTGTTAACTATTTTAGTTAGAATGTCTGAATCGACTAAGAACTACTTGGTTACAATATATAAATATGCTAAAGTTATACAATAACATCACAAACAAAATGCAACAATAGTAGTAACTCTATTAGGTGGCTGGACCTGCACTTGCACCACCACGTTGACGACATCTACTATGGTTGTGGCCCTCGGCACCGCATTGCTTACATCAACTTGGACCACGCAACATCCGAGTGTCCATCTACTACGACCTTTGGCTACCCGTCTGAGGAACGGATTGCCTATGAGTCGAGGTCCATGATAAATAGGCCTTGTTGTGGGATTTACTAGTGGTCTAAACCTAACTTTGTATACTCTTCGAACTTGGTCCATCTTGTAAACGTCATGAACGTACACTTGCCAATCCAGCTGCTGATTTGCACAACAAAAAAAATACATGTCGACATGAAATTCAGTTCACCTGGAATTCACCACGGTCACAATGTTGTCAACATAGGTCAATTACATACTCCACTTTATTGGACATCTCACGTACTTTAAAGACCTTATTCTGTCTGTCAAAGCAACTAACTCGGATATTTTCCAATACCCGCTGATTTGCATGCAATTTGGAGGTCACAAGCTCACAGAACACATGTCCAGCATTAATACGAGCCTCAGCCTCGACTCTTTTCCTCATGAACAAGTCATTAAACCTGCAAAATGTTGCCTTAACAAGTGCAATGACTGGGAGATTGCGTGCCCCTTTCAAGACCAAATTAATGTACTTCACTAGATTGGTGGTCATATGACCCAATCGGTATCCACCATCAAATGCCAAAGTATACTGTTCACATGGGATCCGATTCAGCCAGTTGGTGTAAGCATCACCCCATTCGCGTAATCGCTAATAATGCATCTCGTACCTGCGAACCGTCCACAGATATCCTATGATAAAAAAAGGCCAACTATAAACAACATTCATTATGATAGTAACTATAACAATAACAAACTTTGTGTTATTCAAATTTACCAATGTTGACTATAAGCTTCTGCAGGTATGGTGCCTTAAACTTCCTCAAGAAGTTAGACTCTATATGCCTCATGCATAACATGTGGAAATCTCTAGGAGGAGACCAAACTCCGTTACTACAAGCAATAACTGAACTGATGGATTCGTGTCGATCAAAGATAAGGCCCACACCATCACGTAATTCACATGTCACCATATGTTGTTGCAAGTTACTAAGAAAAAAATGCCATGCCTCAGATGTCTCTCCCTCCATTATGGTAAACGCAATAGGTATGATATTGTTATTACCATCCCGTGAAACTGCATCCAACAAATAACCCTTGTACTTTTCATAAAAATGAGTCTCGTCTACCTACACTACTGGCTTGCAATGTTTGAATGCTCTAATACAAGGATAATAACTCCAGAAGACTCGATGTAGTACACGGATATCAGAAACCACGTCATCCCCCTGGTACGCAGGTATTGTTTCAAAGTGAACGACTACTGATAGATCTTTATGACACATGACCTCAAACCATATGGTCAAAGCTTCATTTGAAGCTTCCCAACCTCCAAAAATTGACTCCACTACATTCTACTTTGCAAACCATGCTTTGTGATAACTTATAGTGTGGTTAAACTTCGACTGCACTTCCGCAATGACTGATTTTACCTTTATAGATGAGTCAACCTCTACCAACGGATTTATTGCTTCTGCAATTGTGTTGAAATTCAGTTTCGAATGGTCTTGAGAAATGGTAGCTCTAGTACAAGTGTAACTACCATTGTACCTCTTTATCTCCCAACAGTACTTCTTGCACATTTTTCTAACCCTGATCAGCCAATCACGATCTACACCATATTGTGTACATTTAGCATAGAATCTCATTGGTTCAGACTCATACACCCGATAGTCTACACTTCTACGGATGGTATAATCTTTCATCGCCTTAATTACTGCCTCCCTCAAACTGAATTTCATTCCCACGGTGAATTCACCATCCACCACAGTAAAAAGCTTTTCTACAATCACACAACAAAATATATATTTGCTTAAATAATTATTAAATATATGTCTTAACAGTTATAATCTATCTATAAATTATAAATTATAAATCAATATTTGTCATTATTCAAAATATAAATATAAATAAGTAATCAAATGCTATTTAATAAATTAATAACCATACAAAAATGCGATTTAATAATTAAAAAATATACATGAATAATTAATAAATAAATATAAACAGGTAATTATATGCTATATTTAGCTAAATAAAAAACTATTAAATATATGTCTTAAAAGCTAAAATCTAGCTATAAATTAATTATAAATCAATATTTGTCATTATCCAAATATGAATATAGATAAATAATCAAATGCTATTTACTCAATAAAAAAATATACATAAATAATCACTAAATATATATAAACAGGTAATTATCCTATATTTTAACTAAATAAATAAGTAATCAAATACTATTTAATAAATTATATTCCACAAATCACATATGTTACTCATATTACCTATTCGATCTACAATATTAATCTATCATACAAATATCCAAATTACATACCTGTATTTATATATTGAGAAAACTCCGGTGCATGCGTGACCTCCAAATCCAATGAGCACATGAAAGTAGGCTCCTCAAATGGATGCTGGTTTGCTAGTGCATTTGCCACCTCCATCACATTTGTCTCCATAGTGCTGTCAGCTTGATCTTCGTCTTCACCCGGATCAACGACCTCATAGTTACTTTCAAACTTCTCCTTGCTATCACTATTATAATCTTCCAATTCAATATTTTGGTCTGCTTCAGATTGCTCGAACTCAATATACAGCTCGATGAACGATATTTGGGAGCGAGTTTCAATATACATTGAAAATATTTCTTGCATGCATGCTTCATTGGTTACATATTTGGTTTGAAATTGAACGAACCCATCAAACATAGATATAGGATACCTATACAAAATACACGACACTCTCCTATATATTTGAGAATCTATTTTCTCACAAATCACACAGTTTAGTTCTTCAAATGACAGTGTGAATGGAATAATAATATTTAATGGATTCTCACATATAAATTTACTCCTTCAGATGTTTTTAATAAAATATGTCCATGATAATATACTGTTAACATTGATGGTTATCAGTGGATAAGAGAAGAGAGGGTTGAATCTTAGCTACATTTTCAGCTGAATATTACTTTTTCTTTCTCAAGGGAACATAGGAGATATTTTCACTTCTGTCTCATGGTCAACTGAGAGACATTTTTATTTTTGTCTCCTAAGTAACAGAAATAGAAAAGTAGAAGGGAAGAAGAAATAACATCCAGATATATCCTCGTTCAGCTACAAGGTACAATGTAGTCTACATCCAGTCTCCATCACAATAATGATGGAATTTCTCTATCTTTTGCAAGATTACAAGCACCAATCATTCCCTAGGATCTACACAATCCTATCAAGGACAAATTCAGATTCTAACCCAATCCAAATTTGACTAGGACTCAACCTAGCTTTCAACTTGCAAAGTGCTAACCCAACTTGTAAGAGAATTCCCACAGGATCATGACACAAAACAGAAAGATGTACAAAGAAACTCTGAGACATCTATGACTTTTTTTTTCTCTAATTTTGCTCACTGCCTTTTTGCCTTTCATTGAATTATTCTTATAAACTCACCATGTTTGCCTTTTACCATGAGACTCAGATAGACAAAACTAAGAGAAAGAAACAAAATGAACTTCGTTGAAGGAGAAGAAATCAGACAACTTTTGGGTAGCTATGAGAATTTTGTGCTTTCTCACTTACTCTCCTTATCACAACCCTTGGCCGTCCACCCTTAATATAGAGGGGTGAAGCTTCTAAGGTTGAAATTGGTTCCACCCTCACAGCAACTTCTTCTCCAACCTTAAAGTAGCAGCGACTTCAACAGAGAGGAGAGAGAGAACCTGAATCTGCTGCATGCATATCACCAGATCTCTCTCATCCTTTTTCTTCCAACTTCTTCAATCTTGACCATTGATCTTGACTTTGGTCCTAAGTCTTGATTCTGATCGTTGATGTGGTTCT
Organism: Arachis hypogaea; assembly: GCF_003086295.3. Lineage (NCBI taxonomy): Eukaryota > Viridiplantae > Streptophyta > Magnoliopsida > Fabales > Fabaceae > Arachis > Arachis hypogaea. The sequence goes on along the minus strand of NC_092053.1, from coordinate 22,442,006 downwards.
GACTCATGTAAGCTTCATATTCTCCATGGTTACCTCTTTCATGCATGAGACCTTGAAACTTTCTTCTTTGATCCTCGGTGATGCACAAATGAAGAAATCAACTTTTTGTATGCTTTGACCGAGAGAGTAGCTACGATTTGTAGCCTTCTTTTCTTCACTTTGATTTGACAAAAACTTTTTTTCCTTTCTTCAAAATTTGATCTCTGATCCTACCATTTTCTTTTTTCTTTTTCTTAGATGAACACATGATGTGGCCGAAGCAAGAGAGATGAGAGAGAAGAAAGGAAAAGCTTTCGGTGGAAGCTTTCAACGAAATTAAATCAAATTGAATTCCAAGTTCCAATTACCAAGGGATAGAGTAACCAAAGCATGCTTTGAGAACCTTGGGTTCCTTTCGTTGATTCATCCATTATGGTTCATAGGCTTGTGATTTGGGCTTGTCTATTCTTCTTTAGTCTAAAGGTTCAGCCACTTGATTTAAAACACTTTGGTATGAGGCCACCTTTGTTTGGTGATCAAGATGGGCTTTCATCAAATGAGCTATAAGGAAAAATAATTTTCTTTTCTGCACACTAAAAAAAACACCAAACAAACAATTGAAAATATTTTAATAAATATCTAATTTATATTTTAATAATGTTTGATCATTATTTCAGTTTTTCAAACTCAACAATCTCCCCCTTGATTACAAACATTATTAAAATTGAATTGAAAATATTAGGATAGAATACTTCCCTTTTTGAAGATTCGCAGCTTTCTCCCCCTTTCTTATCTTCAATAAGCTCCCCCATTAATGTGTGCCCGATTAACAAAATATTCATAGATGCTATACCTTTATACAAGCTCCAAAGAGTTCCTAAAGGATAAATAAAAATTTCAAAAATTGGAACCTTTAAAACAGAGCCAGATTTTCACAAGTAAATACTCATACAACAATTTAAGACCATGGGTTAGTAAAGCTTTACAAACCAAAACAACCCAGATAATTTTGAGAAAGTTATTAAAAATTGGAGCACTTGACAATTAAGTGGACAATTAAAACAGAGTGCTCAAAATAGAGCATTAGCTCAAAACAGAGCATCAGCAGAAAACTGTTTCAATTCAGTCCTTGGTCTCCCCCTTTTGTCATCAAGGAAGGACGCCTACAAGCCAAATAAATCAAGTAATACAGTCCAAAATAAGTCATGCATAACAAGGAAATAGTACCAAAGTTAGGTCAGTTATAGTCAACCAACATAAATCAAAGTTCAAGACAAATGAAAAGTAGTTTCACAGTTTCAAATTCAGAGAGAGCAAAATAAGGAGCAGTCAGGAGCAACAGGAGGGAGCAAACTAGGCATCAGAGGTCTGTTCATCAGATTCCAGAACATCATCTTCTTTCTCAGAAGGAGCCATATCCTCATCAACTGAATCCAAATGCTTTAAGAGCAAGTTTACCCGTTCATGAGATTGTAGCCAAGCCTTTTCATTTTGCAATGCAAGCTTTCTCGCTTCTTTGCTGGATTTTACCATTTGCTTGGACATGGTAGCAAACTCCAAGAGAACATCCTTAACCATTCCAGAGAAGAGATATTTGTAAGAGTCAAATGTTCCAGCAACAAAGGGAGATGGGAAGCTTTCATCCTCACTTTCTGACACAACTGAAGCCTTAGTGACTTTTACCTTTTTATCTTTAGCATGGTCCTATACACCACCACCTTTGATTGTGGACACTCTGTTCTCAACAGGCCCATTACTTAAATCAACATTAAAATACTCAAACAAGCAAGTCAAAAATGTACCATAGGACAAGGTACTCTTTTTATTACTTCTCACACAATCCCACATATGACGAATCATAAGCTAGGCAAAGGAGATTGGAATTGAATTTAAGATAGCATAGAGTATGAGAGTATCACAGACAGTTACTCTCTGGTATGACCCGCTCTGTGGTGTGATAACGTGAGTGATGATACGGTGCAGAAGAGCCCTAACAGGTCCTAGGGCTTTGTGTGTAGGAGTAGTACCATCCATAGAAGAGAAGTTTTCACATATACGAGCCAGAGCATCTTGATGGGAAATTCCAACGTGATTATCCCACTTTTCAGACATATATGCCTTGACCCCTGTATCCTCATACCCCAGGGTAGCACTTATGGTTTCAGTACTCAAGGTAAAATGTGTGTTTTTGACAAAAGAATGAATCTCGCCTTCATGAAGAATCATATTTGCATAAAATTCACGCACCAAGATTAGGTAAACTGATTTTCTGATTTTGAAAATAAGAGACCATTTCAAATCATGAAAGTTTGATTTAAAGTCAATTCCTTTCTCAGATAAGGCTTTAAGATCAACAACAAAAGATGCACAGATATTTCAATTTGCAAGAACTTGAGTATGAAACTCATAAGCCGCACAAGATATAAAACGGTAGGGATCAAAATAAAAATGAGATTTACCATATTTCTGTTTGAAGTCCAAAGAATCAAAATTAGGGGCTCCCTTGTATCATGAAGAATAAAGCATTTTGGTCCTCAAGAAGGACGCTGAGAAGGAGCCGAACGGCCAGTGGGATGAGGAGTGGACCGACGAGGAGGAAGTGATGGTGGGGATTCTTCTTCATGCATGGGTTCCTTTCCTTTTGCACTTTTACCATGGGAAGATGCTGCCTCCTTACGAGCCCAAGAACTCTTTTGATGAATGACCTTACTTGCCATGGATTCTAATGAATGGGATGAACGAGAAGAAGAAGAATGGGAATGTATGTGTATGTGAGTGTGAGACTATGGTTGCTTGGGGATAGAAGGATTTTTGGAAGAAAAGTATGCTCCAGTGCTTCTTCTAGTGGCTATCTTCTTTCTCATTTTGAAGGAAAATGGAAGAAGGAAAGATAAAGAGTGATGAAGAGGAGAAGTGGTGGAGAGAGATTAGGAGTGAATAACCACCGTTAATGCATATAGTGAAAACTTTCTCTTTTAAAAACAAACGCAATTAATGAAACGGTTTTCAAAACAAATTTATTTAAATTTTAAAACCATGGTAACCGAAAAGACTAGTCATGAGGAATGGTGAAAGGATATAATTGACATGACTAGGAATAGAATGAATAGACTGTTGATAAACCACTATTTTATGGTTTATCTTGTGCTCAATTGAGTAGATTTTATCAATCTTTCATACACTTATTCATACAATTCGCATGTTTTACAATTTCTTTCCTGATTTTGTGCTACGATTGAAAACATGTTTCTTTGATCTTAATATTACTAATTTTAATCCTCTCTTATTACCATTCGATGCCTTGATATGTGTGTTAAGTGATTTCAGAGATTATAGGGCAGGAATGGCTCAGAGGATGGAAAGGAAGCATGCAAAAGTGGAAGGAATACAAGAAATTGAAGGAACTGCAAAGCTGTCAGCCTGACCCTCTGGCACTAAATCGATCATAACTTGAGCTACAGAAGTCCAAATGATGCCGTTCTAGTTGCGTTGGAAAGCTAATGTCCGGAGCTTCGAAATGATATATAATATGCCATAGTTGCCCTGACGATAAGTGACGCGAACACGTGATTCACGCGGACGCATCGCAGTAACGAAAAACCAGCGTGGTAGATTTCGCCCCCAGCAATTTCTGGGCTGTTTTTGATCCAGTTTTAGACCCAGAACACACAGATTAGAGGCTATAAAGTGGGAGAATCCATCCATTCATACTACAATTCATACAACATTCATAATTCACAATTTTAGGTTTTAGATGTAGTTTTAGAGAGAGAGAGGTTCTCTCCTCTCTCTTAGGATTAGGATTTAGAATTTCTATTATGTTTAGGCTACTTTTCTTCATTCCAGGTTCAATGTTCCTTTAATTTAATTTCTCTTCTACTTTTGTTTACTTTATCACTTAGTTATTTATTTTTCTAATTTAATTTATGAATTTTCATGTTAGATTTGATTTCTTTTATTTAATATAATTTGAGGTATTCCAGACTTATGATTGTTTTCTTTAATTTATTAATGCTTTCGATTTATCCAAATTATTTTCATTCAAGTAGATTTTCTTTTCTTTTGGCTTTGGTTGAATAATTGGTGACACTTGAGTTATCAAACTCAGCTGTTGATTAATATTTGAAGCTTGCTGGTTGATTTGGATCCCTCTAAAGCTAGTCTTTCCATAGGAGTTGACTAGGACTTGAGGAATCAAATTAATTAATCCACTTGACGTTCCTTTATTTAGAAAGGATTAACTAAGTGGGAGCAAAATCCAATTCTCATCACACCTGATAAGGATAACTAGGATAGGATTTCCAGTTCTCATACCTTGCCAAGAGATTTTCTAATTATTAATTTATTTTTCTTGTCATTTAAATTACTTGTTCCTTATTTTAAAAATCCAAAACAAAATATACTTTTTCCATAACCAATAATAAATCATACTTCCCTGCAATTCCTTGAGAAGACGACCCGAGGTTTAAATACTTCGGTTATAAATTTTATTGGGTTTTGTTATTTGTGACAACCAAAACTTTTGTAAGAAAGGAATTCTTGTCGGTCTAGAAGCTATACTTACAACGGGATTTTATTCGTGAAAATTCTAGATCGCGCGAGAGTTTCGCTCTTCAAAATGGCGCCGTTGTCGGGGAATTGCAAACGTGTGCCTTATTATTGGTTATTGTAAATATTTATTTTTAAATTGATTTTTTCGAAAAAAAAAATTCAGATTTTTATTTTAAAATTTTTTATCTTATCTTATCTTAGTTTTAAATTTCAAAATTCAAAATTCAAAATTCAAAATTTAAATTTAAAATTTTAAAAATCAAACCTTTTCAAAATTTAAATCTTTTTCAAATCCTTATCTTATATTGTTGACTTTTTCAAAATTCAAATTTCAAAAATTTAAAATTCAAAATTTAAATTTCAAAACTATTTAATTTAAAAACTTATGTTCTCTTACCTAACTTATCTTATCTTTTTTTTTTAATCCTAAAAATCTTTTTCAAACATTTTCTCTTATTTATTTTATTTTATTTTCCTTTGCTTGTTTATTTGTTTTTGTTTTTAATTTTTATTAGTTACAATGAGTTCTCACCCCCGTCGCTTTGAGTTTGGTTCTAATGCTGTTAAAAGGAATGGAAGCTATAACAGGAACATGTATCAAGGTCAAAACAATCAAAGATGGAAGGAGCCACGGGGATCTGATCAACCATTTTGGCAACAACACCCTCCAAGATACCATGGACCACGACCATTCCACAATGCATGCCAAGACACTAGTTATGGTGGACCCTTTCGTGACAAACCATCTGCACCAAATTACTATGATCAAGAGCCATTCCAGGGAGCGTACCAGGATGATGAATATGGTGGACCCCCTTGTAGTTACCAACAAGGCCCACCATATGCTTATGAACCACCTCCCCAACATACCTTTGAACCACCAAACTCGCAAGCCTCTTTACACCATTCACCTCCATATGACCCTAATCTTTATCCACCACACCAACCACCATATGAACCATACCCAGAACCACCACCTCAATATTTACCATCTCCATATCCTTATCAGGAAGAACCACCTCCGTATTATGAGCCCTTTACCCTAACAAATAAACCCTCCTATCCACCCCAACCTCCATTGGATAACAACACACTCATCTCTAACATCATTGATCTCACCTCTACACTCTAAAATCTTATATCCCGCATGAACCAACCCTCTACCTCTAATATTCAACCCTCAAGCTCTAGTGCACTTCCTTTTCAACCACATAATGATATTTCTATTCCATCACCACCCTCCATGGAAGAGCACCCACATCCATCAATCTAAGAGCAAGATGATCCCAATTATGCTATTGATATAGAACAGAAAAGAAGGAATCATCTTCGCAAATCCATACTTCATAAGAAGCTAGAGGAGGCCCTACAGATGAAGGTAGTAGAGACCCTTGAAGTCGAAGGAGTGGTTGAAGAATTAGTGAAGGAAAACATCAAGAATGAGTCTGATTTTGTCTTAGAGCAAGAAGAGACCCAAAATGTGGAGATAAGGGAAACCCTTGAAGATGAAGGAATAGCTGAAAGGAGTTGTCATGGAAAGAAAATCATCAAGGATGAGTACGATTTTATACTAAAACAACTGGACAAAGCAGTAATTATTGAAGAGAAAGAAGTGGTTGAAGACTTGGGAGATGCAGAACCTCCATGGGAAAGTCCAGTCATAGAACCTCCTTCCAAGATGTTTGAATTTGATGTTGAAGAGGGTGTACAACCTCCAAGGCATATCATGGCTAAAGACTTTGAAGAGGTTGATCAAGAGATGGAGATTAAAGAAGAAGAAGCACAACCTCCCATGCCCTTGGTGAGCAATAAAGAAGAGATTGAATTGGAGAAAAGCTACCAAGAGGATGAGATTAAAACTGAAGAAGCTTGCAAAGAGGTGGAAGTTATCAAGGAAGAGCACAAGGGAATGGAGCTTGAAATCACATTGCCAAAGTTGTTGGAGACCTCTCCCCAAAGCCATTACCATCCAATACAACATTCAAGTGGGTAAAACTCTTATCCTTAACTTTTACTTTTCCACTTGAATATGGTTTACTTGAAAATGATGGTCAACTTAGAGCTCTTTGTGGATTGAGGAGTAAGAAAGAGTCGTGTAGTAGTTGGAAACACAGTCCTAGGTTCATTATGATAGGAAGCTAAGAGCTGAATTATCATGGTTGGAAGAATGCTAAAGTGTATGGGTCTAGGAAGCTGTTTGGATGCCTTAGTAAGAATTCGGATTGCTTGTCACCCGGATAGAATCATCATGATCCACTTGAAGACGGGTGCAGAAACAAGATTTGGGATCCAGGCATACATGAGGATCAGATTTGGGAGCTCAAAGCTTGTGAAGAACTCCATCAAAGCTTGAAGAATCTACCTGGTATTGATAAAGTTTATTGGAAGTCCAAGCATTGCTGGAAGTTTCAAGACGAGTTCAAGCACAAGCCACCATGACAAGGAGCTCACCAAATGTCCAACTTAAGGACTTTAACTAAAAGTGCTAGGTGGGAGACAACCCACCATGGTATATTCTTTCCTTTTTGTTCTTAGTTTTATTCTATTTTATTTTTCATTCGTGTTCACTCATAATTTCTGCATAGTCATCCGCATATATTCTGTATTTTGCATTCTGCATACTGCATAAAAAAAAAAACACGCACGCGATGCGTAAGCGTCGCTGCCGCGTCCGCGTCATAGATGCGTTCTGAAGAAAAGAGAATTGAACAGAAAGTCACGCGAAAGCGTGGCTAGAGGCGTGCCTTAGGCACAAATATGATCACGCGACCGCGTCCCTGACGCGTTCACGTCGTTTGCAAAATAGCCTCCCCACGCGTCCGCGTCACCCACGCGAACGCGTGGCCTTGTGAAATCGACGTAAATGGGTGTATGGCAGTAAGTTATGATGGAGTGGGGCTGGAACCATGCTAGAAGCGCATGCCCTACCACGTGAACGCGTGCCCCATGCATCCGCGTCATTTTTAAAAGAAAGGCCATTCATGTGTGCGCGTCACCCACGCGCACGCGTCACCCTGAATTTTGGCAATATGCGTTTGAGACACAGAGTTGCGCGAACGCGAGACTGCTCTCGCGCCACTAGCACGAATCAAGTCACGCGTCCGCGTGACCAACACGTCCGTGTCACTTGAAAATATCGCAACTCACGCGATCGCGTGACCCACGTGTCCGCGTCGCCTGCACTGCACAGTTTATCCAGATCAGTGCCAGAATTCCTATCTTTTCTTCTCCAATCCTACTTATCTTTCTAATATCATTCTTTCTTCTTTCTTTTATCTTTTCTTATTCTTTCTTCCTCCTTTCTTACTTTCTTCTTCTTCATCCCTTTAACCTATCATCCCTCTTCACTTCCATTCTATTTTATTTAATTTATTTGCATGCTTTCATCCATTGCATTTTAATTTTGCTCATATTTTTATTTTCTTTTCTAAGTCTATTATTTTTCCATTGGTGTTAAATTTTCTTATTTAACTGTTACATCTTTTCTTGTATTATTTTGGTGCTTAGTGACTTATTTTCCACTGTTGGGTAATATTATTTAAGTCAATGTTGATCTTTTCTGATACTTGTATTCCTTTTGCATTGACATGAGTTTATATTGTCTTTCATTACCCACACTCTCTTCTTCTTTGTTGCAATTCTTGCACTATTGATATGCCGTATGCTTCTACTATTTTCTCACTACATGTTGTAGCTACCGTGTAATTGAGACTCTTATTATTTGGCATTACCCACTCATATTTTATTTGTTTTCTATCATTGTTTTTGGGTTCTTATTCTTTTTTTTCTCTTCTTTCAGGCTGGTCAGGCTGGCCACCGAAGAAGAAAAAAGGGAGAAACTTCTATATGGGGCAACAGACAAGTCCATCTGCACAATATCTAGAGAAAAACATCAGTTGTAGCAGCCCGTCCATCTGCACATCTCAGCATGCACCGAGGACGGTGCAATCTTTAAGTGTGGGGAGGTCGATACCGATCTCCGTGGGTTAGTAACTTCCTGTCTCAACACCAATGTTTTATTTTCTTTGTTTGTTGATTGTTGCATTTGCATGTTTGATTGCATATTTGTTTGATTTTGTGCATATTTTACTACTTGATTAAAGTAATATTTTCTTTTTAAAGAAATTTTTTATAGCATTTCACTAATTTGAATTAAAATTTTTATTGAACTTGTTTGAAGAAATATTATGCTGGAACATGGTTTAGAGCTCGAACATACAAAACCAGTGAGATTTTGAGCTTATTTCATTGGTTGCATTTTATCAACCAATATTTTATTTTTGGTGTGTGTTTTTCTCTCTAAAATTGTGATCTTTGTCTTGCTTAATTCTATATTTCTATTGTTTGATATATGCATGCACTTATATGATTGAGGCCTTTGTTCCAATGAGCTTACATACCCAAATGGCCTTAACCTTTCATTATCCTTTGCAAACCAATTTGAGCCTATTTTACCCCTTTTATTCTTTACTTTAGCACATCACTAACTCTAAGCGGAAAACAATAATGTCCTCAATTTGAATCCTTGGTTAGCTTAGACTAGTGAGATGCTTATGATTTAAGTGTGGGGAAAGTGGGTTTGGCAACGTTTGGTTTTGGAAATTAAGTATGTTAAACTTCTTTATGAAAATATGAAAGAAATGTTTAGGACATGTTCATGCATTCAATAATTTAATCATATGCATTAAGAAAAAAAAAGAAAAAAAAAAAATATATATATATATATATATATATATATATATATATATAAAGAGAAAAAGAAAAGAAAAATAGCAAATAAGTAAAAGCGGACAAAATGCCCCAAAGTAAGTGGTGAAAGCAATGCATATGTACTGTACTCGAAATTAGGATGCATGAATATGTGGAAAATATGGTTAATGGATAGTTAGATGTGGTATTATGATTACATGGATTGTCTAAAGTTAGGTGGAAAGTTTAAGTTAATTAAGGATTCAGATTTTAGTCCACTTGGCCAAATACAATCCTACCTTGACCATAACCACATTACAACCCTTAAAAGACATCTTGATATGTGTATTTGTGCATTAAATTTCTGTTGATTAGTAGAAGAAGAGCAAGCCTTAGAAAGCAAGATTAGTAGAGAATTGAGAGAATCAAACCTCAAACACCTGAGCGATTAGAGTGTATACACTTCCAGTGAGAGTTCGATGCTCGATTCTTTGTTCCCGGCTTTCATAAGCTATTTTCTTCTGCAAGTTTACTTGTACTTTATTTTGTGATTTGAATTAGTGAAATTCAGTTCATATTTGTTCTTAAAAGATTTATTTACTTTTAACCAAGTAGGTAGAAACATCTTAGCATGTAGTTGCATTCATAATAGGTTGCATTTCATACATTCTACCATTCATCTTCACTCCTTTATAGCTTTTCTTGAGCTTAGCATGAGGACATAATAATGTTTAGGTGTGGGGAGGTTGATAAACCACTATTTTATGGTTTATCTTGTGCTCAATTGAGTGGATTTTATCAATCTCTCATACACTTATTCATACAATTAGCATGTTTTACAATTTCCTTCCTGATTTTGTTCTATGATTGAAAACATGTTTCTTTGATCTTAATGTTACTAATTTTAATCGTCTCTTATTACCATTCGAAGCCTTGATATGTGTGTTAAGTGATTTCAGAGATTATAGGGCAGGAATGGCTCAGAGGATGGAAAGGAAGCATGCAAAAGTGGAAGGAATACAAGAAATTGAAGGAACTGCAAAGGTGTCAGCCTAACCCTCTCGCACTAAATCGATCATAACTTGAGCTACAGATTTCCAAATAATATATAATATGTCATAGTTGCCCTAATGATAAGTGACACAAACGCGTGATTCACGCAGATGTGTCGCAGTGACGAAAAACCAGCGTGGCAGATTTCGCCCCCAGCGATTTCTGGGCTGTTTTAAACCCAGTTTTCGACCCAGAACACATATATTAGAGGCTATAAAGTGGGGGAATCCATCCATTCATACAACAATTCATACAACATTCATAATTCACAATTTTAGATTTTAGATGTAGTTTTAGAGAGAGAGATTCTCTCCTCTCTATTAGGATTAGGATTTAGAATTTCTATTATGTTTAGGCTACTTTTCTTCATTCTAGGTTCAATGTTCCTTTAATTTAATTTCTCTTCTACTTTTTTTTACTTTATCACTTAGTTATTTATTTTTCCAATTTAATTTATGAATTTTCATGTTAGATTTGATTTCTTTTATTTAATATAATTTGAGGTATTTCAGACTTATGATTATTTTCTTTAATTTATTAATGCTTTCGATTTATCCAAATTATTTTCATTCAAGTAGATTTTCTTCCCTTTTGGCTTTGGTTAAATAATTGGTGACACTTGAGTTATCAAACTCAGCTGTTGATTAATATTTGAAGCTTGCTGGTTGATTTAGATCCCTCTAAAGCTAGTCTTTCCATAGGAGTTGACTAGGACTTGAGGAATCAAATTAATTAATCCACTTGACTTTCCTTTATTTAGTATGGGTTAACTAAGTGGGAGCAAAATCCAATTCTCATCACACCTGACAAGGATAACTAGGATAGGATTTCCAGTTCTCATACCTTGCCAAGAGATTTTTTAATTATTAATTTATTTTTCTTATCATTTAAATTACTTGTTCCTTATTTTAAAAACCCAAAACAAAATATAATTTTTTCATAACCAATAATAAATCATAATTCCCTGCAATTCCTTGAGAAGACGACCCGAGGTTTAAATACTTCGGTTATAAATTTTATTGGGTTTTGTTATTTGTGACAACCAAACTTTTGTACGAAAGGAATTCTTGTCGGTCTAGAAGCTATACTTACAACGCAATTAATTTTATAAAAATTTCTTTACTAGCAAGAACCCTCTCGTCAAAAATGGCAGCAAAATCCAATTCTCATCACACCTGATAAGGATAACTAGGATAGTAATTCCAATTCTTATACCTTGCCAAGAGATTTTCTTAATTATTAATTTAATTTTCTTGTCATTTAAATTACTTGTTCCTTCTTTCCAAAACCCAAAAATAATGCATCCATTCATCATGGAACAATTCATACAACTTTCATATACATAATTTTAGGATTAGATGTAGTTTTTAGAGAGAGAGGTTCTCTCCTCTCTCTTAGGATTAGGATTAGGATCTAGGATTTCTATTATGTTTAGGCTACTTCTCTTCATTCCAGGTTCAATGTTCCTTTAGTTTATTTTCTACTTTTATTTATTCTATTACTTTAATTGTTATTTATCTTTTCAATTTGGCTTATGAACCAATCATGTTAGGATTTTCTTAATTAATATAAATTGAGATATTTCAGATATAAGATCGTTTTATTCTATTTATGTTATTGATGTTTTCGATTTATCCAAATTATTTTCATTCAAGTAGATTTTCTTCCCTTTTGGCTTTGGTTGATTAATTGGTAACACTTGAGTTATCAAACTCAGCTGTTGATTGAAATTGGAGTTGCTAATTGATTCAAATCGCTCTAAAGCTAGTCTTTTCACAGGAGTTGACTAGAACTTGAGGATCAAATTAATTAGTCCACTTGACTTTCCTTTATTTAGTAAGGGTTAACTAAGTGGGAGCAACAAACAATTCTCATCACACTTGATAAGGATAACTAGGATAGGATTTTCAGTTCTCATACCTTGCCAAGAGATTTTCTTAATTATTAATTTATTTTTCTTGTCATTTAAATTAATTGTTCCTTATTTTAAAAACCCAAAATAAAATTCTACCTTTTTCGCAACCAATAATAAATCATACTTCCCTGCAATTCCTTGAGAAGACGACCCGAGGTTTGAATACTTCGGTTATAAATTTTATTGGGTTTTGTTACTTGTGACAACCAAACTTTTGTACGAAAGGAATTCTTGTCGGTCTAGAAGCTATACTTACAACGCGATTAATTTTAAAAAAATTTCTTTACTAGCAAGAACCCTCTCGTCAACTGTTCATGGAAATTTTAAAATAAAAAGAAACTTAAATATTAAAAAATTTATGATTTATAATAATGAGCCCATATCATATGAACAAAATTTATCTTACATAGGCCCAAAAGGTGGTTAGTGCAAGCTTCAACCCATTTCTCCATTTTTCAATCTAGAATTTTCTAGGCTTTGTACAAGCCTTCCTTTGAAGATTTCATCACTTGTCCAGTTTTGTCTCCCTGCTATCTACGAGACAAAATAACATAGAGAGCACATAATCATCATTTAATCAACAGAATTAAAATCAATCATTCCCAGTTCTATTCTTAGCTTGCAAAATCTATTTTCACACAGAGGTTTAGTAAAAATACCAGCTAACTGCTCTTCAGATTTTACAAATTAAATATCAATAGTTCCCTTTTGCACATGTTCTCTAATAAAATGATATCTCACTTCAATGTGCTTAGTTCTAGAGTGCAACACATGATTTTTTGAAATATTTATAACACTCATATTATCACAAAATAAGGGAATACTATTAATTTTCAGTTTGTAATCTTCAAGTTGAGTTTTAAGCCAAATTAATTGTGAGCAACAAGCAGATGCGGATATATATTCAGCTTCAGCCGTGGATAAAGCAATAGTGGCTTGCTTTTTTGCTTAACCACATATTTAGGGAGTTTCCAAGAAAACAACACATCCCCGAAGTGCTTCTCTTATCCACACGATATCCCACATAATCTGCATCACAATACCCTACTACACCAAACTCATTATATTTAGGATACCACAAGCCGACATCACATGTGCCTTTTATATAGCTAATGATTCTCTTAACGGCTGAAAGATGTGACTCTTTTGGGTGAGATTTAAATCTAGAGCATACAACCACACTTTGAACAATATCCAGCCTAGAGGATGTAAGATACAAAAGAGATCCTATCATTCTTCTATACCTTGTTTCATCAACATCTTTGCCATTTTCATCCTTGTCAAGTTTAGTATTTGGATGCATGGGAGTATTTGTAATCCTTGTTTGATTTGAAGTCCAAGAAAGAAAGTTAATTCTCCCATCAAACTCATTTCAAACTCACTAATCATTAGTTTTCCAAACTCTTCACACAATTATTCATTTGCCAATCCAAACACAATATCATCAACATAAACTTGAACAAGTAAAATATCATCATTAGATGCTTTTATGAATAAAGTAGTATCGATTGTACCCCTTTGAAATTTATTTTCCAATAAGAAGGCACTAAGCCTTTCATACCAAGCTCTTGGAGCTTGCCTAAGGCCATAAAGGGCCTTTGAAAGTTTAAAAACATAATTAGGAAAATCTTTATTTTCAAAACCGGGGGGTTGAGCTACAAATACTTCTCTATCAATAAATCCATTTAAAAAGACATATTTAACATCTATTTGGAACATTTTAAAACCCTTGTGGGCAGCATAGGCAAGTAGCAACCAAATTGCTTCCATTCTTGCTAACGGGGCAAATGATTCATCAAAGTCAATGCCTTTCTCTTGATCGTAACCTTGGGCCACCAATCTACTATTGTTACGAACACCATTACCATTCTCACCCAATTTACTTTTGAAAATCCACTTAGTACCGGTTACCTTTTTATCATTCATGTACGGTACAAGTGTCTAAACCTTATTTCTCTGAATTGGTTTAGCTCTTCTTTCATGGTCTTCACCCAAGAGGGATCTTCAAGAGCTTGTTTCACATTGAGAGATTCTAATTGGAACAAGAAAGTAACGTTGTTGGCTTCCACTTGCTTCTTGCTAGAGGACCTAATGGTTATGCCTGGTAAAGGATCTCCAATGATAAATTTATGAGGATAATTCTTCAAAAACTTCCATTCACGTGGCTTTTGAGAAAAGGCTTCAGGTTGACTTTGGTAAGGTTTGGATGAGTTCACTATTCTAAATTCTCTGGCCTGGTCAGAAGACAAAATGGAAATGTCTCCTTCATTTTAGGAGCAGTTTCTAGACTGACGTTTTCCACAGCTGGAACAGATTTGGGATTTGCTTGATTTTCTTCAGGGCTTACTTTTGCTTCACTTCCTGCATCATCATCTAGAATAGCGCTGGGTATGGAGTTAGCATCACAAAAAGATACATGTATAAACTCTTCAGCAGTTCTATGTTCTTTAAGGTAAAGTTTATAAGCTTTGCTAGTGGTTGGATATCCAACAAACATACATTCATAAGAGTTTGAAAGCATAATTTTTATGAGCTAAGAAAAGAACCCATCTATATCTAGAATAATCATCAACCACCACCAACCATAGTGTTTTCCTCCCAAACTTTGAGTTCTAGTAGGGCCGAAAAGATTAATATGCAACATTTTTAATGGCCTTTTAGTAGAAATTCCATCTTTGGGTTTAAAAGAGGATTTTGTTTGTTTGCCTAATTGACAAGCATCAGAAATAATATCTTTATCAAATTTAATATTTGAAATTCCTCTAACCAAATTTTTCTTAACAAGTTTAGAAATTTGGTGCATGCTAGCATGTCTCAATTTCTTATGCCAAAGCCATTTTTCAAGTTCTAAAGATGTAAAACATGTTACTTTTTTATCTTTTAAGTCCTCTAGAGTAAGTCCATACACATTGTTGCATCTTTTTGCCTCAAACAAAACATCACCGGATTTCTCACAAACAACTAAGCAATCTAATTTTCTAAAAATAACTCAATATCCAAGATCACATAGTTGGCTAATGCTTAGCAAGTTGTATTTCAAACCATCAATAAGAAAAATATCATTTATGAAGGATGAGAAATTCTTACCCACTTTACCTATGGCCACTATCTTTCCTTTTCCATTGTCACCGAAGGTTACAAACCCTCCATCATACTCGTCTAGCTTGATGAAGAATGTAGACCTTCCATTCATATGCCTAGAGCATCCCTTATCCAAATACCACATGTTGTCCTTTCTTTTGGATGCTAGGCAAACCTACAAAAAATTCTCAAGTGATCTTAGGTATCCAAATCTTTTTGGATCTTTTGATGTTAAACCATCTCTTTTGTCCAAGACCATTGTAGTTCCCAATTATTTTATACACTTTTCCTTCAATCATTCTTTCACTCATGAAACATTGAATAGGAAAATGATCATTCCGATTGCATAACCTACAAAATCTTTTATGTTGCTATTTTTTCAAATTTGTTGGGTTTTAACATCTTATGTCATCCGAAGTGGAAGCCATATTAGAAAGAGGGGATTTTTCCATAAACATTTCAGATTTATTATGAAAATCAAATCCAGCTTTATCAATCTAAGAGTTGATTCAAATTTTCAGAACTTTGTGCAAAGTTGGCTAGGTCCTCTTTTATACTTTTTACTTCTTTGTACAACCTTTCATTTTCTTCAAAACAATTTAAGTATGCAATCACAGAGTGTTGTTTCTCACAGCCCTTAGTTTCAGCCTTTAATCGCTTGTTTTCTTCAACAAGATCAACAGCGGTTTCGGCTTCCCTTAATTTATCTTTGAAAAAAATAATTTTCTGCCTTTAGAATGGTATTTTGAGACTCAAGTTCATAGTTTTCATTCAAGAAGCATCTAAGTTTTTCAGTAAGATGATTGATCATAAGATGAAGATCTTCAGTGGTAGGTTCAATGAAACGTACCTCATCTGTTTAATCGGCCATGAGACATGTTTGAGATTTTCTGTCTGATTCTTCCTCCTCCTCAGAGTCATTCTCCAAGTCTTCCCAAGACGCCATGAGTCCCTTCTTCTTTTCACTTTTCGGCTTGTCCTCTTTCTTCAATTTTGGACAATCAAACTTGTAGTGCCCAACTTCTCTGCAGTTGTGGCAAATGACCTTGCTTAAATCCCTTTTTGGTTTCCTTGAACTGCCTCCTTTGTTTCGTTCCTTTTGCTTCATCATTCTCCTGATTTTCTTACCAAACAAAACAAAATCATCGTTAGATAAATCATCACTGGATTCTTCATCCAAAGATTCAGTGACTGATTTGAGAGCAACCCCTTTCTTCTTTGTATCCTTTTTCAAATAAGTGTTTTCAAAAACAAGTAAGCTTCCTCTCAGATCATCATAGGTCATTTAATCAATGCCATTACTCTCAGCTATTACTATAGCCTTAGTTTTCCATTCTTTAGTGAGACATCTTAATATTTTTCTCACAAGCACAGATTCAGAATGTTTGGTTCCCATAGCATCCAAGCCAGTGATGATAATGTTAAATCTTTCAAATATTTCATCAATTGTTTCTCCTTCCTTCACTGAGAACATTTTGTACTCTCTGTTTAGCATGTCTATTCTGGTTCTTTTGACTTGGGTTATGCCTTCATGAGTGACTTGGAGCTTGTCCCAGATTTTCTTTGCTATTGTGCATCTTGATACCCGTCGGTATTCCTCGAAGCTGACAGCACAATTAAGCAGGTTGGCAACTTTGGGTTGAGCTCTATTTTTTCCTGTCATCGTCATTCCAATCAGCCTCAGCCTTGGGAACAATCACACCATTAGCTCCTGTTATGGTTGGGACTTGTGGGCCCTCCAGAATTATCTTCCAGAGTTTGTAATCTACAGATTGAACAAAAATCTTCATTCTCTCCTTCCAGTAGCTGTAGTTCTTTCCATTGAAGAACGGAGGTATGTTACTCGATTGCCCTTCTGTCAGAGTATAGGTCACTACATTATAACCACTGTTGTTCACCATCAGAATTTTTTCTCTAAGCTACAAAGCTTGCTCTCTTTGAGACCAAGCTCTGATACCAATTGATGGTTATCAGTGGCTAAGAGAAGGGGGTTGAATCTTAGCTACCTTTTCAGTTGAATATTACTTTTTCTTTCTCAAGGGAATATAGGAGATATTTTCACTTTTGTCTTGTGGTCAACTGAGAGACATTTTTATTTTTGTCTCCTAAGTAACAGAAACAGAAAAGTAGAAGGGAAGAAGAAATAACACCCAGATATATCCTGGTTTTGCTACAAGGTGCAATGTAGCCTACATCGAGTC
This sequence comes from Arachis hypogaea, assembly GCF_003086295.3. Classification (NCBI taxonomy): domain Eukaryota; kingdom Viridiplantae; phylum Streptophyta; class Magnoliopsida; order Fabales; family Fabaceae; genus Arachis; species Arachis hypogaea. The sequence continues at coordinate 22,424,537 of NC_092053.1, read as the reverse complement.
TCCATCACAACAATGATAAAATTTCTCTATCTTTTACAAGATTACAAACACCAATTCTTCACTAGGATCTATCCAATCCTATCAAGGACAAATTCAGATTCTAACCTAATCCAAATTTGACTAGGACTCAAATCCTATCTTTTTGCCTCTCATTGGCTTTTTCTTACAAACCTCACCATGTTTGCCTTTTACCATGAGACTCAGACAGACAAAACTAAGAGAAAGAAACTAAATAAACTTCATCGAAGGAGAAAAAATCAGACAGTTTTTGGGTAGCTATGAGAACTCTGTGCTTTCTCACTTACTCTTCTTATCTCAACCCTTGGCCGTTCACCCTTAATATAGAGGGGTGAAGCTTCCAAGGTTGAAACTGGTTCTACCTTCACAGCAACTTCTTCTCCAACCTTAGAGCAGCAACGGCTTCAACAGAGAGGAGAGAAATAACCCGAATCTGCTGCATGCATGTCACTAGATCTCTCTCATTCTCATCCTTTCTCTTCCAACTTCTTCAAAACCCAAGTCTTGATTCTGATCGTTGATGTGGTTCTGACCCATGTAAACTTCACGTTCTCCATGGTTACCTCTTTCATGCATGAGATCTTGAGGCTTTCTTCTTTGATCCTTGGTAAAGCACAAATGAAGAAATAAACTTTTTGTGTGCTTTGACCGAGAGAGTAGCTACGGTTTGTAGCCTTCCTTTCTTCACTTTGATTTGGCAAAAACCTTTTTGCCTATCTTCAAAATCTGATCTCTGATTCTTCCATTTTCTTCTTTCTTTTTCTTAGATAAACACATGATGTGACCGAAGTAAGAGAGAGGAGAGAGAAGAAAGGAAAAGCTTTTGGTGGAAGCTTTCAATGAAATTAAATCAAACTGAATTCCAAGTTCCAATTACCAAGGGATGGAGTAACCGAAGCATGCTTTGAGAACCTTAGGTTCCTTTCATCGATTTATCCATTTTGGTTCATGGAATTGTGATTTGGGCTTGTCTATTCTTCCTTAGTCTCAAGGTTCAGCCACTTGATTTAAAATACTTTGGTATGAGGCCACCTTTGTTTGGTGATCAAGATGGGCTTTCATCAAATGAGCTATAAGGAGAAATAATTTTCTTTCCTACACACTAAACAAAAAACATCAAACAATCAATTGGAAATATTTTAATAAATACCTAATTTATATTTTAATAATGTTTGATCATCATTTCAGTTTTCTAAACTCAACAAACATAACTCTATCATCCATGATAATATACTTATATTGAATACTCTCAACCTCGGTATTATTTCTTTTGAAACAATGGAGAGGAAGAACAAGAGGAGAGGAAGAAGAGGAGTTTCAGAAGATCTGAGAATTGAGAGATGAAGAAGAAGTGGAGAGTTTGGCCAATCTAGGGTATATATAAACAAAGAAATCGGACAGTTCAAAAACCTGTTTACCATTTCAAATTTTTTAAAGAACTGAAATCGGACTGTCCGGTTAGTGTTCTATCGAAATAAAAAAATTAAAAACCTGATCGGTAGGTCCGATTTGCATACGCTAAAAGAGGGAAGATTATTTACTCCACACAAATCAAACTGTCTGATTTGTGTTCCTCTCTCTCTCATCAAAGAAATCGAACTGTCCGATTTCTTTTTCGTCAATTTAAAAAACCACTGCCGTCACAACAATGTATAACCCCTTAATGTCCATAACCCAATATAACACATAGCTAATTTTCATATAAAAAAATTTATCCTTTTATGTACGCCTTATCATTAAAATATATTCCACTTCCAACATTGTACAACATATCCAAAATCTTCAGTTTGCTTATTTATTTCTTTTACCAGCAAACACTAAAATTGATAACTAGAAAATTTAATATCAAATACTTTGATTTTTTAAAAATTTTTACTATTTTTAAAAATTACTCTCTTCAAATTTATTAGTTTTTCTGCCGCTTTAATTTGACCTGTCAACGACGGGCTAACAATGGGATTCAATGTGGCCACCAAGTGGCTCTAGTTTTGTTACAATATCACATGTTTAAGTCGGTGACAAATAAACTCCTAATTTAAGTAATATAAATAGAGTAAAATATCATTTTTACTCACAAATATTTAAAATATTGATAAATCAATTTATGAACAAATAAAATTAACTTTGTACTTATAAAAAATAAATTTTGGCAGACAAAACTAACCAAATCCTAAAATTTTATCTAAAATTTTTAAGTTATTCTTCTTGAGATAATCTATCTTACCTTCAATTCTCAATTCTTCACCACTATCACCACCATCCAAATTTCCAATCAATCGTTTCTCATCTATAGCTATCATCACCACCACCATGATTGCCATTACCAACACCACTACCGCCTCTTTCTCTTTACCCCGTGGACAACAAAATCTTATTACATGAACCTGTACACCATCTTAAATACTTCACTTTCTTCTTATTTTATTTATTTATTTATCTACGATCTCTTTTTTTTCATAAAGGAGTTGCCAAAGTATCCATCTCTCAAAATCACATACATATGAACTGTAATTGTACAATTTGCGAGTTTTAATTTGATAATGCAAATGTATTTCATTGTTAATATAGCTCGCAGTTGTTGCGGCCCTGTGCATGCAATATGAAGTTGAGTTTAGGCCAATATAAGCCTTGTTGTCAAAGCACCCCATGCACTTCTCAAGACTTCTATACCTAAAGTTAAACCAAACTAGCACAAGTATTTTTTAACTCTTCTTTAAAGTTTGATCTAATTATCCCTAGATTTTATTGAATGCTGCGATGGTAGTGGTGACGAAGAATTGGAATTTGAGGGTGAGGTAGGTTTGGTTAGAAAGATAATTTAGAAAATTTGAATAATCTTTTAGGGTTTCATTAGTTTTGTCCGTTAAAGTCTATCTTTTAGGTACAAAGTCAATTTCATTTTTTATGGGTAGATTTATCTGCGTTTTGAATATTTGTAGATAGAAACGGTAGTTTACTCAAAATATTGTGCTTTAATGAGATAGATATAGACGAATTTATCCCAAAATCATGAAATAATTTTGTTTTGAAAGAAAGCTAATTTGTCTTGATAGTATTTTTTTAAAATTTAATTGTTTTATAATAAAAATTTGTTAAAATTTTGTTTTTCTCCACACACATTAAGATTTTAAATTAAAATTTCGATAGAACAATATAACAAAAACAATTAAAAATATATTGGTGATATGTGAATAGTTTTAAATTATAATTTTATTCCATATACGTGTAGTTTTTCCAAATTATAACTGGAATGAAAGGGTTAAAAAAGAAAAGAAAAAACCTTTGACTAAACAAGGTTAATTTATTGACATATTATTCTTTTCCTGAAATTTAAAAGTAGAATCATTTTCTTATAATAGACTACGTATTTAACTGGTTGATGAAGAATGGTGAGAGAGGCAAAGCTATTCTCATCATCTCTATAGTATGAGTTTAAGTGTGGAGAGAAAAGAATAGAGACAGAAAAGTGAAGGGAGTTGAGTTGAGAGAAGAAGAGAGAGGGGGGATTTAAAGATGAAGAAATTGGTATTGACAGATTCTACATCTCATAAAATAAATCATAGTTAATTAATTACAACTAACACTCTTCTATATATAGTGTTTACTTCTCAAGCTAATTAACTTACTAGCTCTTTAAGTTGTAGGTTGCTAACATGACTCGAGAACCTTCTAATATGTAATTAATGTCCTAACCATACAAACCTACTAACTACTACTATACACGTGATCAATAGCTCCCTTAAGTAACGCTCCCTCTCAAACTTAGACTGTGTGTTTAATAGTCCTAGTTTGCCTTCACATGCTTGAAATGGTCTTAGTGTCAAAGTATTGGTTAGAATATCTGCAAGTTGTTCACTGCTGCTGATGGGCAGCAACTTGGTAACCCCTTCTTGCTATTTATTCCTCACAATGTGGTAATCGACTTTGATATGTTTGGTTCTCTCATGATATACGGTATTGGCAACTATGTGCAAAGCAAATTGACTATCAAAATATATTATCATAGGTTTCTCCCACTCTATTCGAAGCTCCTTCATCATGTATCTTAACCATTATGCTTCCATTGTTGCTGAAGCAAGTGTCATATACTCTGCCTCACAAGAAGATGCTACGATCGTGTCCTGTTTTTTGCTCTTCCATGAAACAATTGATGTTTCCAAAAAGAAACAATAACCCGTGACTGAATTTTTGGAATCTAAAAAACCTGAAGGAGTGAGATTAGTGGTGGCTGAGAAGAATAATTCTTTTGATGGTGCCTTCTTGAGATACTTAAGAACTCTCAGTGTTGCCTCAAAATTCTTATCCGTTGCGCAATCCGAAAACTGACTCAATTTGTTTACTGCATAACAGATGTCTAGTTTGGTATTTGTGAGATATAATAGCCGTCCAATAATCTTTTTATACTCTAAGCATGAAGTCAACAGGGTCCCTGAACTTTTTGGACAAGTGTGTATATTCCATAAGTGTGGAAACCGGTTTCGCTACTAGCATACCATAATTTTGAAAGAGATCAAGGCAGTATTTGCATTGGCAAACTGCTATCTCCCTCTTGCTGTGAGCTACCTCCATCCCAGGAAAATATTTTAGCTCTCCAAGATTCTTAATCTTATACAAATCATGAAGATATTGTTTCACATGATTAATTTTGGCCAAGTCATCACTTGAAGGGACAAGATCATCTATATACACAAGGAGTACATTGAAAGCACGGTCAGATTGCTTTGTGAATATACTATAGTCATGTTTAGATTGTGTATAACCATTAGCAACAAGTGAGGCATCAAGTTTGGTATTCCATTGCCTACTTGCTTGCTTCAAACCGTATAAAGATCTGTCTAATTTACACACAAGATCTGGTTCTGGGAGATGCAAGCCAAGAGGAGGTTTCATGTATACAGCTTCATCCAAATACTCATATGAAGAAATACTGTATTTATATTTAATTGATGTAAGTGTCAACCCTCAATAGCTGTAATAGACAGAATAATTCGAAAAATATCTTTATAATCCACGCCTTGTATTTTAGAATTCTTGGGCAGTTATCTTATTAACATTTTATATGATACTTAAAATTAATACATTTTGAATTGTTTCATTAATAGAAACAATTATATAAAACTGTAATTTGTCTTATGATATAATAGGGTAAAAATTGCATATATTAACCTAGAGTTTACATTACACCATCTGAAATATGCATGTTAATAGATGGGATGGATTTTGCAACTTTTATATTTAGGCATATTATGCTCTATATTTTATAAGAAAATTATTTTGTAGAATTTATTTAGATAATCATTTTTATAACTATTTCGCAATTGTAAGTTTTGCTATTAAAACCAATTAACAATTTAAAATCAATAATTAAACTTATCTAACAAAATTTTATCATTTTTTCACCAAAGAACATCACCACATTTCAATTGCATCTACAACATCATGTTATCGACTAAATCTCCATTTTGGTCCCTGAGATTCACGTAATTACCTATTTTAGTACTTGAAATTCAAAATTACCTATTGGTGCTCCAGATACAGGTCTTGGCACCATTTTGGTCCATAGCCTCTTTTCGGTGCTGAGACAGCAAACGGAATGCTTAAGTGGCACCCTCCTTGCCACGCTAGATGCAACAATGACTAGCTAACGTGACAAGATTTGTATCTATACCTAATGTGGTCCCTGAAACCCTAATTTATTCATATTTCTTTATCCTCCTTCCTTCTTCTTCTTGTGTTCTTCTCCTTCAATTTCTTTTTCTTCTCCTTGTTCTTCTTTGTCGTTCATCGCCATTAGTAGAGAAACCATGATTTGATGTAGGAGTACTACAGCTAGAAGCTCAATTCATTCTCCTTCGAGTGGTTGATAAGAGAAAAACCGTTGGTTAAGAATTTCTTCTCGGTTAGGAGGAAAATAGCTTCGTTGCAAGTATAATTCTCAACCGACAAGTAATGCTCAAATCAAATTTAAATTGTTGGTTGTCACAAGTACAAATCCCAAATAAGAATTAACCAAAGTATTTAAACCTCGGGTCGTCTCACAAGGAATTGCAATGAAGTGCTCAATTATTGGCTATGAAGATGCAAAAAGGGGGGTTTGATTGATAAAGGGGGACAAGAAAATAAATGATAAGAAAAGTAAAGCAAACAACTAAAGAGAGACATTCATGGCAAGGGTTGAGAATTTAGGCTTTCTATCCTAATCATGCAATGATTAATTCATCTTATTTTGTCAACTCAAACTAAGAAGAGGTATAATCAATACTTCCCACGAAAGAAATTCAAATAAGACTAGTTAATCACATCACAATAATAAACAAGAGCTTCTCCTATTTTGTTAACCCAAACAAGGAGAAAGGTATAATATTATCTTCCTTGTTCAAGAACGTCAAATAAGATTTTCACAACTCTAGATCGCCAACATGAGTTGGTTATTCATGACTTAAGATTGCCTATTCTCTCTTTCCAAGCCAAGAATGCTCAAAAATCTACTCTAAAGCCCAACTAAGCATTTTTTCAAACACTTGGTGGGTGCAAAAGGAAAACATGGTAAAAGTGCAAGAATAATAAATCTACCAACTACTAATTGCAAAGAGACAAGAGTATCAACTCAAATCAACAATAAAAGAACATAAAAGAAACATCAATTGCATTAAAGAAAACCAAATCCAACAAGAGCATTCATAAAACTAAAGAGAGGCATGAAAGGAAATTAACAAGAGAAAACAAGAGGATTACACCACTAGAGCATGAAATTATAGAAGGAACAAGATGAAAACAAGAATCAAAACCTAGATCTAAGATGAAAATAACCCTAGGAACCCTAATTCTAGAGAGAAGAGGGAGCTTCTCTCTCTAGAAACTAAACTACATGATGCTATCTTACAACTAATTGCTCCCCCTTTTGCTCAATCCTCAATTCTGCATGAAATAGCCTCAGAAACGAGTTGGATTTGGGCCTGGAAAGCTCAGAAATCACCTCCAGTGAATTCACTTTAATTGAGTCACGTGCCTGACGTCATGCATGCGCGTGGGCGACGCGTGCGCGTCGATAGCCAGACTCCCTTCTCACGCGTACGCGTGGGTGACGCGTAAGCGTGGCTTGCAAAACTTCTTTTCACGTGTACGCGTGGCTGACGCGTGCGCGTGGCCCTCAATTCTCCAAATGCTTATTTCTTCATGCTTTCTCCACTTTGCATACTTTTCTCTTCACTTCTTCCATCCAATACTTGCCTTATGGATCTGAAATCACTCAACAAACACATCAAGACTTCGAATGGAATTAAGGTGAATCAAAATTAGCTATTTTAAGGCCTAAAAAGCATGTTTTTACTCTTAAGCACAAAATCAGGAAGAATTATAAAACCATGCTATTTCATTGAATAAATGTAGGAAAAAGGTGATAAAATTCCCTAAATTAAGCACAAGATAAACCACAAAAATTGGGGTTTATCAAACCTCCCCACACTTAAACCAAGCATGTCGTCATGCTTAACCAAGAAAGAAACAAAGGGTATCAACATTTATTCAATGTAAACTATCTAAATGCGACCTACCTACATGCAATCTATCTAAATGAATGTAACTACTTGGTCAAAATAAATCAATTCCCAAGAATACATATATGCACATGAGGGCTAAAGATATTAACAACCGGATCAAACCCACAATTGAGTTGAGTTATTGAAAGATTTTTTTTAAACTTGCAAGAAAATATGATCAAGGGTGGAAACATGTAATTGAGTAATCGAACCCTCACCGGATGTGTATCCGCTCTAGGCACTCAAGTGTTTGGGGTTGATTCACTCAATTCTCCCCTAATCATGCTTTCCAAGATTTGTTTTTCATCTAACAATCAACAATTATTTCATGCATGCATACAAATATCATGAGGGCTTTCCCATAGGTTGTAATGGGGTTAGGGTCAAGGTAAGGATGCATATGGTTAAGTGAGCTAGAATTTGAATCTTTGATTAACCTAAACTTCCCACCTAACCTTTGACAACCTATACAATTTCAAAGTTAACCTAACTACCCATCCTTCACTTTTTCACACACTCATGCATTCTCTTTTTGATCACTACAAATATGCATTGATTCTTATTTGAGCTTCACTCTGGGGCACTTTGTCCCCTTTTTATTACTTCTTCTTTTTCTTTTCTTTTCTATTTTTTTCTTTTCATTTTATATATTTTTTTTCTTTTTCTTTTACTTTTCTCAAACTAAGATATATACACAAGAGCATCAATGCATATGGTTTACACATAATTGATACATGAGTATGTACTCAAATTCCCAAAATTTTGACAAAAATACAAAAATACACTCTTTTATCCCAACCAATGTTTCCAACTCTCCCAAACTTAAACAATAAGCACTCTCACTAGCCTAAGATAATCAAAGATCCAAACAAGGGACATTTATTGTTTTTCACTTAAGGCTTGTAGTGTGCTAAAATTAAGAACAAATGGGTTAGGCATAGGCTCAAAATCGGCTAACAATGGTAGATAAAAGGTAAGGCTATTTGGGTAAGTGAGCTATTTGAAACAATGACCTCAATCATATAAATGTATGTATACACAAAATAATAGACATATAGAATCAAACAAATCAAAGATTACAATCATAGAAAGAATAATGCACACAAGAATGAAAATAAGTGTTTATATAATGTAACCACACAATTAGGCTCAAAACTCACATGCTTGTATTCTTAGCTAAAAAACACGATCCACAATGTATATAATTCAAGCAAGTTCTATTTTTTTTGGGTGCCCTATAGATAGAATTCTTGAAAAATTTCATCATTTCGACTAAGCTTATTATATATATATATATATGCAAAACAAGAAAATGTAACTAAAAACCCTAAAAGGCCTAAGAAAATGAGATGCAAAAGTGTTGGAATTAGAAATTGTCACACAAAAATGCCTAGTGGTCAGACGACCTCCCCACACTTAAAAGTTTGCACCGTCCTCGGTGCATCCAAAGATGAGCAAGGGGGTACGGCGACTCTCTGGGTTGCTACCTTCAGCTAGTAGGTCAACCGGTGCTGTGTGTTCCTTCTCTCCCACTTTCATTTTTGTCTATGATGACTCATCTATGACAAATAAAAAATAACACAAAATATGAGAGATTGCAAAAGCAAGGAAGTGTAAATTGATAATAAGCAGCAATGAATAGCAAACAAAGCTAATGATCCAACACTTATAATGAAAAACAAAAAATTAAACTAAAATTAAACTAACTAAATAACTAATTAGCTATACTAACTAATGGTTGATGGTGTATGGTAGTGTTGGATGATGGGTGAGAGAAGGGAAGAAGAGAGGAGAAGAGAAGAGATGGAAAAGAAGAAAAGAAGATGGGTGAAACAGGGTAATCCACGCTTACACGAGGTGTGACGCGTAAGCGTGGATAGGTGAAATGGGAGCGACGCGTATGCGTAGGTCACGCGTACGCGTGGTGGGTTATTCAGAGAGCCGACGCATACGCGTGGGGTGACGCGTACGCGTGGGTGGGTTTTGTGCTAAAGGCACAAATCCAACCCAAAACTCGCACAACTCTCGGGTTTTTGTATGGAAAATGAAGATTTTTGGATCCACGCGTACGCATGGGGCACACGTATGAATGGGTGACGCGTACGGGTGGGTTGGTGCTCTGTTTTTCAAAATTTTTCCAAGTTCTTGCACCAAACTAAGCAATTCAAACCTCCAAACAGCTACCAAAATATCATAAAACCTTATTTAACCTACTAGACTCCCAAATAGACTCAACTAACCCAACAAAATATGCAATTAAACTAATTTACCAATATGTACAAAAGAGAAAAAGAAAAGATGTTACCATGGTGGGGTGTCTCCCACCTAGCACTTTTGTTTATTGTCCTTAAGTTGGACTTATGGGGAGCTCCTTGTCATAGCGGCTTATGCTTGTATTCATCCTTGAACCTCCAAGGATGCTTGCTCCTCAAACGGTTGTTAGAATTTTCAACCGACTTCACCAAACTTGGGTGAGGTTCTTCCCAAGATATGAGCTCCCAAATTTGGTCTTCATATTGTGATCTGGGATCCCATATCTTATTTTCACACCCGTCTTCTAATTGATCATCATTGTTCCATCCGGGTGGTAGGCACATAGAATTCTCAAGTGAGCACCCAAACATTCTCCTAGACTCGAGCAATCGAACTCTACACCAACCTTTACAATTCCACTTTGAGAATGAAACCATCATGAACCTCGAGTGATGTTTCCAACCACTAATCATCTCCCTTTTTCTCTTAAGGCCGCAAAGAACTCTAAGTTGACCATCCGTCTCAAGCAATCCATATTCAAATGAGATAATAAAGCTTAGAGATAAGATATTTACCCACTTGAATGAAAGGATGGATGGTGACTTAGGAAGGGGAACCTCCCCTCACTCAGACAATGTGAGGTCCACTCTCTTGTGCTCTTCCTTGATTGCCTTCACCTCTTGACAACTTTCTTCAACCTTAACCTCTTCCTCTTGGTAGCTTTCTTCCAAATCAAGCTCTTCATCATTGCTTATCAAGGGTATGAGAGGTGAAATATCTTCTTCTTTGATCTCTATGTCAAGTCCAATGGGAGAGGATTCAATTGTAGATAGGAATTCATCAATGATTGAATCCATCTCTTGATCAACCTCTTCAAAGTATTTAACTATAATATGACTTGGAGGTTGTACACCCTCCTCAACATTAATATCAAGCTCCTTGGATGAAGGCTTTCTAATTCTACATTCCCATGGACTTCTAACATCTCCTAGGTCTTCAACCACTTCTTTTGGCTCTATTGTTTTAACTTCCTCCCTTTGTGGCAATTCTTTCTTCAACTCTTCTTCTCCACCTTGAAGCTCCAAATTCACCCCCTCACTATGCTCCTTGATTGCTTCTCCACATTCAACAATGGGAGTGCCTTGATCGGATAAGCTTAGGCGAGAGGAGACCATGTTGCTAACGGCTTCCGCCACGGTAGCCATCACGGCTTCTAACTTCTTGAACTTCTCTTCTTGCCTTTGGATATAAGAGCTAATGTCTCTTTGTTGTTGTAGCTTGAAGGCATTGAGAGTTCCACCCATTGGAGGTGGTGTGGGAAGAGATGGTTCATTATTTGAAAGGAAGGACTCATAATTGGAAGGTGGTTCACCTTGGTAGGGGTCATATGGAGATGGTGTATATTGAGGTGGTTCTTGGGAGTAGTTGTGGGAAAATTGTTGTGGTTCCATGTATGGTTCATATGGCTCATACGGTGGTTGGCATGGTGGATATGGGTTAGGGTCATATGGAGGTGTTTGGTGGTAGGGGGCTTGTGAGTATGATGGTTCAAAACTAGGTTGAGGGGGTGGTTCATATGCATATGGTGATTGTGATTGACAATCACAATGAGGGTCACCACATCCATTAGATTGATATGCATTAGGAGTGGAATTATACCTATAAGAAACTGGAGGTTGTTGCCACGAAGAGTGATTACTTCCTTGAGGCTCCTCCCATCTTTGATTGTTCCATCCTTGATGCACATCCTCATTGAAGCTTCTATTTCCTACAATATAATTTGAACTCAACTCATAGTTAAAGGGGTGAGAATTCATAGTGACAAATGAAAACAAAAACTAACAAAAATGAGAAACAACTCACTAAACCTAACAAAAGCTAACAAACAAGCAAAAGACAAACATATTCACATATTCACAATAGCCAATAATGTAACACCATTACAATTCCCCGGCAATAACACCATAAACTTGATAAGAGCAAAATCGTCGGTTAAGAATTTTTTCTCGGTAAGGAGGAAAATAGCTTCTTTGCAAGTATAGTTCTCAACCAACAAGCAATGCTCAAATCAAATTTAAATTGTTGGTTGTCACAAGTACAAATCCCAAATAAGAATTAACCAAAGTATTTAAACCTCGGGTCGTCTCACAAGGAATTGCAATGAAGTGCTCAATTATTGGCTATGAAGATGCAAAAAGGGGGGGTTTGATTGATAAAGGGGGACAAGAAAATAAATGATAAGAAAAGTAAAGCAAACAACTAAAGAGAGACATTCATAGCAAGGGTTGAGAATTTAGGCTTTCTATCCTAGTCATGCAATGATTAATTCATCTTATTTTGTCAACTCAAACTAAGAAGAGGTATAATCAATACTTCCCACGAGAGAAAGTCAAATAAGACTAGTTAATCACATCACAATAATAAATAAGAGCTTCTCCTATTTTGTCAACCCAAACAAGGAGAAAGGTATAATATTATCTTCCTTATTCGAGAACGTCAAATAAGATTTTCACAACTCTAGATCGCCAACATGAGTTGGTTATTTATGACTCAATATTGCCTATTCTCTCTTTCCAAGCTAAGAATGCTCAAAAATTTACTCTAAAGCCCAACCAAGTATTTTGTCAAACACTTGGTGGGTGCAAAAGGAAAATATGGTAAAAGTGCAAGAATAATAAATCTACCAACTACTAATTACAAAGAGACAAGAGTAACAACTCAAATTAACAATAAAAGAACATAAAAGAAATATCAATTGCATTAAAGAAAACCAAATCCAACAAGAGCATTCATAAAACTAAAGAGAGGCATGAAAGGAAATTAACAAGAGAAAACAAGAGGATTACACCACTAGAGCATGAAATTATAGAAGGAACAAGATGAAAGCAAGAACCAAAACCTAGATCTAAGATGCAAATAACCCTAGGAACCCTAATTCTAGAGAGAAGATGGAGCTTCTCTCTCTAGAAACTAAACTACATGATGCTATCCTACAACTAATTCTGCATGAAATAGCCTTAGAAACAAGTTGGATTTGGGCCTGGGAAGCTCAGAAATCGCCTCCATCGAATTTACTTTAAGTGGGTCACGTGCCTGACGTCACGCGTGCGCGTGGGCAACGCATGCGCGTCGATGGCCAGACTCCCTTCTCACGCGTACGCGTGGGTGACGCGTGCGCGTGGCCCTCAATTCTCCAAATGCTCATTTCTTCATGCTTTCTCCACTTTGTATGCTTTTCTCTTCACTTCTTCCATCCAATACTTGCCTTATGGATCTGAAATCACTCAACAAACACATTAAGGCATCGAATAGAATTAAGGTGAATCAAAATTAGCTATTTTAAGGCCTAAAAAGCATGTTTTTACTCTTAAGCACAAAATCGGGGAGAATTATAAAACCATACTATTTCATTGAATAAATGTGGAAAAGGGGTGATAAAATCCCCTAAATTAAGCACAAGATAAACCACAAAATTGGGGTTTATCAGTGGTAACTGGGCCAGATCGTAACCGACCATCTCTCTCAATCTCTTGGCGACGGTGGCTACTCTCTCTGCTGCCGCCGACTCCTCCTCTTTCGATCCTCACTTTTCTTATCTTCTTTTCCCTATGTTTTGTCTTTCTCTCATTCAAATCCGCATCTTTACAAGAGCAAAGGTTATTGAAATTCTCTTTATTAAAAAAGTCTATCTTTTCAAAATAACCCTTTTTCTATTGTTGAATTTGATTTTAAAATAGGTTTATAAGTATTGGTGTTGTTTTAGTATTATTGGTAGTGGAGGTGGATTGTATGTGAGAAAGGGTGGCTATGTGATGGTGGCAAGGGTAGAGGATTCAGATGAGGTGGGGTGGACCTATGAAGTGTGTTGGTAATGGATGAGGCTAAATGGTGGGAGTCATGGTAATGATAAGTAAAGATGGTGGTGGATGGTGGTAAAGGGATGGTAGTGACAATGAGTGGTGGTGATGGTAATAATGGAAAGAGAAATGTAAGAAGAAGAAGAAGAAGAAGAAGAAGAAGAAGAAGAAGAGGAGGAGGAGGAGGAGGAGGAGGAGGAGGAGGAGGAGGAGGAGGAGGAGGAGGAGGAGGAGGAGGAGGAGGAGGAGGGTAGCGTCAATAACGTGCATAATTAGGGTTCAAAGGACCAAATTGGATCCTAAATCAAATTTTGTCATGTCACCTAGCCGTTGCAGCTCTTAGCGTGTCAAGATTTTGCCACCTAAGCATTTCATTCACTAACTCAGCGTCGAAAAGAGGCTAGGGACCAAAATAGTGTCCGGAGCTGTATCTAGAACACTACTATGGGTAATTTTGAATTTCAGAAACCTAAATAAGTAATCGCGTGAATCTCAGGTATCAAAATAGGGATTTGGTCTCATATTATTAGATGCAAAATTTTAATCAGAATTTTAATATGCATGTTGTACAAATAAATTTTTCAATATTTCTATTAAAAAATAATTAAATTTTCAATATATATTATTATAACACAAATTTCAAAACGTCATTTTATGATTTTATGATGGCTTCTTTCATGGTCTTTTTTTACGCTTTTAATCCGTATAATTTTTGCCACATTAAATAAAGATTCATTTGTTCGCTACTTGACGTGTGACATGTGACATCGTGATAGAGATGTCAGCCACACAACAGCTATGAATCCTTTCAAAAGTAATTAATAAGTAAAAGCCATAGAAACACCAATCTATTTAACAAAATAATTCTTAGAGACTTCATAAAAAAATTAAGACCAAAATATTAAATTTAAAATTTATTTAGAGTAATACCCTAAATAGGTCCCCAAGGATTTGGCGGTTCGATAAATTTGTCCCCTAGAAAAATTAAGTCATTGGTCTCCAAAATTGTTAGATATATACCATATACGTCTCTGGTCCAGGTTTAGCCAGTTAACCAAACACTCTCTCTCCTACGTGGAGGTGATCAGTGTGACGTGTCAGGTTTAATACTATGCATCGCTTTCAGGACAAATTGGTCCCTGCACACATGGCCAAAATGATGTCGTTTAAGTGCTTCTCCAAACGACGTCATTTTGAGTGGGATAGATTAGTCCCTAACCTTTCTCCTGGAAGTGTTATAAAACGACAGCGTTATGAGAGGCGTAATACGTTGCCATTTCAACCCTTGTCTCTTTGTCTCCAATTCATGTATCTTAGTATGTGATAGAGAGTTTTTAGCTTTGAAGAAGGTGGTGGCGAGTGGAGGCAGCACATCAGTCGCAATTCGGAGACGTGGTTGATAAAGTATCAATGATGTCTTCAGTGTTGACAGTAGTTTGATTGGCTTCCCAAGGGGGCTACTCAGAAGATGAGAACATTCTAAGTGCAAGTGCAGGACATAGGACGTAATATCCAGGTCTTGCACAGCAAAGAACCCGAATATGCTATTCTTTGGTTGTCCTCACTTTAAGGTACTTTAGAGTGGTAGATTTTTGTGGTGTTATAGTTTTGATAATTGGTTTAAGACTAATGTTATGAATTCTGTTTCATTATTGGATTGTAAGAAAAGCAAGGTTATTGTGATTTTTTTGTATGGTTTGATGAGATTTTTGGGTATCTGATGAATGATGTAGTTGAAAGCAGTAGATTGGCCTCTGTGGAGACATGCGTGGGTGAAGAATTTGTTGCAGGTTTGAATTATAGCTTGGAGGAGAGAGTAAAAAATTGGTGGAGATGTTAATAAAGAAGAATGAAGATAGTCTAAAACTCAAGAAAGATAGTGTTTTTCAGGTTGTTTAGAGGTGTAATAATTGGTGCACTTGTAGTTGTAATTTTATTTTATATCTATGTGGTGCTTATTTAAGCAATCAGCATTGTATGTTTGTCGAAAAAATATTGTATTGCAATGGCTCATTTTAGTTAAATGGACATTAGAGGTTGACGATGATGCTGAACAGAAGCTAGTCTATATCCAAATCAGAGTATGCATGTAAGTAACTTGGCCAAGTAGATATTATAAAACATAGTATATAATCCAAACCAGAATATGCAAATATCACGTATCAAAATGTTAACATAAAGTAGCATCAAAATAGAGTATGCACATAAGTAGCTACGGTTATTAGCTATATAAAACAAACCAAAGAAGGTTTATTTCCTTCTACACACACTGGTAAGACAAAATTAATTAAAAGTGGAGGTCTATTTTCTTCAAAATAACAAAACAAGGTCTTGTCCCCTTCACAATAAGTTTCAAGAAAGCATCATTTCTTCTTAGAGAGATTCAGTCCGGGAGTTGGACTAAATTTGAACATTATGGAGGTTGTGCCACTACTTACAACTGCCATGGTCTCAGCACTCACACTCTCCTAAATCTTAGGCATAATTATTGCCTGCTTTGAACGTCTAAAAGGCTGCTGAGCCTGAGGTTGAGCCAATCTTCCGTGATAGAATTGTAAACAATTATGAGTATTCTAGCATAAGATATACATGAACTCATTTTCAATTAGACTATCCTACCAAGACTGAGAGTCCAAGACAGAAAGATATTATTATCTAGTGTTAGGAATAAATAGTGAAACAAATTATCAAGCATACTTACACTTTCAGCATTTACATTCATTCTAATATCTGGTACAGCAACATTTGTTGGTGCCTCAGGCTGAATTACCTCATACATGAGCAAATTTATTAAGACAATTCAATCCTTTATAATGTATCTTGTATGTCAAATAGGTCCTTTAATGTTTATGATATAAGTCAAACGGATCCCTAATCAATTATATTATATGTCAATTTGGTCTCTATAACAGAGCAACTAATTGCTGTAAAAAATCTCAATCCTAAACATGTTATCACATATCTCAAGCTCCACAATATATCACATTTAGTATAAGAAGGTAAGTGTTAATCATGAATACATGAGTTATTAGTGCTGATTGAGAAACCTGAACCTCTTCTTGTGTTGCAAATGACTTTTTCTTGAATTTTCCCTTGACTTTTCCTTTAGCAATAGTCTCAGCCTTAGAAGCTCCCTTGTAGGTCTTAGCATTATGGCTAGGCTCTCCACATTTTTCACATGTGACTTTGAAGGTCTTTTTTGCCTTAGTACCCTCTGGTCTATCTTCCACTGGATCTAGTCTCCTTCTCTTTACTAGGCGATCTATTGGCCTCTTAATCTTGGGAGGGATTGAACTTATTTCTCCATAATTATCCTAATACTCTTCACTATTAAAAGGGCTAATGAAATGACCATATGTTGCTCTGAAAGCATCCATCTTCAGCCACTTGTGCACATATGTGTCTGCTCTATTTTCCCTTTTAGCAATAGCAGCCATGGCATGCATATATGGAATACCTATAAGTGATTATTAACTACAATTAGATATACAGTTTGTCACAATAACAACTAAAATGTATAAATTTAAGTGTTATACCTGTAAGTTACCACATGTTATATGTACATGTATGTGTTGTTATCCAAATGCACTCCCAGCTTCTTCATGTGCATTTGTACCTCCAATACATGTCTGGCATCATCGCCAGCACATTAAGTAGTCCAGTGCTTTGTGTCTTTCATAATTACTTCCATCATTTTTTGTTGTACAGGAGCAACTACACCAGTGTATGTACTTAGAGCCTTTTTGTATTGTGTCATCCTCCGTATAATGTAACATTTGAGCTCCTTTAGCATTGTTAGGATAGATTTTTTCCTATGGTGCATTATCTTGGCATTCCACGCCTCTGTCATGTTATTAGTGATGTTGTCTAGCTTATGCCAGTGGCTGAATTTTGACTTAGTCTAGCATCCTAGATCCAATTTTGCAAGGTAAGCCCGTGCGTCCTCGTTCATCCTCTTCAGGCTTTGCGTGTTCTCATTAAACTTTGCAAATGTTAAACCTTTGGCACAAGCTCAGACCACGTTCTTAAGCTGTGTATCCTTGTATTTATTTGTGAAATTTTTCCAAATGTGCCTAAGGCAGTTTCTGTGATGTGCGTTAGGCGTAACCTCCTTTAGTGCTAGCAAAAGACCCTACATCATACTTCAAACAGACCTGAAAATAACAAATATAAAAATACTAAATATAAAAAGTATCTACAGCTAAAAGACATTAACACTAAACCTACGGCAGCAGATAATAACATACATAACCATGATTAAAATAGCAAGAATAAAAAACATTAAGATAGTAAACATAACAAACATTAAAAGTTAAAACATTAAACCTATGTGATATTCGGGGATATCTTTTGTTGATCGCTGATGAAGTTCCAACCATCGTCAGTGCATTGCCCAAGATCATCCTGTAACAATCCCAAAAAGTATTTCCAACTAGCCTTTGTCTTACTATCAACTACTACATACGCAATCACATAAAAATGATTGTTCGCATTTTGTCCTACAGCTGACAATAACTGTCCCCATAAAAGTCGTTAAAAAAGCATCCATCTAAATCTATCAAAGGGCGACATCCAGCCTTGAACCCCTTTTGCAAGCATATAAGCAAATGTATAATTTATCAAATAACGAAGGAGATTGAAGTATGAAATCCACTGCCAACAGTGCAGATGAACTTGCATTGCTCTGTGTAAACATATAATTTGGATTATTAATTAAGAACCATAGGAAACACATAACAAAATGATTATTATATATATAACATAAAAATTTTATTATGAAGTGTTACTTTTTGAAATAACATAACAAAGTATATATCTTAGTATGACAAGAATTCACTTAATTATACTCCTAATTCATACAAATTAAACATTTGAGAATGCAATTTATTTCTTTCTTAAGAATCAAATGATTAAATTTCAACATGACAAACGTGCAGACAATTATTGAATTTGTGTAACTCAAACATTCTCAATGTTTTGTTCCCAATAACACGTAAATACTTTATTGAGATTTTTATTAGAAGATAAAGATTAAGGACTATAACAAAGAATGGTTCTAGTGAAATCTGATATTGATGGTTGTCTAAGAAGTAATCATGACATTGACTAGCAAAGAAAGTCAATGTTAAAGTAATTTAAGCCAATGTTCTCAAATCGTTGAAATCTCGGGAAGTGTTACTTTTTGAAATAACATAACAAAAAATACATGTGTATCTCATTCAGGTAGTCTCGCAGCTTTTCATATCGCGCCTTCTCGTTACCAACATACTTCTTCCTAGCCATCCGAGTCCTCTGTACAATATTTTGTCACTGAGTATGACATTGTAATCAACCTTCATGTGATCCCATACCTCTGTATGTGTCAAACGTGGCTGACTCAACAATCTCTTTTCTAGCTTTTCTACTATCCAATTTTGATCTGACATATTGCTGCCAAATTCTCTTCCACACGTGTGAGTGGGGTTGTAAGTCTTTATTGATACTCACCTGACTGTGTGTTCTTTGAACAGTATATAAGCCAGAGACAATCATGCTTCTCCGATTCACCATTTTCTCACCTTGATTTGCAATGTTTTAATTATCTGCTGCATTAGCTTGTCCTTCTACCTCACTGGCAGTAGCTCCATCATTGGCATTAGCTCCACAATCTTTATCCACTACCCCATCATTGTCTTTATCACCTTCACCTTCAGACTCATTTGTTGCCACCACCATATCAGCTTTGTCATCTCCACTCCTTAGCAGCTTTTAAATTTGCCTTTTCTTTAGCTGCTTTTCTTGCCTTTGCCTTGACTTTTTGCACTTCCTTTCCAGGCGAGAATTCTCCATGTATACAAGCAACCCTAACCCTTCTCTTATTGTAAAATATCCTCTTACCCTCTGCTATTGTGAAGTCCTTCAAAGCTTGCTTAAACTGTTCAAGTTACTCAAACTCCATGTTCAGCTGAAATTGGACCTCCCCAAATTCTGCACTTGAATTAAACCAATCAAACCCATTTCCTCCATCATCACTTGAGTCTTCTGGAATCAACAATTATTCAAACTCATACTCAAACTCAATGTCGATTCAGGTAACAACTCCACACCAAGTTCTTCATCAAGTGTAGCAGGTTTTCTGGACTTTGATGCAGTCTCATTGGCACTAGCAGGTGTAGCATTATTTTTGTTGTCACCAGAAGGTCCATTAACAACCTTTTCTATTCCAGCAGGCCCATAATCACTCTTATTGGACCTGGTAGGCCCACCATGACTCTTTTTCTGAACAGATGGTCCAGCTACCTCTTCTCTTCCAATGCCTATCCTTTTTGACTCATCGTTGCCCTTGCCAACTGGCCCATTAACAGGCTTACCAACTTTTGATTTCTTATGCAAGGTCTTCATTAGAGATTTCTTCTTCCCATTATTCTTCCCTTTCTTTACCACCTCCAACTGACTTTTCTTCCTCACTTGAATCCGAAAAATCATATCCGGAAGGTAAAGGCTAATACAGTGCATCTTCTATAGACTCATACCCATCATTACTATCAGAACTCTCAATATTTACATCATTGTCAACACCATCATCCTCAGCACTAACCTCTTGCATATCCACCTCCTCAACACTAACACCATCATCATCATTAATGAACTCCGTATCTTCCATGATTCGATGGTCAAAATAGATGTAGAATTCGTTAGTATCCTCATTTAGCATCTTGTTCTTTTGCAAAGCTCTGATCTTTTTGTCTCCGTGAATGGGTGAAGACCGGATTCCAGGTCAGTAGAAGTAGGATCATACCAATATATTGCTTTGTACTCATGGTAACCCAAGTCTAAAAAAAGTTTCTTCAAGTCAAAGAAACATATCAAGTCAATGTCCATTGGGAGAAACTTTTTGACTTCTCCATTGATGTACACAAGTATCCTCTTGTTGTCTCTAACAAAACTTTCACCAAATACCACGTCTTTGCTCTTCTAAATATCAAAAAATAAAAATCTATCATAATTTAAACAAGAAACAAACACATTACAACAACATTAAAATAGAATCCAATTTTTAACACCGACATTGTTAACATTATTATGAAACAGCATAACCTAAATCAATTTACAACTCTGACTTAACCTATAACAACACACTATCTATGATCTACCCTACACAAGATATGCATATTCGTCATACTTCAATCTTCACCTTCAATTTAATTCAGAAAAAAATTAGTAAATTTACCTCCAACAATAGCAATATGCACGACACACCACTGCCACCAACTAGTCGCCGTCAAACCACTGTTACAGACTTCAATCAACGTTAATGGAGTTGAGGAAGATGAAGGGTTACCTTGTAAAATTTGGATGAGGGTGTGGGGTTTCAGGTAATTTTACATAGAGAAAGGAAAAGGGTGTGCGTTTTTATAGTAGGTCCGCATTCAAAATACTGTCGTTTTATAACACTTCCAGGAGAAAGATTGGGGACTAATCTGTCCTACTCAAAACGACGTCGTTTAGAGAAGCACTTAAACGACATCGTTTTGGCCACGTGTGCAGGGACCAATGTGTCCTGGAAACGACACGTAGCATTAAACCTGACACGTCACACTGATCACCTCCACATAAGAGAGAAAGTATTCGGTTAACCGGCTAAATCTAAACTAAAAATATATATAACATATATCTAATAATTTTAAAGACCAAAGACTTAGTTAATTTTTTTGAAAGACAAATATATAAGACCACCAAATCTTTAAAGACCTATTTAAAATATTACTCATTTATTTATTTTTCAAGTTACAAAGCAAACATAAGTAACTGTTGTATGTTACGATCAAGACATGGCTTATCAAATTGGTCAGCCACAAGTGGCAGCTGCTCAGGGAGAAGGGCCAGGGTGCAAAACTGGCAAATACTGTACGGCTTTTTCTTCATCTTCTTCTTCCCC
Source organism: Arachis hypogaea (assembly GCF_003086295.3). NCBI lineage: Eukaryota > Viridiplantae > Streptophyta > Magnoliopsida > Fabales > Fabaceae > Arachis > Arachis hypogaea. The sequence goes on along the minus strand of NC_092053.1, from coordinate 22,402,953 downwards.
TGCACTGCACAAGATGCAGATCAAATTTTTCATTTTTATAGGACCGTCCTGTTTGTACTAATCTGTTTGTTTGTTTTTTCAGTTCACCTCTGTAAACGCTAGGATAACATAAATAATTCATCTCATGCCAGAATTTAACATTTTCCATGTCTATGTATGGGGTTTTGTGGGCCTTTCCTTTTTGTTTGGACCTAATCATTCTGTATTGGACCCAATAAATTTTCTCGACATTAACAGCGTCATATGTAACATTAGAAATTTTCAGGGGAATATTAGAGCAAATCAATTCTCTTGCTATATGTTTGTCTTAGTAATTTTTTAAAATTTTATTTGAAAAAATTAACTGACCCATTTTTAACGACATGTGAAAATATAAACGGCTAAAGAAGATTGATTCATTCTAATTAAGGATCAATATATATAACATATAGACAATATGTTTTTCTTTAGATAACAAGTGTGAAAGATAGTAGTTTTATTTATGATAATAGCTTTATTGAGGACAATTTGAAAGATATATTGTTATATATTAAGAACAGTTGCCCCAAGATAAACTAATGTATCGTATGCTATAATAATCTGATTGTATAAATTCAATTTAATTTTATATCAATTTTATGGATTTTATAAATATGTGTACTCTGTTCCAACGAGAAAATTGAATCGTAAGGCAAGAAACTAGCCCCTTCTACCGTATATATTTAAGGCAATTTACATAAATAAATTTTTTGCTTTTCAAAATTTATGCAATTGCATTCTTTTAAACATAAAGACACAAATACATTGTTTTATATATCTATAAAAATTTCTACCAGCAATAACGGTTGATGGGAAACACATAATCCGCTATAACCAGCTGCGGATTACATGTAAATAGGAGAACACAAAAATCGCTAAAAGTTGTCACGATTTCTGTTTATTGATGCTTGGCCATAAACTGCTACTGACAATAGCGGTTTATGTGTATTGAGACACGTGCGTAAACTGTTGCGCTAGAGGCAGCAATTTACGTGGAGAGTGAATGCCTATATAAACCGTGGAAGGCAGCCGCGGATTACTCGTTTGGAATCATTTTGAGGTTATTTAGAGAGAGAAAATTTTAGAGAGAGGTCAGAGCAACTTGAGAGTGGGTCCGAGGTATCCGAGTGTCGACCTCTAGCTGGATATCATGGCAAACGAACAGAACTTGTACCGATTGAACGGTGTTGCCCATATTGCCAGTGCCATTGGTGACAAGGTCAGTTATATTTTATTTTTTTTAGCGTTAACATTTGTTAATTACAAAAATGATACTAAGGTAGAGGAACTAGAATTTATAGTTTAATCCTTATAGTTTGAAATTAGGCTTTGCATGTTAGGATGTAAAATGTAGTAGAGTTATACATACGAATCGGTTTTTTTTTTTTTTTTGTGACTGAAATAAATTAAACAAAGAAAAACAAAACAAACAAAACAAGGAACTGCCTAAATAGAGGGACAGTCTCGTTCAAGACTACTCTTAAACTCCTCCCAAGGTGAAAGAAGCTCCACATGCGAAAGTTGTAACTTCATCGCCATCTTTGCCATAGTATCTGCCACCGTGTTTGCATCTCTCATAATCAAACGAAAGTCAACCCGCCAATTTCAATGCATGATATATCTTATTTTGAGCACCAGTGGATCAATAAACCCAAAACCATCTTGAGTAACAAGATTAAATGCTTCCACACAATCCGTCTCACAAATAACATCTCGTTGACCCACATCCCAAGCTAAGAGATATCCTCTCCAAATAGCAAATAATTCTCCTTGAAGAATATTATTACTCTCAATCATTCCCAAACACCCCCTCTGCCAGCTCCCATTACAATCTCTAATAACACAAGTAAAACCAACACTATCACCCGAACCAAAATAACTAGCATCACAATTAATCTTAAAAGTACCAATAGATAGGAGATTCCAAAAAATACATACGAATCGGTTTAGGTAGTGATTTTTGTTTCCTTAATTTCCAAATATGATTAATTAACTGAATTTATTTTCCTTTTATCAATCTTATTCCTTGTGTTATTGGTTTTTTTTTTTTTTTTTAAATTCTTATTGTTTATGCTCATATGAGTCCCTTTTTTATTATTTATCTTTTTTTATTTTTTATAATTATTTTTTTTAATCTTTTTGTTTTATCAAAATTTTATAATTGTGTTTGTTATTTATTTTATTTATTATTATTATATTTTTATTATATGAAGTATTATATTCACTATTATTATATTTTTATAATTGTGGTTGTTATTTATTATATTTACTATTATATTATATTTATTATTATATTAATTTTTATAATATAAAATTTTAATTTGATTTGACGATTGATTAATAGATTAATAGTTTAATTGTTTTATTGTTTTTTTGTTGGTTGATGGTTTAAGCAATTTGTTATTATTAGATAAGAGGATTTGTTGTGGATAATAGAATTTAATTGTTTTGTGTATATCTTTTATGTTGTGTGAAGTCAACTAGGTGTATTTATAGTGTGAGACGGCAATAAAATATGTCCATGTATGAAAGGATCATCTCGTATTCAGAGAGGGATAGATTGTACCACTTGGCCAGGTTAAACAGCCACTGGTTCTGGTTGGACGAGCCATTGGTCAGTGCATTCGTTAAGAGGTGGCGTCATGAGACGCACACCTTTCATATGCCTTTCGGAGAGTGCACAGTGACATTGCAAGATGTGGCGTTTCAGCTTGGGTTGCCTGTCGATGGGAAGGTCGTGAGTGGTTACCTTGGTGAGTTTGAGAAATTCATGGAGGGTGGCCGGTAGCTTGTGAGAAATAACACTCTTCCTCCACTTTTGGTCTTTGAGGGGTTTATATAGGCAGCCACACTCACACATACTTAACGTAAACCGCTGCTACCTCCAGTAGTTTACGCACGTGTCCCAATACACATAAACTGCTACTGTCAGCCTAATACACATAAACTGCTACTATCAGTAGCAATTTATGCACAACCCATTTTGAACAGAAACCGTGGCAGCCTCTAGAAATTTTTGTATTTCTCCATTTACATGTAATTCGCGGCTAGTTATAACGAATTATGTGTTTCCCGTAAATCGCTACTGCCAGTAACGATTTTTATAGATATATGAAACAATATATTTACGTTTTCTTGTTTGAAAGAATGTAGTTACATAAATTTAAAGGACAACAAATTTATTTATGTAAATTGCCATATATTCACTGTCTAATTTATTATTCTCCCGGAACTGAACCTAATTAGAATTTTCAATGTTTTTGGTCCAATTGTGAAAAACTTAATGGCAAAGCACTTTTGCTGTTTTGCAGTTTGGTCTATATTTCTAAAAGTGACACACTTTCCATGCTACTTAACCTTGAAACTTTTAATACATATATATAATAGTAAGATCCAAATTAATGATCTATTATTATTATTATTATTATTATTATTATTATTATTATTATTATTATTATTATTCGTGGAAGAGATAGAGACTGCAGAATTCTTATCACAATTTTTATCAAGAAATATTAGTAATTACTATTTTTTACATTTATCTTATAGAAAATAAATATTGTCAGTCTTGTTTTAATAATATTAATTATTTTTTATAAATTAATGCAAAATATATAATAAAAAAATATCACAAATGGAATAACATTATTATGTCAAAAAAGTATAAGTAAATAATGAGAATATTAAATAATATGAATAATAGATATGACAGATGTTCAATTTAATAAATATACAGATGATTATGTTTATTATTTTTAATTAGATTGTTATTTCTTTTGATTCAATTTATTCATACATAGTTAACAATAGCTAGATGTTCAATTCACCAGATGTACAGATGATTATTCTAATGTTAATGTTTAAAAAGTAATTTGAAGATGGAATATTTTTTTACTTTATTAGATTAATTCTAGAGTCTATTATTTACATTATTTACAAAAATTATTATCTACCTAACAAAATTCTATTATCTTATATTCGAATCAACACCAATTAAACGTTTTAACCAAAAAATGTTAACCCTCAATTTTCTCCATTTTATTTACAATGAGGGATCTTATAACTTTTTAAGATATAGATAAATCATGAACATGTTTATCATCTGACAGAAAGAAAAAAAAAAGAGATATATATCCACATTGATTGAACCTAACAAAGGAAAGCAAGGCTTTGATTTTGGAATAGAGCATGTATTGATGGATGGCCCAATACTCTTCTTGTGTCAGGATTAGAACTCATCAATTGCACATGCACCATGTGGTCCTCCTGTTACTATAATTAATAATTTTATAATTTATTTATTATTAATAATATTATTTATATTTTATTTTATTTTATTTTATTTTATATTTTTTTGGAAATGATATAAAAATTATATCTAATGTTCCTACTCAGTGAGGTTGAAAGCAAGAAGCTAGCAAACATTGAATATGTAACAAAGCAACAATATAAAACAAAAACAAAGTAAACTAATGCTTTGAGATGAAAAGAACCTAAGAAATCAGTTATGAATCCATTATCCATGTTAGCATAATTTGCCAAACAAGTACATTTCAAGCAATTTCTTATTTAAAGTGACATCCTCACAGCCATGAGCTCATGTTTAAGTAAATTGCTCAATTAACTGCTACAATTATTGAATTACGTATGAAACAATACAAGTAACTTTGAAGAAGGGGGTATGTTAGTTACATAGATTTATTATTCATTGTACAAAATATTTAGAAGAGTGAATTTAATCTCTTGTTTTTTTTCTCCCTCAATCAAAGGTCCAGTTTTGACACATGTATATGTAGTCATTACTAAGCATTTTTAAGACTGCAATAGAAGAAAACAATTTTAAAATAAGGTAGTAGACTTCTAATTTAATATTAGGTAAAAAGATATGTTAATTATTTACTAAAATATGATTTTGTACATAAAAGCTAATCCAACAATTTAAAAAAGAAAATATTGGAAACAAATTTGTTATTATAAAATGAAAAGAGATCTTTGCGCTACTCTTTGTACACAATTTTTTTTTATATGCTTTTCTTTTATTGTATAAAAGACAAATTTTTATTTTTTATTTTTATTATTAAAAATAAAAAATATACAAAAGAGAAGTATATAATACTATTTTTTTTTAAAAAAAATTATGAGCTATTTTATCTTATATATGAAATCGAATATTGAGACTAAAATGTTATCTACCCAAGATAACTAAGACTATATAGTTAAATTATAGGAAAAATCTTTTTTATTTTGTGTTTAGTAATTAGGCCATAGCTAATAACACAGCCAACTACTAACAAACTCACAGTTGCAACAAACAAATTCTTGAAGAACATTTGTTAGATGCTTCACCATATAAATTCACAGGATTATGACTCTCCAACAAATAACAAGTTACACTCCATCATATCAAATCCCTCTCTCACAACCTCCGTCCACGCACTAAGTTGGAACTGTACTGGAAAAGAAAGAAATATCACTAACCACCTACTTTTGTTTTTCCATCCATCTATTCAATCCTGTTTATTTCAACTTTTTTCAATTTAGTCCAGCATCACATGGAGGGAAGAAACTTGCATCACTAAAGAAATAAAGAAAAGACAGTGACACCTTAGTGAGACTAAACATTCAAACGGAAAGCAACTAATCAAATTTGATCTCCTACAATTCAACCACAATCAAAGGCTTTTTTTCCCTTGTAGTGATTTATTAATACTCATTAATAAATCCCATTGTCAATTTGGTCAAAAAACTTTTCACTTGTATCAAAAACTGAGAAATACACCACAAAACAAACACCTTTGAGTTTTACTACTTACTAAATATGTTAAACTTGAAAACATCAAAAAGATTTACCAACTTCAATAACTTCAAATCTAGAATCATCAAATTTGCACTAACACTCTTAACAAATTGTGCTTTTCTAACTGAGAAATAAATTATTGCATCTACCTTCACAAATCAAATTTCACTAACATAGTAATAAACAAATCAAATACAGAAATACTACCATAAACTACATCATATGCCATATATTTCATTGCTGTTGATAAAAATCAACATCATATATTTGCAAGTAACTTTACAAAAATCAGTCACCATTTCCATCATTTACCAAATATGACAAAATATCAAAGTAACTTCCCAAATTATTACATATCTCTCTACCTTCCCCCTAATAGACTATGACTACTAACTCCATTTAATTTCCAAACAATACCATATCTGGTTCGACTTCGCCTCGCCAGCCACCTTCACATACCCACCAAAACTCAACAATTAGAAAAATATATATATATGGTAAAAAAAAAAAAAAGAAAAGGAAATACACTCCTTAGTGTAAAATGTTTAAATATATATAATTTTTTATCTATGTATATGATGTAAATTAGCAGGGTCTGAACTCTGAAGTCCATCCAGTAATTTGATTTGATTGGATTGTATTCGATTTAAACCGGATCAACCCATTAAAATTCTATTTTAAGAATCGATTGTGACACATCAGCATGCCACATTAGCATAATCTCCAATCCAGGCGAACCTCATCGGCGGCAAGGCCCTGAACGTGGTGGCTGGGTTTCCGGAAAGTGACTATGTGGCTGCTGACCATGAACGCCGTCACGCGCTCCGAAACCCTAACATCCTCCATCTTCATCTCATGGAGTCTGGCTACATACTCCGGCACGTGCACCAGGTCCCACACAACCCCCATCCCACCAGGCTTCAATACCCTCACCATCTCTGCCACCGCTCTCATCCTCTCCGCCGCAGCCTCCGCCGTCTTCACACCGTGCTCCTTCCCGACCGTGTGCACAAACGCGCCAGACACCACCACGTCGAAGCAATTGTCCGGGAACGGCAGCCGCCGTGCGTCACCCTCCCGGCACGTGACGTACTCGGCGACGCCTTCCGCCACGGCGGCCCGTAGGGTGGCGAGTGTGGTCCGCCGATGGCGATCAATTCCGACTACGCGTCCGGAGCTGCCTTCTTTTTTGAGGCGGGAGGCGACGGCGTTGAGAAGGATACCGCGGCCGCAGCAGCCGAGGTCGAGTGCGAGGCGGACGGAGGACCAGTCAGATACGGCGGCGACGATGCGATGAGCCATCCGGTGGTGTAGTGGTAGGGCGGAATAAAAAAAGTTTGCAGCGGCGAAGAAGAGGCAGAGAGCGAGGAGTGCAGTGGCGGAGCCAGTTAGACCTGCGGCAAAGCGAGCCGAGCCACGTGGAACTGCGGCGGCGGAGAGAAGACGCTCGAATGAGACGCAGATTCGGTCGAAGTAGATGAGATACAGCACCGACATCACTGAGAAGAGGATCGCTTGGCATAATAATATGATTAAGGTTTGCCACTGCTCCATGCCGTAGATCGCGTAGATCTGCGCCCAATCTTTACCATTTCCTGTTGATTTTCCCATTCTTTTCGTCCTTGAGTTTTTTTTCTCTTTTTTTTTTTTTTTGAGCTCTTTCTGTTTTCACTTTTCAGCAAGCGGCTGAGTAGTGGAGTTTCTGCAATTCAAGAAGTACTGTGTGAGTATGTTTTGAAGAGGGAGTGAAAAGCAATTTAGCTTGGTGAGAAATTTTCTAGGAGAAAGAAAGAAGATAACAGTAAAATGCATTACTTACATTACACGAGAATTGCGAAAGGCTTTAGAGGAAGAAGAAGAAGAAGTGGAATCAGATCCAATTTTGTTGAAGTCATCATGTTCATGTTAGTGATTCTGATACACAGCTGTGGAACAATGATAGAGTTGACGAAGGCAATATCTCATGATTCTGCGTTTAACGCGCTTTGGTTCGTCGTTTAGCGTTTCCACAGTGTCAAAAAAGCGCGCAAATTTTGGGTAGTGCGGGGTGGGAGAGAACAAAACGGCAGCCTTGTTCTGCGTTTTGGTGACTTGCAGCGACAAGAGGCTTGCACGGATACCGAGGGAGAAAAACACAAATGAAAAGAAAATGCGACAAGAATGAGAAAAGAATTGGGGGGCCTTGTGTTGGTTGGATCATGGATGTATGGGTCAAGAAGGGTTTTATATAGTGTTGTACGGTGGTGGTAGTAGAGGTGGGAGAGAGAAAGAATGTAAAGAAGGGTACCTTCCGTTGATTTTTTGAGCCTTTCAATTGAATACTTCACTGGGTTCACCGGCTTCGGAAGTTGCCGGTGATTTTCTGATTTTGGTTTTTGGATATGATGCAGGAAAAGAGGTTTGGTCCCTGTTAATAAAAAGACTTTGGGAGAAAAAAAGAAGAAGAGAATTTTCAGATCATAATTGAGTTTTTTACATATACTTTCTAGATTTAAGAGAAGAAAAATAAAAGAAAGAATATAAAGAAGTTCAAAATAATTGAGACTTGATATTTGATCTGATTAGTAATTGTAAACCTAACAAGTAATTGATTCTAGAGTTTGACGTCTAAAATAAATTTTATTTATTACTTTTAAAATATTTAACATTTTTATCGATAGTCTTGTTTAAATGTTATGAGAATGTATTACTCCTATTTCTTAATTATGAAATATATTATAAAAAAAGTTAAAAATTATTAGAATTTATTATTCTTTTATTATTATTTTTAGTTATTAATTTAATTTTTTTAATTTAATAATCTAATAATATATTTTAACTCATATTTTTAAAAATAATATTATACATTTAAATTTTTTTGTTAACCAAATCTAGCCAAGTTAATCTAACATAACAAAAATAAATTATAATTAGTATTATTTTAAATCTTATTATTTAATTTAATTAGATTTAATTCATAAAAAAATTAAATGCGTAACATTATTCTATTTTTAAATATTAATAATTAATTAATAATAAAAAATAATAAATTATGATTGTACTCTAACATTCTTCATATATTATTTCTAAATTGTTATTTTCAAAACTAAAATGGTAAACATTAAAACAAACACTTTCCTAAAGTATTGAATTCATCAAAAACGAATAGTAGAAAAAATTTTACTAAATGAGACTAGTGTTTGAGTTAATTATGTATTATATTTTGGATATGATCAAAAGATTCACTCCTCCTTTTATTTATTTATTTTTCCCCTTTTTTTCATCATTTATTCACACAAAGTGTAAAGACAAAGATTGATAGTTAATTATAGACATATTGATACGTAATAATTAATGTCTAAATAATTTGCCTAAATAAAATATTTTTTTCTAAAATTATTCAAATGTTCTAATTATAATTGCATTTTTGTCTTGTTATAAATTTATATAATTCGCTAGAGCCTAAAACAAATTACCAAAATAATATAGCTAGTTTACTAAAGGTAGAAACGAACTATGAAAATATTCTACATGTGTAACACCCTACCATACAGAGTCTTATGCTTAAGTCATAATTCAGAGATGGCAAGGTATTACGACCTCTAAAACAAAAATTTAGTACGTATAGTATTATGAATGATTGATTATAACTAGGAGCCTTTGAAGAAAAAGGGGTAAACAAAAACCGTAACTCGAAAACGCAACACTCCGAATGATAACGTAACGAGCAAAGGATAAGCTAGCACAAGATCATATATATAAAGAGTGTCAAAAACAAGAATATCAAGACTCAAAATCCGGCTGCGAAGAGAACCGGTCCGAGCATGGCAATATATACATATGATAAAATAAGGAAACCCCAAAGGAAACCCAAAGGGACACAAATACAGAAAACCTATTCTCCAAAAATTCCCTCTAGAAGGAGTCATCACAGTTTGTATTATTTAATGGAGATAAAAGTATCTAAACAAGATATATAAACCAAAACAGAGTCCCGACAACAAAGGATCTTCGCTAATCCAGAAGTCTCCAGCATGCTTCAGCGAGAAACCTCACGTCCTGCATCTGAAAACCACAAAATCCGCATGGGTGAGAACCAGAGGTCCCCAGCACGGTAACAGCTTCCACATATATAATACATAATAATAGAGGAAAGCCGAAGGCAATCCTAGAACTTCCTCCAGATAATATCAAAGCTTATAAACAAGCTAAACCGTAAGTGGCAACTGACTAAAGATTCTTCAGTCTAACTAATACTTCCCTTTCCAATTCCTTTAGACCTCCCAACCACCAGCAGGAGTATAATATAGCAAACACAGTTATATCAGACAAGAGATTTACAAATAGGAACAGATAAGGCATTTAGGCAATTAGCAAGTAATATGCAGTCAAATAGGCAATCTCAAACAATTCATGTAGTATGCTTATGATGCATGCCTGTCCCTAGTGGCTGATGATATCATCTGTCGGTTATAGAGCCAACCCGACAAGTCCTGGTAGCTAACCATTGGACTGTCCATCTGTCGTGCATCCCCAACTCGAGTTATACTCATCATAAACTTGATCATAATCATGATCCATATCCATCACCCTCACTGGTGAATATTTATCCATCACCATCATTGGTGAATATTTACGGGGGCGAGCTCATCCGGGCCTTTCACAGTGCCCGGCCACACTTACGACATTGGGTTAACAGAGCTTCGAGTCTCAACCTGGAGCACATGGTGGCTAGCCATTGCTACTACCCAGGGAAACCCTCATCTCCAATGGTGGAAGTGCAAACATTCACAATTCAATCAACAGCATATATGCATTTATACTTGGCCATAAACATGGCTCCGCCGTAACACGGCAATAATCCAGCCATCCGGCTCACGGTTAAATCCATAACCAGCCAATTCATTAACAATTACGGCCTTTCGGCCCATGGCATAACAAGCACTTCCACCGCCATTCTCCGCATCTCACATAATCATCTTTGATCCTCAATGATCATTCATTTTTCCCTTGCTTCACTCGTAAGTTACCACATTCACTAGCCCTTTTTCTCATGCTAGGCATATCATAATGATTTAAGACATAAGTGGTGAGATCGGAGGCTTAGAAGTATGAAATTTGGCTTTTAAAACTCAAAAATCAACTTTGGGATGAAAACAGGGCCACGCGTACGCGCACTCCACGCGCACGCGTGGATGGCCTTAAAACTCATCGACGCGCAAGCGTCATACGCGCGAACGCGTGGGTTGAAAATTAGCCAAACGGCGCGCACGCGTCAGCCACGCATACGCGTGGGTACTCTTGCGCCCCAGGCACAAAACTGGCACAACTTTGGCACAACTCTCGGAAAAATGGCTGGGCATTGGGTGCAGCACATTCGGCGCGCCCGCGCACATCACGCGCATGCGTGGATGGCGCTTCCTGGAAGAACGGCGCGTACGCGCCAAGTGCGCCTACGCGCGGGGGGTCATTCTGCTAAAAATTTTCTAAGTTAAAAACTGCATAATTCAAATATTCAACCCCCAATCTTCCGACGGTCATAACTCTCTCATTTTAAATCATTTTTCACCCGTACTTCAAACGGCATGGACATCCCGGATCCAATTTCATTTCTAAACAGATTTGGCACAAATCAGAGATCTGTAGTCCAAGTTATGTCCCGTCAAAGTATGCCCAAAAACCATGTTTTCATTCAAAACCACAAAGTGCCATTTTCAAAACAAGCCACTTTCAACTCTTTTCAAAATCAATCAAAACATGCCAATTTCAACCCTTCTCTTTGAAATCATTCAAAATGTACCAAAATCAACAACAAGCCATCCTCAACTCACACATTGATATTTTACCAAAATTCCCAAAACCACATCCAACCATTTTAACACTTCTCTATCAAATGGCTAAAGGACAAACACAATATCACGTCATACATCCTTCCTCATCCCAATTTTCCAACAATGCCATTTCCAATCAACAATCACTATACATAATCAACATCATACTCACCATCAACATGGTACCACCCACCAATTCAACCTTAATCATCCATCAAGCATATATCACAACATGCATTTCTTATATATCACACAATCAAGGCATCAATATTCATAATCACATATATGAACACATCATATATCTCAACCATTCAACAACACCAACAATTCAATGCCTATCTTAGGGCCTCTAGCCTAAGTATTTCCTACCACATTACATATTAGATACGGGAAACCGAAACCATACCTTAGCCAATTTCCCAAGCTCAACCGGAGCACTTCCAAACCACTTGTCCACAAGCTCTCAAGGTATCAACACCTCCAAGAACAGATTTTATCACACAAAACCCTCTTCCAAGCTTTCCAAAATCACCAATCAAGCTCCAATATTCACATATACACAACCTAAGCCACAATCATCATACCCATACACAACATCTCAATGCCCAAACCTCATAGAACAACAAATTACACTAGGGTTGAGAATTTTACCACACCCAAGGTCCAAGGAGACAAAATTAACCTTCTCCTTCAAGAGAGTTGGGTCCTATAACATCAAAGAACCCAAAATCTCAACATTTTTACTCATGAAACTCGAAATCAAGGGCTGGAATTTCGAACAGTAAAATGTGGCTTACCTCAAGATTAATTGTATGGGTTTTGTAGAGCTCTCCGCGATGAACGCGTGGCTGCAAACGGAGCGGCAATCGGAGCTCTAGATCAAAAGTTATGGTGGTTTAAAGATCAAGTGAGAGATAGAACTTGAGAGAGTGTTCTTCCCTCCATGGCCTCTCTTTTTCAGCGTGTATTAGTGTTGTGTGAGGAGAGAGAGTGCTGAAAACTAGGGTTTTGGTTTAGTTATGTTGGGCCAAGGGCCCACTTTGGGTCCGGTTGGACCGGTTTGGCCCGTTCGGTCCAATCTTGGTCCGATTTCCATAAAATTGGTACCGAAATTCTCGTCTCAATTTCCTCTATCATATTAATCCATAAAAATAACATTTTTAGCTTTCTAGAATAAATTCTCATTTATGGGTTAATTAGCCGTTAATTAACCGGGTCTTACAACATGAAGCTAACTTATAAGAGGCTACAATGAACTAACTCGAGGATACAACACACGAGTAGTTCATTGTTGGTAGTTCATTGTCGGCAGCGGCGAATTACTTGGGAAAAGCAGAATTCATGGCTCATTAGTGAATTATGAACAAGCTTGTGATTCGTTTGAGGGAGCAACCATAAATGTATAAATATAGTTTAAACGTGGGTGTGTTGTAAAATGACCAAATACAATGTTTAATGATATAATTTTTTTAGTTTTTATACACCACAAAAAAAATTAAAAAATGCTCTATAGAGGAAATAAAATTCACTGATAAAGATCCAATGGTGTCTTTATCCTTCAATCAAGTAGTTTCATTGATCTGCAAACCTAACATATTATAGAAATTTAAAGTGTATGGTATCAAGCAAATGAAAAAATTAATTTATAAGATCCCAATTTCTATAGTGTTAGATTCTATAAAACATGATTCGTTTGTGATAGCAACTTAGCAAGTGACAAAAATTTGTAATTTTTATTTCACTGTCAAACTATTTTTTAGAGGTGAGAACTACTAAGTTGGTAAGAGCTTTGAGTTTAATGCTTGTGATTGCACTGGCCTAGAATTGATGGCATCTCCATCTTTTGCAACTAGCTTAAACAGTAACAATGAGAGTGCTTTTGATATGGGAGATAATTATTTTTTTGGAGAGCTTAGGATTGTAATGGCAGTTTCACATCATATGATCCTTATTTCTGCAGAGGGTAGACAACCAAATCCGATTGAAGAGGCAACGCAAGAGGATGAATCGGACGAGGAGTCTGTCATGATAGATAAGGATAATGACGATGATAAAAAGATTAGAGCACTCTAGCCATACAGCAGAGTCCATCAAATTTCGAAATTCCAACACTCACCGAACTTTTCGATTCTAAACTTGAAAATGATAGCATAACAAGGATTTTCAGACTTAGAATATGGATTTGAAGGCCAAGTATTGCACGATACAAACGCTCCAACTGAGTTTTAAATTGGGCAATCCTTCTAGGATAAAGTGAAAGTTGTGCTTAGTGTCAAGAATTATAGCATTCGTCGTGGAGTTGAGTACAGAATATTAAAAAAAGATTTAGACATATGACGACAAATATATTTGAGTTTGTTAATTCTGTCATAAACAAAGAATCTTCCAATCACTTCGTTGATCAAGTCCACTTATAGTAGGTTGGCAGAACTATTTGTTCTCAAGGTAGTAGATGAGGCACAATTGGAGATAGGCCACCAATTTTTTCATGTTCTAATAGAAGCCATAGAGCGCAACAGAAGGACACGAAATGCTTCATAGTGAACCTATACAATAAATCTAATTCTGAGTTTATTGTGCTTCATAATGACCTTGTATGATAGGTTTAACTACTCACTTGATTCATACAAAATATTATGATTCTTCCTAGTACTAATAATTCAAAATCTTTAAGAATTATTTCTATTAGACAAATTAATCATTATGCTATTTATTTAGTTATTCTAAGGTTAAATTGCTTTATTTTAGAAGAAAAAAGAATAAAAAAGAATATAACATTTCATTTTAATAAATTAAATTTAAAATTTATTTTTAGTATATTAAATAATAGGTAGTAGAAAAATAAATAATTAAATAAATATTTTACATATTACAACAAAATTAAACTCGAAAACTATTATCATTTTGTTTTGATTAAGTGCGGAGTTGGATTTCCGATATTTTTTCTCTAATTAATGCGAATAAATTTTTGTGGTTACTATTATATAGAATCTTCCTTTTGAAAACATGACATTTAATTCGGCGGTAAATTTAACATTATTATGGTGCTTAATTTCAGGATGTTACATTAGGAAAACATTTATTTTTATGCTTAATAATGGTAAGTAAGAGAATTTTGGGTGAAGTTTGCTCACTTCCTTGCAAAAAGTGTTACTCCTTTTGTGTTAGAGACATGATTATAAAGTAATACGTTACAAATACAAATTCAGCTCATAATTCAAGATGATTTTAGTGCATGAATTCTATTATTTTCACAAATTTATTTTTCTCGTTATAATCCATTTGTTTCAAAGTATAAGTCCTTTTTAGTATTTTTTTAGAAAAATAAAAATATTAATATATATAACCATAATTACGTTTAGATATATTAGATTTTTTTAATGTATCTAAAAATATAGTAAAAGTAATTTATATTTTGAAATGGAGATCCTAATAAAAGTGATAATTATTCATATGAAGATTCTTAGGTAAAGATGAAGTTGAAAATTATCAAATAACTTGACTAAATTACTTGAAATAACGCATGTCTACATCTCAATTATCATTTTTATAAAAAGACATTTTCATTTGATTTTTTTTTTACCAAAGATAGAGAGATATCTTCATTTGATTAGCAACCTAGAAAATAAAAAATACGAAAAGAAGATTAGACCGTTGTTTGAGCAATCTAAAATTCTCTAACTTGTTCCCTAATATTGTCATTAGATATTTATCCAAACTGAAATATGATCATCTACTTATTTTGTTGGATTTTCAGGCTAACTCCGAGGATAATAAGAACATACCCTTTAGATTTTTAGCGTCATGGGTCTTGCACCATGAATATGGGGCATGGTTAGAAGCTGTTTGGATAATAAAAGCAGCTTATTTAAAATATTGCCAGATTTATTAAAACGATAAAAGTATAGAACAAAGGTCTTTGGACATATTTTTAGAAAGAAGCAAAAGATCATTTTTAGACTTGAAGGGATTAATAAGAGATTGTCCTTTGCCTACAATTTTTTTTTAGATAAACTTCAAAAAAATCTTTATAAGGGATAAGAAGCTTTTGCTATCCAAGAGGAAAGTTATTGACAATAGATGTCTAGATGTAATCTGATCAATTTTAAAGATGAAAATACAAAATATTTTTATTAAAAGGCGAATGGGAGAAGAAGAAGAAATAGAGTCACCTCCCTTAAAAATAAAGAAGGGTTATGGGTTGAGGATGTAAATCAGCTAAAAGCTTGGGGTGTTGACTGTTATAAGTCCTTTTATTTTAGTGATAGAAATTTGAGTATGTTCCCTGTTAGAAAAAATTTTATGAAACTTATGAACCTGGACTATAAAGACAAAGCTAGAGAGGTATCACCCAAAGAGATAGTCTTCAGTATGGGAAGCTGGAAGACACCAAGAAGTGACAGGCTCCCTATAAAACTTTACCGACAGTCCTGGGGCATTGTGTTAAAATCCTTGATTGGTTGGGTGAACTTGATTTTCAAGGACCCGAGCAATAATGTCATGGTAAACTAAACCTTTATAGGTATCATTCTTAAAATTTTCTCCTAAAGAATTTTGGACATTTTAGGCCTATTAGCCTCCGTAATATCAGTTATAAAATTGTTACTGCTTCTAGATTGAAGGCTTACATGCCTATTTTGATCTTGAATGCTCAAGCTAGTTTTATTCTAAGGAGGGTTAGTGCTGATAATATTCGTGTGGTACAAAAGATTATCCATACTATGAGACACAAAGATCATAGCAAGGGGCTCATGGTAATAAAAATAGATATTAAAAAATCCTATGACAAACTTAATTGGACTTTCATGATAAATACGTTAAGAGATGCAGGTATTCTCAATAACATTATAAACATCATCGCTCACTACATCTTAACACCTTTCATACACCTCCTGTGGGACGAGTCACCTTTTGATAATTTTTTTCCTACAAAAAAGTTTGACAAAAAGGTCCTTATTCTCCTATCTTTTTGTTTTATGCATAGAAAGGCTTTTTCAACTTATTTATAAATTTGATTATGAAAAGAAATGGGAACTTATAACCCCCTCTAGAAATGGACCTAAGATTTCTCATCTCTAGTTTGTAGATGATATAGTTCTTTTTGCAAGAGCTAGTGGGAAGCAGATTCAAGTCATTAAAGAGGCTTTAAATCTTTTTTGTGAAAGCTTAGGTCAAAAATCAACCTTAGCAAATTGTGCGCATTCTTTTTTAAGAATGTAAACCGTACGATTAGACAGCAGTTAAATCAAGAATTGGGTATAGCACTAATAGCAAACTTAGAAAGATATTTGGAAGTCTCCCTCATTCATGAAAGATGTGAAAAACATCATTTCTAGTTTATTATTGACAGAATTTAGGAAAAACTGTCAAGTTAGAACAAAAAATCTTTTCTATCATTTCTAGTTACTGCATGCAAACTATGAAAATATTCACTATAGTTTGTAATAAAATTTTTAAATTGTGCAGGAATTTCTTGTGGAAAAACAAAAAAGAAGAAAGAAAGATTCACCTTCTAAGTTGAGACAAGATTTGTAAAGCTAAAACAGAGGGTGGGTTAGACCTTCATCAAGTCCAAGACTCTAATTAGCTTTTCTTTATGAAATTTTCTTGGAACCTTATCCATAATATAGGGATCCTTGGGTTCAAGCGATGAGAACCAAGTATAATTGTAGCGATAGTACCATTCCTAAGGTGCGGATTAAGGCTAGCAATTTTAATGTTTGGAATGGTGTAGCTAGAATTTGGAATAAATTTTAAAATAACCTAATTTGGAGAATAGAATATTATAAGAATATCTCCTTTTGAGATGACCACTAGGTGTCAGAAATCCTGAAGTTGAAAGAGGCAACAATCAATGAGATTAAAAATGACACTTTGGACAAGAAAATAGAAAATTATGCTATCGGAATGGGAACTAAAAGTGGGAGATTAATGGCCACGTACTTCTTGAAGAAGTGGTGGACCACACATTAAGATAATTAAGGCCCCGAGTGAGAATCTGAGTGCAAATTGTATCAGTTGGCTTGCCAGAACCTAATGGTACTTTCACAATCAAATCTGCCAATAATGCTTATGTTAGAAATACGGAAGATGTAAATACATGTTTCAAAGACATTTGGAAACTCAAACTTCCACAAAGACTCAGAACCTTTGCTTGGCTTCTTCTACATAATACTTTACTATCATATTCAAAGAGACAGAAAAAATGACTCAGAATCTGCTAATTGCTCCAGATGCCCTAATCAAAAAGAGACTTTACTTCATGTTCTTCATAATTTCCCCTATATCCAAAGCATGTAGATGAGTAGTGTCGACAACAGCTGCCATAAATATTTCTTTAATCAGAATCCACAACTTTGGTTAAGGTCCAACTTCTCTGTGGCTACTCGAATAATAAATGGGATCTCATGGCCCATTAATTTCGTTACTACCTGAACACTGCGTGGACAAATAAAAATGAGCTCATTTTTAACTAAGGAGAAATTCCAAGCCCCACATCCCACAGATAATTATCAATTTGGCAAGGAATTATAAAGAAATTATCACATTGACAGAGCAGAGTAAAAGAGCGCTTAGTCCCAATAGGACAGAGAGCATTAGTTGAAAAAATCCCAAGAAAGGTAATTACAAGTTCAACATGGATGGATATGTGTTTATAACCACTGGTACCGAAGCTTGTGGAGGTCTCATCCGTGACTCTTCGAGGAGAACGGTGGAGGATTTAGTGATAAACATCGGTCAAACCTCCATAACCATGGCTAAGCTAAGCTTTGGAAAATTTATTGGACCTCAAGCTTGCTATAGAAATAGGTATCAATAAGCTGGCAAAAAAACTAATTTAGCTTGCACAATCCAACTTGTGAAAAGAAGACAAACCTATCTTCATACTAACACAACCTTGTTGAAAGCGATTAAAGAGCTCATGGCAGGACCGACTAACTATAACATATCCCACATCTATAGAGAGGCCAATTTCATAGCAGATTCTTTGACGAAAAGAGTTCAGGAGATTGATCATGTGTTCACTTCTTCAAAGCTCCACCTCTATTTCTAGTCCCCAGCGTGGATGCTGATAGGATAGGGATAATGTTCTCTAGGTGTTTCGATTCTTATTTTGTTTTTTGTTCCTCTAGGTCTTTAGTCCCTTTGATAATAATAATAATAAAAATTTCAACTCCGCTAAGGAGACAATGGAGAATCTTTACAATGTATACAATGGGCTCGTTGTTTAGCCCAATATGAATAATTAGTAAAAATTAGCCCACAAGTCGCCCTAAATTCAAAAAATTACAATTAAATTATTTCACAAAACCAACCATCCAACCTTAATTACAACCCCCTTTTTCACCCCCAAATCCTCCTTCCTTCATAACAGCACCCACCCACCGCCTTCTCTATCGAAAATCCAACCCTCATCGGAGTGCAGCTTCAACCTCAGTCAACCCGCCTCTTTTGGATGCGTGTCTTTGTCGCCGACACCCACCTTTCTTCCCTCACGTCCGCATTTTTCCCATCACAGGTCTCCATCTCATCCGCTGGCATCGTAGGTCGAGGCCGGCATCGTCGTTCTGGTCGCGCCTTCTGGTGAGTGGCTTGCCGCTCTCTCCTACGACGGCACCCATCCTGGTGGTCCCGTCCTCCCTCTGCCGCCATAGCACCGCAGATCATCACCGTGGTTTACGTTGAACAGCTCGGGCTTTGTTGCTGCTATGGCACCCACCCCCTACTGATAAGGTTGGTTAATGAATATGTTTACCTGATGAATTTGATCTTGCTTGTAACTCGATGTTCATGTAGAATTTTTTGCTGAGTTTGTTGATGTTGTTTTCGTAATTAAGAACACCATGGTAGGGATTCGAATTTTTTGGGAACGTATTAACCAAGTTGATGCTGTTGATGGTTGCATTGGTGTTGATTTAAGCGCGGAAAATTTTGTGGATGCTCGATTTAGTAATTACAGTAGTTCTAGCTCACTGTGTTGTCGTTTGCATGCAATGTCACTTAAATTTGTTGAATATAGTTGACCTTTAGTTGACATGAGACGGATGGTTACTTTTAGAATTATCCGGATGGTTGATTTTCAATCAAGTGATTTGTATTTGTGTTGCTTTTTTTTTTAGCTTGTTTGAATCATGTAAATTTTGTTAGTTATGATTTTGTTGGTGAGATATAGAAGTTAACTCAATTTGTGCAGGTGTATACTTCCAACCTTGAATATCCTATAGAGACATGGTTAGGAATGGTTAGTAATGTAATGATTTGTGATGACTTTTAATCAATTGTATTTTTTTTAAGTTTACCAAGGTAAGTATATGGCTCTTCTTATTTTAATTGGTGATAACTCATTTATTAAGCTAACGTCCTTGTATTACTTGCAGAAGTAAATAGCTTATATTGATTTGGTTTGATTAATATCATGATTTTTATATGCTTGTTTCTTATCTATATGGTTGTTCTGGTTTGCGCTATTCTGACTTTCTTAATTCTTTCCTTACTTCAAGTTCATATTTGTTTTATTGTTCAGTTTTATTTCTTGTTCATATATATTTTTTTTAAATAAAAGTTGTGCAGATTGGTCTTTGAGTCCTTTTGAAGCTTCTATTAAGTTAAATTATGTACGTGTGTTTCTTATATTGAGTTACGAACTCGTAATTTTTTTATGAACCACACAATTGTAGGAGTCTTCTAGGTGTTTGTGGTGGCTTACAAGTGCTGATGGTCGACTATAACGCATTGTGCTTTCTTGATATCTTGATGCGCCCCTATTTGAGCTGATTTAATTAGTTCACATAAGACGGATGGTTACTTAAACATGTATCCGGATGATTGTTTTGAACTCAAATAATCAGTTTTTTTTTTTTCATTTTTTTTAGCTTTTTTCAATCATGTTTTTTCTGTTTACTTTCTAATAGCCATTGCGCAGATTGGTTTTTTGTGTCCTTTTAAAGCAACAATTAAGTTAGCCTATGTATATGTCTTTCTTAGATTGGGTTATGAACTTGTAATTTTTTCACGACTCACGAGAATGTAAGAGTCTTGTTGGTGTTTGTAGTGGACAACAAGTGTTGATGGTCGATTGTAACACATTGTGCGCTTGTTGATATTGTGGTGTGCCCCTAATTGAGCTGATTTAATTAGTTGACATAAGTCCGATGGTTACTTAAACATGTATCTGGATGGTTGATTTGCAATTAAGTTTTTGGGTTTTTTGTTGCAATTTTTTTAACTTCTTTGAATCATGTTTTAAAGCAAGAATGTCAATGATAGTCATTTGGTTAGATTTTAAAGCAATAACAAACAATTTATTAAGACAAATTCAAGTAGCATTAGACCATTAGTAATAGAATTTTGTTACACATGATATCTTTTAGTCCTTTGAGTCTTTTTGGTTTTGCCTAGTAACTTTGGATTGGGTCAAACTCAACAATGGTAACGTTTATAAGGATTAAATGTCATGATATGTTGTTGTGCTTTACATGGTTATAAACTGAACAGATTCTTGCATTAGATTGTGAATAACCTAATGCTTTATTCACTGTTAACAATGTTCCAACCGACCAGAATTTTACAGTCCAGAAGAAAATTCAAATGGATAAAAAGGTAATACACTATTCACGACATGAAACAAACGTGTTTGGAATTGCTTATAACGTGATGTTTATTTTTTTTCCGACAGAAATTAGTTGAGATGCGTTGTTACAGGAGCAATTTGTTTTCCCACTTGGAACAACATAATGAGAAAGCGAAGTTGGCCAAGATCGTTGATACAACGTGCTGAAGAATTACCACATGCAAAAAATGTCAACAGGAGAAAAAAGTAGCATAATTAATCTTATGTATAAGATTAGAATTGCATGTTGAACTTATTTACTGGTTGGAGTCTTGAGAATTTGTTTATGAGACTTGATGAGGACTAACATGTGGTTGCTCATTTATTTTCTGAACTTGGATGAATATGTTGGTAGAATATCTTTCAAGCATGACTTACTTATGAGTTATCAAAGTGACCATCTATTTAGTGTATGAAAGTAACCATCCGCATCCATATTAAATTGACCATCTAGTATATTATGTCTATATACAGGAATTTTTTTTTCTTCCTAGAAAATGCAATGACTTGATAGTGTTAAAATTATGATCACTGTTCTTTTTCCGAAATTTCGTGATTCCTTTGGAATACCTACTAAAGTTAACATGGGTAGAAGACCTGAGAAACAACCATCTACGTAAATAGTAACAACAAACATCTTGTTACGTATCGACATGAACATCCAATGTATGTGAGTAAAAATAACCATCCAATTGTAAGAATAACCATCCAATCACTGACTAAAATGACCATCTACATACCTGATGATCGATATATATATATATATATGAAATTGTAAGAAATTTAATAACCATACTCGTAAGAAAAAGAATAACCATCCAACATCATAGTGAAATAAGCATCTGAATTACTCTCCATTAGACTAGTACATTGAACTTAATCAAGTATAATTACTTGCAACAACTACAAACAAACTTGAAACCCATATACATGAAACTGAACCCACTCAATCCGTATAACAAAAGCAACACATCTAGCATTTGCATGTAGGAAAAATAATATTTTCAAAAATACTAGCTAATACAGGAATAACAATCGAAAACTCTATATATTCATCTGAATAAAAAATTAACATACTCGAACCTATGTCCAACACAAACTAACTATTGCCAAAGGAGCTTAACAAAGACATGAACCCACTGAATCATTGTGACTCATTCCGGCCAATGGGAGCATCCAATCCTATATTTCCATATGCCTCCAAACAAACACCCTGCAGAACCACACAGAAATATGACAACAATTCACTACCTGCATATTAATATACTAACTAACCTTTCAAGGTTAAATAATTAAACACAAATATATACCGGGGCGACATTCTTCTTCTGCCTCCACGCAGATTTTTTGAAGGACTTCTCCAGGGCGGAAACAATAGTCCTAATAATAATAATACTAATAACTAATTTTGTTATTTAATAGAATATACTAATAAGTTTTTAGCGAGGCTATGGCCCTCATGAATAGGAACATCGTTGATTGCTCGTTGAAGGGCAAGGTGTCCAATGAAGCTAAATCTTAGGCTTATACATGCAAGGTAAATTTGATTAAACAAATACATACATAAATACATGTACGGGATTACAAATTCTAAAGAGTTTCAAACAACATCAAATATATATAACATGATTCATTATTATCTTGAATGCATCGAAAATTATTATCTTGAATCTAGTTAACCGATTGATATAAAATAGAACACTCCACTTGCACTAAGAATAATCATCTAATTCATAACAAAATAACCATCCGTTGACGATGCATCAACATACATTGCTAACCTTATTAGCTTGCTCACCCTTCACGTCGCAAGGGTTGAAAAGATTGTCGGTTGCATGCGTGGAATTGTCGTCAGTGACTGAAGATGGAACATGACATAGCGGTTCCACCAAATTGCACTCCATTTACGTGTGTGCTTGCTATGGGTGATGGACGTATGAAAACGTCACACTTGTATGTCCCTTATATGTTACGGATGAAGACGTCGGAGGGTGAAACGTCGTCGGTTGGGGGAGGGGCTTTTCCGACTGGCACGTTCAGGGCTATGCGAACGACATAACCTACGCGACAGTGCTGCTCGGACGTTCGCAGTGCGCACGGCGGCGTCTTCCAAAGCTATGGGCGATGGCGGCTGCTGTGGGTGGCGGCGCGGTACCGGTGAGAGAGGATGAGACTGGGCGAAAAGCAATTCTGTTCACATGAAGGAGAGGGAGGCAGTTTTACAGTGTTCACTGTTTTAAATCCTTATTTGCGTTGTATTTCAAATTGAAAATAAATAATAATTAATTAATTAATTTAATTATCATTTGATATTAATTACAAAAATATCTCCATTGTACACATTATATACTAATTAGATTGACTTCTCATACTTTCTCTAAAAAATTTTATGTAGGTAGCTATCTAAAAGAATTCAATAAATTTACTAGAGTGTCTTTTATACATTCATTATTATAAATAAAAATGGATTAATGAATCCAAAGATATTTTAAAAAATATATAATTCTTTAAGATTTTGAAAAATAAAAAATTGTTTTATCTCTAGATATTTTAAAATTAAATTTATAGTTAGGTAATATTACAAGATTTTTTCTTTAAGATAAAAATTGAGATCTCTCAAGAAAGTAATAAATTATTTTTTTGATTCTAATGTTAATAGGATAAATTATCAAAATATAATGAAAATCACAAAAAAGAAAAATAGTTCCCAAACAATCACAGCTTAATCATTGTATACATAAAAGAAAAATAATTTGTACATCAAAAAATATATTATGTGTATATAAAAAATAATTATTAAATTAATTATTATATATATATATATATATATATATATATATTATTTTACAAATATTTAATATATATTTTATATTTTAATATATTTTATATAAATAATTAATTTGATAGTAATTTTTAATATATATACACATAATGTTTAATTACATTTAGGTTGGAAACCGACATTTTACTTAGCTTGTTATATACTTGTATATACATTACTTGGGTTCACTTTTTTTCTTTTCCTTTTTTCCATTTTAGCCATGTCGTACCATGTGAGAATATAAAACACAAGGGTAAAGTCGAAGGTGTTATCCGGATAGCAAATCTGCCACGGATAGGGATATGGTGATTTCTTCCTAAATTGGAAATGATTGAGATATTTGTAATTTAAAGTAAGTTGACGTTAGGGGTACAAATATTTTTGTGGCCAAGTATAATAAAGGTAGCACAAGCTAAAAAAAAAAAAAAATCTTATGCATATGTATGTATCACATGCTTTTCTTTTTCCGTGTTTTTTTTAACACATAAAATTTTATTAAAGAATATATATATATATATGATATAAAAGTTATTGTACATAATACAAAAATCTTTACACACAGTACAAATTCATCAATACGACAAAAAAAATTGTATATAATATAAAAAATTGTCATAAAAATTTGTTATTAACGTATTTTGTTGGTTGAGTAAGTCAATGTTCTGAATATGTGATTATTCAAAAAATTTTGTATTATGAACAAAAATTTGTATGTTGTATACCAAAATTTTTATTCTCTACTTATTTTGTTAGTTAGGTGTTAATGTTTTATATATGTAATTCTTCAAAACTTTCTATGCTATATATATATTAAAATTTTTATATTGTGCACATAATTTTTTATATTGTATATCCAAATTTTTGTGTTATCCATATTTTGTTGTTTGGGTGTTAATGTTGTGGTAATGTGGTTTTTTAAAAAATATTTTATATTGTGCACTCAAATTTATGTGTATATCTCAAAATTTTTGTGTTATGTATCAAAATTTTTATAATATGTATATTTTGTTAGTTTAGTGTCAATATTTTGAACATGTAGTCTTTAAAATTTTTTGTATTATATATAAAAATTTTTGTATTATATACTAATATTTTTATACTGTACATCAAAATTTATGTGTTAAATAATTTTATTGAATATATAAAAAAAAAGAAGAAGAAGACAATAAAACTAATAATAATAAAAGATGATGACGAGAAAAAAAAAGATGGCGACAATAATAATATTATTAAAAAAAAAGCATTCAGAAGAAGAAACGAAAAAAAAAAAAAGATAAGACGACGACATTAAAAAAGAATGTATATATCTTACTTAATTGAACATAATTAAAAAATTGAAAAAATATTCGACCTGCCTAATTTTATTATTTAAAGTGCAGTACTTCCTCATAATGTTCATTTAATTTTACAATCTATTCATTCTAAATATTCAGAAGTCTAACAACTACTTTTAAACTCCCATTTATATGTAATAAAATGGAGTTTAAAATTATATAACTACTTTTTTGTGCTTTTAGTTTATCATATTGATTTGCTGTAAAGATTGGTAAGTGGGATGCTTCCTACTCATAATTGAGTAAAGTAATTTAGGGGGGAAAATACATAAGACACAATTTATATTGATGATTAAATGAATGGGGAAAAAAAAAAGTAATAGCAACCATCCATTCATGCTCTCAAAAGATATTGTAATATCATCAACCTTTAAATAAATTGAAGAGACATTCTATATCATCCAATTAACTACTCTCATAGTTCATAATTTTTGACAAATATTTTAGTTAGATACTTTTTATTGTATATAACTAAATATTTCAGACTTAGTTATTAATTAGCTTCAGTCATCATTTTTATAAGACCTTGGATTATTTTGATTCGTCTCTATGTATTATTCTTGATCATGTTGTCACATGTATTCAAAGTTGAGTGACAAGTTTTATAATTCTCATAGAAATTGTGTTAATTAATCTAAACCAAAATCATAATGTCTTTCAATTTATCATGGCAAAGTTCCCCAACTTTCATGACATATTGTGATTTGCTTCAAAATCAAACTAAGTAATCAATACGTAACCCACTTTAAATATTTTTTTTTTCTTTCGCTCAAATGATCTTAGTGACAAAGATAGATAGATACCTGATAGTGTCCTTCATTCAAATCTTCGCAGTTACCACTTCCTCCTTTACTTATTCTCTCTCTCTTTCTTTTTTTTTTTTTTTTTTTTTGCCATATGAATATTGTGATATATAATAACTCAAAGTAGAAACACAATAAGTTGTGCCCGTACCTTGTGCCCTAGACAATTGGTAACGAAATAGTAAATACCACCATAAGTACTTTTTCTTGGTACAACATGAATGAGACAATTTTGCATTGAATACTCAATTCAATTCAATGAGGGAGTGCATTACACTTTTTTTTCTACATTCATTTCAAATCAAAATAGTACTATCTTTGGGGCCCCCATAAATAAATAAAAAAAATAATTACACAAATAAATTCCTGCAAATTTTAAAAGCGAATATTTTAGTTTTAAAAAAAATTAATACACAAAAATATTTTAAAGATTTTATCCGGGCGGATCAATTAGTTCCTAGTCTATTTTCTAGCAAAATAATTATTCAAATCAGTCTCCAAGAACTTTAAAAGCGGATATTTTAATTTCTAAAAAAAATAAATACACAGGTCAATTTTCAACGTTTTTTTTATCAGATAATGGGTTAATAGTCAAGTTTATCCCTGAAAGATCACTCATTCTTTAAATTAGTCCTCAAATGATATTTTTAGTCATATTAGTCTTTGAAAGATAAAACATAAGTCAAATTGGTCCTTTCATTAGTTAGATGATGATGTGTCACGTTAAGTGCCACATGTCACTAGATGATTGGTTGACGTGTCAAGTCAGTGACACCTAGCACGCCACATGTCAAGTGACATGTAAAAAAATTATTTATAATCAAAATAGTTCCTGAAAGTTCAAATGTAAGTCATTTTCATCCCTAAAATTTTAAAAATTAATCAAAGTAGTCCTTATATAATTTTTTTATTTTTTTTATAATATTAAATTTAAAATATTTTTTTATAGTACTAATTTTAATATTATTTTTAAACGTTAATAAACAATATTTTTTACATAAAATAATAAAAATAATTAAATTATTATAAAATTATTTTGTTATTTGTATTTTAAAATTTTACCTTTTCAAATTGTAATTTTTTATAGTGAAATTTTTTTATTTAAACAAATTTATCAAATTATTGTTGATTATATATTTAAAAATTTAATATTTTAAATCTCACTAAATAATATAGTAGTTATTTTAAATATTTTAATCTTTTATTTAACAAATAAGTGATCCCACAAATCGATTTTTCAATTATTGAGTTCTATCATATAAATTAAACAATAATACAAATTATAATTTTAAAAAATTTAAAAGATTTAAATTTTAAAATAACTACTATATTATTTAGTGAGATTTAAAATATTAAATTTTTAAATATATAATCAACAATAATTTGATAAATTCGTTTAAATAAAAAAATTTTACTATAAAAAAGTTACATTTTAAAAAGGTAAAATTTTAAAATACAAATGACAAAATAACTTTAATTATTTTTATTTTTTATGTAAAGAGAATTTTGTTTATTAAGGTCTAAAAATAATATTAAAATTAGTATAATCAAAAAATATTTTAAACTTAATATTAGGAAGAAAAAATTAAAAAAAAAATTATATAAGGACTAATTTGATTAATTTTTTAAATTTTAGGGATAAAAATGACTTACATTTGAATTTTTAGGGATTATTTTGATTATAAATAATTTTTTTACATGTCAAGTAGCATGTGACCTAACACGTCAACCAATTATTTGGTGATACGTGACACTTAATGTGACATGTCATCATGCTACGTGACACTTAACGTAACACGTCATCATCTAACTAACGGAAGAACCAATTTGGCTTACGTTTTATCTTTCAAGGACTAATATGACTAAAAAAATAATTTGAGGACTAATTTAAAAAATGAGTGATCTTTTAGGGACGAATTTGACTATTAATTCTAAAAATAATACACAAAAAAAAATAAATTTGAAGAACAATTAAAAAAACCAATAATAAATAATCAACTAATATATTTTGGATATGTAATTTTTCAATTATTTTCAATGTGAAAATAATTTTAAAATGTATAAATTTTTTGAGAATTATTGATTAATTTTTATTGTTCTATACAAATCGTAAAGTTGACAAAATAGAATATATATATTTCTTTAATAAGTAAAAGAAAACAATTGAAGTCAAAGCCTGAGTTTAGAGGTCTTTTGTTTATTTTAGTAGCTAGTATAGACTTTTGCCTGTGTATGCATGTGAACATTTGAAAAAGTAAAAGGCACCGTCGTCAATACAAAATCAACAGAAGTGTTTGAAAACATATATAGTGCACAACTAATAATCAATAATTCAATAGGAAAAATGAGTAATTTCATAATTATTACAGAGAATATCATACAGTAGATATGGGTAACACACAAACCTTGATTTCTAAATAAAAATGACGGGACGTTTCATAGACTGAGTTGTTAGATTTATAAAATGAAATAATAAATGGTTTTTTTCTTGTTTGAGACAATTGTCTAATTATGAATAACCATGTTATTGTTATTTTTTTTAATAAAAGTAGAAAGATTTGAACCCACAATTTTTAAATAAATATAAAAAAATTATACTATTTGACTTATAATTTATTGGCGAATAACCATGTTATTATTAGAAGTGTTTATTCTGATAATAAATATCTCGAAAATTATATGATAGATAAAGATATAATTGGATTTATTTCTGGTAGGAAAAAATATAATATATCTATAATAAACTAATACATACTATAAATATTTTACATACATAACATTATACTAATATTAATGTCACTAAAAGTATATGTATAAAGTGTAAACAATCTTACTTAACCAACGAATTATAATTCAAATGACATCTCATATTTATTTAGAAGTTGCGAATTTGAATCTTACTTTTAATTTAAAAAAAAAAAACACACTACAAGAAAAACACCCATTCAGGTACATTTGAAAAGTGTAGCCAAAAATGAAAAAAAATGATGCCTTAGGCTACGGCTATGCTTTTTGGGCTACGGCTACGCTTTTTGGGGTGATTCTTATTCGGCCGTTGCTTATTCTCAAAGGCTACGCTTTTCTGCACCAAGGGCTACGCTTTTAGCGTTTGGGAATAGGATACGCTTTTCAAGTGATGCTGTCCAGGACCAAAGGCTACGCTTTTCAGCTTCCATTTTTACTAGAATAGGCTACGCTTTTCAGTGCTACTGCATCACTTGTAAAGCATAGCCACATTGTATACCTTGGCTACCGTTTATAAGTGTAGCCTTAGGTCCTACTTTTTTTTTTTTGTATACCATAGCTACTGTATATAAGTGTAGCCTTAGGTCTCTTATTTTTTTTTATTTTCTATATATATATATTAATAATTTTTTTCTAAAACCTAATATTTAATAATATAATTATATATATAATCCTATATTTTTAATTAAATTAGTGAAATATTATAAAATAAAAATAAATACATAATAATACTATGTAATATTCTTTAAATAATAAAAATTATCCTTAAACAAGATTTAGATTTCCATAATAAATTAGTAGCCATAAAATCTTCTATTTGAAAATAATACAAATTATTTCTCTAAAAATAAATTAGCTCAAGAAAGTATCCTGAAACGACTAAAACGGATCATCAAGGCCACATTTAGTATGTAATTTCTCATTGTGTAACTGAATGCCTTCCTTTATTTAAACCTAGGAATTCTAATGATGCGCCATCTTCCAATCTAATTGGTTATTACAACAGTTGACAAATTGCAATGAGCCACGAAAATACCGCAGCATATATAATCCACATGCAACAAAAATAATTAACATGAAATCAGTAAACTACTCTAGACAAATGAATAATAGTCCCCATTAGTATTTGATTTTTGTTTATTAGAACATTACCATTTACCACTATAAAGTAAACTGTGCTGATTAAGAAAGCAACAATCATTCACATACAGATCCAAGAATCAAGCAGCTGACTGGTCAATAAATACATTATGTAGCCTAACTTATTTGAGAATAAGCATACTCAATGGAAAGGTTTCTGCCATTTAATCACCAAATACAGCTAAAATCAATATCTAACTATTCTAACCCTTACCTCTTTGTTGATCAAATACACAAGACTTGTCCCTGTTTTTCTCTTGAGCCCAAACCTTAACCGTTTCAAGAACCAGAATTTTGGTTACATTTTATAAGGCCATTCGACCAAATTAAACACAGAGGAGAGAAAATCACTCATCTCTCTTTGCTTGTGGTGGTAGGTGTGTTAACAGAAATTGAATAAACTGAAAAAAATGGAGCAAGAGAATTATTAGAATTTTGAATTAGAGGAGAAAAGAAAGAAGATGAAGTCGCTGTCCTCACCTAGCAAAGAAACTTGAAGAACAGTTGGATGAGTGGAATGCAGCTCCCTCTTAAGCTTCAATCAGCTCCCTCCTTGGCCATCATTCTCTTTCTCTTGGTGCTATGGTTGATGAAGAGCCAAAAACTTGAAGAACGCTCCTGTTTTTGCTCCCTGGTGCTTTGGCTATTCTTCTGTTCCTTGCCCTCTCTCTACTGTCTGTGAATTCATGAGGGAGACAGATAGAGACAGACAGAGAATGGCCCTCCATTCCTCCTCTGATTTCTAAACGTGAAACCCTGTTGACCCTGCCATTCAATATTCACTCTTCCTCAAAGCTTTCTGCTTTCTCACGCTGAAATTGCACGCAAGCCGTTTATTATTTATAATAATAATGATGGAACCCCATTTGGATAAATAATCTGGGAAATTAGGGCAATCACTTGATAAAATTTGACTTCACTAGTTCACTAGTTCACCATCTACACCCACATTTAGATCCTTATGCAACTCGCCTGATTAGTACGACCATTGCTACACTTATGAACAATACTTATCTTCAAGAAATGGAAAAGAGCTGCAATAAGGGACTGAACCGACCACTTACAATTTAGAAACATGCAAGATTACAGCTCTTGAATCAAATTCCTTCCTATCAAGTTCTACAGTGATCAGAATTTGAAACTAATCGACACTAACTTCTGAAACTAAAATAACTGTTATAACATATGCTAGTCTAATAGATATAGTGCAGCAAATTGTCAAAATCTGAAACAAACTAACTTCTGATTTCTAACTAACCTGACAGTTACAACAAATCAACCAACTCACAAATTATCCAACCCAAAGCAAACTGAAAGTACCTCCTGATTGTCACCCTTAAGATCTGAATGTGGCTCAGCAATACTACAAGCAATTCCTCTCTTCCCTCTTTATTCCCTCTATGAGTGACTTGTTGAGTCCCTAATAAACAAGAAGACAATCAGAAACTATTCAGATTGGAGTCCACCACTTAGGCCTTTAGAACCCCATCCTCCAACCCTTGTATCAATGGCATCTTGGAGTCCCATTTCCCTCAGTGTTATATTAGCTTGTTCCTTCTTCTCAGAAGTGGACATGGAATCTGGAAACTGGAGCTGAGCTGAGTAGTATAAAGTTTCCCCAGCGGTCAAAGTTGACAGCATAGCATCATCTTGTGTTACATATCCCTGAAAGAAAAATAATATTTATTAAGAATGTGTATTTGTATTTCAACATATATTTTATATGATCGTTAATAATAAAATAATAACCTGATAAGGCATCAAGAAGTGTGGATTTGCCACAGCCAGAAGGACCCATTATGGCCAAAAGCTTCCCCGGTTGAGCATAACCGGTGAGACCCTGCAGAATTGGTTTCCTTTTGTTTCCATCTGCAACAGTAACCCACAAATTCTGCCATGTCACTGTTACGTCTTCCTTTTCTTCTTCCTAATAATCAATACTATTCATATTTAGAATAAATATGTCATCACTCTCTGTTATTCAGATTCGCAACACCAACAGGAGCAATTATAAGTTACACAATTATAAGTTACACAACAACAACACCAACAATTAAATCATAATAACACAATAAAAACAAAAAAAAAATAATAACAGACATATCAGAATTCGAACTCAGATGAGGGCCAGAACTCAAACCGAGTTGAGGGAGAGGGAGCAGTGGAGCACATGCGATGAAATTGGAACAGACAACAGCGATAAAGACGAGCTTCGACGGCGCTGGAGCAGTGGGAGTGGGGATGGCGGCTGGACCAGATTCGACGGCAGCGACACAGCTTGAAGAAGAGAGCAGCGGCTAGGGTTTTTCTTTGAGAGAGAAGAACTTCAATGTCTCGGTGAGTGGTGAGTGAAGGTGAGAAGACGAAGGAGAAGGGCGACGGTGAGTGGGGGTGAGCAAAGGTGAAGACGAAGGAGAAGGGCGACGGTGAGTGGTGGTGGCGTGAAGCTTTCTGAAAGAGAGGGAGCAAGGCACGGGTCTGAAGGAGGAGAGGGTTTCTGAAAAGAAAAACAAAATTCATTAAGTATACATGAATATATTAGAAAACACTTCAAAAGCGCACCCAAAACTTGACATATAGGCTACACTCTAAAAGCGTCTTCTTTGATACGAAAAGTGAACCTATAGATATCAATCTACGGCTACGCTTTATAAGTGATTTCTATAATACCTAAGGCTACACTTTTTAAATGATGCCATAATTATGTATCCTTTTATCTTATAAAAAGGCAACACGGAGAAAAGCGTAGCCTATTCATAGAATAGGCTACGCTTTTTCAAATGTAGCTTAAAAAAAGTGTGGCTGAATGGGTATTTTTCTTGTAGTGACATCAATACTACAACGAATACGTCGTTGCGTCCCATTCGCGTATGTTGCCGGAATTTTCTGTCATCATTAAAGTTTTCTTTTGATAGCCACATCAGCATTTTTCATTCACTGAGACGTCATTTTTTTATGGTCGGATAATTCCGTCAAATTTTAAAATTTTTCAAAAACTATTTTATCAATAACAGAAATCAGATACCATTTTATCAATACTAGAATTTTTCGAATACCAATTTAGTATTTATCTCTAAAGAAAAGATGCCCCAATTTTGATTATTGCTGGTGGTGCCAACAAAATTCCGAGAATGTTTTATTTGGTCTTATCGTATAGGTAGGTAGCAGATTTTGAATAAGTTTGAAGCAAGCTAAGTGAAATGCTACCAATAATATAAATAAAATAAAAGAAAGAAAATCTCATGGTTCATAGAACCATTTCAAATTGTCAAAATACAGGACTCAGTTATTTTTCTTCCTCAATACTCTGCGTAGAGGAATGGGTATGTATGTCCAACTTTGTGTACATCTTAGAAATTTCCAATAACTATTAAAGATATAGATTCATGAGATTCTTCATTTTCAGAAATTAAAGAATATGACAACATACATTATATTTTTCAACGAGTGAATTAATTAATGCAATAATATACTATCCACAAAAAATGTTCTTATCATACTTATATTCTCACAAAATCTTCTCATCCTTTTTTTAATGGGTTTTTTTATTTGACCATTTAATTAGAAAGAGGAAAAAGTTTTTTTTTTGGGTATAAATGTATTATTTGATATATTTTTTATGTGATATTATAAGAAATTTATAAAAATAAAAATATACAAACTTGATTCTTATGGTAACTAACTTGAATTAATCGAATATTAAATAAATAAATGTTAAATTTTATTTTATATATAAAATAGCTTATTAATTAATAATAAATCTTTAAACAAAATTTAAATATATAATAGATTAATCTTGGACTATCGAAATTACTGCTGTGAGAATTATAAAAAAACGAAACCTTGATTCTTAGGATACGCATAAATGTTCCTCCCTAGCTAATTGCTTGTTGTCGGTGATGAGTTTCTAAGAATTTTGTCAAACACGTTAAGTTCAAAAATAGGAATTAACCCTTGCATGCAAGTGCACAATAATGCTTATTGATGTTATTTCTTTTTTTTTTTTTTAAACTTCTTGATGTTATATTTATATACATATGGAGTTAATTAATATAAACGGCATAGTCTAAATAAATCCAATATTAACTTAGTCTTTAAGGTTTTTTAAATCCTCTAGAAGAAAGTAAAACATACATGACATTATTATGTGTACAAGCGCATATATATTTTAAGCTTTAAAAGTGGTGATACTTACATATAACCATTTTTGATAAAAAAAAAATTATTATCTATTATCTAATCTTTAAGACAGTTTACCAACATATAATTCAAATAGGAATTGATTATTGTATAGCAGCATAAGTACTAGTACCATGTAGGTAAGGTGTACATGATTAGGTCCAGTTTGAAGATTTGTTATGAATTCGAACATTTTAAAAAATTAATTTAGCGTAATTTTATTGGATTTAAGATTAGATAAAAGTTTTAAAAATAAATCTAATCATTATTTAGAATCAGATCTGGATCAAGGCGAATTCGATTTTATTCGACTCAGGTATATTTTAAAAAGACTAAAAATGGTATATATATTTTAAATTAATTTTAATATTATATTATATTAATTATAAATTTATTATTGTGTTTTTAATCATATTTGATAAATTAAAAAATAAATAAACAAACATAAAATTAAAATTTATGAACAAATATAAATATAAATATAAATATAAATATCAACTTCACAATAATAAATATATTTTTTAATAAATAAATATATTATTATTTTTTGATATAAAATTTATCAACACTTAAATTTTATCGGTTTAGATCCAATTTTAATAACTCAAAAATAATATAAATTTACTAAATTTAAAATTAAATAAAAATTTTAAAAATAAATCTTATCATTATTTAAAATCAAGTCCAAAGTTAAGAGAAACTCGGCCAACCATGTACACCCCTACATGCATGTATATATAAAACAAAACAGGTGAAAGCGAAAAACACTCTCACCAGATGCTAGTAACCGCAAATCGTGCACTTTAGAAACTCTGAAACACCGACGACGGCACATTTTGGATGAGAAAAAAAAAATATAAATTTTTAATATAAATTTATATTAAAAATTCAATACATTCATTGGATTCTTGACCCCGCATCACACTCCCAAATAGCAAAAGTAATTATTATTATGTACATAATAAAAAAATTATTATTATTATTATTATTCATGATATCTCTTATTTTATTGTAAATTTAAATTTTATTTAAAAATTTATTATTGACCATTAAATTATTATATGTAAAAAATAAAATTCGAACTTCTAACACTTATTTAAATAAATGAGTTAATTAATTACTCAATCAATTTAAATTGATTATTATTATTATTATTATTGAAAGTCAAAACAAGCTCAACACACTCGGTGGAACATACAACAAAAATAAACCCTAAGCCACTCTTATGTCATCTCCGATATAGCCATCAACAACACGAGTTAGTTTCACACCATTCCTTCGAGCTACAAAACGATCTAGCAATGCATTTCACCACGATTGTTACCTTATTATGAAAAATGAATTCATTTCTACACAACCAGATATTTCATATAACTGAGAAGAATCTCACTAATCATGTTTTACGCTCATCTTTTCTCATAGGCATCGTCCTCCAATCCTCAAAATGTTCTCTTATGGACCCTGGGATGCACTAGGCCCAACCTACGTGAGCAATTCATGCGCACCATACCTGCCAAGCATACTCAGACGTAACAAACAAATGTTACACAGATTCAACTTCCTTGTTACACATCACACAAACATTATCATTCTGATCAATGATGCCGAATCTACTCAAATGATCCTTTGTATTAACTCGATCTACTAGTACAAACCAATTAAACAACTCAATTCGAGGGGGTACTAGTCCTTTCCAGATTCCATTTGTGAACTTATAACTTAGGATATCATCCGTCAAAGTCTGTTTCTACAAAACTTGCACAAATGAGTTAGTAGTATAAACATCTTCCTTGTCAAATTTCCACACCACTCTGTCTTGTACACCTGCTATCAATCTCAGAGCGTGCAAGATATCAAGCAATTGATTCAAACTGTCAACCTCCCATTGGCGGAGTTCCCTCCTCCATTGGAAGTTCCACACCTACTCTATCCCATCCCAAAATCCACAGTCCTCAATTATGAATCCTTTGTTATTTGAAACTAAGAAAAGCCTCGGAAAGGAGTTTTCAACTTCCCCGACTGTAACCATGTATCCTCCCAAAATCTAGTGGATCTACCATCTCCTACTTTCATAGCAAGTCCATCAATCATCTTCTGTCTGATAGTTTGCTCTTTTATTTGCAGGTTACATATATCTTTCCACGGGCCCCCTTTTGCTGGAAGAACTTGAGTAGACAATAACTGGGTAGGGTTCAGACTATTGCACGAGCACACAATCTTCTTCCATAATGGACAGGCTTCCTTAGAAAATCTCCACCACCACTTGAACAATAAGGCGGTGTTACGAACCATCGCATCTCCCACACCTAACCCTCCTAATTTCTTTGGTGCCTGTATCATCTCCAACTTTACAAGAGCCAACCCAACTTTTCACCACTACAGGTGGCATTTTATACAAGCTGAGATAATAAATAGGTAGGCTATTGATAACTGACTTAATGAGGACTAGCTTCCCTGCTTTACTGAGAACCTTTGCTTTTCACAAACTAAGTTTCTCCTCTACCTTATCTATTACCGGCTTCCATATTTTTACCAGTTTTGGATTTACTCCTAGATTAATACCTATATACTTCACCGGTAGAGTTGCGCCCGGCACCTAGTAATCCACTCATCACTCCTAACTGCAATTTACCGGTATCAGACTGGACTTTTCAAAGTTAATACTCAATCCGGACATCACTTCAAAACACCTCAATATTCTCTTGTAATTTCTCACTGTTTCCTCCTCTGGTGGATAGAACAATATAGTGTCATCAGCAAATTGCAGGTGTGATAACTCTATATTATCCCTACCGACTAAAAGAGGAGATAATCTCCTATTTCTAACCGCCTCCCCAATCATTCTATTCAACACATCCACAACGAGAACAAACAGAAACGGTGATAAAGAATTGCCTTGCCGCAGCCCCATTTCCATCTTGAACGGTTTCGATGGTGACCCGTTAACCATTATGGAGATAGATGCTGACCTGATACACTCTGTGACCCATGCCCTCCATCTTCTACCGAACCCCATCTTTTCAAGTACAATATCAACAAAGTTCCACTTGACTCTATCATAAGCTTTTTGAAAATCTAATTTGATGATTGCTGACGCTCTTTTTTTCAATTTTAGCCATTGTACAGTTTCACATGCTATTAACGCTCCATCATGTATCCTCCTACTCTTAACAAAAGCACTCTGTGATTCTCCAACTAAGCCTGGCATTACGCTTCTCATTCTCCTTGCCAACACTTTTGATATCACCTTATAAATGCAACCAATCATACTAATTAGTCTAAGATCCTTTATCTCCTTCGCACCCACAAATTTCGGTGCCAGCACTACCCAAGTAACATTGGAATCTGCTGGTAGCCTCGCCGTTTCAAAGAAAGACATCACAACTTTAGTAAATTCCACTCCAATCTCCTCCCAGCACTTTTTTATAAAGTTCATATTATATCCATCACTTCCCAGTGCCTTAGATGATTTGCAATCCCATACTGCATCCTTTACTTCCTCCTCCAACGGTAACATCTCTAACGCTTGAGCTTCCTCCATCTCCAACCGATTGACTAGACCATCTTGAAAACTAATATTTGGCAAAGCTTCCTGTTGGAACACTTTCCTATAGAAATCTCTAGTGGCGACCTTAATTCTTGCTTGGTTCCTTACCAACCTCTTGTTAATCACTAAAGACTCAATCCGATTATTCCTTTTTCTTGCTGATGCAATGTTGTGAAAATATCTTGTGTTCCTGCCCATCCCCTTGGCATGTCGAGATCTGGACATTTGTTTCCAGTGTATATCTTATCTCGTATACCAAACCTCGTAACATCTTACTACCGCCTTTCTTCTTGCTTCTACTGTACCATCATAGACTCTGTTGTTGACCATGTCGTCTACTTTCTTGATCTCGTCCTCAAATTTTTTATCTTTTCAGGTATATTTCCAAAGTGCTGTTTGTGCCATCTACCCAGCGATTTTGACAATGCCTTCAGCTTATCCAGAAACTGTGCATCTCCCAAACCCCTCCATTCTTCCTTCACCATCCTCCGTGTGTAAACCACGAGTCTAGATTGCAAAACAATCTTGGACCCTGGACCAGTCTTCTATCTTCCACTATCAACAAGCAATGATCTGATAATCCTCTCGGACCTCCTCTAAGTCGAGTATCCGGTTATGCATCCAACCATTCTAAGCTCACGAAGCTTCTATCAATACGACTACACGACTGGCCTCAAAACCTGTATACTTATGATCATTGAGCGTCAAGTCCACCAACTCCATATCATTTATTGACGCTCTGAAGTCTTCAGCGGAAGCTGACAAGTTCGTCGCCCCTTTCCTCTCATCTATATGCACAATGTCATTGAAATCCCCCATATAACAAAAAGGAATTTGACACAGCCCTGTAACATAGCTTAATTCCTCCCAGAGTAAGAGTTTTTCATCTCTCACATGCGATCCATATATTAGACAAACAGCACAGTAAAAGTTATCTTTGGTCATCACTCCTTCTACACATAACCACCTATCTCCTTTATAGCAATTTAACAATTTAAAAACAGATTCGTCCCATATTAACAATAATCCTCCCGATGCTTCAATTGAGTTAACACACTCCCAGCTAGCACTATCGTTGCCCCAAATTCTTGCTACATCAAATTTATTCACTATTCTTTTTTTGTTGTTATCAACCCCAACATATCTAGTCTGTACTTATGTTTGAAGCTTTTTATCATATTCAATTTTGCAACTCCTCTTAAACCCCAACATTCCAAGAGCTTAAAAATATTTATAAAATTTATTACACACCTACTTACGAATTTTTGGCCGACTTCTTCTGATTTTCTCTTTTTGCTTCGACTGCCTCCGTTTCATAGCTAGGGCTTCATTTTGCTCTTGGAGAATCGCCATAATGTCCTCCTCATCACTGCACGGAGTTACACCTGATTCAAC
This sequence comes from Arachis hypogaea, assembly GCF_003086295.3. NCBI lineage: Eukaryota > Viridiplantae > Streptophyta > Magnoliopsida > Fabales > Fabaceae > Arachis > Arachis hypogaea. Next base: position 22,363,754 of record NC_092053.1, on the reverse strand, counting down.
CGCCAATTTTCAAGCCTCTTTATTCTCTGTCATTTCTTCTTCCCGCCTCTGAATTTGATTGTCTCTATATATCACTGAACCTTCGTGCATGTCCAACCCTGTATCAGTCTCATATACTGCTTGGTCTTCATTTTTTGTTCCTTTCCTAGTACCATATGCTTCATCCAGCCCCGCCGCCACTGTCCTCCCCCCTCGCCCCTAGGTTCCAGTCCCTCATGGTGTTCTTCAACCGGACCTCTTCCATCCCTCTCATTACTCATCAGATTCCTTCTCATTCGTTCAATTTCATGGAGACACTGTCGTGTTGCAGCCCTCCCCAGGACCTATTCGTCCTTCTCATAGCTGCATCCAAAGCTCCCATCTGCAGGGCACAAATCCCCTTCGTCACCCCCGTCTACTTTCCCACTATTCACCGCGTCTCCCCTAGCTACTTGCGATTCACAGTGTTGATCTTGTGCGCCCGTACTCTCACGCGGAGACACCACGTCTTCTCTCCGCTGCAGCCATCGCGAACCAGCCAGGAAGCAAGTTGTGTTCGTTGCTTCTTCTTCCAGCCAGGTCAGACGCGTTTCACATTGTGCTTCTCCATTCAACCGGGTCAGGTCATTAGTTGGTCCAGACCTAACCGGTTTGAGGAGCCCAAGACATTCCTCCTTCAGCTGGGCCTTTTTCTTTTTGTCCTTGCTCTTATTGTTTCTTAAGCCGTTGGGCCTGGTTGTAATAAGTCCTATAATTTCCCTTCCATACACATTTGAAACCTCGTTTTGAAACCCCTCATAATTGCATGATAGCGTGCAATCTGAATCAATTTCCTCATTAGTTGTAGCTGGTCCCACCAAGATTTCCTTCCCCTTTGTTAGCGCATAATCACGGCTCTCATAATGATAATTTGAAAACTAAATATTCCATTCATTCAATTCGGAGGGCAATATGACTACTTTACCCTTGTCTTGTTCATCATTCAATTATTTTTCCACCATGAGTCCCGCCGCTGGATCCTATCCTGCCGCCTTCGGCTCGACGCTATCACTGGCTGCCTCCCTTATATCAACTTGCTGAGGCTTACCTCCTTGGTCAATATTCGTTTCTGGAAAACATTCTTCCCGATACACCTGTCTCCCTACCTCTTTCATAAGAACATCAAATCCGCTCGTACCAATGGTGACATGAATCCACTTGTTGATCATATCGAACATACATGTATCTATCAAGATGCGACCAACACGAAACAAATTACACGTTTCTGTTAAAGTCAATGTTCTAAAAATCGGTTCGGATTGGCCGGTCAAACCGGTTGAACCGTGAACCGCTGCAAAAAATGACTCGGACAGATGCTAAAACCGCAAATTTCAAAAACTGTAATTAAACCGTCGAACCGGCCGGGAATCAGTCGGTCAAACCGAACCGTGACCCGGCCAATTTTTTGAATCAGGAACAAAACGCTGTCGTTTCATTGTGCTGCACACTAACTAGCCCTACCTAAACTCCATCCTCCAGACTCTAGAGTCGAATCCAGATCCAGAGCGCGCCTCTGCCTCAGTGCCTCTCTCACACCCAGTCCAAGGCTCCTCTCATCGAGTTCCTGGTCGTCCGTCCAGCCACCGCCTGCTACCGCCGTTGTCAGAACTTCGAACAGCCACCGCATGCTCCCTCACTTCCCATCCATCGCGCTGCAGCCATCGCAACCTTCCTTCCCTTCCATCGTGCAGCCACCGTGCAAACGTGGAAGCCTCTGTCGCGCAGGTTCCCCACTTCTCCTCCTCCTCCTCATTCAGATACAGGTATATAGCCCCCACCCCCAAAACAAAAACCCTAGGTTACTCCCCCACCGCCTTAAGGGTCTCACTCAACGCCACCGTCCGTTGCGCTCAGACACCACCGTGTCTTCGTCCGGTTGTCTGCGGCTCCGCGCTTCTTCCTCATTCAACAATTGGTGCGTCTTCCTCAAGCTCACGAAGGCAATGACTTCATTTTAAAAAAAAAATTCGTTCTTTGTTTTTTTGTCTTTGCTCAGAATATTGATTTAATGATTTTTTTGAGATTCTGCTAGAACATTTATTTTTTTTGGATTCTGTTAATGCTACTCAGATTGAAATGTAAATCATTGATTAGCTCTGCTCCTGTGGTGTATTATACTGTTTTCTTGTTTTGGATTGAATCATTGAATAATTAGTTGATTCAGTTCAGTTAATCTTTGTTAAAATTACGCTGATTTAGTTCACTGCTTAACCTTGTTAACCTTGCTTTAGTTCTCAAGTTGCTTGCTGCTTCAATTTAAAGGGATTGTGAATTTTGGTTTAAGTTGTTATTGAAGTTTCCTTCGTTTGGGTGTTCTTCACTTTCCCAGTGAAGCTTAGCCTTTGATTCTTTTTTTTTTTTGGTGACTGAAATAAATTAAAAAAAAAGAAAAACAAAACAAACAAAACAAGGAACTGCTTAAATAGAGGGACAGTCCTGTTTAAGACTACTCTTAAACTCCTCCCAAGGTGAAAGAAGCTCCACATGCGAAAGTTGTAACTTCATCGCCATCTTTGCCATAGTATCTGCCACCGTGTTTGCATCTCTCATAATTAAACGAAAGTCAACACGCCAATTCCAATGCATGATATCTCTTATTTTGAGCACGAGTGGATCAATAAACCCAAACCCATCTTGAGTAACAGGATTAAATGCTTCCACACAATCCGTCTCACAAATAACATCTCGTTGACCCACATCCCAAGCTAAGAGATATCCTCTCCAAATAGCAAATAATTCTCCTTGAAGAATACTATTACTCTCAATCATTCCCAACCACCCCCTTTGCCAGCTCCCATTACAATCTCTAATAACACAAGCAAAACCAACACTATCATCCGAACCAAAATAACTAGCATCACAATTAATCTTAAAAGTACCAATGGATGGGGGATTTCAAAAACCATTTAGAGTAGAGGGAAGGGACATACGTTGTAATTCAAAAATATTCCTAAGCTCATTTTCTGAAGTTAATGCCAGACAAATCACTTTTTTCGGAGGCCAAGTTTCATGGGGATTAAAGATGTCGTTATTCCTTGCTTGCCATATCCACCAAAGTCCCGAAAAGAACTTGAATGGATGCTCTCTGCTATGATACAAGAACCAGTTCTTCAAATCCAAAGGATGACAAGAAATATCCAACCTATGCCAGACAAGCTGAGTTTTTGGACAATCCCGAATACAATGTAAAACCGATTCCTGGCTAGATAGACATCTTGGACACCTATCCGATGACAACATCCCTCTTCTAAAGCGAAAACTTGCAGTAGGAAGAGCCTCCTTAAGACACAACCAAGCCAAAAACTTATGCTTTTCCGGAACAAGCTGACGCCAAAGCCAAAGCCAATTCTCCCACTCCTCCCAACCAAACAGCTGCTTACACAACCACAAGTAACCATTGCGTGAGTTATAGACTTTGGCAGCAGACCCACTCCAATACCAACCCACTTTTGGACCTGCTTGTTCATCTGGATTGTAAGAGAGAATATTATCTTTCAGATTTTGAGATAAAGGAGAATAAAGAGTATCCAAATGCCACCTACCAACCGACCAAATATCCTGTATCCGGAGATTCGAATCAGAAATGTGAACATAATCCATCTTATTAGATAACCGTCCTTCTCTCCTCTAGCTAGAAAACCAAAAATTCTGGTTCAAATCTCCAATACACCAAGCAAACCCATCCTTCAACACTTTCCAACCCTTGCAAAGACACCTCCAAATGGGAGAGCCCTTGTTCTTAGGATAACTAAAACAGTCATATAGAGATGATTGGTATTTGGCATCCAACAATTGGACCCATATCTTGTTTGGCTGCTGGAAAAAAGTCCAAACTAGCTTCCCAAGAAGAGCAATATTTACACAATAAGGATCTCTAATCCCCAAACCTCCATATTTTTTTGGAGTAACCAGTACCTTCCAACTAACAAGATTCAATCCTCTTCCATCAACTTGTCCTTTCCAAAGAAAATTCCTCATCATAGACTCCAATTTACTAATGATTCCTTTGGAAAAAATAGAGACCTGCATCTGGTACGTAGGAATAGCAGCGGCAACAGAATTAACCAAGCAGAGTCTACCAGCCCGATTGAGTAAACTCCCTTTCTAACTTGCTAGCCTACTCCGAATCTTATCCAGGACACCATTGAAAGCTGAACGAGTCACCCTAGAATGGCTAAGGGTAACTCCAAGATACTTGCCCAGGTCCTGGACAAATCTGATAGAGGATACCCCAGTGAAAACCTCTTTCCTTGTTGCAGAGACATTCTTGGAGCAAAGCACTTTAGACTTCTCCACATTAATCTTCATCCCAGATGCTTTGCAAAAAGTCTCTAAAACCAACATCACATTTTGCACTTGTCTCTTTGTAGCTTTACAGAATAGAAGCAAGTCATCCGCAAACATTAAGTGGGATATTCTTGGTCCCGTTCTAGAAATAGCAACCGGCTCCCACAAGCCCAAATCAACCTGATGACTAATAAAGCATGCCAATTGCTCCATACACAACACAAAAAGATAGGGTGACATAAGGTCTCCTTGTCTAAGACCTCGGCTAGGAGTAAAGCCATTCAGACGACTCCCATTCCAAAGAATAGATAAGGAAGAAGCAGTGACACAATTCATAATCAAATTAAGTGTAGGAATAGAAAAACCAAAGCTCTTAAGGGTATGAGCTAAAAACCTCCAGTCAACTCTGTCATAAGCTTTCTCCAGATCAATCTTAAAGGCCAGTGTGCCTTTCTTTGATTTAGTCTTCTTCATAAAGTGGAGGACTTCTTGAGCAATAATGATGTTGTCAGGAGTTCCTCGTCCCAGAATAAATCCTCCTTGAAGCGGGCCAACAATCTCCGCAAGATGAGGACGAAGTCTATTAACAAGGACCTTCGTGATGATCTTGTAAACTACATTGCAGAGACTAATCGGCCTGAAATCTTTCATAGATACCGGTGATTCAACCTTTGGAATGAGAACCAGTAAAGTCTCCAACATTCTCGGATCAAGAGTAACACCGAAAAATGCCTGCTTAACCATCTTCCAAACATCAAGACCAATGATCTCCCAATATTCTTTGAAGAAGAAAGCTTGAAACCCATCAGGACCCGGAGCTTTAAAAGAGTTCATGTGAAAAACAGCTGTTTTGACTTCCTCCATAGTAACTGGTGCCGTAAGATTATTGCAAGCTTCCTCATTCAGAGAAGGAAGAGGCACATCACCAAGGCAACCCAAATCAACATCATCCAAATGATAGAATAAGCTTTTATAGAAAGACTCTGCTTTTGATTCTTTAATCATACACGTTCAAGTTATGGTTCTCAACAATGCTGATTCTTAGATATTTCTTTCTTTGTTGCTTTGTTTTAAATGTTCCTATAGGTGTTGTGTTGTTGCTGTGTTTTAAATGTTCCTTTGATTCTTTGTTGTGTTGTTGCTGTGTTGTCTTTCTTTTTCTTGAATGTTTGTATTGATTTGCTGTCTGAGGACCTGCACACCGACTTGCATTCTTGCATTCTTGCAATAAAGCTTTCCATGTTAAAACTTTTTTGCATACAAAATGAATGTGGTTTGATAATTTCTAATTGATATAACTTATTGTGGGATGATCTCGAGATTACTCTGAAGGTGCGCGGAAGGAAAGGAGGGTTATTAAGCAATTGGAGAGTTGACAATGCTAGCCTTTTTTTTTTGCTATTAATCATTGTGTTGAACTTGTTAAAATTGGTTTGAAAACTCTGTTAATTTATCTTGTTAAAATTATGTTTGAAAATTTTGTTAATCTTAGTTAAATATAGTTGATTTTTGTTAATCATGGTGTGTTTATTTATATTTTATTTATTATTTTATTATAAAACGGTTATTTCGGTTGAATCATGGTTGAACCAATTAAACCAGTAAACTAATGAACCAGTTACTAGAACAGTTTGATGACCGGTTCGATTTTCAGAACCTTGGTTAAAGTATCATACTTTACCACTTCACCCCATTGATCTCCTAATCTTGTGAAAGTCTCCGTTGACCAAACATGTATTATTATTATTATTATTATTATTATTATTATTATTATTATTATTATTATTATTATTATTATTATTATACGAAAAGTTTAGCTTCTATAAAAAAATCAAATGATGTTCAATGTATATTAAAAATAATTTATATATTTATAATATTAATTTACATATTTTTTAATTAAATAATCAGCTACTCAATTCTGTTATATAATAGAACAATCAATTATACTATCAACGAATAATATAATAAATATTTTATGAGATATTTAATATTATTTCTATCCACAATAATTATATTTGATAACTATTTTTTTTCTTTCAAATGATTAAGAAACAAATGCTATTAATTGTCAACACCATATGTACGTTTTAATTAGTTAAGCATCTCATTCAAATTTCGAGGGTGGAAAGAATTCTGCACAAAGACCTAAGGGAAAAGAAAATCATCTAAGATTAAATTATATATATATATATAGCACTCGATTCCCGTTTTTATAAAAGAAAAAAGAAAACCTTCAGTATCATGTATGATAATTAATTGAGAAAAGAAAAAATATATAGTTATATATAAATTTATTTACATATTTCTATTAAAAGATTAAACTTTATCATCAGTACTATATATGAAACTTCATAAAAAAATTAAGCTTTTAAGTATTAAGAAATGGTTAGGAAGATTGTTTAAAAACATTTATCATGCATCTGCTTCCTACAAAATATTCTTTCTACTATCACACTCAGTTCCAATCTAATGACCCTTTCATATGCTGAATACTCATAATAAGCATCAATGTAGGCACATCCTAAAACAATTGAGTTTAAAAATACTCAATTTCTTGTGATAACTAAAATCCCCTCTCTTATGGGTTTAATCCCCAAACATGCCACTGCCGTCGCCGGCATTAGGTCACCAACAACTGCGCTTCACTTTATATTATAAATAAATTAATTAATTAAATAATAGGAAATAGGGAGTATCGATGTAAGTAAATTATTATTATTGGTTCCTAAGATATGTCTGGCCTTAGTCCATGGTCCATGTACTTTATATGTCAACGCGCTTCTTACTTTAATTAATTGGTTAGTTAATTAAATCAAAACCTCTATCTACTAATTTAGTGGTCCGTTGTCAATGAGATTATTCACTCATTTAATAATTAATACCCATAGTATTTAAATATATACTCTAAATGGACACAATATTGAGGAATATTATGCATCAATAATTTTTATCAATACTAGTTCATATTTAGTCAATATTTTTTTATATTATTAGAATTTAAAAGTTACAACTTTATAGTTTAGAATTTAATATTTAGTATTTAGAATATTGATTAAGTGTTTATAAAAAAATAATAAATTTTGTTGATTATGTAGCATTGTTCTCATTATTTTGAGAATTGGACTAGGATTTGAGAATCAATCCAATTTAAGATAAATATCGATGAGTAATAAATCAATCAAAAATAAAAAAAAAATTAGTCAAATAACTAGTTAATTGATCTGATTTTTAACAATTAACTAATTTTAAAAAATAACGTATAAAAATTCTTTTTTTTTAATTATATATTTTATACATGAATATATTATTTTATTATACTCGATTTAATTTCAATTAAACTTTTAAATTTTTAAATCTGTGCTCTATCTATTTGATCACCGGTTTAATTTTTAAAACTTTGATTGCTCTACAATATTAATTTAAAGTTTTTCACTACAATTATCTCATTATTATTATATTATATGTGCCTAACAAATATTTGCTTTTTAGGAACTTATCTTATAAATCACGAGTAAATTTTTATGATAGTCTCTGAGATTCGCGTAAATACTTAATGTAGTTCTCAAGATCCCAATTTTTTCATAGTAGTTCTCAAGATAGAGTTTCGAGCAGTCATAGTGATCTCTGAACATATTTCTGATGATGAATCATCACCGGAGTGCTTACGTGGCATCGTTTTGCTACGCCGGATGGGTCCAAAACGTCGTCGTTTTGGTTTGGCGCTCTTGTGTGCAACGAACGACGCCGTTTAGATGAAATTTAGCATGAAAAATAGTTTTGTCTCCAATACAAACACTTCACTCGTCTCTTCTTCTTCCACCCTCTCACTTCATCTTCGTCTCTTCATCAATGGCATTGTTGTAGGGTTCTGTTTGCTGGGTTGAAATAGTTGAGAGAAGAAGTAATCCGACTGAAGACTTTTTTAGTTGTTCCGCTCCTCTACCAAAAGCACGAGGTTCCGACATTGTGATTAGACTCAAGCTAACTTTTTTTTTACCTTAGATTTTTAATACAGTGTTGGTTCTTCATGATGTGTAAGTTGTTAGTGTGGTTGATATTTACTCGTTTTATTGTCATTCTAGTCTCTAGGGTTTGAAGGTTAGTTGGAATTTTTGTGGGGTTGCTCTATTTTACCCGAATGAAACAGGAATATGATAAACGATATATATATATAGAATTGAAAAAATATGTGTTCTTATAGTGGATTTTGCTTTTTTTTTTTATAATGCATTAGTATGCCAACAAAATCTGCTTGTATTAAGTGAAAATTTTGAATTTCTTGCAAATGGAAGAGAGGTTGGATATCATGTTTCATCATGGGGTGACTTCAAAAAATGCAGAAGGGATAACGGTATATTCTCTAGACAACAAGATGTGTTTAGGTGATCTAGACGTCGATACTCTAGATGTCTTCTACATACGAAACTACCATAAGGAGTTTGAGTACAATGACATAAAGCATTGTTGGTGGCATATTCCTAAAAAAGGCTTGGATAATGGGTTGAAAAACGTAAACAGTGACAAGAAAATAAGAGAGATGGTGAATTATGCTAAGAGAAATGAGGGAGTGATTGATGTATATTTCGAGCATGGAGTGTCAGTACCGGAGGTCTTAGAGGGAGATAACACAGTTGTGTATTTGGATGATGATGGTAGAGAGGGGTGTAATACTACTACAGAGACTGATGTGATTCTCCCCCAAAATGAGACTTATGCACTCATAGTTACTCCTACCACCAATTCTGTACCCAATACAAGTTGCAAATTTAGTCCCAACAAAAACAATACATCTCCAAGAAAAATACAACCATCACACTCAAAAATAAAAGTTCACACCACATCCAAAGTCACACAGCCACCACCAGTGCCAATGACTCCAAACTAGCCCAAGATGCATACATACAACACTAATCCTCCCAAGACAACCAACCCTCCCAAGACAACCAATTCCTTTCCCCCCCCCCCAAGGCAACGAAGCCCACCAGAGTCATCCAACTCACTAAGCCCACCAAACCTACCAAAACCATCGAGCACACTAAGCCCACCGAGCCCATCAGAAGCAGCTAGCCCACCAAGCCCAGCCAGTGCACTAAATCAGATAAATCCAACAAGTAAAAACTGTCCCACAAACAAAGTATATCCAGAGACCCTGTACAAAGTCTACTACTAGAGGATTTAAGAACAAAGTCTTGAACAATAAAGTTCTCTTTGAAGTGTCTTCTGACTCATCTAACAGTGAAAAAGATAGCCTGTTTAGGCCAGACCCTGATAAAGAAAGTTCTTCTAATTCTGATACTGCAGAAAATGATGTCAAAATTGGAAGTAGGATTAGGAGAAATAAGGTACAGGCAAACATGCAATCCAGAATTGTTAATCCACTGTTTAAAGGGAAGGAGAAGATATTTCTTGAAGACGATGGTTTGGTTCAGGAGGTGAGTGATGATGAAGTTGATCTTGGATTTATCGATAGTTTTGCTGAAGGTGCAGAGGATGGACTAGACCCAGGTGTTGACTCAGATGGCACCAATTCTTGGCACTCGAAGAAGATAAAGACTTCTCTATAAGAATACGTGTTAAAAAATTAAAATCTTTAATGATGACTACGCTCGAGTTACTACATCAAAACTTGGGCTACTACAAAGATAATGGCCGGTGCTTCATATCAAACATGCAAAAAGTATGGAGAAATGGTACATCTTGTGGTATGTTTATTCTATGATATATTGATGCTTATAGGTTCTATTTAACATGTCATTGTGTTGTTACATTTAGATGGAGGTTAGATGTGACAATAGGAATTGGTAGTGTAATTAGTCAGGGACTGGTATGTTTTGTTATATATTGAATCTCGTGAACTTTTATGTGTGTACTGTATAAATGTTAGGGACTTTATGGGGAGAGTGAGTAAATGTTAGGGACTTTTATAGTTATCGATTACAGAGACAGCAGGGACATATATCTACATATTAGACCAATTGTTAGATATGTAAACTGTTCCATGAAACTGGCAGGGATTGATATCGGCGGTGCAAGAGATGATGCCTAACGTGCATCATCGTTTTTGTGTCTAATATTTATGAAAAAATTTCAACAAGAATTGGAAGGACTTACAGTTACGGAATCTTTTGTGAGAATGTGCAAGGGCAACAACTTATCAAGAGTTCAGGAATGGAATGGACAAGATAAAAAGACTGAATGAGGATGCATGGATATATTTAGATAAGTGGTCAATAGATACTTGGACCAGAAGCTTATTCAGCCATAAACCGAAGTTGGATAGCATATGTAATAATGTATGTGAGGTGTTCAACGCTAAGATCAAGGATGCAAGAGCCAAGCCCATTATAACATTGCTAGAGGAGGTTAGAATGTTCGTTATGCAGACCATAGCAAAGAACAAGATAAAATTAAACCAAGGTAATAAAAATTTATATCGACTAAGAAAACCAGGGTCTTCGTAGATAAAAAATCAAATAATAAGATTTTTAGTTATTATTTTCATATGAAAGAGTTTAATTTATTATTAATAATTAATTTTAATATTCGTTATCTAAAATTTGAAATGATTTAACTTGTATACTTTTAATTAGGTGTTAAGTCTGATCTGTTGTACAAATAAAAATAATTAATTTTTATGCATGCTATTTAAAAATAATATTTTTTTCTCTCTATGTATATAAAAATATAATTAGATATTAGCATAAAAAAATATATTGATAGTTATAAAATTAACTCAAAATCAATTTTTTTTAAATAATTGAATCTTGATTTTAACTTTTAATCATAATATTAGTATTCTCTCCAAATTATATTTAATAAATATTTAAAAGAAGAGAAATAAAAATATAGATCAAAAAGATAAGTAGTGAAAATTTAAAACTAAATAAAAAAAATATGTATATAATAATAATATTTTTTATTTGAATTATATTATTTTATTAATTTTATTTTTTGTAGAATAAAAAGATAGAAAAAATAGAGAATGAAAGAAAAGAGAGAGAAATATAAAGATGAAGACTGAGAGAGAGAATTTGTTAATTTTGAAAGAAAAAAATTTATTTTAATTATAATAAAAAAATATCGGGTGACACATTTTGATTTCTCAAATTACTAATATAAAATATAAATTATAAATTATATATAGAGTGGGAAAGGTAGAGAGGCATAGAAAAAAGGGAGAGAGATAGATGAGAGAATTTAGAAAGGGAGTTTATTAATTTTGGAGGGAAATATTTTCTCTCAATTTTAATAAGAGAATATCATGCGGCACATTTGATTATTAAATTAGATAATGATAATAATAATAATAAATTATATATAGATCGAGAATGGTAGAGAGAAATAGAAAAAAGGGAGAGAGGTAGATGAAAGAATTTAGAAAGGGAGTTTATTAATTTTTAAAGGAAATAATTTTTTTAAGTTTAATAAGAGTGTCATGTGACACATTTTGTTATTAAATTAGATAATAATATATAATATAATATAGCTATATTTTAATTTTAATTTCAATATTTCAATTTTAATTTTAATACAATTAAAGAATATCTAATTGCATATTTTGATTGTCAAATTTGTAATTAATTATTAATAATGATATATAAAAGAGATAAAGTGGTTGAAGGAACGAGAGAGATAGATAAAGAAAAGGGATGAAGGAGAACTCTTTAATTTTGGAGGGAAAGATTTGATTTCAATTGCAATCAGAGAATGACATATGGCATATTTTGGTTGTAAAATTAATAGTAAGAAGGGAAAAATTATCTAATTTTGGAAAAAAAGATTTGATTTTAATTACAATGAGAAAGTGACATGTAGTACATCTTAGTTATAAAATTAATAAAAATGAGGGTAGAACTCTTTAATTTTTTTAAAAAAATTGATTTTAATTACAATAAAAAATAATATGTGGTATATTTTAGTTGTAAACTTAGTACAGTAATATATAATAGATAAATAAGTAGATTATAATTATAATGGATTAAACAATAAAATAATAAAGATAAAGCTTAAACCTAACACAAATACTAAATCTAAATTTAAAGCGATATCTAAATTGGTTTCCGACAATTTTTTATTAGATAAATTTGTCTCAAACAAAAATTTTTAATTAAAAGCAAATGTAAATATTTAATACAAAAATTATTAAGAACTGATCTGGGTGTCAACAACAAACTACTTTAATTATTCTTTGTCATAGTGTTGTATTATTAGATTGCCGGCATTATCCAGTGTAAGTGTTTACTCGGTAATAGTTATAGTAGTTATTTAACACACACACACACATATATATATATATATATGGGGAAGAAGAAGACAGCTAACCCGTTATGTCATCTTTCACATACTGGAGATATAGCAAAATTTGTTATTTTCGTTGGGCAAATTAAACCAATGGGTTAAATTTGTCGACTTCTTCTTGGCGCTTATAGTATTTGAATTTTGAAAGCAATTTGTTTACTCACTTAAACTATTTTATGATTCTGTTGAGCTATTATATATGTATGATCATGAAAAACCATTCTCTCATAACACCTTGTTTTGTTTTGTTTAACGAATTTGTAGTCAACCTTTTTAAAAATATTTATATAATACAATATAATAATATTTATTATGTGGAAAGTTTGATTCTTTGCACATTCTTCTCCATATCGTCCTATAGAGCTTTTGGAATATCATTCAAACCAAGACTTTATTGTATAGAGACTTATTGGTTTAACATTTCCTTCATAAAGTAAAAGGTTAGGATATAATAATAAATTAATATTATATATATAATGTGTTAAACTGGCAAACATCTATTTATTAACAATAATAATATTATATAAACAACGGGAATACATTATATGTTTATAAAGTAAAGAGAAAAGTGTATGTATATGTTAATGTTTATACTATTTTTTTATGGAATATCTTTTTTAATTAACTTACGAAATTTTTAAAAAATTGTTTATTAAAAACATTATTAATTTATCAGTAATTGTATTATAAAGTTAACTACAAAATAAAAGTGTATAAAAAGAGCATAGTTTTTTTTTATTGAAAATAGAGAGACTCGAATCTGTAACTCTTTTTTTTTTTTTTACTAAAGATATGAGACTCGAACTCACAACCTCTAAATTGAGTACGGAAAGACTATGCCATTTGAGTTATTATTCATTGGCTCGAATCTGTAACTCTTCAATAAGTATAGAAAAATTATGTTATTTGAGCTATAATTAAATAAAAAAAATTTATCTCATTTTATGAAAAATATAAAATTTTAGGCGAACTCTACCCCATTAAAACGTGGACAACCAAAAAAAAAACTAGAGACTAATAAAAGATTAATCATAAGAAAAAAAGGGAAGTTGATGGTGGGTATGAAAGGAATGAAGAGTGTGTTGCAGAAAGTGGAGAAACCGAGAAACTTGGATGGATGCAAGGAAGTAATGAGGGAGGAAAACGCGGAAATGAGAGGAAAAACCATAAAAAGGGCGAATTGGAATTGCGCGTCCATTCAGGGGCACAGAGGATGCCTATGGCCGGCACCAAAACGAGTATACGTGAATTTTTGTGCTATTTCACTCTATTCTCTTTTGCTTTATAATAATAGTCTATATGAAATTTATTTTGCTAAATTTTTATAAGTAATAAAAATTTGGATAAAGTATATTTTTTTGTTTTAAAATTTATTAAAAATTTTTAAAATATTTTTAAATTTTATTTTATTTTAATTTTGTCTTAGAAATTTTTTATTTGTATCAAATATATTTCTGACAACTAAATTTTAAAAAATTTAGGACTAATTCAACAATAATATATAATAAATACGTTTAATTTGTTTTTGTTAAGGTTATTTTTGTGAAGTTATTTTTGAATTGATCATAATTTTTTTGAAAAATTAGTCGTTAATGATAAATTTGATTCGAATAAAAAATTTTTTGAACAAAATTAAAACAAAATAAAACTCAAAAATATTTTTAAAACTTTTAATAAATTTCACAAATAAAAAATATACTTTATCCTCAAAATTTATATTCTAACTCACCTTTGTCCTTACTTGTTCTGTTGTTATTCATTCTTATTAATTATTAAAATTTAATAAACAAAATTAAATTTTAAAATTATATAATCATAAGTGTATATATAATATAAATTAAACTAAAAATTTAAAAATGATATAATATCAAACAATATTATTATTAATTTTTTCAAGTTTTATATATATATTAGATGTATTATATATTATATATTTATTATATTATATATATATTGGGCAGAAATTTTCTAAATCTGATTCTACCCCACCCAAAAATCGTTTTACATCATATTAGATAATTACTTGTTCCGACTGAATAAAAATAGAATGGATAGAAAATAGATTTTCTTAATTTTTTTTTAACATTTAAAAAAATAAAATATAATTTCTCACCTATAATTTTATAAATAAATATAAGAAAAAATAATAAAAAATTAAATTAAACAATAATTTTTTTTTTCACCGAAAAAATCCACTCCCAAACGGATACACGTAAAATCGAATAATTTTGCCACTCCGATTGCTACCTTTTCTCTTACTGACTCTTCTCTCCTTGCAACAGATACCCCCCGGGGAAATTCAACTAAGGTTTGACAAAATTTTTATTTTTAAACATAGGTGTAATAATTTATTGATTAATGATAAACTTTTAATGACTTATTAATAGCTTAAATAAGTATTTTTATAATATTTATTATTAAAAATTTTTTACATCTAGATTCTACCAATTTAATGTAATAATAATATAGAATATTTTATATAATTATTTAATTAAATTTGTTTTTTAAGATAATTATTATAATTTTATTTTTGACGTATTATATATAACATATTTTATATAGGTACATATTAGCATATTTATACTATAGTAGTTATGATATTTTAAAAAATATTATTAAAAAAATATTCTCAACATATAAAAATAATGCGACTTTAATTTAAAAATATTTATATAGTCATTGTAAATACCATAATATAGGTATATTAGAGTCTACATTTTATATAATTATTTAATATTATGAATTTTATACTTGTATTTAGTTACATATTATTACATTAGTATAAATAACTTTTTTTTATTGATTGTGTGGATTATTATCTAAAAAATAATATAATTAAATTATTGTATAAAATAATTTATACTGTTAATACATAAAAATTAACCTCAATTAGAAGAATACAAAATTAAGTTAACATAACAATATATAATTTTACATTTAATTCTACACTTAATTAAGTTAACATGAGTTAGAGGGTAGACACTAGACAGACAATTTTTATATTGACAATTGACATCATATCAAACTTTCTCGAATTACTATTTTATCTTTTCCATAATTGACAAATTAAAGCCACTTAAAGAAATGACATTTCACCAAAATCAGAATCGTTATCCACAAACACTGTGAGTACTTGCAACAAATCCAACGATAGTTATACTTGCAATGACATCACTATATAAATCTATTCACCTAATTAGTTGTATTATTTGTTTAATCCTTCAATCATTTGCTGCTGCCTAGTCACTATAATATATTTAGCACTAAGGTTAGGGTGCACGTACGATCCGAAGGTATAAACTAAATTTTTTGGTAAAGTAGCTTTTAATCTTTTTCTCTCTAACATCTAGCAAATTAAACATTTGGTTTTAATTTTATTCATAATATTTAAAAAAAATTATAATTTTATATATTTTTTTATAAATTTTAATTTTTATCTTTTATAGATACTAATATTCCATGTTCTTAATGAATCGATGTATATTTCATTCATTTACTGGAGATCAAGTTCAACCAAAACTGGATGATGAGTTATATAAAAAAGGAGATTATTCAAACAATAACAGTATACCAATATTCTAGAATACTTGAAAAAAATTTATATTTAATTAATTAATTAAGTTGATTTTTACTTTTTAGTCATAATGAGATCAGAAATTTTTGGTACATAGCCATATGAAAGATTTTCTTTGTTAGTCAGTGATACCGAATTTAGTTCCAAACACTAGTGTAGTCATTTCATAAACTAATGGAAGACGAATATTGTTAATATCTCATATCCCACTATAACTTTGTTCACAGATATATTCCCACTATAAGTTATCGATAAATATACAAATACCAATATTCTTGTTATTAATCACTTCTATATTTCTTTAAATAAAAAAGCCACAAAGAATTTTTTGTGCAATTACTATATGGTTATATAGAGTTTTGTGCATGTTGAATTCTCTAATTTGAAATCTGGAATCTAGATTAGATTATTATTCTTGTGACTATATTTCTGCATTAAAGATATTATCCCAATGCAAACTATAAAGTAAGCAATGCTTAGATTACTAATAATGTGCTTAGTTAGGAAAGCTCATTCTTATGTTGATAAATTGGTTAATCATATGGTCATGCATCACCTTTAATTTGGAGTAGTCTCTGTTTAATTTTTCATTGATTAATTCCATGAGTATTATATTTTTGGACAGAATAAAATGCGTTTATTTTTGTGAACATGATAAGATAGAATAATAAAAATAAGATACAAAAAATATAAATATAAAAAATAGTGTTTTTATATTTTGTTTAGTAATAATTAATTAGGATAAATTATAAAAATTTAATATATTTATTTTTTTATAAAAAAATAAAAAGAATAATATAATAATAAAAATTATAATTATGAAAGTTTGATAAAAAATAATGAAAGAAAAATAAAATAAGTTATGTCTCTTATTAAAATCTTCGTATCTTTCTTCTCAAAAAGGATATAAAATACACTAATACATTATTTCTAGACACAATATTTTTATTATATCTTATTTGTCAAATATAATTTTATGTTTTTGTGTCCTTAATTCAGTGTTCCGTGCCTATAAAAAAAATTTAGCCTTTAAATTGTTTTGGACTGTGTCTTTGCCTCAGGCATCTTCCATAAAAAGAAAAAAAAAAAATTTCTATCCAACACTCTCTAAATAAAAAGTAAATTATCCTTTATAACATATCTTATTATTATTAGATGAAATACATTGGTTTATCATGAGTAAATTATTAATTTAACTTAAATTTTATTAATCTAATCAATTAACTATGGTATAACCTTTTTTTACATATTATAAAAATTGTTAGAGAAGTTTTATTTTTATTTTTTGTTTCAAAAAGAAAGCAAGAGAGAAAATTTTAAAAATTTTGAAAATCTTAAATTTTTGGTGCCTTTTGAATTATTTATTTATTTTTTTGTCTTTTGAGATTTTTTATTTTGTGATTGAAATTGATTAATAAATGTATAATTTGAAAAAAAAAATAAAAATAAAAACTTTTTTAATCACTTATAATTTGCAAAAAATTTACATCATGATTAATTGATTATATTAACAAAACTTAAATTAGATTAAAAATTAAAGTTAACCATAATAAGTCAATTCATTTTATTTTATTTAATAATAGAAAAATATATCATATGAGATAATTTACCTTTTAATTTAGAAAAAATTAGATAAAATTCACTAAAAAAAACACTTCTCATAGTTCTGTAAAAAATTTATACCGAAAATAACCAACTTGATGACCAAAATAAGGAATTAATTAAGATATTTCTTTAAATGTTTGATATTTATAAACTTGTAGTAGTGTATTTTTTCTAATTAAATAGTTATTATTAAATGAAAATTGAATCATATTGATTTTTTTATATAGCTCTTTTATTTAATTTTATTTTAAGATATTTCTTCAAAATCTCTCTTTACACCCCAAATTATAGAAGTACCTCATCATGGATCATACTATATTTCTCGAAATGTGTTCATTTATTTATGAAAATTTACATGAAATAATTTATAAATCAATTAATATCATTTAACTCCTTTTTTATATTAAATTTTTACTCCCATTATTTATTTGGAGGGTTTAGGATAGTCAACGACAACGATCGTCAAAATATGCATGTTAAAAGATGGTTGGTGTCGAGAGGTGAAGTTGTGATGGCATTAAAAATAATATTAGAAAAAAAAAGAAAAAAAAAGAAATAATTCTGTAAATATAATGAATTTTATTTTCAAATAAATATTTACTGAAATTGGCTAAACATTAAAAAAATATAGTTTTCTTGTTAAACTCTATTTATTTCAAAGCGCGCGTTTACTTATTAGTTATTAGAACAAATCTAAATTAATGAAACTTTGACATAATGGTGTGTATATTGTATAATTAAACTAGACAATTTTTTTTTTTATTGAAGCACCATCGATCGTTTTCTCAATACCATTTTTGTCATCTTCTTCAAGATTTCTCTACTCCATCTAAGGCATGTTGGGGAAAAAAAAAAATACATGACAGACAGAGAGAGTATAACATAATGCACAAGCCAACATTATAGACCCACGTTGATCCACTAATTTGGGAGTTGGGACTATAAATGAGCACCGTTTTTTTGGTTTGTTATATGTTAAGACAAATATTGGACCATATATACATCATAATTATTCACATTTTCATTTTGATGATAAAGAAAAAAAAAAGTAATGGTAAACAAAAAGATAAGAATTGAAATAAAAAAAATGAACCGAAATAAAAAATAAAAATAAAAAAAATATATTAAAATTAGATATAAAGAGAATTATTTTATTTTTTTATTTAATTTTTTGATGTAATAAAAAAGAGACTCGCTCAATTTAATTTATCCACATTATAGTTTAGAAATTAAATAAAATAGAATTACTTAGTCTTTTATCTAATTTTTTGATGTAATAAAAGAAAAACTTACTTAATTTTACTTGTTCATACTATAACTTTATTACGAAACTAAAAAATATTTTGACACTTTTCTAATTTCGCTATTATAACTATAATAGTTTAAAAAATATTTATAATTTCATATAAAATTAAAATAAAAACTCTAAATTTATTAATATAAAATTTAATTTACTAACTAAATAAATAAAATTAAAATATATAAAATTAAATTAAATATTTTAATATTTAAAAATATAAATTAATTATTATTAAATAAATAATATTTAAATTCTTCATGTTATGAATATTATTTAAAACAGGTATCATTTGATTTAAAGATTTCCCAAGCTTTAATTTGATAATGATTATATCATAGCCATAAACATGTAGGTTGTCTATAGGTTTGGCCTCACTTTTGCAAGAAGCATTGCAACGTGCAATAATTGCCATAATGGGATCGTATGGTCCCATACATTAATTTATTAATTATGCACTTCATTTCGCTAGTGACTAGCTACACATGTTACGACAAAGGCTCACATCTACTACTAATATATGCTACTATTATTATTTTAATTATTTTTTGTTATTTAAAAAAAATTAAGCTAGATGTATTACTAATTATTCTACTACGGTTAGATATATGTCCGAATATTATATGAATGGGAAAAAAAAATGCTTTTTTAGTACTAGACTCTTATCTCATTTTTTTTTTATATATAATCTTTATTTAGTCAAATCAAATTTGTCAAATTTCTGGTGATAATATATAAGATCTAGATACCCGTGGTTTTGTTAGATGAAAAAAAAAAGTGTTAAAATGTATTTTTGAACTTTTAATTTTGAATGCTTAAAAATATATTTATAGATCACCTACTAAAATGGCTTTTATATCAATAGTAATTAAGAATCAAATTAATTTTAAGATTTCTGCTAACCATATCAATTCCCTAAAAAGTAGGTATTTGTTAATAAGAACATATAAAAGTAATTTTTTTTTTACAAAAATGATGAAAGTTTAAAATTTTCAATAATATTAAAGATACAAGCAGTATTCATTATTTTCTATATAGAATTATTTTATTTTTTTAACAAAGTGTATATATGTTCTAAGAAGAAATTAAAACCCTTCTTATAAATTACTTATTATTCCTTAACAATTATGTGCGAACCATATTTTTATTTTAATAAAGAGAGAATAGAAAAATGGTTTGTTGTTATTGTTTCCTTGTCACATTTTCCTTTTGTACTACATATATTGGAGATAGTACTCAACCAAGTGTTATTACTACATTGATACAGGTGCATGTTGAAGGAATCTTGCTACTTCACCAAGAATAATCAAAACCACTCTTTATCGCTTTTAAAAATTCCTTCCAATTGCTTTGGCCTTTCTTAGATTCAGCATTAATTCCGCCATAGACGAAGCTTTGTTTCCACAGCTTCATGTTGAATCAATATTAGCAGCGAATCGTATTTATATTAATTAATTTATTCAAGCCTATGTCGGAACTCAAATCCAGCTATCTATATATTATGCCAATGACCAAAAGAAACGTGACAACTAACATGCATGTAATAATACGTATTCTGTTTTCTTTTTTTTTTTTCAAAAAAATTAAAAATATTGCTAGTTGAACATATATAAAAATGGTATTACAAGCAAGGTTGAGTTGTGGTGTGCACTGAATTAGAAGTGCATCGAAAATTGTATTTGAAGTTATTCTATGTAAACATATCATATGCAATATGGTATATGTATTTCTAGTATACTTGTGGGTTGGAAACACTAGGCTTAATTAATTGCTAGCTATATAATACATTAAATTCAGCCGACGGGTAAATATCATTTTCTAATTACTCCTATTGGGTTTTTATATCTTCACTATTAATTTAGTTAGATTTTCTTGTAATAGTTCATTATTATACGTCATTGTTTGTTTCAAACACATTTGGCTTCTGAAATACTCTGTTTCTTTAAATATATGTTGAGATTTGAGAAAATAATACATATTTTTTATATGAGATGCGCTTAAATGATATTTTTTCTTTTTTATTTATAAAATATATACTATTTTTATAAGATTAAAATAATTTGCACTTTAGTTTATTCGATCAAAATATATCCTTTTAATAATCACTATAATTATTATATATAAATTTCTGATAATTATTAAATTAATTTAAATAATAATAATATATTTATTATTATTGTAATATATTTTATTTATCCTTAATATTTTATCATTCGTCCTGAAATATATAAAAGTTTTTAAATTAACTATTTTTGTAACAAGTTCGACAATTTTATATTATGTGATAAAATATTATATAAATAAATTCATTACATTAATAAATATATATTTTATATTATTATTTGAATCAGCCAAATAATTATCACTAATTTACATGCATATATAATCATAATGATTATGAAGGATATTTTGATCAAATGGATTGAAATATATGTTATTTTAATCTTAAAAAATAAATATTTATAAAAAAAGATATAAAAGTGTCATTTAAAATTTTCACAGAAGAATCGTTATTTTCTTTTATATATCTAACTCTAGGATAAATTACAGATTTATCTAAATAATAACTATGTTAAGTATATATTAAAAATAAATTATTAAATCAATCACTTATATAAAAAATACATATTAAAATATAAAATACACATTAAAAATGAGTTAATATTATATATGTATTTATATTTCATATACAAATACTTAATGACTTATTGTTGTGTATGGTGTTCATAATATTTTTGCTAAATAATATGATGAACTAGAGAACTGGAATTAGAAGGAATAGTTAGTTACTATTATTTATGCTGAGTCAGCATTTGGCACCGATAGTTAGTTTTCCGTTATAATCACTGTTTGATGCTATATATAGCATAACTGCAATAACTAATTCAACCCCTAACATTTCATTTTCTCGGCAACAAACTCTATGTAAAACTTCCAAATTAAAAATCACATTATTAAAGTGAGGGCGAAAATATCCACTATCAAAGTTATGATTATTATTTCTACAATAGTGTTTAGTGCCTCATTACAAAATACAATAATATTGAATGTATTGTTCTTAAATTCCAAAAGAGATCCATATATGTTTTTTTAAAATATAAATAGCAACTGAGTTGAATTTCATCAAACTTCAGAAAAAACAAGTGTAACTGACCCTTAATTTATGAGTAATACTACATGTACACTAAAATCAGCTATTAAAATTGATTATCAGTATAAAATATATGTTGGAATATAAATATACATTAAAAATAAATTAAATCATACATGTATTTTATACACAAATACATTGATAACTGATTTTAGTGATTAATTTTAGTGTACAAATGGTATTTTTGTTAATTTATATATTAATTAATGTTGTCTTTGCTATCAACTGAAGAGTTGACTTGTCAAAATATAGAATTAATAAAATAATAGAACTCCGTGATTAGTTTGAATAAAAATATCTCATAATTTGAGTACATAATATACCGTACCGACTCATCCATTTTGAAATATAAGATAAAGACAAGAATGGACACGATAAATGAATAGGGTGATTTTTGACTGCATGGCACAATGATAATAAAGATGACAAGGATCCAAGTGTGTGGAATTTGGAATGGTTAATGGAAGCAGAACGATTAGTCAAAATCAAAGGGGGAATTGAAGGTAAGGAGGATAAGAGTGTAAAACGTGCATGCATGATAACTCGTAGAGTCATAGACCATAGCTATATTTTATTAAAGCGACCCTATGTATATATTATTATTATTATAATATATGCCTAAGCCAAAATAATAAATGGAGATATATATGAGTGTTGATTGGATGAGAATAATGTGGCCAAACCTATTGACTTGTGTTTCATACACACTCCAAATTTGAATGATTTGAAGTTTCTCATGCCTAAACCTTTTCCATAAACAATCCATTAGCTAGCTAATTAAGTAGACTTTTTTATTTTCCTCACCCTATGAGATTGAATCTATGTGGGACTTTGTCATCATGCTATTTAGTGAACTAGCACCACAAACATTAAAACAACCCCATTTTTTCTTGAGGTATGTGAACGTCCGAAAAATTCTTCAAAATGGAAATAATCAATTTCGTGGATTGCTTGTTTATTTATTAGGGTAGGAATCTTTGGCCATATTATGATATTCATAAATTAGGTTTGGTTGGATATGTATCCACTTGATGATTTGATGAAGCTTTTCGGCCTAAATTTTAGTCAGTGGCAAACAATGACTGCAATCCCTAGTTTAATTTTATTAATTTAAAATTTCAAATAATAATTTATAGTCTCCCTAAATTTGGTGTTCTTACACCCAAAAAACAGCTACCATATATTGTTTATTTCAAAAGATTTAACTTTTAAGGCATATCTCATTGTATTTGATCAATACTTCAAGTTGTTAGTCAATAAAGTAATGTTTAATTAAAAGCGGACGAGAAAATCAGTAAGAGATTCTGCATAATCATGCATTTTAATTTTATCAAAGTCTAAATTATTAACCAATAATGCTTGGTTAGTTTAAATTATTCAGAATATTTAGAATACTAAGTTTAAGTCTTGAAAATAGAATATTTAGAATTGAGAAAATTTTACTCCTTATAGTACACTGAAGTGATAGTAAAGTTGAGTGAATTTTAATCTTGTATTAGCTTACTATATATATATATATATATATGTATATTTCTTAAGATATAATTCTTCAAAACTTTTTGTTTTTCTTTCTAGAATATCATGGCTGTAGCTATTTTTTTTTTGTTGCAGTTATTCTCTTTTTTAAGAACCAACTAGTCACATAATGCTTTATAATTTCTATAGTGACATTGATAAAGAAAAAGATTTTATCACTTTCAAAATTGATAATGCCATTCATCTTTTTTGTATGATTTTTTTTTGTTTTTTATAAAACTTTTTTGGTTTCTCACGGTATCTCCCAACCCGGCAGGCTAAGGACTAATCCGCCGTGGTACTGAGCTCCATTTAAGGGTTTACTGCTGACCAATGGTTGCTGCATGCACAAGGCAGGATTCAAACCTCCAATACTTGCTTAAGCGGACTAGTGAGTTAACTATTAGGACAATCTAACTTGGTTTGGTTTTTTATAAAACTTTTTATTAAATATAATTTGGAAATAACATACAGTAAAGGAGTATGGCAAAATCACTCATGAAAAGAACTCTCCATTAATTTTATTTTTGGTCTTGAACTCTCCATTAAGTTGCTTTTGTCTTTTTTTTTCCCCAATTGTTTTTGGACGTTCTTTTGTTTATTTATTTATTTTGGGCATAGGACGTTCATTTATTTGTTTGTTTTTCAACTTTGGGCGCAGCACTAATAAACCAAGATTGTTTTGGGCCTTGGCCTGTTTCAATACCAAACAAAATTAGTTTTTTGGGCCTTTGTAATGTTAATTAAAATAATAAAAAAACTTGAAAAAGAAAGGGATGGCATTTGTGGCAATATGGCATTATGGCAATGGTTGGCTTCTTATGATAGAGTCTCCACTATCCATCATTGAAAAAATAAAACTAAAAAGTACCATAGAGCTATTTTATAGCCATATAGGCATGTCCTTTTGACAGATCTTCACAATCCAGTTTGAAATTCATTTTACAACTACTACTGAATAAATATTTCATTTTAGTAAACAACACTAGTTATTATTGAATTTGTCCAAACATATCTTGTTCAAATAAATTCTCATTAGAAATATTATCTCCATCTCCTTTCACTATTTGATACCAAAATTCCCCTAAAGGTAATATTGCTTCCCACAATGTCATATGTATCCTTCCACTATCAGTTTATTTACTACAAAAAGATAGTAAGTAATTCCCTGAATTACACATAATTTTGGAGAAAAATGAGAGATAATGTACCCTTTTGGCTCTACCAAAATTTTTGCAAGAGAAAGAGAGAAGCCTCACAGATTTGAGGAGTCCCAACTGGCATAAACAGCAGCAATCAATTTCTCATGCAACGTGATGCCGGAGCAAGCGATTATGCCTCGGTCAAGGCATTCTAAGTACATTCCCTTCGAGAAGTCTAAAGGACGTCCCCCGGCATCCGTTACCACACCACCGGCCTCTTCCACAATCACAACACCAGCAGCATGATCCCATATCTTCTCCTTATACCCGGATCTTGCGAACTTCATGAATATCTCGGCGTCTCCCCGTGCTATTGCTGCATATTTGACCATGCTGTGGACACGCAACGGCTGTTTTCTGCACCAGGTTTTGAAAGAAGAAAATGAGACATTCCTAAATATATACGTCATAGCATTGCTTCAATTAGTATGGGGAATTTCGTAACTAAAGAAACACTTCCAAATCTAACGGAGGATTCAAAAGTCCCAGCATCCAACAGTATTTTTTCTACAAAGTTTTATATTGACGATACGTCAAAATTAAATTCAAAGTTTGAACGAACATTAAATAACAAGTACAAGTGTAAAGGGACTACACATATATAATCACTAACAAGAATACAGACTACATAACAACAATTCAACGAAATTATTAACTCAATATATACACTAAATTACTCGAATCATTAACTTAAATATCAAATTGTTCGTGAACTCTTTACCCTGAATTCTGATTAACTATCAAGAATTAAAAACTTTTCCGGCTCAAATAATTAATCTTCTTTCTAATAATATTCTACAATAGTTAGTTGCTAACTAATTAATCCTAGCATTTTCTACTTCTAATGGCTTCTAACCTGCCTAATTTCAAAACCTTTAAACACCATCCCTGTGTGCTAATGGATTCTCCATTAGTGTTTAAAAGGAGATATTTCCGGTCAATAAGGAGTCAGTGAAATAGGCTAAAGTGTTGGATATTTGATAGAAATAGACATAGTAGAAAAGTTTGTACCTAAGTCCCACGCTATGAGCAAGTCCAGCGGTGAAGGAATGGTTCGAGTTGGCCCTTTCCACTGGTTCACAAAGAGTTGCCAATGCCGGATCATCAACGGATGAAACGCGAATAAGTTGAGCGTAATTTGGCCACTCTAGTACCTTATCTCTGGAAATTAATGGTTGCAACCATGCCTCACCACTGCCTTTCCTTGCATACAAGATACAACCTTTTTCGGATGCGTCACAAACCGGTGAAGATGATTCCGACATGGTTTCATGATGATGCTGGTGATTATAATTGAGCGATTCTGCCTTCAGCGGATAATTAGGACACCCAAGAACCCCAAGAAGAGCATTTCCATCTTCAATTAATGCCAGAGCAACGGCATACTGATCCCCGCGTACAAATCCTAATGTGCCATCAACAGGGTCAAGTATCCAATGTCTTCCTCTAAGTCCTCCAGTTGAGTTGCAGCGCCTAATGGCCTCAAGAACTTCTGAATTCCCAAGAGTTGACTCTGGACTTTGAAGACCATAGTTGGATGCTAAGGCCAAGGACTCGTTGACAGTGTTCACCACAGCTGCCAGCAGATTTGCTGAATCATCCTTCGATATAGTTTGTATATCTTCTTCGGCGACAATGGAAACATTTTCAACCCCAAAAGTTGCTGAAAGTAACCAACTGACGGTTGCTTGTACACTAAAATCTTCTCATGCAGGGATATCAAATGAAATACACAGTTAGTTAAATTTGATCAATATTTGCACCAAAAACAACTTCTCAGCATCAAATATAAAAGTATGACACTAGGAAGAAAATGGTTGAACTTCAGATTGATTTCAGTGTAAAGTATAATAACCCTCAACCAGGTTCCTGCTTCTTTCTATTGTATCAGATTGATTATTTTAGTGCTGAAGGACTTAAAAAAAAGGGAATTTGATAATTTGATTTGAGTGCAATTGTGTGAAATATAACAGTGTGCAAGCGACCGATAAAATTTGGCCATTAACACAATAACCCTTTTAGAAGTTCACAACTTGCAACAACTGACTGGTTCAGTTGACACTCAAGGCATATATACAAAATAAAAATGCAAAACCCCCTAGACATTGATCAAGCTGATTTCATATTTGATGAGCTAAGAAGAAACAAAGTATTGAGATTTCAAATTTCCCTGCACTGTAAAAATATGATTTCCATCATCTAGAAAATGAGCATTATGAAAGAAACAAACTCTACCAGAAAAAGGACATGTCGCCATTTCAAGTGAGTAACAAAGTCATATCCTTTGTCATAGACTCATACCTTGTTCTAGAGCAGAGATTCAACCACTAACTTTGAAATATACACATGTATGTAAGTTTAGAAAATGCGAATTTGGCTACTTCAAAGTACAGAGATGATTTACCATACGCTGATTCTAGTGTTTACAACTTACAAAATACTAAACAGCTGAGTTTCTCATCAATGACTGAGATTGAACCAAAATTGCCACTGCACTTTATTTACTATTCTAACACTTTAGAAGAGTCAAAGTTTTATTCTTGCGACACAAATTGTGAAACTACACACATAGCGTTGATAACATAAACAATGTCATACAACCTCTAAACCGTTGATATTATACCAAGATTTGCAAATCCTATATTAAATTTGGAGCTGCATTATCTACTTTAACATTTCGAAAATCCCATCTAGCAATTACAAAATTCACAAAAAAGGGGGGGGATTGTAATCTCCATGGAAATACCTGCAACAGTTACAGGGGAATCATCATCCTTGGAGAGAACGTGGTCACTGTCGTTAGAAAAGAGTTTCTCTTGCACCCTCCTGCATAGGGCGCATGCCACGTGGACCACTCTGACGGCCACCTCCAATTCCTTGGCGTAGCGGTCATTCTCCATTGAAAGCCGCAAACTTTTGAGAAACCCACCTTCAGAATCAGGTGAAACTCATTGGGAACGAAGTTTCCGAGCAAATGAGAAGGAAGGAAGTGAAAACGAGAAAATGGGGTTCGTGAAACATAATAAAGAGAGCAATGTTATGTCATGCAATTCAAGAAGTGAAGAATTGTTCGTGAGAAGCGTGAGTGAAGAGGAAAAGGTTCAGAGATGAATGGATTCAATGGCGGAAGAGAAGAGAAGGAAAGGAACATCGGCATTGGTCTCCAATTCCATCACGGTCCTCCACTTTTTCTCCCATTCTTGGCGATGAGAGCTCCTCCACTGCCACATGAATCTGCCACGTCATTTTCACAATTTCACTTTTTCTTCATTTATTTATTTTATCTCTTTGCCAATTTTTTTTAAACAAAAGTCTAGACGGGTTTGGCAACAACAGGATAATTTTTTTTTAGAAATTAAATTAATAAACGAGTTTAGTATATAAATACAGATATATAACTTTTAATTTGTTAAATTAAAACTAATGTGTTAATTATATAAATAATAATTTTTAAATATATAAATACGGATATAATTATTTGATCAATAAAAAATGATAACATGATACTTATGAATATATGATGGTTGAATTTAATATTTGTTGTTTACTTTTAATAATCTATTTTTAAAAAATATTAATCCATATATCACACTCTGTTTTATTAATATTTTTAGCTCTTCTGAATTAATATAATAATTTTTGTGACTAATATTACACCTAATTTTAGGATTTTTATTATAAAATTAAAAAAAAAACTTATTTTTTCTAAAAAATTATCTCAACTTTAAAAGAGCATGAAGGATCATTTGGGATTTCACATTTTCATTTCACCTTTACCTTTCTAACTTTATTCACTCTCATCCTCTCTTCTGCTGTTAAAGTTATTTCTTTAGGCATTGTTAAAGTTTTTAGTCTTTCTAGTTGATTCAAGTAATTCTGTTGTTCTATTTTCTTTTTCTAATCAGTTTGTAATTATGTTTCTCACATTTTACATTTTCGTTTCACATGCTGAATTTTCTTCACTCTCTTCGTTGAAGTTATTGATTTCTTGAGTTTGTCAGCTTCAGGTAATTCTGTTGTTATGTATATCTTTTTTGTTTGATTTGTTGTTGTTTATTATTTGAATATATTTGTTTATCAAGTTAGATTAAGTTATTAGTTACGTTAATTAGTTTGATAACTCGATGATACACTTACTTTATATGATTATGTATGTATTGTTAGTTTAGAATATGTAAAATGATGATATGGTTATGAATAGATGTTAGGGAAGAGAAAATTTTATTTTGATTATTGTTTCGTTTAAACTAATTAGAATTAGTTTAGGTAATTTTGTTATGCTGTTTTTCGTTTATTTTATTATTGCCAAATGTAATCGGCAATATAATATAGTTAATCTTAAATTAAGTTATTTTATCTAAATTATGGTTTAGATCCATTTGATTTTTTTGTTAGATTTACTTTGAAGGTAGGTGATAAAAACTTAGTTAATTTGAAATAATTTAGTTAATTTAGGTAATTTAGTTAATGTGAAATAATTTAGTTAATTTAGGTAATTTAGTAAATTTAGTTTATTCATTTAATTTTAAATGAAGTTATTCTAATTTGTTCTGTTAAAGTTTTGTCATGGAGCCAGAATTGTTGGGCTACGATAATGCCCTGTATAGACTGGATCAGGTCGATCACATTGCAGGCAGACATGACCGAATGGTACACTTTGTAACTCATGTTATTTATATATTTGATATTTAAATTTGTGTTGTAACTTGTTAATTCTTTTTTGTTTTACTGATTTATTTTATTTGATAGGTGCCTCAAGTCTTACGTACCAGGAGGAATTTGTTGGGACATCCATCCGAGTAGATTAGGCCACATCTCAGACGAGCAGGATTCGAGCATGGTGCTTACATGGTGGAGTGGGAGCATGACTGGCCGTTGGTCTCAACTCTGATGGAGAGAGGGCGACCCGAGTCCTATACGTTTCACTTGCCATGTGGGGAGATAACCATCACACTGCATGATGTGGCATACCAGCTGAGACTCGTCATTGATTAAGATCTAGTCAGTGGATGCGTGGGTGGGGTGGGAGCAGTTCTATCAAGGACGGTCCATTGAGGAGTTGTGTCAGCAGTTATTGGAAGCTGTTCTGGACCTTAATGACAGATAGTCACAGACGAAGTGGATTGTCAAGCTGAGCTGGTTTCAAGACACTATGCACGGAGAGTTAGAGGAGCACCTGACTAAGGAGCGCCTACTGCGTGCGTTGTACTAGGATTTATATCATGCAGCTGATCGAAGACATGCTGTTTCTGGATACCTCTGACTCTAGGGTGCACATTAGATGGTTGCTTCTTTTGGAGGACTTGGATCGGTGTGGGAGGTTATCATGGGCTCAGCAGTGCTGGCCTGACTTTACCGCTAGATGCCGGGCCACGTATTACCGGTAGCGAAATCTGGGTGGATGCGGCAATTTATTACTTTAATAGGCATATCACCGTATACAAATGTTGAGGCCGGAGGGATATGTAATGCGCCGTTTTCCCTTTTTGAGAGGTATAAATTTATTGTAGCATCTTTTTCGTAAGTTACTTAGATAGTTTTGTGGTGTCTTAACTATCGTGAGATTATAGGTGGGCGGGGTTACGACCAGATAATGACAGAGGCGAGAATAGGCTTTGTACTTATAGACGTCTCCTCAATGGACTAGGAGTCCTTAATGTAACTGATAATCATAGTCATTATGAATTATGTAATTATTATATTCATGTGTTTGTTAAATTTTAAACTTCTATATCATAATTGTTTGTGTTTGTGAATAGGTTGACTAGACGCAATATGCTGACACCATAATTGTTTGAGATCCAGCCTATCGTTCCACCAAGGATCACTGAGGTTGAAGCCTCTACTGCAGTTGTATGCCCTCTACTGTTCTTTGCCATAGTCCAGTGGCATCAGGTGCGTTAGTTTCGTGGCCTCCAGCACATACCAACCAAACCATTGAACATTTATGTGATGCATGCCCATGATGGAAAGTTCGGCCAGAGTGAGTGGTATCCTGAATTCCTGGGAGGATGGCATGAGTTGTGGGATGTTCGCAGAGACCACATGACGTGGTATTTTTGATGGGTGCACATAGAGCTTGTTGGTTTGAGCGACCAACACTTATGTGCGGGTTAGTGCCAGATGACCTCTCGATTAACCACCCGGCAGACCTCCATTAGCCAGAGGATGGTCGGCTTCCATAGGTGCGGCCTCAGGATAGGAGAGGGAGAGGGAGAGATAGGGGGAGAGGTAGACGAGGTGGAGGGAGAGGGAGGTGGGATGTTGTAGACGTCGGCTGTAATAGAGATTTTGTGAGTCCACCTCCTGTTGGAGACGGGGTACAGATGCCCGAGAATGGCAGGCAAGTGGTTGGGGTGCTGTTAGGGCCCGTCCCTGGAAACTTTTTTAGTCTTGGACCTCCAGGGACTTCACTTCTATCAAAGGCCGGATGCAGTCATCAGGAGCAGGCGGATGCGGCAACGACCATCGGACATATTGATTTGGAGTTTGACTTGCAGTTTAGTCAGTCTGATTTTGGTGCCATCGGGCATATTGATTTGGTCACTATCTAGTATTTTATACTCTACAATCCTCGTGATGCTGTCTGTCTTAACTGTCAACATCACTCCCTCCTTATTTTAAAAAAGTTATCCAATCTCAAACTTACTTACGAGATCCTCTTTCAGGCCTTGATGACTAAAGAAATAATTTGAAGTCATTGCATTGAGATTCAAAGTGAAAAAGTGATCCGATTGGTCATACGGACGAAAAATCGCCGGCTGTCTCATCACGATTTGTGTGTCACCGTAGAAGTTCATATCTTCCTCTTCCTCACCCTTATCAGGAATTTTCGTCAGTTCAGCCTCAACATCTTTACCATCATCGGGATTGACTTGATAGGGATCCGTCATCGGGTCCCTAATCGCTGAACTCTCATGACTTCCAACATCAGGTTGCATCATCCGCCATCATTAGAATGTTCAGTATTTGACCCCTCCTGACTACCTTCCGGTGGCATATTTAGATCAATTATCGTTTTTCTAATATTTTTTCTAATTACTCCACTTAAAGGGCTATCATCAACAGTATCTGCAGATAATCCTTGTCCACCTAACTTAACTAGGTAAACAAATACTTCCAATAGATGGACATTTGTCCAATGATTGTGCCACACCCTTATAAGTCGTATGTCCTCGTCATCACGTAGTCGATTGATGAGCGGATATTTTATACGCTTTTTGGGGATAATTTCATATAGTTTTGAGTATGTTTTAGTTAGTTTTTAGTCTATTTTTATTAGTTTTTAGGAAAAATTCATATTTCTGGACTTTACTATGAGTTGTGTGTTTTTCTGTAATTTCAGGTATTTTTCTGGCTGAAATTGAAGGAGCTGAGCAAAAATCTGATTCAGGCTGAAAAAGGACTGCTGATGCTGTTGGATTCTGACCTCCCTGCACTCAAAGTGGATTTTCTGGAGCTACAGAACTCGAAATGGCGTGATTCCAATTGCGTTGGAAAGTAGACATCCAGGGCTTTCCAGCAATATATAATAGTCCATACTTTGCACAAGAATAGACGACGTAAACTGGCGTTCAACGCCAGTTTTCTGCCCAATTCTGGCGTCCAGCACCAGAAAAGGATCAAAAGCTGGAGTTGAACGCCCAAACTGGCATAAAAACTGGCATTCAACTCCACAAATGGCCTCTGCACGTGAATTGCTTAAGTCTCAGCCCTAGCACACACCAAGTGGGCCCCAGCACACACCAAGTGGACCCCAGAAGTGGATCTCTGCATCATCCATCATAGTTTATCCAAATTTTGTAACCCTAGGCTACTAGTTTAGTATTTAAACAACTTTTAGAGACTTATTTTGTATCTCATGACATTTTTAGATCTAAACTTTGTATTCTCTGACGGCATGAGTCTCTAAACCCCATTGTTGGGGGTGAGGAGCTCTGCTGTGTCTCAATGAATTAATGCAAGTATTTCTGTTTTCCATTCAAACACGCTTGTTCCTATCTAAGATGTTCATTCGCGCTTAACTGTGATGAAGGTGATGATCCGTGACATTCATCACCTTCCTCAAAACATGAACGTGTGCCTGACAACCACCTCTGTTCTATATCCGATTGAATGAGTATCTCTTAGATTCCTTAATCAGAATCTCCGTGGTATAAGCTAGAACTGATGTCGGCATTCATGAGAATCCGGAAAGTCTAAACCTTGTCTGTGGTATTCCGAGTAGGATTCAAGGATTGAATGACTGTGACGAGCTTCAAACTCCTGAAGGCTGGGCGTTAGTGACAGATGCAAAAGGATAGTAAATCTTATTCCAACCGGATCGAGAACCAACCGGTGATTAGCCGTGCTGTGACAGAGCGCGTGAGCGTAGTTTTCACTGGAATGATGGAAGGTAGCCATTGACAACGGTGATCCACCAACACACAGCTTGCCATAGGGGGACGTGCGTGCGTGAACAAGAAGACAGAGGAAAGCAGAGATTCAGAAGACAAAGCATCTCCAAAACTCCAACATATTCTCCATTACTGCACAACAAGTAACTTTTAATTTATGCTCTACTGGTTACTCACAATTCAATTGATAAACATAATTGACTTCCTGACTAAGATTTACAAGATAACCATAGATTGCTTCAAACCAACAATCTCCGTGGGATTCGACCCTTACTCACGTAAGGTATTACTTGGACGACCCAGTGCACTTGCTGGTCATGTGTGCGAAATTGTAAGAGAGTAACAATTTTGTGCACCAAGTTTTTGGCGCCGTTGCCGGGGATTGTTCGTGTTTGAACAACTGATGGATTATTTTGTTGCTTAGATTAGGAAAAATCTTTCTTTTTTTGGTTTAGAGTCTTTTATTATTTATCCCTTGTTAAAATACTTTAAACTTATAGCTCAGTTATTTAGAACGTGGTGTTTATGTTCATGATAATTGGCTATCATATTTTTTAAAACCTTTTTCAAAATAATTTTTCTATTAAATCCTGTGCCAAACTTTAAGTTTGGTGTTTTCAAAAATAATCTTTCTTAAAATTTTTGAAGGTCCCATAACTCATTTGGCTAGAGCGTTAATCTGTGTTCTTGGTAATTGGGTTAGAATCTTTTATACTCTTTTCAAAACCTTCTTTTTCAAAAATATTTTTTTCTATTAAATCTTGTGCCAAACTTTAAGTTTGGTGTTTTCTTGTTGATTTCCCTTTGATTTTCGAAAATTTTGGTTTGGTTTTCTAAAAATTTTAAGTTTGGTGTTCTTCCTTCATGTTCTTGTGTTCTTGTGAGTCTTCAAAGTGTTCTTGAGTTTCCTTGTGTCTTGATCTTAAAATTTTTAAGTTTGGTGTTCCTTGGTGTTTTCCCTCCAAAATTTTCAAAAACAAGGAGCATTAGATCTAAAAATTTTAAATCTTGTACTATCTTATTGTTTTTCTCTCTCCTCACTAAATTCAAAAATATCTTTTCAAAATATCTCTTCTAACATCCTAACTTCTTATCTTTTCAAAATTTGTTTCAACTAACTAACTAACTTTTTGTTTGTTTCTTAACTTTTTCAAAACTACCTAACTAACTCTCTCTCTCTAATTTTCGAAAATATCTTCCCTCTTTTTCAAAAATTTCCTTTTTTTTTAACTAATTATTTTTAATTTTTTTTACGAAAAAAAAAATAATTTTTATTATTTCAAAATTCAAATTCTTTTTAGTTATTTTATTTTATTTAAGTATTTACTTCTTATAAAATAAAATAAATAAAAAGATAAATCAGTCCAAGTTATATCCATATATCCATCATGGACATAAGTGGAGATGGACAGTCCAGGAGGACTTTGGGGTCATATTCTAACCCCTCTACTGCTTCGTATGGGAGTAGCATATGCATACCCTCCATTGGAGTTAGTAGCTTTGAGTTGAATCCTCAGCTCATTATCATGGTGCAGCAAAGTTGCCAGTATTCCGGTCTTCCACAGGAAGAACCTACAGAATTTCTGGCACAATTTTTACAAATTGCTGACACAGTACATGATAAGGAAATAGATCAGGATGTCTACAGACTATTACTGTTTCCATTTGCTGTAAAAGATCAAGCTAAGAGGTGGTTAAATAACCAACCTAAGGCCAGCATAAGAACATGGAAACAGCTGACAGAAAAATTCCTGAATGAATATTTCCCTCCAAAAAGGATGACACAGCTAAGGCTGGACATCCAAGGCTTTAAACAAGGAGATAATGAATCTCTTTATGATGCCTGGGAGAGATACAGAGAGATGCTACGAAAATGCCCCTCTGAAATGTTTTCAGAGTGGGTTCAGTTAGACATCTTCTACTATGGGCTTGCAGAAGGAGCTCAGATGTCTTTAGATTACTCAGCTGGTGGATCTATCCATATGAGAAAGACAATTGAAGAAGCTCAAGAGCTCATTGATACAGTTGCCAGGAATCAGCATCTGTATCTAAGCAGCAACCCTTCCATGAATGAAGAGGTTAAAACAGTAACTGCTGAATTCAGTACTGTAAAACAAGCTGCTGAATTCAATCAGCAATTAGATTTTCTAACAAAGCAGCTAGCTGAATTCAAAGACAGGTTACAGGAGACAAGGATAGCTAATATACATATGGAAGAACAGTTTAAGCAAACAAAGCAGCAGCTATCAAAGCAAATAGCAGAAGAATGCCAAGCAGTTCAATTAAGAAGTGGGAAAACATTAAATACCCCACCTCAAGGCATCAAAAATTCAAGAAATGAGCAACCCACCAAAGATTCCCCTGAGGACAGTAAGAGCCCAGGGAAAAATAATTCTGGCACTAAAACGCCAGAAAATGGGTGGAAGGCTGGCGCTGAACGCCCAGACCATGCCCAAAACTGGCGTTCAGCGCCAGAAACAAGGCAGGATTGGCGTTCAACGCCAGAAATGGGCAAGAATCTGGTGTTGAACGCCCAACAGGGGCACATTTCTGGCGTTCAGGCGCCAGGAACAGACAGTGAGCTGGCGTCTAACGTCACTCCAGCTTCTAACTCTGGCATTCAATTGCCAGTGAGGGATCAGACACACACAAGTGCTGACAACAACCCCTCTAAAAAGGCTTCTTTAACCACTAAGGTTGAAGAATATAAAGCCAAGATACCTTATCCTCAAAAACTCCGGAAAGAGGAGCAGGATAAGCAATTTGCTCGCTTTGCAGATTATCTAAGGACTCTTGAAATAAAGATTCCATTTGCAGAGGCACTTGAGCAAATACCTTCTTATGCCAAGTTCATGAAAGAGATCTTGAGTCATAAAAAGGAGTGGAGAGAAACAGAAAGAGTTCTCCTCACTGAAGAATGCAGTGCAGTCATTCTGAAAAGCTTTCCTGAAAAGCTTAAAGACCCTGGGAGTTTTCTGATACCATGCATATTAGAAGGTGATTGCACCAAGACAGTTTTATGCGATCTTGGGGCAAGCATCAACCTAATACCTGCATCCACTATCAGGAAGCTTGGCTTAACTGAAGAAGTTAAACCAACCCGGATATGTCTCCAACTTGCTGATGGTTCCACTAAATACCCATCAGGCGTGATTGAGGACATGATTGTCAGAGTTGGGCCATTCGCCTTTCCCACTGACTTTGTTGTGCTGGAAATGGAGGAGCACAAGAGTGCCACTCTCATTCTAGGAAGACCCTTCCTAGCAACTGGACGATCCCTCATTGACGTCCAACAGGGGGAAATAACCCTGAGAGTCAACGATGACGAGTTCAAGTTGAACGCTGTCAAAGCCATGCAGCATCCAGACACATCAACAGACTGTATGAAAGTTGACCTTATTGACTCTTTGGTAGAAGAGATCAACATGGCTGAGAGTCTCGAATCAGAGTTGGAAGACATCTTTAAAGATGTTCAGCCTGATTTGGAGGATTCAGGGGACATGAAAGAGCCTCTGAACTTTCTTCTGAAAGAGGAAAAATCTCCTAAACCAGAGCTCAAGCCACTGCCACCATCCTTGAAATATGCATTTCTAGGAGAATGTGACACCTTTCCAGTAATCATAAGCTCTGCTTTAAATTCACGGGAAGAGGAAGCACTTATTCAAGTGCTAAGGACACACAAGACAGCTCTTGGGTGGTCCATAGGTGACCTTAAGGGCATAAGCCCAGCTAGATGCATGCACAAAATTCTACTGGAGGATAATGCCAAACCAGTGGTTCAACCACAGAGGCGGCTAAATCCAGCCATGAAGGAAGTGGTGCAGAAAGAGGTCACCAAATTACTAGAGGCTGTGATTATTTATCCCATTTCTGATAGCCCCTGGGTGAGCCCTGTTCAAGTCGTCCCAAAAAAGGGAGGCATGACAGTGATTCATAATGAAAAAAATGAACTGGTTCCTACAAGAACAGTTACAGGGTGGCGCATGTGTATTGACTACAGAAGGCTCAATACAGCCACCAGAAAGGATCATTTTCCTTTACCATTCATAGACCAGATGCTAGAGAGACTAGCAGGTCATGATTATTACTGCTTTTTGGATGGCTACTCAGGCTATAACCAGATTGCAGTAGATCCCCAGGATCAAGAGAAAACAGCATTCACATGTCCATCCGGAGTGTTTGCTTATAGAAGGATGCCCTTTGGGCTATGCAATGCACCTGCAACCTTCCAGAGATGCATGCTCTCTATTTTCTCTGATATGGTGGAAAAATTTCTGGAAGTCTTCATGGATGACTTCTCAGTATATGGAGACTCATTCAGCTCCTGTCTTGATCACCTGAAACTTGTTCTGAAAAGATGCCAAGAAACCAACCTAGTTTTAAACTGGGAAAAGTGTCACTTCATGGTGACTGAAGGAATTGTTCTTGGGCATAAAATCTCAAACAAGGGAATAGAGGTGGATCAAGAAAAAATAGAGGTAATTGAAAAATTACCACCACCTGCCAATGTTAAGGCAATCAGAAGCTTTCTGGGGCATGCAGGATTCTATAGGAGGTTTATAAAGGATTTTTCAAAAATCGCAAAACCTCTAAGCAATCTGCTAGCTGCTGACACGCCATTTGTGTTTGACACAGCATGCCTACAGGCGTTTGAAATGCTGAAAGCTAAGCTGGTCACAGCACCAGTCATTTCTGCACCAGACTGGACATTGCCATTTGAGTTAATGTGTGATGCCAGTGATCATGCCATTGGTGCAGTATTGGGACAGAGGCATGACAAGCTTCTGCATGTCATTTATTATGCCAGTCGCGTTCTAAATGATGCCCAGAAAAATTACACAACCACAAAAAAAGAACTACTTGCAGTGGTTTACGCCATTGACAAGTTCAGATCATACTTAGTAGGATCAAAAGTGATTGTGTATACTGACCATGCTGCTCTTAAATATCTACTCACAAAGCAGGATTCAAAACCCAGGCTCATCAGATGGGTATTGCTTCTGCAAGAGTTTGATATAGAAATAAGAGACAGAAAAGGGACAGAGAACCAAGTGGCTGATCATCTGTCCCGGATAGAGCCAGTGGAAGGGACGTCCCTCCCCTTTCTTGAGATCTCTGAGACGTTCCCTGATGAGCATCTATTTGCCATTCAGGAAGCACCATGGTTTGCCGATATTGCAAACTATAAAGCTGCAAGGTTCATACCCAAGGAGTACAATAGAATACAAAAGAAGAAATTAGTTACTGATGCAAAGTACTACTTGTGGGATGAACCCTATCTCTTTAAGAGATGTGCAGACGGAATTATCCGTAGGTGTGTCCCCAGAGAGGAAGCACAGAGAATCCTATGGCATTGCCACGGATCTCAATATGGAGGCCATTTCGGAGGTGAGCGAACAGCCACCAAGGTCCTCCAATGTGGCTTCTATTGGCCCACACTCTATAAAGATTCCCGAGAGTTTGTACGTAATTGTGACAGTTGCCAAAGAGCTGGTAACCTGCCTCATGGTTACGCCATGCCTCAACAAGGAATCTTGGAAATAGAATTGTTTGATGTATGGGGAATTGACTTCATGGGACCTTTCCCACCATCATACTCAAACACTTATATTCTGGTGGCAGTTGACTATGTATCAAAATGGGTTGAGGCTATTGCCACTCCCACTAATGATACTAAAACAGTGCTGAAGTTCCTCCAGAAACATATCTTTAGCAGGTTTGGTGTCCCTAGAGTGTTAATCAGTGATGGGGGCACTCACTTCTGCAATAAACATCTTTACTCTGCCATGGTTCGGTATGGAATTCGCCACAAGGTGGCCACTCCATATCATCCACAAACCAATGGGCAAGCTGAAGTCTCTAATAGAGAATTAAAGAGAATCCTGGAACGGACAGTAAATACCCGTAGAAAGGAGTGGGCACGGAGCTTGGATGATGCTCTGTGGGCTTACAGAACAGCATTCAAGACCCCTATAGGGACCTCTCCATACCAACTGGTGTATGGTAAGGCATGTCACCTGCCCGTGGAACTGGAACATAAGGCCTACTGGGCAACCAGATTCCTAAACTTTGATGCCAAATTAGCAGGAGAAAAAAGATTGCTCCAGCTAAATGAGCTAGAGGAGTTCAGATTCACAGCTTTCGAAAATGCCAAACTATATAAAGAAAAATAAAAAAAGTGGCATGACAGAAAGCTGTCATCTAGAATCTTTGAACCAGGACAGAAGGTTCTGTTGTTTAACTCTAGACTCAGGCTATTTTCCGGGAAACTGAAATCCCGGTGGAGGGGACCATACGTGATTACAAGTGTATCACCATATGGTTGTGTGGAGCTTCAAGATATTGATTCTGATAAGAAGTTCATTGCCAATGGACAGAGAATCAAGCATTATCTTGAAGGCAACACTGAGCAAGAATGCTCAAGGCTGAAGCTAGATTAAAAGCTCAGCAAAGTCCAGCTAAGGACATTAAAGAAGCGCTTGTTGGGAGGCAACCCAATTTTTATTTATTCTCATGATTTTTCATGTTTTATTAGGTTCATGATCATGTGGAGTCACAAAATAAATATTAAAAATTGAAAACGGAATCAAAAACAGCAGAAGAAAAATCACACCCTGGAGGAAGCACCTGTCTGGCGTTCAACGCCAGAACAAAGCATGGTTCTGGCGTTCAACGCCAGAATTGGCTAGTAAATGGGCGTTGAACGCCCAAAATGGGCACCAACCTGGCGCTGAACGCCCAGAGTTGTGTGCAAGGGCATTTTGCATGCCCACATGGGTGCAGAGATGTAAATGCCTTGACACCTCAAGATCTGTGGACCCCACAGGATCCCCACCTTCCCTCCTCATAATCCTAGTTTTTTTCTTTCCACATCTTCTTCTTCATCTATTCCCTCTTCTTTTGCTCGAGGGCGAGCAACATTCTAAGTTTGGTGTGGTAAAACAATTATGTAAAGGATCTATAGCTCAGTGGTAGAACATGTGACTGCAAATCAAGAGATACCTCAGGGGATGCACTTCCCTCCACATAATTATTGGAAGCAACTGA
This sequence comes from Arachis hypogaea, assembly GCF_003086295.3. Classification (NCBI taxonomy): domain Eukaryota; kingdom Viridiplantae; phylum Streptophyta; class Magnoliopsida; order Fabales; family Fabaceae; genus Arachis; species Arachis hypogaea. The sequence goes on along the minus strand of NC_092053.1, from coordinate 22,323,361 downwards.
GGATAGAAATACCAAAAATCACTAGGAATCAAGCCACAAAGGCAAGGAAGAGACATAAAAGAGCTCAAGAACATCATTGGTGCCTCAAGAAGGAAATGCCATCATCACTAAGGTGGACTCATTCCTTGTTCTTACTTTCTCTATTTTTCGTTTTCTCTATGATAAGTGCTTATCTATGTCTGTGTCTTCATTACATGATCATTAGTAGTAATTAATGTCTAGTTTGATTTTATCCCCAATTAAGTTATAGTCTATTTTTCTCATCATCAGCAAACATGAATAAAATAGTAGATCTTTTGAATAAGAGGCAATAAAATTTCGAGTTTAATAAGAGAAATTCTAATTAGTTAAATGTGGTGGCAATGCTTTCTGTCTTCTGAATGAATGCTTGAACAGTGCATATGTCTTTTGAATTTGTTGTTTAAGACTGTTAAATATGTTGGCTCTTGAAAGAATGATGAACATGAGACATGTTATTGATAATCTGAAAAATAAAAAAAAATGATTCTTGAAGCAAGAAAAAGCAGCAAAGAACAAAGCTTGCAGAAAAAAAAAAAAAAGCAAGCAGAAAAAGCCAGTAACCCTTAAAACCAAAAGGCAAGGGCAAATAAAAGGGATCCCAAGGCTTTGAGCATCAGTGGATAGGAGGGCCTAAAGGAATAAAATCCTGGTCTAAGCGGCTAAACCAAGCTGTCCCTAACCATGTGCTTGTGGCGTGAAGGTGTCAAGTGAAAACTTGAGACTGAGCGGTTAAAGTCAAGGCCCAAAGCAAAAAGAAGAGTGTGCTTAAGAACTCTGGACACCTCTAATTGGGGACTTTAGCAAAGCTGAGTCACAATCTGAAAAGGTTCACCCAATTATGTGTCTGTGGCATTTATGTATCCGGTGGTAATACTGGAAAACAAAGTGCTTAGGGCCACGGCCAAGACTCATAAAGAAGCTGTGTTCAAGAATCATCACACTGAACTAAGAGAATCAATAACACTATCTGAATTCTGAGTTCCTATAGATGCCAATCACTCTGAGCTTCAATGGATAAAGTGAGATGCCAAAACTGTTCAGAAGCAAAAAGCTACTAGTCCCGCTCATCTAATTAGGATCTGAGCTTCAATCAAAAACTCTGAGATATTATTGCTTCTCAACCTATTAGTCTTCTATTTTATTTGTCTAGTTGCTTGAGGACAAGCAACAGTTTAAGTTTGGTGTTGTGATGAGCGGATATTTTATACGCTTTTTGGGGATAATTTCATATAGTTTTGAGTATGTTTTTGTTAGTTTTTAGTCTATTTTTATTAGTTTTTAGGAAAAATTCATATTTCTGGACTTTACTATGAGTTGTGTATTTTTCTGTAATTTCAGGTATTTTTCTGGCTGAAATTGAAGGAGCTGAGCAAAAATCTGATTCAGGCTGAAAAAGGACTGCTGATGCTGTTGGATTCTGACCTCCCTGCACTCAAAGTGGATTTTCTGGAGCTACAGAACTCGAAATGGCGTGCTTCCAATTGCGTTGGAAAGTAGACATCCAGGGCTTTCCAGCAATATATAATAGTCCATACTTTGCACAAGAATAGACGACGTAAACTGGCGTTCAACGCCAGTTCTCTGCCCAATTCTGGCGTCCAGCGCCAGAAAAGGATCAAAAGCTGGAGTTGAACGCCCAAACTGGCATAAAAACTGGCGTTCAACTCCACAAATGGCCTCTGCACGTGAATTGCTTAAGTCTCAGCCCTAGCACACACCAAGTGGGCCCCATCACACACCAAGTGGACCCCAGAAGTGGATCTCTGCATCATCCATCATAGTTTATCCAAATTTTGTAACCCTAGGCTACTAGTTTAGTATTTAAACAACTTTTAGAGACTTATTTTGTATCTCATGACATTTTCAGATCTAAACTTTGTATTCTCTGACGGCATGAGTCTCTAAACCCCATTGTTGGGGGTGAGGAGCTCTGCTGTGTCTCAATGAATTAATGCAAGTATTTCTGTTTTCCATTCAAACACGCTTGTTCCTATCTAAGATGTTCATTCGCGCTTAACTGTGATGAAGGTGATGATCCGTGACATTCATCACCTTCCTCAAAACATGAACGTGTGCCTGACAACCACCTCCGTTCTATATCCGATTGAATGAGTATCTCTTAGATTCCTTAATCAGAATCTCCGTGGTATAAGCTAGAACTGATGGCGGCATTCATGAGAATCCGGAAAGTCTAAACCTTGTCTGTGGTATTCCGAGTAGGATTCAAGGATTGAATAACTGTGACGAGCTTCAAATTCCTGAAGGCTGGGCGTTAGTGACAGATGCAAAAGGATAGTAAATCCTATTCCAACCGGATCGAGAACCAACCGGTGATTAGCCGTGCTGTGACAGAGCGCGTGAGCGTAGTTTTCACTGGAATGATGGAAGGTAGCCATTGACAACGGTGATCCACCAACACACAGCTTGCCATAGGGGGACGTGCGTGCGTGAACAAGAAGACAGAGGAAAGCAGAGATTCAGAAGACAAAGCATCTCCAAAACTCCAACATATTCTCCATTACTGCACAACAAGTAACTTTTAATTTATGCTCTACTGGTTACTCACAATTCAATTGATAAACATAATTGACTTCCTGACTAAGATTTACAAGATAACCATAGATTGCTTCAAACCAACAATCTCCGTGGGATTCGACCCTTACTCACGTAAGGTATTACTTGGATGACCCAGTGCACTTGCTGGTCATGTGTGCGAAATTGTAAGAGAGTAACAATTTTGTGCACCACCGATACCTATATCAAAAAACATAAAATATTCTCAATACCTCGACTATATTACCAAAAAAAAAAGAAGAATCACAACATCGACAAATACCTTTGTAAAACAAAACGTTATTTACTTCGGCCGGATATCGGTAGTAAATTTTTTTTACTCTTTTCATGTGTTGTTGCCCAATAGAGTGCAATATTAAATTCTTCAACGCTGTTAAACTGTTGATTTCGACTGTCATATATGCAATCATCGGTTGAACATACCTAAATATGATAGAACTTTCTTCTTCGTACAATATTTCACCATCATAATGAATGGATAACAATGGAATTTCAGACACTGTGAAGAGTTAATCAGGATGAGAAATATCAAAGAGAAAAATGAGCAACTCATATTGAGATTTCTGGATATTTATGGAGGGAGTAACTTGAAGCTTACCGGGGATACAACGAACTTTATATATTTTATAGAATTCGTCGAGGGGTGCGGCGAACCTTAGTACCCTGGAAAATTTGACTCAAATTCCCAAAAACAAATGTATTTCGAAATTTAAAGTTAGGATAATTTTTTTTGGAGAAATAATATTTTTTTATTTTACAGTAGAAAAAAATTTCACTAATTTTGTCTTTATATCTATTTATATAGTTTTTTTCGTAAAAGAAAGGTATAAATATCATTCTTCTCTAATTGCACCCATTTACTCTAAATGTCTCGTCTAAACATCAATTATTAGTACATCTTTTTAAAAAGGGTTAAGTACTTTTTTCGTCCCTAAAGTCTGATGCCAAAATCAAAATCGTCCCCGACTTTTTTTTTTGTTATTAAAATCATCATCAACGTTACAAAACGTTATAAAATCGTCATTTTCTACTTTAATTTTATTTTTTACCAAATTACCCTTAATAATTAATATAAATAATAAAAATAATATTAAATAATAAAAACAAACCCTTCCCCCCTCCAACAACGCCCTTCTCCGCACCCACTACACCAACACCACCAATTTTCTCAACCTCCACACCACCGCCTCTGCTTCCGACTCCTCCGCCGCCGCCGCCGCAGCTGCTTCACAATCCTCCGCTCAGTGGCTCACCCGCCCTGTCCTCCACCGCAACCACAGCGAGGTCATTGACGACGTCGCCCCCTGTCCAACAACAAATCGCCTGATGTGTTGGTTGCCGGCGACGACAAGGGGGAGGTGGCGACTGTGGAGAGCGGCGGCGAAGGCGGAGGTGGGTTGGTGAACTGGCAGAATGCTCGGTACAAGGCAGAGATTTTATCACACCCGCTTTACGAGCAGCTTCTGTCGGCAGACGTGGCGTGCCTGCGGATCGCCACGCCGGTGGACCAGTTACCAAGGATCGACGCTCAGTCCCAGAATGTGGTGGCCAAGTATTCTTCCTTCGCTCACGCTTCTCTTGACGATGACAAAGAGCTCGACCAGTTCTTGGTAAACTCCTTCTGTTCTCCATTCATTCCCACAGCTTTTTTGTTTAAGCATTTTCCGTGTTTTCCAGTTGGAAGGGTTTATTTTTATTTTTTGATATTATTTTCATTATTTATATTAATTATTAAGGGTAATTTGATAAAAAAATAAAATTAAAGTAAAAAAAGACGATTTTATAACGTTTTATAATGTTGAGAATGATTTTAATAACAAAAAAAGGTCGGGACGATTTTAATTTTAGCCTCAGACCTTAAGAACAAAAAAAATACTTAACCCTTTTAAAAATGGGTTGCGACAATAGACTTTTTTTTATTTTCATTTTTTAGCTTTTAGTATCTCATATCTTTAACGAATGAAGGTTATTTCAGTAATCTTAAAATAAAATTAACCACAAAAGGTTTGACGTTAGGTATTAAATGTTTGGCAATAGCCTCTCTCCTTGTGTAAACGGAGAGCTTCCAACAAAACATATAATAGAATTGTGAAAATACTTTATTAAATAAACGAATATATTGTGACAAAATACATTACAGTGTTTCAAAAGTTAAGATATTTTAGATGGCGAAGACTAAGACTCGTATACAGTTATTTTCATATGAAATTAATATTTAAAAATTATTAGATAATAATTTAAATTTAGTTTAGATAAATAATTTAATTAAATATTTTTTTAAAAAATAATTTAAACAATAAATATTTATATTAAAAATAATTTATAAATAAATTATTTTTGTATTTAATTTTTTAATCTTAAAAATATTTATTTTAAAAAAAATGATAAATTTTTTTATTACGAGAGAAATAATTTTTTTTAAATTTTCTATAAACATTTAAAAAATTTTTTAAAAAGTTACAATTTAATTTTAAAATTTACACAAAATATTAATGCTATAATTTTTTATAAATTAAAAATAAAAAAAGTACTTTTAAATCTATCTAAACATACTCTTAATCAAATATATCAAATCATGTTCGACTAACAATTTCATATAAAACAACAACACGTGAGTTTATATCATTCTAGATATGTTGCAAATTGCCAATAACTTGCAATGACGTCTGTAAGAAGTTTGTCATGAATTAGCTACACAATATTTGCAAGCTAATTTGTATGGTCTCCCACATTATTAAAGTCTCAAATTATGTTTATAAATAAGAGATATATTATTACACTACAAAAAAAACACCTATTTAAGTACACTTGAAAAGTGTAACTAAAAGTGAAAAAAAAATGATGCATTAGACTACGGTTATATTTTTTGGGGTGATTCCTATTCGGCCGTTGTCTATTCTCAAAGGCTATGTTTTTCTACACCAAGGGCTACGTTTTTGACGTTTGGAAATAGGCTATGCTTTTCAAGTGATGCTGTTCAGGACCAAAGGCTACACTTTTCAGCTTTCATTCTTCCAGAATAGGCTACGCTTTTCAACGCTACTGCATCACTTGTAAAGCGTAGCCCCATTGTATACCATAGCTACTTTTTATAAGCATAGTCTTAGGTCCTTCTTTTTTTTTTTTTTTTTTTTGTATACTATAGCTACTGTATATAAGTGTAGTCTTAGGTCTTTTTTTTTTTCCTCTATACTATAGCTACTGTATATAAGTGTAGCCTTAGATCTCGTTTTTTTTTTCTGTTTGTGTATATATATATATATAATTTTTTAATAATTATTAATACAACATAATAATTAATAATATGATTACATGTATAATAATTTTGTATTTTTATTTAAATAAGTTGAATATTATAAAATAAAAATAAATACATAATTATACTAAATAATTTCTTTAAATAATAAAAATCTCAGTGTAGGGCTTATGTAGCAAAAGGCATCCAAGCTTTTCAAATATAACAAAGGTTGTACTCCCTGAGGAATCAATAACTTTTACCTTTCTATACCTGTTTTTATAATATATACAAATGAAATAATCAACATAAATAAATCTCATACCAACACTATAACTTCAAGGAAAATAAATCAACATGCTTTGAAAACTTTTCACAATAGTATGACCCATATAACACTTAGAATTTTTAAAAAAATTAAATAAGTAGTTATTCATAATTTATTATTTTATTTAAAAAAAAGAGAAAAATTATTATTATTATTATTATTATTATTATTATTATTATTATTATTATTATTATTGACCGAAGCCATTAAGATAGTAAAGTTAAGAAAAGCCAACACATGGCTTATGCATGCATGCATGTATATTATTAAACCAATGATATTCCTTCCATGACACATATTTGTTTATATATATATAAACTAACGACACCTGAACTTCCTAATCTTTATTAATCATCATCTTCAGCATCTCATTTCTCCCTTTTAGCGTTAAGAAAGAAAAGAATGCACCGAGAGAGAAAGAAAACCGTGAGAGAGAATGAGAGAAACCATGGCACCGTAAAACTTCTGGTTTCGATTTCTTGAGATTCGTAACTCCAATTAAAAATCCAGTCCGGTAAAAGTGTTCGTATCTTTCTTCTCTACACATTGGTATTATTTTTGTCCGGTAGAAGTTGATGGTGATGTAACTCCTCTTTCTCTTGAATTCGGCCAATTGGAGTTCTAGAAGGCACAGACGATTCCTGGCGTTTTTCTCTTTAGCAGCTCGGACGAAAAGTTTCTCCAAAGTTTTCGTTGTTGTAATTTCTGTACGGAGGTAGGGTTTTAATAAATTTTCACCGGTTAAATTGGTATTTGATAACTGAATTGATGATTGTGATTTCTGGATTACGGTAGGATAATTTGAAAATGTTAAAAGTTGCCGGTTTGATTTATTGAAAATAATTTGAAAAGAGTGTGGAAAATAGTTTGGATGGAACCCGAAAAGGGTGGCAGAGTCCGGATTTTAGGGGAGGTGCCGCCAAGATTTTGTTATAAACCTTAAGAATTTATTTGAAATTTTATTTAGAAGAAAAAGATTGGATGTGAGAAATTGTACGGGAATGCCCGTGTATAGGGAATGGCTTCCAGGAGAAAGTGCCACATGCTTCAGCTGGAGAATCAGCGCCTGCAAGTACTTGCAGAGGTCATGTTCGGCATACTTCAGCTGGAGAATCAGCGCCTGCAAGAAGTAGAAACTTGCAGAGGTTATGCCGCTGGAATGCCTTATCTGACTTGCGAGTCGGATTGCGTCGGGTGCGGGTCGAAATCGACAAATGAGCTCATTACCTGCGATAGGAATAGACATGCATCATGCTTGTTTGCGCATATCTCTGTGCTACGTAACTCTGTGATTGTGTGTGTATGCTGCATGACTGATTGACTTCTGAGTTCTTTTATTATTCATGCTTATAAGTGTTTTGTTGTTAGTTACGGTCGGTTAATAATGGCAAAATGAACTTAACTTTTAACCCCGACCCTACTAAGAACTTCCCAGTTCTTACCCCCTATCTCCACCCCTTTCAGCTACAGGTGCAAAGGCTCATTGTCAAGCTGCGAGAGCACAGAGGAATATGTTTATAAGTTGAGTTGTTAGGATTTATTTTCCCCTCGCCTTGTTAGTTAGAGTTTTTAGAGGGGTAGGATTTGTTTTTAGGAATCTTGAAATAAGTTTATGTATTTAATACTATGTGAATATATATATATATATATACACTTTTGTGATTTAGTGGTGTAAAATAAAGTCTCTTTTCGTTTTCTTAATTAAAGTTTTGGTTCGTATTCGCGAAGGCTCAATATTAAATAAAGATAGTATATAATAAAAAGGTTTAGAGGTAAGTAGCACTCGAACTTTTAGTACGATCATGAGGTGCTAAAAGTTAGGGTGTTACAACCCAAGCTTCAGAACAACTTCAGTGCCACATCTACATTGAGCAACAAACCAATCAGGTCCACCAATCACTCCCATAATTGTACCATACACAGCATAATCACCATCCTAAAAGAAAAGTAACAATAAAAAGGGCATTAGTATTTTAATTTGGACTTGAATGATGAACATAAAAAGAAAGTGAAAAATAATAAAAAAATGACTAACCTCTTTACATTCTTTCAATTCTCCAATTGTCTTCCGAGGTGTAATCTCGAGAAAATCTTCCGCAAGTGAGTAATAGTGATCACATTTTTTAGCACTATTTGATTTCAAAGATCATATAAAGAAAGCAAAATTTTAGATATTATGTAAAGGAATATAGCAATACTATAGCATAGCCATGAAGCTTTAAAAAAAAGGTTGAACCTCGTATTAACGTTGGAAAGGGGTTTCTGACTAATAAGAAATCTATCAAAGTTTTGTTTATGCTTAACGGTGCTATCAACCTGTTGCAACAATTCGGCACAACAAAAGGGAAATAGAAAATTTAGTTAGCAAAGACAGTAAACTTCAAGATTAAAAGAAACAGAGGAGTGGCGGCAAAGACAGCAGATGCTGGTGGTGCTGGGTGAGCAGTGAGAAGCAGTTAGAAGATGATGGCAACAGAAAAATCACGCAGTATAGAAATCATAGTAACAACCTAAATAGAAAATCATAGTTAAAAAAATATGGAAAAAGAAAAATAACAAAAACATGAATCAACTAATAGAATCAACCAACAGAATAGAATCATAGTAATAACAAGTTAACTACAATAATTAAAAAATAAAACTCAAGTAATAACAACAAAAATTAGAGATGGATAGCACTCAAGATATAAGCAGAAAGACAGCAAATCATAAATCTATGGGAATCTGCAGGCTGTGTTTATAGAAATGGATAGTACTCAAGATATAAGCATAAACCTTCAAACCTTGTCCCAATTGAAACTATTTGTGCTGACCTAACTTAGAATTTTAGAAACATGAAGCACAAATCAAAACACATGAAATTAGTTAACAGATAAAGTGAAGAGGAGGTACCTGTCACAAATTTGAACCTATTCCATCATGGATGCCATTCTTTGCTGATCAGCTTCTAGAAGTGATTCAAAACCAGCTAACATGCTCTTACCCATGATTCAACCAGGGATTTTGGAGAAGAAACTCAAACTCAAGGAACGAAATTGAAACCAATTAACTAATAATAATATAGGATGAAACTAAAGACCAAAAAGAAATAGAAAGCAAACAAAACTTAACTAAAGATGAAGCAGAATTTTGTGTAGAAGATGAAGCCTACTAGTTCTTCTAGGAATTTGTGCAGCTTCCTCTGAATTCATGTTTTCTCTGATAAAATCAACAATAGAATCATCAATTTGGAATCAAAAGTGATCAGAAGCACTAATAAAAATTAAATAAGTACGAGTGACCAGAAGCACTAATAATATGCCTTATAATAAAAAATAATATGCATAATAAACTAAATTCACTAATAAAACCAGCAAGAGTGATCAGAAGCACTAATGAAACAGAAATAATAGAGTTGTTGTACAACAACAAAAAATATTCACTAACCCTTCGGCAAGCTTTAACTATATCTGACTCTGGGAATTGAGCACCACCTCGAATGTCCTATCACCATAAATAAAAGCAAATAACTCAGCCTCACTAAATAGAAGTAGAAAGAGGAAATTTGGATGCACAAAGTATACCTTGCTATAGTACCGCTTCAGGAACATTTCCTTTGCCACCCCGCACATGCCACAAAAATAGAGTAAATTTGTCATGACCTGCATATGTTACCAAAATCATAAGAAAGAAGTAACATTTATTTTTACAAGACAACATAGTGTTTTAGGTATAGAAAAAGAACCTTGTTGCACAACCACTCAGTCCAAGATGGTTCTTTGCATAGAGGTGAAACAAGTATCAAACCAAATACACGTTGTCTATACTTCATCTATTGTAAACAGTAAACACATAAAAACATTAGAAAAATTGAACGATCCATCGTTGAAACTCTAATGTAATTTAAAAAGGGGAGAGGCTGCATAGCACCAACATAATAACTTACAGCAAATAAGGTAAGAATGTAAGCCCCGGCAGCTACTCCCATGCACATTACTGCACTAAGACTGCAGACAAAAAGAATGTTGGGGTCAGATTGCCTTCTCAAAACGAACAACTGCCAATATTCAAAGCCTAATGGAAATTGGTGTAAACTAATTTTCTTTATGTCATTAAATGGAAATCAATTACAGATTAAGCTTGAACTTACTCACCCAAAAAATTTGAGAATCTCGGCTATTTGATCTGCTAAGTCATCAACAGAAGGAATTGGATAATCTGGAACAATCTCAGGAGCTCCCAACTGCAACAACTCTTGAACAAAGTACAAGATGATAAGAAAGCAAGAACTTAAAATATTATCAATGAAGGAATTTATAACAGTGAGGAGATATATACATCAAGTAACACTGCAAAACAATCAAACACAGCTTAACATGATGGAAGCAGGAAATGAATGCTTAAATTACAAAAAGTTGAAGAAACTGGGATCAAAGAACTTCAAAATCAAGAGGAGTAACATATTAAACCTTTTTTCTCAACCTTGTGCCTGCCATTCATGACACTTTCCTGAAATAAAGATCAGGAAAATATCAACAAGAGAATTTCAAGTCAGAGAAAATCAAGTAATCCAATGTCAATCATATAACACACGTTGAAGCACCGAAGCAAATCCTTGGCCTGTTCCGCATCATGATCCCCGGCCAGAGTAGTCCATAAACCAACAACCCCTTAACCCAGCAGCCACAGTACCTGAAAACCTGAAAATAATTGAGAAACATCAAAACCAAAAACAAATTAAAAATAGAACTTGCTGCTTCTTAATTAAAAAACAAATAATCGCAGAACCTCTCCTAATCAGAACAATAATCAAAACCCCTAATCAGAAGTTTCAATCATCAAAATTCTTAATCAGAACAATAGTTATTTACCTGAGCTTGAGAAGAGGTCAAAGAAGAGAAGAAGAAGAAGACTAGCGACAGAGAAGAAGAGGACGACTGGGGACAACACCGTCGTGATCGAGACAGGAAAACTAGTCATCGTCGTTGAGGGTCAGAGAAGTGCCATCGCACTTCGCGTTCGTTGTCGCTGAGGGTCGTCAATTCGTCATCACCGAGAGGCGAGAAGCAGCGCAGCACCGTCGTGACTCTGAGGCTGGTGAGTGGTGACGGAAGCCATGACGGTGGCTGGTGAGAAACAAATAGAGGGTTGAGAGGGAAAGGGTGATGGCAGATGGTGAGAGGTGCGGCAGAGAGAGGGCTGAGAGAGGAAAGGTGGCAACACCGTTCGTGAGCCGTGAGGGGGACTGAGGGTGCATGGCTGCGTCTTGTGGTGCTGAGAGAAGAGGGCTGTGTGCAGACCCTATAGTGTAGTATGTGATTTGGTGAAAAGGAAACAAAAAATTACTAAGTGTTTGTGAGTTGTGTTAAATTTTTTTGCACTAGATACATTAGGCATCACTTTTAAAATGCACCCAAAACTTAACAAATAGGCTACCCTCTAAAAACGTCTCCTTTGATACGAAAAGTGAACCTATAGATATCAACCTACGGCTACGCTTTATAAGTGATTTCTATAATACCTAAGGCTACACTTTTTAAATGATGCCACAATTGTGTATCCTTTTCTCTTATAAAAAGGCAACACAGAGAAAAGCGTAGCCTAATCATAGAATAGGCTACGCTTTTCAAATGTAGCTTAAAAAAAGTGTGGCTGAATAGGTATTTTTCTTGTAGTGTTAAGACAGTTTTAGATATTTATTTTTAGAAGTGAATTAGTTTAGTTTTTAGAATTACGTTAGTTGTCAAGATAAATCAATGATCCAAGATAATAAGTTCATCAGTTTATTACATTGAGTGAAGTTAAAATCTACCAAAACTGTTTAAAGAAAAATGAAAATGAGACTCCTTAATTTTCCACACATATCAACACAATTTTAAATAATGGAAATGAACATATTTCACAGATAATATCTTTTTCCTTTTATTTATAACATTACAATAGTTGTTCAATGTGTACTATTCAAATACTGCATGGCATAATTTAATGGGGGCATTTCATCAGCTATTTTAGTCTTCGACTTGCAACAAAATCTCAGACATGCTGTTCTCCAAACGCAGCACTCACAATGTACTGTAAAATATCAAAGATTTATTAGTTTCACCTTATATTGCTATTAGTGGTATTTGGATGTACATTAGTAAGAATAATAAATAAAAAAACTAGGTAATATGTTAGAAACTTACCGTCGATATTATTATTATTATCACGAGATTCACCATATTGGACGGCAAGATTTTTTGTTAATGTAGGCCTAGGAACCTTCACAAATATATTATTTGCATTTGTCGAAATAGCTAAGAATGCTATGCTTATGAAGAGGTATGTGAAGAGAACAAACATCAAAGCTTCCTTTCTAACCATCTTTTCAATCCAATACAATTTTTCTTCAAGCCAACCTTTCGCATTTATAATGCTGGTCGTCCCATTTTTCACATAAAAAAATGCTATGAGTGTTAAAAAAACCAATTATATCAACTAGTATGTATTTATATATAAATATATGTGTTGTTTAACTTATGTTTAATATATATTTTATATTTTAATAGATATTTTATATTAATAATTAATTTTATAGTTGATTTTTTATGTATATCTAGCATGCATGGTTGTTTCATTAATACAATTTAATAATTTGTGGTGATTTAAATATTTTATAAAATAATACTTATGGAATGCTTTAATGACATATTCGTACACTTTGAATATGGAGATAACTTTCCTTTTTCATACTAATATTTTATGAAAAATATAATTTATGGAAGTTACTAAAGATAATTTTATGTTTAAGATTTTAAAATTTTGGAGAGTTTTAATAAGTCCAATATCACATCACGTAATATCTGATCTTAGAGGTAGCTTTTTCATTTTTTCTACCAATTAAAAGGCTAAACTTGCTATTCAGTCTTGTGGTGGGGCAAAATTAGTTTTGTGGTGGGTGCAATTAATCTATATTATTAAGAACTACTAAAAAAATTTTAAATTTTTATTGGGGGTGCTTGCTCCCACTACTTTAATTTAAGAGTAGATCCGTTTCTATTAAGATGTATGTGTTTAAGTATTACAATCCAATTTCACGACTAAGAACACGAAAACATAAGAATTACAATATTATTAAAGTAATTGTGACCACGAAATATAGGTATTAATATCCTTTTATTCTACTTTAAAATACATGAAAAGTATACTATTTGCCTTATCCAGGGTCATACAAGTCTAGTTAGATGGTTGTGGTTAAGACTAAGTCAAGAGGTCGCATCGAGTCTGACGAGACAGAAGGTCAAGAATCTTACCAAATTGATGACCAACTCCTTCGAAGATGGTGATTGATACTGGTGATCTGATCACCCTTAGGCCGAATATTATGGATGATGACCTCATTGACTTTAGGATAGACGACGACATGCTACTAGTAGAGGATGACAATGATCAAGAAGAAGAGGGGTGGATAGAGATGAAGAAGAAGAACATGAGTTTGATGATAAAAAATTTACCTCGAAAGAGGAAAATAAACTAGAGGAAGAAGATGATGAAAAATCCAAATAAGGACAATCTAAGTATAATTTAACTAGCTTATTATATGTTTAAATTTTAATTAGTAAGATTATATAATTACAATGTACGCTAGTCTTAGTTTTATCTTATATATTTCTTTATTAAACTTTAATTAGATTATGATATAATTACATTATTTTAGGTAGACATGACGATAGGTAGATGTGTCTCGAGCCGGCCTCATGGTTGAGGTAGAGAGAGGGCAATTACTGGCACTCATGGGACTTTTCAGTCGTCACCCTCTACCTCGGCTATCCCTAGGTGCACATGATCAACCCTTTATCATGGTCCCTAACACTAATTACATAGGTCTTGCTGTGCCACTTCCACCTACGGGAAGTCATCCTGCTACTTCACCAGAGTAGACTCCTCAACCTCCTTTACCCATTCAACAGCCTACTACTTCGATGACGCTACCTCTAGTGGTAGAGACACAGAATATTTAAATTCTTATGCTCGAGTCATAAGTCAATGATAATAAGGTGGTATGACTCTTAAGGTAGATTACAATACATATTTATAGATATAATTCAAAGAAATTATTATACGAGAAGCCTGAAAAGAAATAAAATAAAATCGCGAATCGTAACACACACGTATTGGTAAAACAGAAGATAAAGCGTGATCGAAAGCGATATAGAAATAAAGCAGTAAAAGAGAATAAGATAAAGTCAGAATATAGATATATAACATAAGTAGACAGTCACTAGTTGCGACCCGCAAAGTTTAGGTCGGTTAGGGTACAGAATAAAAGCAGTTTGACAATAATATCTCCTATCTCTCCCAAAAGATGCATAAAGGTCTTTATAGGCAAATTTTTAAAAGGATTAAATACATAACATAAGTTGTTCAAAACAAAAGCAGAGAGCATCTAAGCAAAATAAAGCAAAAGTCTAATGTTCTTTACCATCTCCTAGATGAAGCATAGCTCACTGCTGAGCACCTGAATCTGCATCTGAAAAACAAGAGATATATATCGAATGAGAACCCCCGACCCATGGGTTCCCAGTACGGTAAAAGTGTCAAATAAATACTGCATAAAGCAATATGAACTCACTAAGAAATCTTAATTCTCCACACATCACTATGTCCACCTTAAGTTATTTCTAATCCATAATCTTGGCAACTAACTTAAGGGGATTCTAAGTCTAAGTCAACATCTTTCATCTTTCCTCAACTCTTCATTCAACAGAATCATAATCATAACCAGCACGAATCCTCAGCATCAACCAACACTAGTATGAAGGACCTCTCAGTTTTACAAGCACAAACGAAATAGACAAGTAATACACAAGTAGATACAAGTAAAGTAAGTAGCATATAGTCATGTAACCTAGCATATACAATTAGACAATCCAAAACAAGTAAGCAAACCCAAACAAGTCAAACATATGCAAATGATGAATGCCTGCCCTATGACTGATGATATCATCTGTCGATTATATAGCCAACCTGACATGTCCTGCTAGCTAACCATTAGACAGTCCCTGCGAGTGCACATCCCCAAGCTCAAAATCATAATCATTCAATATATATCCATGGGAGAGAGCTCATCGGAAAAGGTATAAGTGTCAGCCACACTTACGACGCAGGTCAACAGAATCTCAGATATCAACCTGGAGCAAGTGGAGTCGACCCACTGCGTCTACCCAAGGAAATCCAAAACTCATATAATTTTTTAAATCTCAAATCATTCTCGACTATGAGCAAGTGGGGGCAAACCATTGCATCTACTCTAGGAAATTCAAACCAAATCCGGAGCAAGTAGATCGATGCCACTGCATCTACCCAGACAGGTGTATTAAAATCAGAATAAAGCTCAAATAATAATCTCATGGTCATTATCATTCTCATCATCATTCTCATTATTATTCTCATAATCATCATCATTCTCATTAGCAATCTCATAATCATCATTATTCTCACTTAACATCTTGTTTATTTCTCTCAGTTTTACTAACTCAACTCATTTGACTTTATCCCTAACTCTTCCATTCCACCAGCGCTAGACTCGTATCGAAGTTACATAAAGGTTTAGGAGGCAAAAAGGATAGTTAAAAGACATAAAAACACACATTTCCAAATTCTGGGGGTTGTGCGTACGCATGCATGTGGCTCGCGTACGCATGGTTGAAATTTTGGGTGTTGTGTTTGCTCGCGTACACGAGTGTTGGAAAAAGCAGCCTCCACTTGCGTCGCGTACCACGTCCGCGTACGCAGGACCACTAGATAGTGTTCAGTGTCCATGTCGCGCGGCACCTCCGCGTACGCGAGTGTTGCAGAATTTGCAAAAAAGCTGTTAAGTGTAAAAATTAATTTTTGAACTCAATTTTCAAACCTTCATATCTTTTAGTACAAAATTTATTTTTCAACCATTCTTGAACCGTTAGAAAGATCGATAAACAAATTTTTATAAAAATTTAATTTTGAAAGTTTTTCAACTCCGAGGGCCGATTTATAGCCCGTCGAAGTTGGCCAAAAATTTGTTTTTATCAAAAATACATATTTACTAATTTTTTAATGATTCACAAGCCTCAATCATTTTCAACCAACAAAATGAACTCAAACCAACTCAAACCACATATTCATACACAATCAAATCCAAACCTACTCCATCTACATATTCCAACTCAAATACACCCATTCAAATACACTAATTCTTCAAGCAATTTCATACATTATCACACAATCCAATCATCACTTATTGTCCTTATCTTTTCCTGGCCTCCGACCCAAAATTCACGACCTCCGACCCAAATTCACAATTTTAATACATATTACACAAACCAATAATCATTATCTAATTCATCAAATTTTTCAACATACCAAACATGCAAATTCACACATTTCTCAACCCAATTATTAATTTTTTATAACATATCAACTATATATATCAATACCAACCAATTTTACAATCCAAACCTAATCCTAGGGGTATCTAGCCTTGGATTTCATACTATATTATACGGTACTTAAATGAAACTAAAACCGTACCTCTTGGAAGTTAAATTCAAGCTCTCACCAATGAGCAATTTAATACTCCAAATATCACTCTACACTAGTTCATACAATATACACATCACTCAATACACTAGGATTTTCAAAAAATTATCATAAACACAAGAAAAGTAATTGCTACCTTTTACCCACTAAGTTGTATGATAAAACCCAGCTAGAACACATTTTAGAGTATCTATAAGCCATCAAAATCACAAGATTTTTCAAAATCCAAAGCTAAAACTCGAAATTTGTAAGGAAAATGAAAACTGGGCATGAATTTCGTAATGTCTTACTACAATACCTAGATAAACTTGAAGAGCTTGTCGAGAGCGACGCGTGACTGCAAACAGCTCGTCGATTGGAGCTCTGTAGAGAAAGTTATGGTGATTTGAAGTATTTGGAAGCTTAGGATTTCTATCTCATCCTCTCTTCTCCATTTTCAGCACATCTCTCTCTTTTTCTAGAATTAATGAGCTGAAATGCTCATAACTATTGTTTATATATGTTGGATTTAGGGCTCAACTTGGGCCCATTTCACATATATAGTCCGTTTGCCCCAATTTTGAGTTAAAACCTTTAAGATTAGCATTTTAATGTGCGTTTTAATTATTTTTACCATCTCAAATACCTATTTTAACTTTTTACCCTTTCTTACAAAAAAATTAATTTTTTCAACTACAGTACCGAACATATCTCAGCTGGTACTGCCAGTCAAATTTTTGTTTCGCGTTTTTACGCAGAAAACTATGTTTTTCAACTCTGAAAAATTCACTGAGTCCAAATATCATATAAAAATAGCCAAATTGTGATTGTTACATTTTCTAACCATTTTTGTCCATATTTAATTTATTTTTTAATTAATTTACAGTTTGACTGAATTTTACAAGGATGATGATTTGGCTTGATAGTTTGACCGTGTGAGTACTATTTTAATTAGTTTTAAATACAATTTATATTGAACTTCTTATAAAACATTTGTATTTACTAATCTTAAGTTTTTCCTTGATAGGTTTGCGTCGGATAATAATACACGTATATAGGAGTGTACTAATATTATTAAGCTGATGTACGATCACCCATGACCGAGCTACAAAAAGACTTCTACTAAGAACAAAGAGTGATGGTTTCATAAGTAGGCGGTAAAATCTCTACATGTTCAAACTTTAGTTAGTTTCTATCTTCAGTTTTGTTTAATTATGTATTTAATTTCGATTAACTACTGCTAAATATTTTCTTGTGTAGGGGAAATTTATATGGGAGAAGACTCACGATGGCATGATCAAGAATATCTTTAACCATCGCATGGCTAGGTGGCTTCAGCAGATGCTTGAGGACGTACATGAGAGACCTGACCACCTTACTCAGTGGCTTTGCTAGATATTAAGAAGGCCCTCTACGTATATTGGGAGACTGATGAGGGGTTCAAGCATATCGTCGAGCCACAAACAGGTCTAACAAGACATCGACCAGGTCATCCAAGTATACTAGCATGTCAGCGACTTTCATGAAGACAAATGAGAGGTTGGTATGACGTATGTATCTTGTTTTAGTATGTTAGGTTCGTTTCTCTTTAACATATAATGTAATTATCACTTGATTTAACCTATTTCATCAATATGTGCAGTCTAAGTCATTAGATCGTGAGGCGAAAATGGTGGAAACCTTCAAGTATACTCGTACCTTGAAGGAGAACAAGGTAAAATTTGTCGATCAGCGGTCTGCAAATTATTATTTGAGTAAACGTCATGGTTTAAATCATAAGATATATTCATTTTCAATTAATTATCGTCCTATTCACTTTTGCATATAATGTGATAGATAGAAATTTTACACGCTGAGATTGGAGGTCACGACCCAGCAATCTCAACAGAGTGATGAGGACGACAACAACTCCTCTGCTTCCGTCGTCGATCTTGATGCGGTATGGCACAAGACTGCATTTGAGCCGTAAAAGAATCGTGTCTATGGGATGAGGTCATTCTTTGCCAAAAATTTCTACACCTCCACCTTGAGGGCTTCGTCCACCTTAGCCACCAGCCTTGCCGATCTCGAGGTCGTCGATTTGCGAGAGTAAGTTCACAGTCTCACCCAAAGCCTTTAGGACCATGGCCAACAACTGCATTTGTCTGAGAAGAGGTATAAGGAGATCCTTACTCCATCCTCACATACATAGCAGTGAGGGATGCTCACGATGTAGAGATAAAGTCCTTGAGAGAGGAGCTCCAATGTAACAGCCCAGACTATCCGCTAGCATGATATTGTCTGCTTTGGCACACAAGGCCTCATGGTT
This sequence comes from Arachis hypogaea, assembly GCF_003086295.3. Classification (NCBI taxonomy): domain Eukaryota; kingdom Viridiplantae; phylum Streptophyta; class Magnoliopsida; order Fabales; family Fabaceae; genus Arachis; species Arachis hypogaea. The sequence continues at coordinate 22,304,380 of NC_092053.1, read as the reverse complement.
TTGCCTTTGACGATAGGGATGATAGCCAAAGTCCCCCCACACTCACTCGTCAAAACGCGTCATGCTAGGGAGAGGTATCCACACCCTTATAAGGCATGCTTCGTTCCCCTCCCCAACCGATGTGGGACCTTACAATCCACCCCCCTAAGGGAGCCCAGCGCCCTCGCTGGCACATAGATCCAGGCTCCGACTCTGATACCATCTGTAACAGTCCAGACTACCTGCTAGCATGATATTGTCCGCTTTGGCACATAAGACCTCACGGTTTTGCCTTTGACGATAGGGATGATAGCCGAAGCCCCCCCACACTCACTCGTCAAAACGTGTCATGCTAGGGAGAGGTATCCACACCCTTATAAGGCATGCTTCGTTCCCCTTCCCAACCGATGTGGGACCTTACAATATAATGTAACACCCTACCATACAGAGTCTTATGCTTAAGTCATAATTCTGAGATGGCAAGGTATTACGACCTCTAGAATTAAAATTTAGTACGTATAGTAGTATGATTGATTGATTATAACAAGGAGCCTTTGTAGAAAAAGGGGTAAACAAAAACCGTAACTCGAAAGCGCGACACTCCGATCGATAACGTAACGAACAGGGATAAGCTAACGCGAGATTATATATATACAAAAGAGTGTCAAAAACGGAAATATCAAAACTCAAATCCGGATGCGAAGATAACCGGTCTGAGCATAGCAATATATACATATAATAAAATAAGGAAACCCCAAAGGAAACCCAAAGGGACACAAAAACAGAGAACCTAGTCTCCAAAATCCCCTCTAAGAGGAGTCATCACAGTTTGTATTATTCAATGGAGATAAAAGTATCTAAGAGAAATCAAAAGATCAAAACAGAGTCCCAAAAACAAGGATCTTCGCTAATCCAGAAGTCTCCAGCATGCCTCAACGAGAAGCCTCGTGTCCTGCATCTGAAAACCATAAAATCCGCATGGGTGAGAACCAGAGGTTCCCAGCATGGTAACAGTTCCCCATATATAACATGTAATAATAGAGAAAAGCCGAAGGCAATCCTAGGACTTCCTCCAGATAATATCAAGGCTTATAAACAAGCTAAACCATAAGTGGCAACTGACTAAAGATCCTTCAGTCTAACTAATACTTCCCTTTCCAATTCCTTCAGATCTCCCAACCACCAGTAGGAGTATAATGTAGCAAACACAGCTAAATCAAACAAGAGATATACAAATAGGAACAGATAAGGCATTTAGACAATTAGCAAGTAATATGCAGTCAAATAGGCAATCTCAAACAATTCATATAGTATGCATATGATGAATGCCTGTCCATAGTGGCTGATGATATCATCTGTCGGTTATAGAGCCAACCCGACAAGTCCTGGTAGCTAACCATTGGACTGTCCCTCTGTCGCGCATCCCCAACTCGAGTTATACTCATCATAAACTTGATCATAATCATGATCCATATCCATCACCCTCACTGGTGAATATTTACGGGGGCGAGCTCATCCGGGGCTTTCACAGTGCCCGGCCACACTTACGACATAGGGTCAAAAGAGCTTCGAGTCTCAACCTGGAGCACGTGGTGGCTAGCCACTGCTTCCTCCCAAGGAAACCCTCATCTCCGATGGTGAAAGTGCAAACATTCACAATTCATTCAACAACATATAAGCATTTATACTTAGCCATAATCATGGCTCCGCCGTAGCACGGCAATAATCCAGCCATCCGACTCATGGTTAAATCCATAACCAGCCAATTCATTAGCAATTACGGCCCTTCGGACCATGGCATAACAAGCACTTCCACCTCCATCCTCCGCATCTCACATAATCATCTTTGATCCTCATTGATCATTCATTTTTCCCTTACTTCATTCGCAAGTTACCACATTCACTAGCTCCTTGTCTCATTGCTAGGCATATTGTAATGATTTAAGACATAAGTGGTGAGATCGGAGGCTTAGAAGTATGAAATTTGGCTTTTAAAACTCAAAAATCAACTTTGGGATGAAAACAGGGCCACGCATACGCGCACTCAACGCGCACGCGTGGATGGCCACAAAACTCATCGACGCGCAAGCGTCATATGCGCGGACGCGCGGGTTGAAAAATAGCCAAACGGCGCGCACGCGTCAGCCACGCGTACGCGTGGGTGCTCTTGCGCCCCAAGCACAAAACTGGCACAATTCTGGCACAACTCTCGGGAAAATAGCTGGGCATTTGGTGCAGCGCATCGACGCACCCGCGCACACCACGCGCATGCGTGGATGGTGCTTTCTTGAAGAACGGCGCGTACGCGCCAAGTGCGCCTACGCGCTGAGGGTCATTCTGCTAAAAATTTTCTAAGTTAAAAGCTGCAGAATTTACAGATTCAACCCCCAATCTTCCGATGGACATAACTTTCTCATTTTAAATCATTTTTCGCTCGTTCTTTCAGCGGCGTGGACATTCCGGATCCAAATTCATTTCTAAATAAGTTTGGTACAAAATGGGGATCCGTAGTCCAAATTATGTCCCGTTCAAAACATGCCCGAAAACCATGTTTTCATACAAAACCACAAGGTGCCATTTTCAAAACAAACCATTTTCAACTCTTTTCAAAATCAACCAAAACATGCCAATTTCTCCTTTTTCGAAATCAATCAAAATGTACCAAAATCAACATCAAGCCATCCTCAACTCACACATTGACACTTTACCAAAATTCCCAAAACCACCGTCCAACCATTTTAACACTTCTCAATCAAATGGTTACAGGGCAAACACAATATCATATCACACATCCTTCCTCATCCCAATTTCCGATAATACCATTTCCAAATCAAACATCATTATACATAATCATCATGATACTCACCATCAACATGGTATCACCCACCAATTCAACCTCAATCATTCATCAAGCATATATCACAACATGCAGTTTCTCATATATCACACAATCAAGGTATCAATATTCATAATCACATATATGATCACATCATATATCTCAATCATTCAACAACATCATCAATTCAATGCCTATCTTAGGGCCTCTAGCCTAAGTATTTCCTACCATATTACATATTAGATACGAGAAACCGAGACCATACCTTAGCCGATTTCCCAAGCTCAACCGGAGCACTTCCAAACCACTTGTCCACAAGTCCTCTAGGTCTCAACACCTCCAAGAACAGATTTTTATCACCAAAAATCCCTTTTTAAGCTTTTCAAGGTCTCAATCAAGCCCCAATATTCACATATACACAACCTAAGCCACAATCATCATATCCATACACAACATCTCAATACCCAAACATCATAGAACAACAAATTACACTAGGATTGAGAATCTTACCACACCCAAGATCCAAGGAGACAAGATTAACCTTCTCCTTCAAGAGAGTTGGGTCCTATGACATCAAAGAGCCCAAAATCTCAACATTTTTGCTCATGAAACTCGAAATCAAGGCTGGAAATTCGAAGAGAAAAACGTGGCTTACCTCAAGATTGATTGTATGGGTTTTGTAGAGCTCTCCGTGGTGAACGTGTGGCCGTAAACGGTGCGGCAATCGGAGCTCTAGATCAAAAGTTATGGTGGTTTGAAGATCAAGTGAGAGATAGAAGTTTGAGAGAGTGTTCTTCCCCTCCCTCACTCAATTTCAGCGTGTGTGTGTAACAAATGAGGAGAGAGAGTGCTGAAAACTAGGATTTTGGTTTAGTTTAGTTGGGCCAAGGGCCCACTTTGGGTCCGGTTGGACCGGTTTGGCCCTTTTGGTCCAATCTTGTTCCGATTTCTATAAAATTGGTACCGAATTTCTCGTCTCAATCTCCTCTATCATATTAAGCCATAAAAATCACATTTTTAGCTTTCTAGAATAAATTCTCATTTATGGGTTAATTAGCTGTTAATAACTGGGTTTTTACATTCTACCCACCTAATTGGGAATTTTGCCTACAAAATTCAAATTCAATTACCTGAGAATAAGTGTGGATAATCCGATCGCATCTCCGACTCAAGTTCCCAAGTGTGTTCCTCAACACCGCCTCGACTCCATGCCACCTTGACTAATGAAACCTCTTTCCCACGCAACCGTTTGATACTAGTATCATCAATTCTGACTAGAGCCACTGGAAGCGTCAAATCTTCTCTTAACTGAACCGATTCAGGTTCTAACACATGGCTAGCATCAGGAGTGTACTTCCGAAGCTGCGACACATGAAACACGTCGTGCAGGTTCGAAAGATGAGGTGGTAGAGCCATCCGATATGCCACCGGTCCAACCCTTTCCAGGATCTGAAATGGACCGATGTACCGAGGATTCAACTTCCTTGCTTTAATCGCCCTACCTACTCTCGTGGTTGGAGTAACCTTAAGGAAAACATGATCTCCTTCCTCAAATTCCAAAGGCTTCCGTCTTTGATCGGCGTAACTCTTCTGGTGACTCTGCGCCATAAGCATCCTATCTCAGATTTTCTTGACTTGTTTAGTGGTCTCAGCTATCATCTCCGGCCCCAACAAGCCTTTCTCTCCAGCTTCATACCAACATAGCGGAGATTGACATTTCTTCCCATACAATGCCTCATACGGAGCCATTCTGATACTCGCATGGTAACTATTATTGTATGCAAACTCCACTAACGGCATATACCGATCCCAACTCGCCGGTTGGTCCAAAACACAAGCTCTCAACATATCCTCTAGTGTTTGGATTGTCCTCTCGGATTGACCATCTGTTTGAGGATGGTAAGCCGTACTCAAGCTTAGTCGGGTTCCGAAAGCTTTCTGAAATTCCCCCCAAAACCTCAACGTGAAGCGAGGATCTCTATCAGAGATTATAGTAGCCGGTACGCCATGAAGTCTCACAATCTCCTTTATGTACAACCGTGCTAGTTCCTCAAGGGTGTAAGTCATCCGAATGGGTAAAAAGTGAGCTGATTTCGTCACTCGGTCCACAATCACCCAGATAGCATCAAAACCAGTCCTAGTCCTTGACAATCCTGACACAAAGTCCATTGCAATACTTTCCCACTTCCATTGCAGAACCTCTAAAGGTTGCAACATCCCGGAAGGTCTTTGATGTTCAATCTTCACCTTTTGACAAGTTAAGCACTTTGAAACATATTCCGCCACATCATTCTTCATGCCTGGCCACCAAAACATCGCCTTTAAATCATGGTACATTTTAGTACTTCCCGGGTGAATGGAGAATCCGCTTTTGTGTGCCTCCTTTAAGATATCTTGCCTCAAAGTGCCAACATCTGGCACAATGATTCTACCCTTGAATCTCCATAACCCATCTTTTTATTCCGATACTCTCCACTGTTTTCCTTGCTCGATAGCCGGTAACACCTTCCATAACGCTTCATCATTTTCATGAGCCTTTAGGAGTTCGGACTTAAAGTCACTCGAGATTTCTAATCGGCTCAAACACAAAGTTCCAGATACTTCTTGAGCACCAATTTGTAGACTCTCGAATCCCTTGAGCAACTTCTCCTCTTGAAGCATCATCCAAGCCACATATAACGACTTCCGACTTAACGCATCCGCCACTACATTCGCCTTTCCCGGATGGTAATTCAACTCAAAGTCGTAGTTCTTCAATAATTTCATCCACATTCTCTGCCTCATATTAAGCTCTTTCTGATCAAAGAGATATTTCAAGCTCTTGTGATCGGAGAAGACTTGGAACTTAACCCCATAGAGGTAATGCCTCCACTCCTTCAAGGCAAACACGACCGCAGCGAGTTCCAAATCGTGCGTAGGGTAACTAACTTCATGAGGTCTCAACTGTCGTGAAGCATACGCCACCACATTATGATGCTGCATCAGCACGCATCCTAGACCCTTTAGTGAAGCATCACAGTACACCTCAAACGGTTCGTTCGGCTTAGGTAACACCAACACAGGTGCAGTGGTCAACTTTTTCTTCAACGCCTGAAAGCTCTCCTCACACTCAGGAGTCCAAACAAATGGTGTGTCTTTGCGGGTTAACTTTGTCAACGGCAAGGCTAATTGCGAAAAGCCTTTGATGAGTCTTCGGTAATAGCCAGCTAAGCCCAGAAAACTCCTTATCTCAGTTACTGTGGTTGGTTGCTTCCAATCCATCACAGCCTTCACCTTAGCTGGATCTACGGCTATTCCCTTCTTACTCACCACGTGACCCAAAAACTTTACCTCATCCTTCCAAAACTCACACTTAGACAGTTTCGCATAGAGTTTCTTCTCCTTTAGAATTTGCAACACGATCCTCAAGTGTTCCGCATGCTCTTCTTCAGTCTTGGAGTAAATCAGTATGTCATCAATGAAGACAACAACGAATTTATCCAGAAACAGACGGAACACTCTATTCATGTAATCCATGAATACTGCAGGATCGTTTGTCAACCCAAAAGACATTACAGTGTACTCGTAATGACCATAACGAGTCCTGAAAGCGGTCTTAGGGATATCCTCACCTCTCACCCTTATCTGGTGATAACCTGATCGCAAATCGATCTTGGAGAAAACCCCAGCTCCTTGTAACTGATCCATGAGATCATCAATCCTCGGCAACGGGTACTTATTCTTTATCGTGACCTTGTTCAGCTGCCTGTAATCCACACAGAGCCGCATACTCCCGTCCTTCTTCTTTACCAGTAACACTGGAGTACCCCACGGGGAAACACTTGGTCTGATAAAGTTCTTACCCAACAAGTCCTCTAACTGATACTTTAGCTCGGCCATCTCTAACGGTGACATTCTGTAAGGAGAACTTGAGATTGGTCCCGTCCCAGGCACCAATTCAATAGCAAACTCGACCTCTCGGCTAGGTGGAAATTTATCAATGTCATCGGGAAACACTTCCGGAAACTCACACACCACCGGAATCTGTTCCATCCTTTGATCATCACCCGAAACACTGCAGTTAACAACAAGATACCCTGACATTCGATTTCGGAGCATTTCAGCATCATCGAATTCAAGTAATAATTATTCACCACGACCGGCCCTTCTGTATCTTCCGGCATAAAGTACACCGACTTTGTAGAACAATCAAGCAGGACATGGTTCTCAGATAACCAGTCCAATCCCAAGATAAGATCAAGACCGATCATCGGTAAGCAGATTAAGTTATAGACAAAATCATGCTGCTTGAACCTAAAAAAAACTTTCGGGCATCCTAGCCTAGTTACCATGGCCTCATGGGTAGCATTATACACTTTTAGGTCATAACCTAAGGTTACGATCTTCAATCCTAACTCATGGGCTTTCTCAAATACAATGAATGAATGCGATGCTCCCGAATCAAATAAAGCATTTAAAGTCTGACCAGCTATTTCACAGTTACCTCGGATAAGTGCCTCAGATCCCTCAGCACCTATAGCTGAAGTGGTGAACACCCGACCAGTCTGCTGTGCCTTTTCGACACCTTGTTTCTGCTTCTCCGGACAATTTGCGGCTCTATGCCCCGCCTTTCCACAATTGTAGCACAAACCCCATCCGGCCTTGCACGTTGCTCCCGGATGGTGACTTCCACACCTAGTACAAGCTTGATCATTCTGAGGCTGCTTCTCAAACCTTTTCCCTTGGGAGTTGTTGTTGTTGCCTTGTTGGGCCTCCTAAAAGAATCTTTCTTCTTGAAAGGTGGACCTCTAGGTGCAAAGCTCTTCCCTCGGTTATGTGGGAATGATCCTTTGTGACTCCCTCTCTCAGCAGCCACCTTTTTCACACACTCTTCAGCAACTCTACACTTGTTCACCAACTCGGAGAAAGTTCTGATCTCCATTGGTCCCACTGAGCTGAAAATATCACTCCGGAGTCCTCCTTCATACTTAACGCACTTCCATTCCTCATATTCCACCGGAGTCCCTTGACACATACGAGAAAATCTGAACAGCTCCTTAAATTTGTCAGTATACTCAGATACGAACATAGTACCCTGCTTCAGCTGCAATAATTCAAGCTCCTTGGCCGTCCTAGCAGAAGTCGGAAAGTACTTCTTATAGAACTCCTCTTGGAAGACATCCCAGGTGATATAATCATCACCCTGCTGCAGGAGGCATCGGATTCCTTGCCACCAATGCGACGCTTCCCCAGTGAGCAAATAGGTAGCAAACTCCACATGCTGTCCTTCAGGTATCACCTGCGCTTGCAGTGCTCGTTCCATGGCCTGAAACCATGTATCGTCCTCAGTCGGGCTAGTGGTTCCCTTGAACTTAGGTGGATTAACCTTCAAAAAGTTTGCCAGTGTCATCGGGCCCTGAACTCCACCTCCGTCATTACCATGGTTGTTCATCTGTTGACCAAGAGCCTCAGTAGTGGCTTGCATAGCAGCAGCCATGTTCTCCAATGCAGTCATAAAGTTCACCGGGTCATTAGGGTTAATCTCTGGCGCACGAGCATTCGTATGACCTCTCCCACGGCCTCTACCGCGTCCACGAGGCGCCATCTGGTTCCTATACACACCAAACAATCGATATTAAGTTGATCAGTCTCAATATCGGAAGTTTAGTGCTTCAAAGTCCCAAATGCATGCTCATGAACGTTTATACCAACTATATCAAGTAGATATACTAACAGCATATAACACACATACAGAGAATGCACAGAAGCATAGTCAGTCCATCCCTCAGGCTCTACAGGAACGAACTGCTCTGATACCATAATGTAACACCTTACCATACAAAGTCTTATGCTTAAGTCATAATTCCGAGATGGCAAGGTATTACGACCTCTAGAATTAAAATTTAGTACGTATAGTACTATGATTGATTGATTATAACAAGGAGCCTTTGTAGAAAAAGGGGTAAACAAAAACCGTAACTCGAAAGCGCGACACTCCGATCGATAACGTAACAAATAAGGATAAGCTAATGCGAGATTATATATATACAAAAGAGTGTCAAAAATGGAAATATCAAAACTCAAATCCGGATGCGAAGATAACCGGTCTGAGCATAGCAATATATACATATAATAAAATAAGGAAACCCCAAAGGAAACCCAAAGGGACACAAAAACAGAGAACCTAGTCTCCAAAATCCTCTCTAAGAGGAGTCATCACAGTTTGTATTATTCAATGGAGATAAAAGTATCTAAGAGAAATCATAAGATCAAAACAGAGTCCCGAGAACAAGGATCTTCGCTAATCCAGAAGTCTCCAGCATGCCTCAACGAGAAGCCTCGCGTCCTGCATATGAAAACCACAAAATTCGCATGGGTGAGAACCAGAGGTCCCCAGCATGGTAACAGTTCCCCATATATAACATGTAATAATAGAGGAAAGCCGAAGGCAATCCTAGGACTTCCTCCAGATAATATCAAGGCTTATAAACAAGCTAAACCATAAGTGGCAACTGACTAAAGATCCTTCAGTCTAACTAATACTTCCCTTTCCAATTCCTTCAGACCTCCCAACCACCAGCAGGAGTATAATGTAGCAAACACAGCTAAATCAAACAAGAGATATACAAATAGAAACAGATAAGGCATTTAGATAATTAGCAAGTAATATGCAGTCAAATAGGCAATCTCAAACAATTCATATAGTATGCATATGATGAATGCCTGTCCCTAGTGGCTGATGATATCATCTGTCGGTTATAGAGCCAACTCGACAAGTCCTGGTAGCTAACCATTGGACTGTCCCTCTGTCGCGCATCCCCAACTCGAGTTATACTCATCATAAACTTGATCATAATCATGATCCATATCCATCACCCTCACTGGTGAATATTTACGGGGGCGAGCTCATCCAGGGCTTTCACAGTGCCGGCCACACTTACGACATAGGGTCAAAAGAGCTTCGAGTCTCAACCTGGAGCACGTGGTGGCTAGCAACTTCTTCCTCCCAGGGAAACCCTCATCTCCGATGGTGGAAGTGTAAACATTCACAATTCATTCAACAACATATATGCATTTATACTTAGCCATAATCATGGCTCCGCCATAGCACGGTAATAATCCAGCCATCCGGCTCACGGTTAAATCCATAACCAGCCAATTCATTAGCAATTACGGCCCTTCGGACCATGGCATAACAAGCACTTCCACCGCCATCCTCTGCATCTCACATAATAATCTTTGATCCTCATTGATCATTCATTTTTCCCTTGCTTCATTCGCAAGTTACCACATTCACTAGCTTCTTGTCTCATTGCTAGGCATATTGTAATGATTTAAGACATAAGTAGTGAGATCGGAGGCTTAGAAGTATGAAATTTGGCTTTTAAAACTCAAAAATCAACTTTGGGATGAAAACAGGGCCACGCGTACGCGCACTCTACGCGCACGCGTGGATGGCCACAAAACTCATCGACGCGCAAGCGTCATACACGCGGACGCGCGAGTTGAAAAATAGACAAACGACGCGCACGCGTCAGCCACGCGTACGCGTGGGTGCTCTTGCGCCCCAGGCACAAAACTGGCACAATTCTGGCACAACTCTCGGGAAAATAGCTAGGCATTTGGTGCAGCGCATCGATGCACCCGCGCACACCACGCGCTAGCGTGGATGGTGCTTTCTTGAAGAACGACGCGTACGCGCCAAGTGCGCCTACGCGCGGAGGGCCATTCTGCTAAAAATTTTCTAAGTTAAAAGCTGCAGAATTTACAGATTCAATCCCTAATCTTTCGACGGACATAACTTTCTCATTTTAAATCGTTTTCCGCCCGTTCTTTCAGCGGCGTGGACATCCCGGATCCAATTTCATTTCTAAACAAGTTTGGTACAAAACGGGGATCCGTAATCTAAATTATGTCCCATCAAAACATGCCCGAAAATGATGTTTTCATACAAAACCACAAGGTGCCATTTTCAAAACAAACCATTTTCAACTCTTTTCAAAATCAACCAAAACATGCCAATTTCGCCTTTTTCGAAATCAATCAAAATGTACCAAAATCAACATCAAGCCATCCTCAACTCACACATTGACACTTTACCAAAATTCTCAAAACCACCGTCCAACCATTTTAACACTTCTCAATCAAATGGCTACAGGGCAAACACAATATCATATCACACATCCTTTTCCTCATCCCAATTTTCGATAATACCATTTCCAAATCAAACATCATTATACATAATCATCATGATACTCACCATCAACATGGTACCACCCACCAATTCAACCTCAATCATTCATCAAGCATATATCACAACATGCAGTTTCTCATATATCACACAATCAAGGCATCAATATTCATAATCACATATATGATCACATCATATATCTCAACTATTCAACAACATCATCAATTCAATGCCTATCTTAGGGCCTCTAGCCTAAGTATTTCCTACCACATTACATATTAGATACGAGAAACCGAGACCATACCTTAGCCGATTTCCCAAGCTCAACCGGAGTACTTCCAAACCACTTGTCCACAAGTCCTCTAGGTCTCAACACCTCCAAGAACAGATTTTTACCACCAAAAATCCCTTTTCAAGCTTTCCAAGGTCTCAATCAAGCCCCAATATTCACATATACACAACCTAAGCCACAATCATCATACCCATACACAACATCTCAATATCCAAACATCATAGAACAACAAATTACACTAGGGTTGAGAATCTTACCACACCCAAGGTCCAAGGAGACAAGATTAACCTTCTCATTCAAGAGAGTTGGGTCCTATGACATCAAAGAGCCCAAAATCTCAACATTTTTGCTCATGAAACTCGAAATCAAGGCTGGAAATTCGAAGAGAAAAACGTAACTTACCTCAAGATTGATTGTATGGATTTTGTAGAGCTCTTCGCGGTGAACGCGTGGCCGTAAACGGTGCGACAATCGGAGCTCTAGATCAAAAGTTATGGTGGTTTGAAGATCAAGTGAGAGATAGAAGTTTGAGAGAGTGTTCTTCCCCTCCCTCACTCCATTTCAGCGCGTGTGTGTGTAACAAATGAGGAGAGAGAGTGTTGAAAACTAGGGTTTAGGTTTAGTTTAGTTGGGCCAAGGGCCCACTTTGGGTCCGGTTTGGCCCTTTCGGTCCAATCTTGGTCCGATTTCTATAAAATTGGTACCGAATTTCTCGTCTCAATCTCCTCTATCATATTAAGCCATAAAAATCACATTTTTGACTTTCTAGAATAAATTCTCATTTATGGGTTAATTAGCCGTTAATAACCGAGTTTTTACATCCAACAGAAACTGGTGTAGATTCAACAGTTGTGGTGACAGATGGTGGTGTACTGTGAGCAGATGCACGCTGGTGGTAGCGGCGCAGCTGGAGGGGGTCCTCGTCTTCTGCATAGGAGTAAGCATAAGCACCGACACCACCACCTAGACTGTCATCTCAGTAGGACCAGGGGGATGACGATGATGATTTCTATCAGGATCCGTAGTGATTAGGATTTTATTTTGCTTTATTTGACTGTATCTTATTTCTTTGAGTTTTTAATCTGTACACTTGATATTTCACATTATATATAACTAACTGTTTCATTAAAAATACTATTTGATTTTTATTAATTGGGATTTGACTATTAATTATTGACTATTAGGTTCTAATAGGTTTAAAAAAAACAAATAATTAAATTTATCATCGGTTAATCCGACGACAATTTTGCGAAAAACCATAAAGTAGGGTGCCAAAGTTACCATCAGAAACTATCTGACGGTAACCACCTCCAATTTTTTGCCACCCATTTAAGAGATTCCGTCGAAAATTAGCGACAAATTACAAAATTCAACAGTAATCAGTTATCCATGAGGAATTTATTCGTATTATATTCGACGCTAAATTTGATAGTAATAATTTACCAGTGAATTTTTCCATAATTCTACTTATAAAGTTGACGGTTTGGAGTGACTTTCTTGTAGTAAAATAGGATATGTTGATCATTAATTCAATAATAATAATAATAATAATAATAATAATAATAATAATAATAATAATAATAATAATAATAATAATAATATGAGTAATACTACATAGTCAAAAATCACAAACAATAGATAAAAATATATATTTAATAACATTCTCATTTACAAAAAAGTGTGAATCATTCTCCTTAATTAATTGAAACAATTAATTTTTTTTATAAATATCTTCTTTTATTTAATTACACCGAAAATCAACTTAAATTTTATGAGAATCAAATCCTGAAAATCTCTTCCTCATTATTAGCTTATTACATCCACAATTATACAATCTTTATTTCAAATGAAAATATTAAATCTTTATATTATTAACCCTAAAAAATATTTCAAATTACTACAACACATTTTATAAAAATAAATCCAAAATCTTAAATTCATTAGTTTCTATTTATTGAAAATAAAAAACATAAAAAAACGATTGGTTTATGATGTGTAAAATAAAAAATAAATAATAAATAATAATAAATCAATTTTAATAATAAATTATGAATATTATATGTTTGAATACTGAATGTTATACATATAAAATTATAGATATTAAATTAGAGATATTTCGATAATTTTTACTATGCAACTCAAATTTTTATATATAGATTATATATTATAAAATAAAAAATAAAAATGTAATATGAAAAAAAATTATGAAATAAATTATTAAATATAATTATTAATTGATCAGATTAAAATCAATAAATAACTATACATATAAATATCAACTAAAAAAAATATTAAAATAATTTAAAATAATAATATATTAACGCACATATAAGATAATTCAAAATATACATATCTCGAAATTGAATAATATTAATCACAAAATTTGTTAATTATAGATAGGAGGCCACTCAGATAAACACGCCTAAAACATCTTTTTTTAAAGATGTCTTTATGTTGTGTTTTAATTGGTTTTAGTATAATTTATTCGGTGTTCCTCATCACATATTATTAAATTCCTCAAAAGATTTTCTTTCCAAAAACAATAAAAAACATTTAATTTGGACTAAAACAAAAAAGGTAATAGATTAACTATTAGATTTTTTTTAAAAGATTATTTACATAAAAAAATATATCACATTCATCTTTTATATATATATATAAGCTCTTAAAAAATTTTATAAATAAAAAAATAATTAATTTTTATTCGTATAATATATAAAATAATTACTATATTATTATTATATTATAGATTAAAATTTATTAATTTAAATTTTGTTTTTATTTTTAATATAAGCATTAGAAATAAATAATTTTTTTATAACAAGATATATTGTAATAAAATATATATAATATTAATTAGTTTTTAAAAAATTCTGAAAAGATGGTTTTTTCTACTAAAGTGTTATTAAAAAATTAACATTATAAAAACTAATTTCAACCAATATGATATAATATGATATAATAGGTTATTAAATATATTTAATACAAAACACATTGAATATAAATTTTTATTGAGTTTAAATTTTAAATAATTTTTAATTAAATTTCGAATATTTTTATTTTAAAGAGTTAAAATATTTTAACATCATTTTTTTCGTATCTTTTTAATTGAGTCTTTGATTTTTTAAATTATAAACCTTATTTATAATTAAGAGTAATGTTTTAACACCACCAATTAGTCACACATATAAAAATACAAGAACAATTCTATTGTCATAATTATAATCTAACTTTATAAGCAATACAATATAATGAAACTATATATAAGTAATATAACTAAATTTTATCTACATCTATAGTCACATTTCATAAATAATATAATTAAATTATATTTATGTTTATAATTAAAATATGAATAAAAATACAAAAAAGTATCAGGATGGTTAATTTTTTTCATTCATAATTTTTTATTATTTTTGTTGTGAAAAATTTAATTATTTTAATAATTAATTATTTTTTAAAAAAAGATAATTTAATAACACAAAAAAGTCTTATTAAGAGTAATTTATTTATATATGATTAAAAAATAATTGAATAATTATATACGGTAAAAAATTAATATTATTAAAAAATAAAAATAAAATTTATTTTAAAATTAAAAATAAAGTTTATTTAAAAATAAAATTAAAAATCATGGTTTTTTTTCTTTTTTCCAAAATTTATCTACGAGTAATTCTATAAATATTTTATGATGAATAAAAATATTAAACTCATACTAAAATTTATTCTAATAAAATTTATTTTTATTCTACTAAACGTTAAATAAATTATTGAAAAGAATTTTGTTTCCTCCATTAGAGAAGAATGATAATCTTCCATACTTCTATTATGTTATGGCAATAATTTGGCCTGTTATTTTTTAATGTACATAATAATAATAATAATAATAATAATAATAATAATAATAATAATAATAATAATAATTTTTTTAATATTTGATTAAATGTTCTTGTATTTAGTACTTTTTTTTGCACTTCCTCTCAGTTAAAAATATAATCATTATAATTTTTTAGTTATTATTGCTAGGGGTGTTTACAGATGGGATATGGCTGAAATTTCGATCCAATCCGCACTAAACTCATTAGATCAAATTCGATATTCGCACTTTTTATGTTTGGATCAGATATCAAATATATCCATAAAATAAAAAATATAAAAAAATTTATTTTTATAAAAAAAAGTCAATAATTTTTTTTGTTTACTTTTTTAAACATATTTACTTCTATCTGATTAGAGTGTGGATCCGATTCGATCCAATCCGATCATCTTACAGATCAGATCATATTCTCAAATTACAGATCAGATACGGATAAATACTGTAGATTTATATGGATATGATCTAATCTATGAACACCCCTAACTATTACTATAGGTTCATTGTTGCAAAAGAATGTTTCTTTTATTATAAACTATTATTAGATTTTAATTACCATTAAAACAACTGAATGGTCAACTTAATTACCATTATTATATCCATAGTTGCAAAAACCGAACTGGATCGGTTGGTTCGACCAGAAAACTAGTGAACCAGACTAGAATTGGATTATAGTCCAGTTCGGTTTACTCTTTGGACCGTTTAAAGAATAAAATCGGTGTGAACTGGTAAGAACCGGTGCAAACCGGTCTAACCAAACTGGTTTGCTTGAAAAAATTTTTAAAATGTCTCCACAAGGTCTCGAACCAAGAACCTTGGAGCAAAAGTAACCTCTACTTGTCACTTAGCCATTACACTTCTAAGTATTATATTTGACAAATACTAATTATATAGTATACATAAATATCTAATTTAATTTAATTTTTGTTTTTTCTATTTTTAAAATTAATTATATTTTAATTATATACCATTATTAATATAAATATAAATTTCACTAAAAATTTATTAATTTACTTGATCTATTTTATTGCTAGTATTGTGATTAAGGTTATTTGTTTTGATGTTAGTGTTAAAATCTACTGATATTATAGTTAGATGATAGGCTTTGTGAATTAATTATTTTTTTATTGTGTCAAAATAAGATACTATTGTAGTATTAAAATTTTATGGTTTTTTTTATATTAGTTATTTTTAGAAGTTGAGACTTGATTCTTCATAAAATGTTAGTGAAGATATGCATTTCAAATTTTAATTTTAAGTTTTTAACTATTTTATATTTTATATTTACGTGAGACCAGTTTTATCGGTTCAACCAGTGATTTATCAGTTGAACCAATAAACCAGTGAACCAATAGCTTGATCGATTCGATCACTGGTTCAGTTCTAACAATTATATTTCAATCTAATTTAAAAAATTTCAATTTACTCAATTTAATAGTTATGACTCACAATTGGTTCCTAATCAAGCAACAACAAATTATGTCTCCCAATTGGTTCCTAATCAGTTCTAATAATTATGTCTCCCAACTTAATAGTTATGACTCACATTGGTTCCTAATCTTATTTTTGTCACTGTCTAACAAAATCGTTAACGACATGCTGAAATGGACTAACGACTGCTACATTATACATTCTAGCGACTATTTGATGTGACAATTGAAATTTTTTTACCTTATTTTTTATTTTCAACTAAACACTTAAAACCCTAATATGAGTCACGGATACCTAAGTTAAAAAATCAAACTAAGTAAAGTGAAACTTTAAAAATCAGATTAAAGCTCGAATATAACTTCAAAACAGAACTTTAACTTATGTAGTGATTAATTTAAATGAAAATCAAATAAATCAAAATTCAACATAATTTTTATCAATGTTTTTAAATTCGAAATTTCTATACCAAAATTAATTAGGATTTTTCTTTAAATTAAAAATTTAATGAAATAGTGACTTTAATTATCTTAACCAATGTCCTAATTAATTGCTTTTATGTCTTAAAAAAACTGTATATGAGAAGAAAATAATTAATTTGTCTACTTTAATAAATAGTTATTTTACTAAAATGAGAAACTATTTTTTTAAAATTTTTAAAAACTAATTAATATTATATATATTTTGTTACACTACATTTAATTATAAAAATTTTATTTATTTCTAATACTTATATTAAAAATAAAAAAAATTAAATTAGTGAATCTTAATCTATAATATAATAATAATATAGTAATTATTTTATATATTGTACGAATATAAATTAATTATTTTTTTTATTTATAAAAATTTTTAAACGCTTGAGCTTGTTTTATATATATATATATATATATATATATATATATATATATATATATATATATATATATATATATTTATTTATGAATGTGATATATTTTTTATGTAAATAATCTTTTAAAAAAATCTAATAGTTAATCTATTACTTTTTTTGTTTTAGTCCAAATTAAATATTTTTTAGTGTTTTTGGAAAGAAAATCTTTTGAGGAATTTAATAATATGTGATGAGGAACACCGAATAAATTATACAGAAACTAATTAAAACACAATATGAAAACATCTTTAAAAAAAGACGTTTTAGGCGTGTTTATCTGAGTGGCCTCCTTATAGATATTATATGTATGAAAGTATGAACATTATGAGTACGAAATTATGAATATTATATATAAAATTATAAATATTAAATTAAAAATATTTTAATTACTTTCACTACATGCAACAAGAAAAAAAAATCAAAGAAAATGAATTAAAAAATTGTGTGCATAATAGGTTGGAAATTGGCACAGGCATGGTATATTAAAAAAATCCGCCTGAATTAGTAAAATTGCTAATAGTAGATAATATCTTTGTCTTAAGAGTATTTTTAATGTTTGATTTTAGTTAAATTTTATTTTATATCTCACAAAATGTCATATAAACATTTGTGAGATTATATATTATAAAAATTGATTTGAGACTTAATGTAAAATTTGTCATTCTAATATTTAATTTTAACTAAATTTAAGTTTTAATTATTTTATTTAATGGGTTATATAAATAGTAGCATTTATTTAATCTTTCTTTAAAATGATATAATCTTTTTTTATTAATATCGATCTCATTTCAAATATTGTTCTAATGTAAATTTTAATTTTAAATCAGTTTCAGTTTGTGTAGATATAAAAAATAAAACCTAAAAAATATCCAATTAGAATTGCTTTAATAGTTAGTAAAGCAAATTAAATATTATTGATGTACTTTCTATTATTACTATTAATGCAATTAATGTATATCTTATTCATTTCTTACTATTTGGTTCATTTTTACTAATTTTTTTATTATCAAATATTTTGGTAATAATATATATATACTAAGTTACTAACTCATAGTAATTACATAAAATTTTAAAATGGTATTAATGATATTTTTCGATTTGAATATATACCATAATTAATTGGCAGTAATAAACTAATAATTAATTATTAACAAATATTATCAATATATTTTACCTATAATGAAAAATGATCATAATAATTATTGACAAATCATGGCATGCAATAACATTTAAGAAAAATACTATTTATATATTAAATATTTTTTACATCCGTATAAAAATTTAATTATTATTAATTAACTGTGTATTTAAATCTATTCTATCTATCTATCTATTCTATCTATTTTATCTATCTATTCTATTATATAAAAATCAGATTTCTACTCCTTAATGATGGAGCTGACGTGGCATGCTTCTGAGAGTGTTTCCAATTTATTTTTTTTAACTCATTAAATACAAGTTATTATGATAAACTAACTATATGAACTAATTAATTTGATTAGATATTTAAATATCATATAAGTTATTATAATTTATATCAATTTGATCTGATAGTATTTTTTAATTTATTTATTTTAATATTCTGTTAGTATTTTTTAATTTATTTTTTAATTTATTAAACCAAATTATTGTGTGTAATAATTAATTATTTTGATTAATTTATTAGTCATTAAAATAATAAATCTATGAATAAAATAGACAACTGAGATATTTTTAACTAATAATTAAATCAAATCATATATATTGAGCTAAATTCAAATAATGTGAATTAAGGACTAAATCAAAATAAGATAATTTCTTACTTATTCAAGTTGAGTGCAATAAATATAAATTAATTTTGTTAGATAATTATAGTTGTCTGGTCTACTATATATAGATGGCCACACAAAATTATAAGAATCGTGATTTTTATCGTTTTTGCTATTTCAACTCTTCTTTTCTTCTTCTTTTTTTCTTTGTGTATGTATAATTCAAAGTGGCCAATGTATTTTTTTATGGTATTAGATTGATGAATATTTGTTAAAAAAAATATACTCATTGTAATGAATTTTTTTCAATTGTTATCTTTTTATGTCAGTGGTGTAAATTATTTGAAGGCACAAGATAATAAAATAGGTTGACTTTAATATCATTAGAAGCTAAATTTAATGGTTCAAATAAGTACCACTAATTATGTTAAAAAAAATTTGTAATAATAATGTGATTTATATATTAATTTTTTCGAATAAATTCATTTCAAAATATAGAAATTAGACTCAATTACGCTAAAATTTTAAAGGTAATATAGAATTTGACAACAAAATTAGCATTCATTAAGAAAATAAATTTATTTATGACTATTTTCTAATTATAAATAATAACAAGACTTATGAAAAAATATTAATGTCATCATTCTTATTAATTAAATCATAATATTAGGTAGTTGATAGTTTCATAGGCGCAAATTATTAAATAATTATCTAAAATTAGCAACGAACAAGCAATAATTATATAATTATCTAAAATTATTAAAATATGTCACATATTATATTCTCATATATTCTATTTATTATCTATTCTATTATATAAAAATCAGGTTTTTGCACTTAATGATGGAGTTGATGTAATATGCTTACAAGAGTGTTTAGCGATTTGTCTCTTTTAACTCATTAAATACAATTTATTATGATAAATTAACTATATCAACTAATTGATTTGATTAGATATTTAAATATCACATAATTTATTATAATTTATATCAATTTGATTTGGTAGTATTTTTTAATTTTTTTCTTTTAATGTTCTATTAGTATTTTTTTAATTTATTAAATCAAATTAATTATACTAATTATCTGTATTAAATAATTAATAATTAAAATAATAAATCTATGAATAAAATAGGTTCTCGAGATAATTTTTTACTAATAATTAAATCAAATCAAATCATATATATTGAGCTAAATTTAAATCATGTGAATTAAGGACTAAACTAAATTAAGATTATTTTTTTCTTATTCAGATTGAATGCAATAAATAAAATTAATTTTGTTAGATAATCATGGTCTTCTGGTCTTCTATATATAAATATCCACATAAAATTATAAAAATTATCATTTTTATTGCTTTTACTTTTTCAACTATTTTTTATGTATAAATATACTCAAAATGAGAAGGTATGGATGCGTATTTTATTAATTGTTTGTTTGACAAATATTATAGTCTGAAAATGTCTCAATTTAGGCATTCTACCGCTGTCGATGGAAGTTGAACTTGTAGTAATTCAGGGTGACCATGATATTTTTTATAGTATTACATAAAAAATATTTTTAAAATGAATATACCCGTTGTAATTAATTTTCTTTGTCAATTTCTTATCTTTTACCTAACAAACAATATCCATATTGAATATATTATTTTCATCAAAATCATACATAATTAATTGATAATTCTATATATACAAATACTCATGTGGTAACTAAATACCATATTGTTATCTCACTAAAGTTAATTCTCCAATGATTATGCGAATGTATAGTACTACCAAATGAAAAATTGATTGGATTATATTATTTCCAATGAGGTAAGTGATCTTTTAGGCCTAATCACAGTCAGAGTTGAGGAAGGTTTGAAAAATGCTAACAATATAAATACTTTTTATTTTTAATACCCAATAATAAATATATAAATTAAAACTAATATTGTTTCGTATAAAGTCATAAAATGTATAGCATACTCAAAACATATCTAATATGTATTAACGGTCATTGTTTATCAGTTACGTTATGACAAATCTGGTTATTAAAAAAAATTAAAATTAACTTAAATATACACATTATTTCATGCTTTTCATTTTTATTTTATTATCATAAAAAGTCATACATATTATAAGAGAACCTTATCTTTTTACTAACGGTTCTTTCATTCAATGGTTTCTTTAAAGAAAAAAGGCATAATAATATTGTGTTTGGCAGAATATATGAGATTTTGAAAGGTTGAAGCATAGGTTTAGTCCTTAACATATTTGTAGATGAAGTGTAGAGTAGATAAAAGAATAGCTAATAAAAGAATAAATGGTTAAAACTTCCTCAATACTAACCATCATAGTGTATAATAGGTGTTCTATAATTTTTTAGATTTGATTGTTTCTTTATTATTATATGGTGTTCTGTTTAATTTATGTTAAAAAGACTTATAATAATTATCTTATCGTGATAGTGTAAAAGTAGTAGGTATTATATTTACTTTGTATGTTCTTAAATCTCATTTCTTGATGGATATTTGTGACTGAGTAATTATTAAAAGAAATTGGTTTAATATATATTTTATATTCTATTTAAATTATAATAGTGAGTAAATATTTTTTTTCAAAATAAATAATGTGATTTTTTCCATAAAACAACGTTTAAATAATTGTGAAATTAAATTATACTACAGATGATAATAAATATCTTGGCATTAGATCTGTTATAAAATAAATTTCTAGGTATATTATGTTATATTATATAATTTAGTTATATTTTTCTTATCTTCAATTTATATTATTTAGATTAGCATATTTTTAAAAAGGGTTATTCAAGATTTTTTTAAAATAACTAAATCAAATCAATTACAAACTAATTAGTTAGATTGATTAAATATCTAAATATCTTATAATTTAATATAATTTAATTTATATAGATACATGACTTTATAATTTTATTATTTATTATAATCAATTCTAGAGATAATTTTTGTAAGTTATAATTTATTTTGTTATCTGCATATTCAAATTTTAAGAATAATTTTTTTTAATTTTGTATTTATAATTAAATTATTTTCTACTTTAATATATGAATTTTTTTTATAAAGTTTTTATTGCGCAATTCACTTTAACAAAAATAAATTAATTTATGAAAATTTAAACTTGAGTATTTACTATGGTTAAACTCAAACTTTAATTTATTTTGTCATATTATTATATAAATATCAAATTCTTTGATTAAACACTTATTTGATTATGAAATGATATTATATGTTACTTTCATATTGGCAATTAAATTTCAGTTACTACACAAATATTAGGGCAATTTACATAAATAAATTGTTTCACCTTCAAAATTACGTAAATGCATTGTTTCCAAAATGAAGATGCAAATGCATTGTTTCATATATCTATGGAAATCGCTACTGGCAGTAGCAGTTTACACAAACACAGAATCCGCTGCTGCCAGCCGCGGATTACGTTGAGTTGTGACAGCATGGAAACCGCTGTTGCCTGTCGCGCTTTCTGCATGATTATGGTTGGTCATAAACCGCTACTGCCAATAGCGGTTTATGTGCATTAGGACACATCACACATGTGTAAGCCGCTGGAGGCAGCAGCGGTTTACGTTGAGTATGAAAACAAATAGTAAAACTAATTTTTATCTAAAAAAATAATTACAAAACAAATAATTAATGGTATATACTATTTAAATAATATCATAAATAAAAAAATTTAATTTATCATTTCACAATATAATTTAAAAAATATAAATATGCATGTAATAAATTTTTTATTTGTATTTATTATTAAAAGTGAGACCAAATTACAAATAAAAAATATAGTAGTACTCAAAGTATTAAATTATATAAACCAAGACTAATTTTTTTTATTCTCATCTCTTTTAAAATTTATAAATAATAAAATAATTTATTTTTAGCCCAAAGTTCATGAGTTTTAAAAGGGATGAAGATAAAAAAAAGGGAATGAAGATAAAAAAATTATTTTATAGAAAAAATATATGCTTTAGTGAATTTTTTACTAAAAATAAATTATTTTATCATTCATGAGTTTTAAAAGGGATGAAGATAAAAAAAATTAGTCTTAGTTTATATATTTGAGTACTCTGTGAGTATTCACTCTTTGATTTGCTATTGAGTCTCATTTTAATAATAAATACAAATAAAAATTTATTACATGCATATTTATATTTTTTATTTTATTCATCAAAATTATGATGCTATCACTATTATTTATCCAATCAATCAACTATAAAATACAAATAATTTTTATTTTTTGGCATAAAACAACAAAGTTGCACAATAAAAAAATTATTTAGCTAGAACCTCAATTGCAAATCAGCAGCAAAGAACACAACCCATGTTCTAAACTCTCCGAATCTTCTTTGTATGGTTGATATAAATAAAAGAGAATGAAGTGATTTTTAAAGAGAAAAATATATGATTTAGTAAACTTTTGGCTAAAAATAAATTATTTTATTATTTATAAATTTTAAAAGAGACGAGAATAAAAAAATTAGTCTTGATTTATATAATTTAATACTTTGAGTATTGTATTTTTTTATTTATAATTTGGTCTCACTTTTAATAATAAATACAAATAAAAAATTTATTACATGCATATTTATATTTTTTAAATTATATTGTGAAATGATAAATTAAATTTTTTTATTTATGATATTATTTAAATAGTATATACCATTAATTATTTATTTTGTAATTATTTTTTTAGATAAAAATTAGTTTTACTATTTGTTTTTATACTCAACATAAATCGCTGCTGCCTCTAGCGGTTTACACACGTGTCCCAATGCACATAAATCGTTACTGGCAGTAGCGGTTTATGACCAATCATAATCATACAGAAACCGCGGCAGCCAACAGCAGTTTTTATGCTGCCACAACTCAATGTAATCCGCGGCTGGCAGTAGCGGATTCTGTGTTTGTGTAAACCGCTACTGCCAGTAGCGGTTTCTATAGATATATGAAATAATATATTTGCGTCTTCGTTTTGGAAACAATGCATTTGCATAATTTTAAAAGTGAAACAATTTATGTAGGTGAATTGCCCCAAATATTATATTTTAGGTAATTGTATATTTTTTTGTTATTTTGAAAATGATTATATAATTTTAAGATCATTTTATTATGTTTATTTTTTTAAAAGCATTGTCATTATTGAAGAGTAATAACTAATGATTGTGATAATCTAAAATTGAGAAATAAAAATACAAAATATTAATATAATGAATTTTCAAAGTATAAATCTTGAAGTAAATATATGTGATTATAATTAATTATCATAATTAAAAGTCTTTATTTTATTTCAATTTGTTCAGGACATGTTTATCTTAAATTTTATTTCTTTATTAATTAGTATTTTTTTTGTATATTTAATTGTCATTAATTTATATAAATTAAAATATATAACTTAAAAAAATAAATGTGTCTAAAAATTAAAAAAAAAAAATTTGTTAGTAAAAAATTTATGTCGCATTTTTTGCAATCATATCTTACACTTTTACTATAATTAAAAGTTAGAGGTAAATTATTTAATATAAATTAGTAAAAAAAATATAATACTTAATACTTATCATAATTACATTTAAAAGTATTTAAGTTATTTTTATTTAATAATTAAAAGTGATATGCTTCAAAAAATATTTGTATATAATTTACTAACGAATATATGAGATATTTATCATAATTTTTATTTTTAATAAAAATATCATTGTACTAAAGTGATGTATTTTAAAGATGTATAAATAAAATTTTTATTAAAAAAATTACAAGATAGCAAATGCAATTTTATTTTAATTTTATCTTTAACATTTAATTTTAATTTTATCTTTAGAGTTTCAATATATTTCAATTATATTATCTGATTTGACCAAAATTAAATAAACATTAAATTATTTAATAAATAATAAAATAAATAAATTTAATTTGAATTATTCTCTTATTATTTTCTATATCTAGGAATCAGAATGTGCTTTTATGTATTTTGATTAATAGTTCTTAAAGGAGTTACTATTTTATTTATTAATATTTTAAATTTTTTATAATATTTTCATAAAATTTGATTAATAGGTTCTTCTTCACAATATTTCTTTTTGAATTTTTTAACAAAAATATATCTTAATTTTTATCTTTCATCTTTTATATTCATTGATTATACTAATTTTTTTACAGTGTATTTTATCAATTACATGCATTATTTTTCTGTCTTTTTTTATTTTTTAATTATTTTATTACCTTATTTTTAATTATTTATTTTACTTTCACTCCTCATATGTTTATTGTATTTCACTTCATCTTAGTTTTAATTTCATAATTAACTTTCAATTATATAAAATTCAATAGTTTCTTTCAAAACATGCTTAAATATATTATCTATTATATACAATCATTAGGATAAACAAACAAATATAAATTAAATATATAATTTAATTTTAATTTAAACTAAAAACTAAATAAATTGTTAGAAAAATATAGCAACTAATTTTGTTTTTAATTTTTCTATAATTTATTTAAAGGTAAAAATCTCTCTATAACCACTAACATCGCCGATAACAAATTATAAGTCTCTATAAAATAAAAATAAATATATAAAATAAATAATATATATATATAATTTTAAAGTTATTAATCATAGACTATAGACAAAGTTTTTTTTAAAAAAATCCTTATGGATCAAAATGTAATTTTTTGATATTTTTATTTTTTTTCTAAAATTTTTCAAACTTATCAACATTTAAGTTGTCTATACATCACTTCTCAAAATATATGATTTCACAAGTTATAATATGTGGGTAAATCACCTTTATAAATCATTTACAAACCAATTTTACGTATATTCCCCAAAGTAAAAAAGGCTACATGCATGTCTCAATTTACATATCTATGTAAATCAAATTTATGGAGTTCGAATTATGTGTTTTCGTAGTAAATCGAATCTATAAGATTCGAATTACTTGGATGCTATCTATGCTACTAAATCAAATGAAGGAGATTCGATTTACAATGAGTTGGATTGCTACTAAATGAGTATAAATCAAACCTTATTGCTTCGATTTAGCATGGACTATATAAATCAAAATTTATAGATTCGATTTAGTAGGGGATGACATAATTCGAATTCTTTGAATTTAATTTACTTTCAAATCACAATGTCAAGTAATTTGAATCCTATAGATTTGATTTACTACTTATTACCCTAATTTGAATTCATTAAATTCGATTTATATAGAAATGTAAATGGAGACAACTAAGAAATATTTTTGGGTTTGGGAGATTTAGGTAATTTTGGGGTGGCTTTAGTTTATCAATGTAAATTAACCTAATATGTGATATTAGTTATTGTTATAGATATGAAAAATGTGACTTATTTATGCATTGTTTGGATTAAAAGAATTTGTAGGAAAATAAAATGCTGGAAAAGAAAATAGATGGAAAAATCAATTTTTTATTTTTTGGACCAACAAAGAAATTGAATGAAAAACATAAAAGTATATGTGGAGCTCATGTAAATTTTTTCTTTTCAAAGTTGCAAAGAAAACTAATACAGAAGTATAAATATGGGTAAAAATACAGAATTAGCATTTGAATTATAATTTATATATAATATATAAAAACATTAATATAACTTTATTCTATTATAATTTTTTCTCTTCTTACTTTTTCTTTCATCCAAGCAAAAGAAAATTTTTCTTCTATTTTCTTTTCATTCATTTTTTCTTCATCTAAACAACACACAAAAAATATACTTTTCTTTCCATTTTCTTTCCTCTCATTTTCTTTCCTCTTATTTTCCATCTTATATCCAAACAATAGCTTAGTGTTTATCCATATATCTTCTATTAATATTGTTATAACAAGGATACATGTGACTTTATAAAAATGATATAACATAAACTTTGATTATCTGAGAATTTATTGAGTGGCTAGAATATGTTCACGTCATGAACCAATAAATGCTAGCAATAGGGATGATCACAAAAACAGTCAAAACGGGTATTTACAGGGATTACTCGCATTTTAGGGATAGATGAGGACTCGTGAAATTCTCACGACCTGCCACGCGAAAAAAGATGGGGACTAGGGGTGGCAAACAGGTCAAAACCGTCGGGTTGGCCCGCATAACCCGCCAAAAAAGATGGGTTGGGCTGAAAATTTGAGACCGCCAAACTTAAAAAGGCCGCCTACCTCACAGCGCCTAATCCATGGGCTTTGGCGGGCTTCGGAGGGACGGGGGCAGGGCGGGACAGACTTTCCCGCTGGTCCAAGCTTTTATTTTCTCAGGGCCATTTTTTTACAAATTTCTATGATGTTATTGATCTATAAGATGATGAAGATGATAATCGAAGATGTTCTAAGTTATATTTTAGATTATGTTTTATATTTGAATGACTATAAACTTGAAGATGTTTAATTATATATTTTGGACAATATTTGTTTTACTTTGGCAATGTTGGTTTTATTATTTTGTTTCAAAATATTTGGTTTATATTTATGTTTATTACATATTTATAGTTATAAAGACTTTAATGTATATGAATTTAAAAATTATATTTTTTTATGTTTCTAGAAATTATAAATTTATTAAAATTGTTGTGAAATTATATATTATTTAATATTTAATGGTTTATAAAAAAAAAGGAGAGCTTGCCAACCCGCCAGCCTACTATTAGGTGGGGCAGGGGAGAAATTCAAGATCGCCTTACTAGACGGAGCGGGGCGGGCCAGCCCACCAGATGGCGGGCTTTTGGCGAGACAGGGCGGGCTTTCCCGTTTGCCACCCCTAATGGGACACAGACATAAATACCCGCCTTATGGAACCTATTAAATATACGTAAATATAAAATTATTAATTTATCCTAATTTATATATACATAAATCCATTTTTTAAATTTAGTAACCCTAATTTCTGCCTCCAATTCGAATTCTTCCTTTTCCTTTCAGACACATTATTAGCCTCAATCCTCTCTCTCTCTCTTTCTCTCTCTCTCTCTCTCACTTTCTCTGCCTCTCAAGTTCGTTACTACGTCGCTCAGTATCATCCAAAAAATATTATGTTATGTTATTATGTTGGAATATATTTTTATGTTTTCTCCTTTTGAAATGTTATTTTTCATAACGAATATGTTATAAATTGTGTTGAATTATATTGAATTGATTATTTTATGATTATTATATTATATTTTTTTGTGTTCATTTTTTTAAAAGTTTTCAAAGAATATTTGTAGATATCCAAGGAGATTTGCGTTTCTAAGGCGTAATTAAACAGGAACTTGCAATGACGGAGACGGAACTGGAGCATTTCTTTTTAAATAGGAGTGATGGATAGGAAGGGGGCTTCTCATGCTTCCCTGAGTACTCATTACCATATCTAACTAACAACAAAGATCCAATCTGAGCCGATTTAAGAGGGGACGCATAGACTTCATCTGCATTGGGCTTTTAAGGTAATGAACCTAAATCGAATTTGGGACCCTAATAATGGATTTTAGTTGATCTTTCTTGCGTTGAGGTTTTACTAGGTCCAAATATATCTTGGATTAATATTTTGAATCATTGTTATAACAAATACTATACTATTTAATATTATAATACTTAGTATATGTAAAAGTTGGATGTATTTACAAGACATTTTTTAATTCAAATTAAAAAAATTAATTATCTCTTTTTTAGTTTTAAATATTATTTTTTAATGTAACAAAAAATAAAAATAACAATAATCACTTATATAATTAAAATAAATAATTTTAATATATACATGACACTATATATATAAAGAATTATTTATTATATATGATATATAATTTTTTTTCTTTTTTGTAATGACTATTTATATAATTTATTGAATAATTTTTTCATCTTAATATTTAATAAATTTAACATACAAAATATTATTTAACATACAAAATAAGTAACTTAAGTCATCTTCTAAGACAATAAGTATAATAGTACAAATACTTATTTATTTATTAGTAGTGAAAAAATATGTAAATAGTATAAATTGATATTTTTTTAGTATAAAAGTAATAATCAAGGTTATTAATTAAGTTAATTACATAATTAAAAAATTATGAAGAATTTTTAAATAATAATAAAAAATAAGATCATTATTTTTACATATTATAAAATTTATAAAAAAAAATTTGGATAATAAATCAATCCTCAATAGATTATACATTAATTCTATAAAAAAATAATCAATATATTGGATATTATTATTTACGTACTAATATAATATATATATTATCGATTATTAAGTTTGTAATTAATTTTTAACCTAATTTTTGGTAATTAAAATTTAAATGATTAAAATTATTAAATGCTGAATATTTTGTATTTAACCAATTTATTTTTTTATTGAAATTAAAAAAGGATGAGTTATTAATCAATTTTAAATTTAAATTTAAATTTGAGTAAGAAAAAATTTAAATTTTATCTCACTAACTAGAATTAATTTTAAGATAAGAAATTACTTTGTACATTATATATATTGTAGGAAAATATGGTCATTTACTATTTTTTAATGGTAAATATTGTCAAATAAAATGGTGTAAGAAATTAGAAGAAAATGTATTTACAAATTTAGGAAATATTAATTTATTTTTCAATAGAATAAATTATATATTGAATAACAAAAGTTGTTATTGGTTTCTCTTCACACTAACTAATACTTAATGATGGTGTTTCGGTACACCAGGTTACTAAGAAATATTAATCGATCTAATAACTTTTGTAATGACATAAGTTTATAAATTTGAAAATTTAAAAATTATTTCATAAAATGTGAAGTTTTAACAAGTAACAATGTTGATCATATTGTTTTGACTTCAAAAATGAATACGATACCAACAAATAAAATTGTCCCAAGTAAATTTCAACAAAGACAAAAGTCCATAAGTATTGCTATTAATAAAAAATTAATCAATTTTAAAGAGAAATATAATTTTTTTCTATGGATTTCTTAACTCGGCAAGTACAGTTGATGAGCGGATAATTTATTATACGCTTTTTGGCATTGTTTCTAGTATGTTTTTAGTAGAATCTGGTTACTTTTAGGGATGTTTTCATTAGTTTTTATGTTAAATTCACATTTCTGGACTTTACTATGAGTTTGTGTATTTTTCTGTGATTTCAGGTATTTTCTGGCTGAAATTGAGGGACTTGAGCAAAAATCAGATTCAGAGGTTGAAGAAGGACTGCTGATGCTGTTGGATTCTGACCTCCCTACACTCAAAGTGGATTTTCTGGAGCTACAGAACTCAAAATGGTGCGCTTTCAATTGCGTTGGAAAGTAGACATCCAGGGCTTTCCAGCAATATATAATAGTTCATACTTTGCCCAAGTTTAGATGACGCAAACTGGCGTTCAACGCCAGCTCTCTGCCCAATTCTGGCGTCCAGCGCCAGAAACAAGTTGCAAAGTGGAGTTCAATGCCCAAAATGGCACAAAAGCTGGTGTTCAACTCCAAGAATGACCTCTCCATGTGTAGACTTCAAGCTCAGCCCAAGCACACACCAAGTGGGCCCCGGAAGTGGATTTATGCATCAATTACTTACTTCTGTAAATCCTAGTAGCTAGTTTATTATAAATAGGACCTTTTACTATTGTATTAGACATCTTTTGGATTATCTTTTGATCTATTGATCACATTTGGGGCTGGCCATTCGGCCATGCCTGGACCTTCATTACTTATGTATTTTCAACGGTAGAGTTTCTGCACTCCATAGATTAAGGTGTGGAGCTCTGCTGTTCCTCAAAGATTAATGCAAAGTACTACTGCTTTCTATTCAATTCATCTTATTTCGCTTCTAAGATATTCATTTGCACTTCAACCTGAATGTGATGAACGTGACAATCATCATTCCCTATGAACGCGTGCCTGACAACCACTTCTTTTCTACATTAGATTGAATGAGTATCTCTTAGATCTCTTAATCAGAATCTTCGTGGTATAAGCTAGATTGATGGCGGCATTCATGAGAGTCCGGAAAGTCTAAACCTTGTCCGTGGTATTCCGAGTAGGACTCTGGGATTGAATGACTGTGACGAACTCAAAACTCGCGAGTGCTGGGCGTAGTGACAGACGCAAAAGGATAGTAAATCCTATTCCAGTATGATCGAGAACCTCCAAGATGATTAGCCATGCAGTGACAGCGCATCGGACCATTTTCACAGAGAGGAATAGGATGCAACCAATGACAAGGGTGATGCCTCCATACGATTAGCCGTGCTGTGACAGAGCATTTGGACCATTTTTCCGAGAGGATTGAAAGTAGCCAGTGGCACCGGTGACATCCTTACATACAGCCAGCCATAGAAAGGAGTAAGACTGATTGGATGAAGACAACAGAAAAGCAGAGGTTCAGAGGAACGATTGCATCTCCATACGCTTATCTGAAATTCTCACCAATGATTTACATAAGTATTTCTATCCTTCTTTTATTACTTATTTTCGAAAACCCCATTACTATTTTATATCTGCCTGACTGAGATTTACAAGGTGACCATAGCTTGCTTCATACCAACAATCTCCGTGGGATCGACCCTTACTCACGTAAGGTTTATTACTTGGACGACCCAGTGCACTTGCTGGTTAGTTATGCGAAGTTGTGAAGATATGTTTAGACCATGGTTCTGTGCATCCGTTTTTGGTGCCATTGCCAGGGAATCAATTTCGAACAAAAATTCACAACCTGAGTAACAATTTCGCATACCAAGTTTTTGGCGCCGTTGCCGGAGATTGTTCGAGTTTGGACAACTGACGGTTCATCTTGTTGCTCAGATTAGGTAATTTTTTTTTGTTTTATTTTCAAAAACTTTTCAAAAACCTTTCAAAAAAATTTTTTTTCTCCTTTGTTTTCGAAAAAAAAAAGAAAAAAATTTAAAATAAAAAAAATGTTTTCAAAAATATATTTTTCTTCAGAATTTTTAAGAATGAATTCTAGTGTTTCATGAAACATGTTGAATCCTATCTGGCTGCAAAGCCATACCCAAACTGCTTTGGGATTGGTCTTCAACTAATCACCTCAATGGATGTAATTTACATGCTAAAGCTTGGCTGGCTATTAAGCCATGTCTGACCCTTTGATTGGAGCTTTAGACTAAAGAACATAAGATTCCTGGAATTCATATTAAAAATTTTGGAATCCTTATTTTTCTTTTTTTCAAAATAATTTTCGAAAAAATTAAAAGAAAAAAAATCATAAAATCATAAAAATCAAAAATATTTTTGCGTTTCTTGTTTGAGTCTTGAGTCATGTTATAAGTTTGGTGTCAATTACATGTTCATCTTGCATTTTTCGAAAAATTCATGCATTCATAGTGTTCTTCATGATCTTCAAGTTGTTCTTGGTAAATCTTCTTGTTTGATCTTGATGTGTTCATGTTTTGTGTCTTTTCTTGTTTTTCATATGCATTCTTGAATTCTTAGTGTCTAAGCATTAAAGATTTCTAAGTTTAGTGTCTTGCATGTTTTCTTTGCATTAAAAATTTTTCAAAAATATGTTCTTGGTGTTCATCTTGACATTCAAAGTGTTCTTGGTGTTCATCTTGACATTCATAACATTCTTGCATGCATTCATTGTTTTGATCCAAAATTTTCATGCATTGAGCATTTTTAGTGTTTTTCTCTCTCATCATAAAAATTCAAAAAATCAAAAAAATATCTTTCCCTTTTTCACTCATAAATTTCGAAAATTTGACTTGACTTTTTCAAAACTTTTTAAAATCTAGTTGTTTCTTATGAGTCAAATCAAATTTTCAATTTAAAAATCTTATCTTTTTCAAAATCTTTTTCAAAAAATCAAATCTTTTTCATTTTTCTTAGTTATTTTCGAAAATTACAAAAATATTTTTCAAAAATCTTTTCTTAATTTTATCTCATAATTTTCGAAAATAACATCATCAATTAATGTTTTGATTCAAAAATTTCAAGTTTGTTACTTGCTTGTTAAGAAAGATTCAAACTTTAAGTTCTAGAATCATATCTCATGATTTCTTGTGAATCAAGTCATTAATTGTGATTTTAAAAATCAAACCTTTTTCAAAACTAATTTCAATCATATCTTTTCAAAAATATATTCTTATCATATCTTTTTCAAAAAACTTGATTTCAAAATATCTTTTCTAACTTCCTAACTCCTTATCTTTTCAAAATTTGTTTCAACTAACTAACTAACTTTTTGTTTGTTTCTTATCTTTTTCAAAACTACCTAACTAACTCTCTCTCTCTAATTTTCGAAAATATCTTCCCTCTTTTTCAAAAATTCTTTTTAATTAACTAATTATTTTAATTTTTGATTTTAATTTTCGAAAAATTACTAACCTTTTTCAAAAACTATTTTCGAAAATCACTAACTCTTTTTCAAAAATAATTTTCGAAAATTTCCTTCTCTCTTATCTCCTTCTATTTTATTTATTCATCTACTAACATCTCTCCCTCACTCCCCAAAAAATCCGAACCCTCTCTCTCTCTGAGTTCAGATTTTCTTCTTCTTTTCTTCTACTAACAATAAGGAACCTCTTTACTGTGACATAGAGGATTCCTCTTCTTTTCTTGTTCTCTTCTCTTTCTTATGAGCAGAAACAAGGAAAAAGGCATTCTTGTTGAAGCTGATCCAGAACCTGAAAGGACTCTGAAGAGAAAACTAAGAGAAGCTAAATTACAACAATCCAGAGACAACCTTATTGAAAATTTCGAACAAGTAAAGGAGATGGCAGCCGAACCCAACAACAATAATGCAAGGAGGATGCTTGGTGACTTTACTGCACCTAATTCCAATTTACATGGAAGAAGCATCTCCATTCCTGCCATTGGAGCAAACAATTTTGAGCTGAAACCTCAATTAGTTTCTCTGATGCAGCAGAACTGCAAGTTTCATGGACTTCCATCTGAAGATCCTTTTCAGTTCTTAACTGAATTCTTGCAGATATGTGATACTGTTAAGACTAATAGAGTAGATCCTGAAGTCTACAGGCTCATGCTTTTCCCTTTTACTGTGAGAGACAAAGCTAGAGTAGGGTTGGACTCTCAACCTAAGGATAGCCTGAACTCTTGGGATAAGCTGGTCAAGGCTTTCTTAGCCAAGTTCTTTCCTCCTCAAAAGCTGAGTAAGCTTAGAGTGGATGTTCAGACCTTCAGACAGAAAGAAGGTGAATCCCTCTATGAAGCTTGGGAGAGATACAAAGGACTGACCAAAAAGTGTCCTTCTGACATGCTTTCAGAATGGACCATCCTGGATATATTCTATGATGGTCTGTCTGAATTAGCTAAAATGTCATTGGATACCTCTGCAGGTGGATCCATTCACTTAAAGAAAATGCCTGCAGAAGCTCAAGAACTCATTGACATGGTTGCTAATAACCAGTTCATGTACACTTCTGAGAGGAATCCTGTGAATAATAGGACGCCTATGAAGAAGGGAGTTCTTGAAATTGATACTCTGAATGCCATATTGGCTCAGAACAAAATATTGACTCAGCAAGTCAATATGATTTCTCAGAGTCTGAATGGAATGCAAGCTGCATCCAATAGTACTCAAAAGGCATCTTCTGAAGAAGAAGCTTATGATCCTGAGAACCCTGCAATAGCAGAGGTAAATTATATGGGTGAACCTTATGGAAACACATATAATCCATCATGGAGAAATCACCCAAATCTCTCATGAAAGGATCAAAAGCCTCAACAAGGCTTTAATAATGGTGGAAGAAACAGGTTTAGCAATAGCAAGCCTTTTCCATCATCCACTCAGCAACAGATAGAGAATTATGAGCAGAATCCATCTAGCTTAGCAAATTTAGTCTCTGATCTATCTAAGGCCACTGTGAGTTTCATGAATGAAACGAGGTCCTCCATTAGAAATTTGAAAGCACAAGTGGGCTAGCTGAGTAAAAGGATCACTGAAATCCCTCCTAGTACTCTCCCAAGCAATACAGAAGAGAATCCAAAAGGAGAGTGCAAGGCCATTGAATTAATTACCATGGCCAAACCCACAAAAGAGGAGAAGGACATGAATCCCAAGGAAGAAGACCTCCTGGGACGTCCAGTGATCAATAAGGAGCTTCCCTCTGAGGAACCAAAGGACTCTGAGGCTCATCTAGAGACCATAGAGATTCCATTGAACCTCCTTATGCCATTCATGAGCTCTGATGAGTATTCCTCTTCTGAAAAGAATGAGGATGTTACTGAAGAGCAGGCTGCCAAGTTCCTTGGTGCAATCATGAAGCTAAATGCCAAATTATTTGGTATTGAAACTTGGGTAGATGAACCTCCCTTGTTCACCAATGAACTAAGTGATCTGGATCAACTGACATTGCCTCAGAAGAGACAGGATCCTGGAAAGTTCATAATACCTTGTACCATAGGCACCATGATCTTTAAGGCTCTGTGTGACCTTGGTTCAGGAATAAACCTCATGCCCCTCTCTGTAATAGAGAAACTGGGAATCTATGGGGTGCAAGCCACTAAAATCTCATTAGAGATGGCAGATAATTCAAGAAAATAGGCTTATGGACAAGTAGAGGACGTATTAGTAAAGGTTGAAGGCCTTTACATCCCTACAGATTTCATAGTCCTAGATACTGGGAAGGATGAGGATGAATCCATCATCCTAGGAAGACCTTTCCTGGCCACAGCAAGAGTTGTGATTGATGTGGACAGAGGAGAATTGATCCTTCAAATAAATGAGGACAACCTGGAGTTTACAACTCAAAGATCTCTCTCTGCATCCATGGAGAGGAAGCAGAAAAAGCTTCTCTTAAAGCAGAGTCAACCAAAGCCCCCACAGTCAAACTCTAAGTTTGGTGTTGGGAGGCCACAACCAAACTCTAAGTTTGGTGTTGGAGAGTCTCAACAAAGCTCTGCACATCTGTGAGGCTCCATGAGAGCCCACTGTCAAGCTATTGACATTAAAGAAGCACTTGTTGGGAGGCAACCCAATTTTTATTTAATTATATTTTTTATTAGTTATATGTCTTTATAGGTACATGATCATGTGGAGTCACAAAATAAATCAAAAAAAAAATTGAAAACGGAATCAAAAACAGCAGAAGAAAAATCACACCCTGGAGGAAGGCCTTACTGGCGTTTAAACGCCAGTAATAAGCATGTTTTGGGCGTTCAACGGCAGAACAGAGCATGGTTCTGGCGCTGAACGCCAGAAATGCACCCTGGAGAAGAGCTGGCGCTGAACGCCCAGAACAAGCATGGTTCTGGCGTTCAACGCCAGAAATGGGCAACAATTGGGCGTTGAACGCCCAAAATGGGCACCAACCTGGCGCTGAACGCCCAGAGTTGTGTGCAAGGGCATTTTACATGCCTAATTTGGTGCAAGGTTGTAAATCCTTGAATACCTCAGGATCTGTGGACCCCACAGGATCCCCACCTACCTCCACTTACTTCTTTTCACCCCTCTTTCACACAATCCCATAAACACTCTTCCCAAAACCCTTCACCAATCACCTCAATCTCTCTTCCCCATCACCTCTTCACCACTCACATCCATCCACTCTTCCCCATAAACCTACCTCATAAACTCCACCTACCTTCAAAATTCAAAATCAATTTCCCACCCAAACCCACCCTAAATGGCCGAACTTACCCCCCTATATATAACCCTCCATTCTTCCTCATTTTCACACAACACAACCCTCTTTTCTCTTCTTGGCCGAAACACACCTCCCCCCTCCTCTCCATATTTTCTTCTTCTTCTTCATCTATTCTTTCTTCTCTTGCTCGAGGGCGAGCAAAATTCTAAGTTTGATGTGGTAAAAGCATAAGCTTTTTGTTTTTCCATTACCATTGATGGCACCTAAGATCGGAGAATCCTCTAAAAAAGGGAAAGGGAAGACAAAAGCTTCCACCTCCGAGTCATGGGAGATGGAAAGGTTCATCTCCAAAGCCCATCAAGACCACTTCTATGATGTTGTGGCCAAGAAGAAAATGATCCCCGATGTCCCTTTTAAACTCAAGAGAAATGAGTATCCGGAGATCCGACATGAAATTCAAAGAAGAGGTTAGGAAGTTCTAACAAACCCCATCCAACAAGTCGGCATCCTAATGGTTCAAGAGTTCTATGCTAATGCATGGATCACTAGAAATCATGATCAAAGTAAGAACCCGAACCCAAAGAATTATCTCACCATGGTTCGGGGGAAATACTTAGATTTTAGTCCGGAAAATGTGAGGTTGGCGTTCAACTTGCCAAACATGGAAGAGAACGCACGCCCCTACACAAGGAGAGTCAACTTTGATCAAAGGTTGGACCAAGTCCTCATGGACATATGTGTAGAAGGAGCTCAATGGAAGATTGACTCAAAAGGCAAACCGGTTCAACTAAGAAGACTGGACCTTAAGCCTGTAGCTAGAGGATGGTTGGAGTTCATTCAATGCTCAATCATTCCCACTAGCAACCGGTCTGAAGTTACTATAGACCGGGCCATCATGATCCATAGCATCATGATTGGAGAAGAGGTAGAAGTTCATGAGATTATACCTCAAGAACTCCACAAGGTGGCTGACAAGTCCTCCACTATAGCAAGGTTAGCCTTTCCTCACCTCATTTGCCACCTATGCAATTTGGCTGGGATTGACATAGAGGGAGATATCCTCATTGAAGAGGACAAGCCCATCACTAAGAAAAAGATGGAGCAATCAAGAGAGCATAGAGAAGCTCATCATTAAGAAATCCCTGAGATTCCTCAAGGGATGCACTTCCCTCCACAGAACTATTGGGAGCAAATCAACACTTTCCTAGGAGAATTAAGTTCCAACATGGGACAATTAAGGGTGGAACATCAAGAGCACTCCATCATCCTTCATGAAATAAGAGAAGATCAAAAAGCAATGAGGGAGAAGCAACAAAGACAAGGAAGAGACATAGAAGAGCTCAAGGACATCATTGGTTCCTCAAGAAGGAAACGCCACCATCACTAAGGTGGACTCATTCCTTGTTCTTACTTTCTCTGTTTTTCGTTTTCTATGTTAAGTGCTTATCCATGTTTGTGTCTTCATTACATGATCATTAGTATTTAGTAACTTTGTCTTAAAGTTATGAATGTCCTATAAATCCATCACCTCTCTTAAATGAAAAATGTTTTAAATCAAAATAACAAGAAGTACATGAGTTTCGAATTTATCCTTGAACTTAGTTTAATTATATTGATGTGGTGACAATGCTTCTTGTTTTCTGAATGTATGCTTGAACAGTGCATATGTCTTTTGAAGTTGTTGTTTAAGAATGTTAAATATGTTGGCTCTTGAAAGAATGATGACAAGGAGACATGTTATTTGATAATCTGAAAAATCATAAAAATAATTCTTGAAGCAAGAAAAAGCAGCAAAGAACAAAGCTTGCAGAAAAAAAATAGGCAAAAAAAATATAGAAAGAAAAAGAAAAAGCAAGCAGAAAAAGCCAAAAGCTCTTAAAACCAAGAGGCAAGAGCAAAAAGCCAATAACCCTTGAAACCAAAAGGCAAGGGAAAATAAAAAGGATCCCAAGGCTTTGAGCATCAGTGGATAGGAGGGCCTAAAGGAATAAAATCCTGGTCTAAGCGGCTAAACCAAGCTGTCCCTAACCATGTGCTTGTGGCGTGAAGGTGTCAAGTGAAAACTTGAGACTGAGCGGTTAAAGTTAAGGTCCAAAGCAAAAAAAGAGTGTGCTTAAGAACCCTGGACACCTCTAATTTGGGACTTTAGCAAAGCTGAGTCACAATCTGAAAAGGTTCACCTAATTATGTGTCTGTGGCATTTATGTATCCGGTGGTAATACTGGAAAACAAAGTGCTTAGGGCCACGGCCAAGACTCATAAAATAGCTGTGTTCAAGAATCATCATACTGAACTAGGAGAGTCAATAACACTATCTAAACTTTGAGTTCCTATAGAAGCCAATCATTCTGAACTTCAATGGATAAAATGAGATGCCAAAACTATTCAAGAGGCAAAAAGCTACAAGTCTCGCTCATTTAATTGGAGCTATGTTTCATTGATAGTTTGGAATTTATGGTATATTCTCTTCTTTTTATCCTATTTGAATTTCAGTTGCTTGGGGACAAGCAACAATTTAAGTTTGGTGTTGTGATGAGCGGATAATTTATACGCTTTTTGGCATTATTTTTAGTATGTTTTTAATAGAATCTGGTTACTTTTAGGGATGTTTTCATTAGTTTTTATGTTAAATTCACATTTCTGGACTTTACTATGAGTTTGTGTGTTTTTCTGTGATTTCAGGTATTTTCTGGCTGAAATTGAGGGACTTGAGCAAAAATCAGATTCAGAGGTTGAAGAAGGACTGCTGATGCTGTTGGATTCTGACCTCCCTGCACTCAAAGTGGCTTTTCTGGAGCTACAAAACTCAAAATGGCGCGCTTCCAATTGCGTTGGAAAGTAGACATCCAGGGCTTTCCAGAAATATATAATAGTTCATACTTTGCCCAAGTTTAGATGACGCAAACTGGCATTCAACACCAGCTCTCTGCCCAATTCTGGCGTCCAGCGCCAGAAACAAGTTGCAAAGTGGAGTTCAATGCCCAAAATGGCACAAAAGCTGGCGTTCAACTCCAAGAATGACCTCTCCACGTGTAGACTTCAAGCTCAGCCCAAGCACACACCAAGTGGGCCCCAGAAGTGGATTTATGCATCAATTACTTACTTCTGTAAACCCTAGTAGCTAGTTTATTATAAATAGGACCTTTTACTATTGTATTAGACATCTTTTGGATTATCTTTTGATCTATTGATCACATTTGGGGGCTGGCCATTTGGCCATGCCTGGACCTTCATTACTTATGTATTTTCAACGGTAGAGTTTCTGCACTCCATAGATTAAGGTGTGGAGCTCTGCTGTTCCTCAAAGATTAATGCAAAGTACTACTGCTTTCTATTCAATTCATCTTATTTCGCTTCTAAGATATTCATTCGCACTTCAACCTGAATGTGATGAACGTGACAATCATCATCATTCCCTATGAACGCATGCCTGACAACCACTTCTGTTCTACATTAGATTGAATGAGTATCTCTTAGATCTCTTAATCAGAATCTTCGTGGTATAAGCTAGATTGATGGCGGCATTCATGAGAGTCCGGAAAGTCTAAACCTTGTCCGTGGTATTCCGAGTAGGACTCTGGGATTGAATGACTGTGATGAACTCAAAACTCGCGAGTGCTGGGCGTAGTGACAGACGCAAAAGGATAGTAAATCCTATTCCAGTATGATCGAGAACCTCCAAGATGATTAGCCATGCAGTGACAGCGCATCGGACCATTTTCACAGAGAGGAATAGGATGCAACCAACGACAAGGGTGATGCCTCCAGACGATTAGCCGTGCTGTGACAGAGCATTTGGACCATTTTCCCGAGAGGATTGAAAGTAGCCAGTGGCACCGGTGACATCCTTACATACAGCCAGCCATAGAAAGGAGTAAGACTGATTGGATGAAGACAGCAGGAAAGCAGAGGTTCAGAGGAACGATTGCATCTCCATACGCTTATCTGAAATTCTCACCAATGATTTACATAAGTATTTCTATCCTTCTTTTATTACTTATTTTCGAAAACCCCATTACTATTTTATATCTGCCTGACTGAGATTTACAAGGTGACCATAGCTTACTTCATACTAACAATCTCCGTGGGATCGACCCTTACTCACGTAAGGTTTATTACTTGGACGACTCAGAGCACTTGCTAGTTAGTTATGCGAAGTTGTGAAGATATATTTAGACCATGGTTCTGTGCATCCGTTTTTGGTGCCATTGCCAGGGAATCAATTTCGAACAACAATTCACAACCTGAGTAACAATTTCGCATACCAACAGTCGATGACTAATCCACCACATATTGATGCTCTATTTATTAAGGGTCTGTCGTTAACTAATGGATTATTATACACACAAAACGAGATTCGAATTCCAAATATTTGCTTAAGCAGACAAATGAGATGACCATTCAACTAATCCAAATCAATTAAAACAAATATTAATTATTTTTAATATTTTTAAGTTGTAAAATATTTATAATAATAATTACTATATATATTTTTCATTTAAATTTTAATAAAAAATTTTATTTAATTTTATATATTACCCCATACAGGATACGAAAACAAACACTAGTTATTTTTTAAATTAAGAAAATAAAAAGAATACGTATTTAGTTGTTAAAACGGTGTTTATTATAAAAAGTGTGGACTTAACAAAATTGTTTATTTAACACTTTTCTTAAATGACATTGAAGAGATATGAACACTAATGCTATAATATACTATGTTGGTAACTTGGAACAAAAACGTTTTATACTTTATAATAATATAATAATAATTATTTACGCATATTAAGTAGGGAATATCAATTATAGGTGATTTGGATTGAACTTTTTTTTAATAAATAAAAAAAATATTGAAAACATTATATGTCCCATAGCAAAGTTTTTCTTGAATATATAATTTCCTTCACATTGTATATATGTTTTGTATACCTGAATAACATACAAGTCTTTGAAGGTAAAATTTAGTTATTTTTTAGAAATGGTAAACAATCTCCAAACCAACTAAATAATAATACTTAACAGAATAATATATCAAACAAATGGAGGGACAACAATTAAATAGCACTACAACACGAACGGCGCACAGCGGTAGAAATCGGGGCCTTTTACTTTGTCGTCGCAAAACAAATTTACAAATAAAAGTTCTCTTCGTGTGCCGTAACATCAGCGACGGTCCAATTCAAAAATGTCGCTAGGTGAGAATCTTATCATAGTTCGATTTTAATATTATCTTTTTTATCTTATCATAGTTAATTGATTCCCCCAATTTTATAGAAACCTGCGAAGTGAGTTTGGTAGCGCGCAAAGCACCGCTATAGCTACTCTATCGTGTCTAACTGCTGCCAATCCATCCTCCTCTCTTCGAGGTCGAGCTTTTGCCTTTCATCCACAATTCTTGAAACTCAAACTCCCTCATCCACGGTGTGCGAAATCCTTAACCTCTACTCCACCCTGTGTAACACCCTAACTTTTAACACCTCATGATTGTACTAAAAGTTCAGGCGTTACTTACCTCTAAACCTTTTTATTCTATACTATTTTTATTTAATATTAAGTCTTTGCGGATATGAACCGAAACTTTCACCAAGAAAATAAAGAGTCGGTACGTTAAATCATTTAATCACAAAATCATATATATCCACGTAGCCTTATATACATAGACTTACTCAAAGATACTCAAATACATACAATTCCTACCCCTCTAATTAAAAACTAAAGCAATAAATGACAATGGAAAAATAAAATCTAACAACTCAACTTGTGAACAAAATCTTCTATGCTCTTGTAGTTCCGCACTAAACCTTTACACCTATAGCTGAAAGGGGGTGGAAATAGGGGGTAAGAACTGGGGAGTTCTTAGTAGGGTCAGGGTTAGGAGTTAAGTTCATTTTATATATACTTGGTTAGCAATAACAGTCAACATATTCACAGGACACCCACACAGCAATCACAGGACACCCACAATCACAGGAAACACACTCACAGACAAATATGCGCAAACGAGTATGATGTATGTCTATTCCTATCGCAGGCCATGAGCTCATGTGTCGGTTGCCTACCCACTCCCGATATTACCCGGGCACAAGTCCCAGATATAGCTTTCTAGATGCATACAATGTGCATATAAGTCTTACGGCCAGACCGCATACAGTGTGACTTTTAAATGTATTTCAATATGCTTACATCTGGAAAATAGTTCTCAGTGTGGGCATTCCCATTATACATTTGGCACTAAGGCCCAAACAATATCGCATCTGCTCTCCTGTGGCAGATAGTCTTTTAAAACTTTTTTTTTATCTTTGCTCTATGCTCTCCTGTGGCAGAGATCCCTTTAGTTAATACATTCTTTTCTTTTTTGCTCTGTGCTCTCCTGTGGCAAAGGTTCTTTAGATTTTTTTAATATTTTCTCTTTGCTTTCCTATGGCAGAGGTTCTTTAATATTTTTCTTTCCTTTTCTTTTCTTTCCTATCATTCCACAATATAAATTGTCTTCGGATTATTCCCTCACCTTTAATTTTTCTAAGTATCTTATGGAAGAGTATCAAAGATTTTTAATTTAAATTTGTCTTTCTAAAACTTCTAGGATTATTCTCTACTTACATTTTTAGTATATCATAAATAAAATAATATCTTTTAAATAAAATACTAATATATAATATATTTCAAAAATACCTTGATAATAATCTTAATAAATTAATAACAATAATAATGATTTTCTTTATTACTCAAAACTTGTTAACTTAAGCTTTATTCTTAATCTTTTATAAATTATTTTGTATCTTTGAACTTTCTAAAATATTTGTATTTTTACCCTAACATATTTTATAATTTATTAAAATATTTTTACATATAATATAATTACTAAAATAACCTTGCATCTTTATAAAATACCTATTTTACCCCTAAACTTAATTATTACCCAAAATATCCCAAATATAAATTTTATTTTCATGATTATAGCTTTACCAAAGGACCGAATCCCATTCCCAAAATTCTTCAAATTGTCTGCTTGATTTTTAAGTCCGTTTTTGAGCTTTATAGTTACCGACTTTTCATAACTTTTAATTTAATCTCCCGGCCATCATAACTCATCAATATTTTTTAGTATTTTCACATAAAATAGTCCCAAAATTCACTCAAAACAGTTCGATTCTGGGCTGAATTCACCAAAGTCAAATCATAATCTCAAAAATAACAATAATTCAACCAA
The DNA here is from genome assembly GCF_003086295.3 of Arachis hypogaea. NCBI lineage: Eukaryota > Viridiplantae > Streptophyta > Magnoliopsida > Fabales > Fabaceae > Arachis > Arachis hypogaea. Next base: position 22,260,397 of record NC_092053.1, on the reverse strand, counting down.
ATTCAACATAAAACTCAATCAAACTCAACAACAATCAATCAAACCAACATTCACACATCAAGAATACATTTAATTCACATTAAAATTACTAAACCCTACCTCCGTACGAAATTAAAACCACATAAATTTTAGAGAAGCTTTTTAATCGAGTTGCTGAAGAAAAAAACGTCAAAAATCATCTGTGTCTTCTAGAACTCCGATTGGCCGAACTCAATGAGAAGAGGAGCTATGTCACTATCAACTTCTACCGGACAAAAGTAACACCAACATGTAGAGAAGGAAGATACAAACACCTTTATCGAATTAAATTTTTTTATTGGAATTACAGATCTCAAGAAATCAAGCTCAAAAACTTAAAGGTGTCATGGTTTCTCTCATTCTCTCTCACGGCCATCTTCTTCTTTTTTTTTTTTTATTTCCTCTTGGTTCGGTTTCAAAGAGAGAACGAAGGGTAATGATGATGATTAATATGATAAGAAATGTGAAGGTGTCATGATGTTACATATATGTATATATATATATACACGCCATGTTGCTTTCTTTCTTTACTATTTGATTAATGGCCTTGGGCCAACTTCTTCCTTCCTTTGTTTCTTTTTTTTTACTTTAATAATAATAATAATAATAATAATAATAATAATAATAATAATAATAATAAAATTTTTTTTTAAAATATCTCATTATAATAAAAATTATTAAAAAATTTTAATGGGTTTTAAACTCAAAGTATCATAAAATTTAATTTTAATTACTTTTAGAAAAATAATTTTTTTAAATAAAATAATAAATTATAAATAATTCATTATTTAATTTTCAAAAACTCGGGTTATTACACCCTGTGCCTCTGTGTGGGTTGTCGAGATGCGCAACTACCATCCGTGCTTCTCTCACCGGCGTCCAAGTTTCCCATCTCCTTGACATGAGATAGACTAATCAACAAAACACTTGTATTTGCTTATTTATGTCTGTAAGAAAGACTTGAGGAGATTGAAGAACAGGATGAGTCTTCTAGAGTGTTGTCTCAAAATGATTTCATTGCTCAAGTTTTCGAAAAAGAAAAATCAGGTAGAGTGTGTAGTGTAGGTTTCGGACCGACTCCTAGTCAACTCTTTCGTTCGAATTCGCATCCGTCGGGCAACAGAGTCCAAGTAGAGAAAATCCAGAGGAAGCTAAATAAACTACAGGCAGAGCTGGAAGCCAAAAAGTTGAAAAGGAAGGCGATGGAGGATGAAGCAACAATAGAAAAGAAAAAGAGGAAGGCGATGAAGAGTACTTTGATTTATCTATTTCAACGGCAGGGTGAGGAGCTGCCACCAGACATTGCTACAGGGATGAGTTCAATGGAATGATAGAGTGAAAAATAGTATTTTAGGATTGAAGATATTTTGGATTGAAGCAAATATTTTTTTGAATTATTAGACTATGCAACTCTTTGTAAGAGATTTGTGTTGAGTTTGGAAAACTGAAATGATGAGCAAACATTATTAAAATATAAATTAGAAAATTATTAAAATATTATTAATTGTTTAAATTGCTTCCAATGGTTTGTTTGATGTTTTTGTTAGTGTGCAGGAAGTAAATTAGTTTTCAATATTGGGCTAAGATGCAATCAAACCCAATTTGATTATTGAATGGCCAGCTTTACACAAAATTTATTTCATAAATAGTGGCTGAATATTAAAAGAGAAAGAGATCTAAAGAATCCCAAGTGATAAGAGCCCAATTTGGTTACTAAACAAGTTTAGCCCAATAATAATTGTTCACTTCAAGTGGCTAAACAATTAAAAGGAAAAGAAAAGAAAGAAATGGCCTAAAGCCTTAGTAACTCGTTTGGTGGTCACAAACCAAAGAGAATTCAAATTGTCAAAGTCTTCATGCATTGGTAACTGAAAGCTAAAATTTAATTGAGTTTAATGTACTTTAAAAGCTCCACACGTTACTTTATGCCTTGAGGAATGGAAGTGAGAATTCAATTTGTTTTAATTTCATTCATTACTTTCTTCGAAAGTTTCCTTCTCTCTTCTCTCTCCTCTCTCTTGTCTTTCGATCATGTCAACAGGAAAGAAGAAGATAGAAGTTATCAGAAGAAAAGTGAAGTTACAAGAAAAGCCTATAGAATAAAGGCTATGAGGAAGGAAGATCTAAAGTAAGGCATGGAAAGATCTTTGTCATTGAAGGAAAGATTTTGAAGAAGAGCTTCAAGATCCTCCATACCAAGAAAAGAAAGGATCCACCTCTGCCAGAGAAGAAGATCTCAGTTGCAAAAGTTCACTTCCATTTTTGTTCATCAAAAAAAGAAGGTAGCCGCCGAACTACATGTAGGAAGAAGCAAAAATGGAAAGAAAGGAGCCAGCCTGGGTTAGACGCTCATCAACATTCAAAATCAATTCTTGGGCCAAAGTCAAGATCAATGTCCAAGATTGAAGAAAATGAATGAAAAAGGTTGAGAGAGGTACATGCATGTAGTTTTGGTTTTTCCTCTCTCTTCCCTTTGTTCAAATCGTGACTTAACCTATGTTGGAGAAGAAGTTGCTGGGTTGGTTGAACCGGTTTCAACCTTGGAAGCTTCCCCTTCTATAATAAGGGTGAACGGCCAAGGTTGAAATCAAGGAGTGAGAGCACACATTTGGGTTCCCATAGCTCTTTGAGCTGTTTATTCTTCTCCTTCATGGCTTTCATTGAATATTTCTTTTTCTCAGTTTAGTCTGTCTGTGTTTCATTGGTAAAAGACAAAATGTGAGGTTTTGTAAGAAAAAACCAATGAGTGAAAAAAGACAGAGAGTTAAAGAAAAAGTCATAGTTATCTCAGAAATTCTTTGTATTTATTTCTGTTTTGTTGTCATAATCCTGAGGGGATTTCCTTGCAAGTTGGGTTAGCACTTTGCGGTTGAAAGCTAGATTGAGGTCTAGTCAAGTTCAGGTTGGGTTAGAATCTGGACTTGTTCCCTTGCAAGTTGGGTGAGCACTTTGCTATTGAAAGCTAGGGTGAATCCTAGTCAAGTTCAGGTTGGGTTAGAATCTGGACTTGTCCCAGATAGGATTGGGTAGATCCTAGGGAGAATTGGTGTTTGTAATCTTGAAAAAGAGATAGTGAAATTTCATCATTGTGGTGATGGAGACTGGATGTAGGCCACATTGCACCTAGTGGCTGAACCAGGATATATCTTGTGTCAATTCTTCTTCTCTACTCCTTTCTCTGTTTCTGTTAATCAGGAGACGAAAACAAAAGTGTCTCTCGACTCGGCACAAGACAAAACAAAAGTGTCTCTCAACACAGCACGAGACAAAAGCAGAAAAATCTCCTGAAGTTCGTTCATTTGAAAAATCAGAAATTAATATTCAGCAAAAATGGGCTAAGATTCAACCCTCATTCTCTTAGCCACTGATTACCATCAATTTGTTTTCTTGATATTTTCATAAATATATTTTGTTTTGCAAATATTTTTTGGTTTTTGCCACGAGTTTAGATTCTAAAGTTGAAAATAATAACTCTTAAAATAATTAAAAATCCAAAAAGTAAGAAGAAAATAATTCTATAATATTTTAAAAAATTACGCGATTTTTAAAGAAAAACTCAAAATTTGCATTTTTTTAAATTTTTCTTAATTTTGCGACAGTTTTAAACCGCTGAAAAGTGTCTCAAATTTTGAGAAGTCTGTCCGTAATTGCAGCGTTTATACAAACCGCTGGTAACTTTGCTTGAAACCTAGGTCCATATTGCGGCGGTTTTAAAACCACTGCAAAATTGGCGCGAATGTGAAAAAATTGAAGTACATAGCGGCGGTTTTAAAACTACCGGTAAACATACTGAAAATCGTAGCCCTCGCATTTTGTGGCGGTTTTCTAACTGATTGTCGGGAAATATGGATTTAGCGGCGGTTATACCAGCGGTTGCTGAAAACCGCCGCCAAATCTAATCCCCGCGCCTATAACTAGGACGGTTTAGTAAGCCGACGGCCTTTATTTTGCGACAGTTTAAAACTGCCACTAATCATAAAAAAACCGCCGATAAATAACACTTCTCTTGTATAGTATTTGAAAATAAAAGAGTAAAAAAGTCAAAAATAAAAACTTAAGTTATCCAAATAGAAATTAAGAATTAAATATGTCATATAAGCAACAATAGCTAATAATGCAACATATAAAACATATGGAGATTTATAGCGAATAATTTTCATCATCACAAACACCAATACAAAAAGGAGACATTTTTTGGTGGTTCGCTACTTTATTCGCCATCTTATTCAACCAACCTCCTGCTCCTGATAAATGTTACAAACCGCTCCATTCCAATTTCATACAAGTTGTGTGCTTCATGGATTTTTTCTCTTTTTTTTTTTTAGTTGTTGTATTAAGGGTAATTTTTTACTATATACTCTTTAAATAGAATAAGAAACGACACTTGATAAAATAATTGAGAAAAAAATTACAGAATTTTTTTTTCATGACGATTATTTAAAACAAACTAAGAAATTGAAAAACTAAACAAAGGAGTCTATTTTTTTATAATTTAAGTAAAATATATTAGATAGTTGTAGTCATTTTATATATTTACCGTATGCGAACTATGCATTCATGTAAGTGAGCATTATTTCCCATATTTGTAAGTTATTTATATAAGTAATATGTGAGGACTTAATGACTCATAACTCCTTTATTTTGAAACATATTCTTTCATTAAAATAATCTAAAAACTTTCACAACTAATATTAATTATACATTTCTCTAATATTTTGCTCTACTTACTTATAACCTAACCATTAAACAATTTAATTATTTTGTTACTTTTCGAATAATATATGTTATAAAATATTGATTTGAGTAGTAAAAATAATAATATTTTATTAAAAAATAGTAAAAGCTATTTCTCTAATTATTGAGATAAATTTAATAAACTGGAAATAAAAATATACTATGTTCAAATCATTGTATAAATATTTTGGAAATTATATCGATCGTATATCTTTAATATTCTAAATGTGTCACCGAGATTTATTATTTTAGAATTGTCTTTTAAATCCCTCAAAAAAAAATTAGTCAATAAATCATATCTAACATTAATTGTACATTTTTATAGTTTTGAGATATATTCATTGAATCAAACATGTAATTTTCTTTAAATGCCAAAATCAGAGTGTTATCTTGGTAGAACTTATTGACATGATATCTGCATAGTTGGTAGAAATTAATATTTTGAAGTTTGAACCTTATCAACATGCATCTTAAAGAATATGAACTTATCCCTAAATGCATATATCTCTTCAAAAAAGGTATATGTACTCAAATTATCACAAAATCAAATATATTAATTCTGAGTTATAGTACACAAAGATATGATATTTGAATAAATTTAGTTATGGCTTAAATACAAATCTTTTCAGACACAGAAAGATTGTAGCTTTAATCAACAGAGAATTAGCAGTAAAGACCACTAGTAAAGATTAATTAAAAAGAGAGATTAAATATGCTAAAATTATTAATTAAGATCATAATAAATTTTATTTTAAAAAAAGCTATATTATTTTTATTAAGTGATAATGTTATTCTTTAACCTTATATTTTTTTATCTACCATTTTTCACCTTCCTCGCTGCAACTTTAATATCCAAAAAGCTAAGATAGAGTTTGTAGGAATCAGATGGCGGCGCCGGCCATAAAGTAAAAAAAAAAAACACTCAACGAGAAAGGGAAAGGATAGCCCCATTACGGATATACACAAGAATCGGATATACGCAAATTATTTTTTATATTAGATTGAAAATAATATTTTTTATAATCATAAATTATAAAAGTGTTATTTTTAAATGTGAAATTTTTTTATTTAAAATGTAAAAATTAGATCTTTCAATTTTTTGGAAACAAAAATAAAAATATCTGATTTATTAAGAACAAAAATCGAATTTTCTAATTTATAATCACAATAAATAAATCGGACTCTCTGATTTAATATTAAATTTTTTTTTAAAATTAATTTGTAAAATAATTAATAGATTCGATTATTAATTTTTATACCAAAATAAAAATACATGTACAACTAATAAAATTGAATTGTACACCTTTTTCTTTCATAATAAAAGATTTTAACCTCAGAGATACTTAAACACCATCAATCAATCATTGATTAAAAATCAGATATATCCCTTGACAATGCCATCACGGAGTACCGAAAATGATCAACACTGGCAATGACGCTAAACACAGCCACACATTATTATTATTGATACCAATAAACTTTATTACAGTTCTCATCGATTACAATATCTCTGTCTCCATGGATGAGCACTCCATCAGCCACTACTTTAGAGTCCAATTAGCAACACAAATCCACACAATGACGGGGGACATCTTCACTCCATACGCAACATGGACAATGGTTAACTGTAAAATATCGAAACACAAGATTTTTTTGTTTCACCTTATTATATTGATATTTACGGCATTTAATATATACACTAGTAAGAATAATGATGATAATTAAAAAAATCAGGATAATATGTTTGAAACTTACCTTCGATATTATAATTCTCACGAGATTCATCATATTTGAACAAATGCTTATTTGTTAGTACAGGCCTAGGAACCTTCACAAATATATTATCTCCATTCGTTGAAATAACTAAGAATGCTATACTTATGAAGAGGTATGAGAAGAGAACAAAAACCAGTGTTTCCTTTCTAACCATCTTTAATTTTCAATCCAATACAATTTTTGTTTTGGCTAGCCTTTGGAGTATTTATAATGGTGAAAATTTAGGTGCATTTAATTAATTTTATATGAAGTTGATAATTGAGAGTGGTTAAATGATTTTACAGTTTGATTAAATTATCATCTAACTTTTAATTATTAAACAAGTGTAATTATCTGTGCCATGCACGTGATAAGATTAAAATAATAATTTTAAATTTTTTAAAATTATTTTAAATTATAATAATTTGATTAATAAAAAAATAACATATTATACATTATTTGTTTTTTTTAATCTAGTGATAATTGGATTAACTCTAAAATAGTTATTAATCGATTTTAATAATCTACTTTCTTCAATAAATCAGACATATATATTGAATGTGATCATAAATAATATAGTAATAGTTAAATCCACTAACAAATATATTAGCTATTATCACACTATAAAACAAATTAAATATAAAGGCTATTAGCACTTATAAATCTATAAAATCGCACTGTCTTTGATTCGTGCAAGGGTTTACTTATCAAATAAACTTAAAATATGAACAAAAAATATTTATAAAATGGACCTAGCATCACTTGAAAGAATCATGAAAAATAATCAACTTACCTTATTCCACGAGAACCATTTCTATGTAAGCTAAGTCGTCTTGTTCTTGTCAAATTTAGATGAGACTTTCCATAACCTTATATATTAATTTTGATAAATAATTCTATATATATATATATATATATATATATATATATATATATATATATATATATTACGATAGTTTTTCTTAATATATATACATATACATAAATAATTCTATTCATATACATAAATAAAAAAATATAAATTATATTTTGTTAAACTCTATGTTATCAGTTATTAAAAATATTGAAATCACATATATTAATTATTTTTTTGTTATAATTATTTCGTTTTATATATATGATTATTTTTTATTCTACAATCGTGTAATAATTTTTTATTTTTTATATCCATATATATTCTTTAATTTCAGCCCATTCATACGTATATTAACAATTTTTTTTTAATATTGATGTTTTAATTTTTTATTTTCCTTTTTTCACGTATCTTTCTTTTTTTTAAATAGTGATGTTTTAATATTTCTTTTTCTTTTTTTTAAATACATTTTTCTTAATAATTACATTACTAATCTAAAATATAAAATGAAAAAAAAGTGATACATATATCCAAGAAAGAAAATAAACTTAAAAATCAGAAAAAAAGAAAATTTGTATTAAAAAATATAAAAATAATATATTCAAAAAGAATAGTCGTAATATATAAATTGAGTCAACAATTTAAATTTATCTAAAACTAATTTAAATACCAATATTAGAAATAAATTACTTAAATAATATTTAATCTATTCTAGTCCTTAGACACGTATAGATTAGAGTTATTTTCGTAACGACAATCAACTGAAACAACATCGTAAGTTCAAACATTTAGAATTCGTGTAAATTCATACCATTTTCTTGTTCTTTGAAAACCTTCTGTATCCCTGATAGAGTTGAATCGCAATTCCTTTTCTGGAAAAAGAGTTGTGGAGGTGGCTTTGATGTGTTGGAGACCAAAATCCAAAAGTCACTATTTATATTTGAATGTGACACCCATTAAACCCGAAAGGTCAAATAAAATAGTATCTCTAATTTTATTCTCATTTAATTCTAAATCAAAAGTAATAATAATTTATTTAATTCAGCATTTATGGTAATAAAGACCATTATATAAGTTATTTAATGTAAAATAGCTTAATTTGCGATTATAATTAATATATGTATTGCCCATAAATAGATTAGAAAATAATAATTTCGTAACAAAATAATCATTTAATTTGAATTACAATAAATCGATTGATAGAAATTATAATAAATTGTATGATATTTAAATAATTAACTAAATCAATTAGTTGATATAATTAATTTATTATAATAAATTGAATTTAATGAGTTAAAAAAAATAAATAAAAAAATGCCATCAGAAACATACCACGACAGTTTTATCATTATATAAATTTATTTATACTCTATACTTATTATATTATTTTATGTAAAATTGAAAACTACTCTTTTAATTTAATATTATATATATATATATATATATATTTGTTTCCGATATTGTCCAAAATTAAATTGGGATTATGTCTAAAGTCTTAACACGGTAAATGGAATATAATTAATATCTAATATTTTAATAATTAAATACCTAAAATAAGTTAATAAATAACAATAATTAATATCTAAAATATCATATATATATATATATATATATATATATATATATTTGTTTTTGATATTGTCCAAAATTAAATTGAAATTATATTCAAAGTCTTAATACCGTAATTGAGGTATAATTAATACCTAAAATTTTAATAATTTAATACCTAAAATAAGTTAATTAAATAACAATAATTAATACCTAAAATATTGAAAAGGAATTTTTAATAAATGTGAAAAATAAAAATAAAAAAATTAATAAATAATATTAGTATTCAAGTGAAAGAATGGATAAAGAATAATAATTATAAGTAAAAATAATATTTTTATTTTGAAAAAAAAAACACATGAGAAATTGTTTAATAATTCGCGCCATGTACATAATAATAAATTGTTCAATAATTTGTACATGCACGTGATAAGGTTGAAATTATAATTTTAAATTATTTTATTAAAATTAATTTGAATTGTAGTAATTTGATTAATAAAAAAGTAATATGTTATGCGTTCATTTTTTCTTAATTTAGTGTTATATGTATCAACTCTAATATAGTTATTAATCGTTTTTGTTAATCTACTTTTTTTTCTAAATTTATGATTTAAAATAACAATTATAAATATTAATAATTAAACAAATTATTATATTATAATTATTTATGTTTTATTCCCAAAATTAAAAACATACTATTTCTTTTTTATTTAACGGTTTTTTATTTATACTACCAGTATATATTGATCGATTAGTCAATGATTTTTTTGTTCGTAGGATATATTTATTTATTTTGTTTAAATAATTTTAAATTTTTCCTTATTTAAGTATACATATATATTAAGTCACATATATTAATTTTTTTAATTTTTTTATTATAAATATTTTTTTAGCCTACAATCATTCAATAATTTTCTTATTCCATTAATACCATCATATCATACGTGTAATAATATTTATAAATCATACTAATTTCTATATATATATATCAATTGTTTAGTTAATAATAAAAAATTTTAGAATATATTTATTTTGTTAAATAATTCTAAATCCTTCTTTATACCGTTTATATATATATATATATATATATATAAATCACATATATTAATTATTTTTTAATTATGATTAATTTTTTTTGAGCCTACAATCATTCGATAATTTTTTTATTCTTTATTATTAATGTCATCGTATGTGTAATTTTCATAAATTATAACAATTTTTTTATTTATCTATACATATATTAATTTTGTTAAATAATTCTAAATATATATATATATATATATATATATATATATATATTAATTTTACATATAAAAATTTAAGTCACATATATTAATTTTTTTTGTTATGATTTATATATATATGATTATTTTTTATTATTCTACAATCGAGTAGTAATTTTTTTATTTTTTATATCCATGCATATTTCTCAATCCCTTTTCATTTACATGATTAACAATTTTTTTAAATGGTGATATTTAATTTTTTTTCACGTATTTTTATATATTAGCAAGAAAGCAAAATCACGTATTGTGACTCTTTTTCCTTTTTCACGCCTTAATCTTAATTAATCAATCTTGTATCCACACAATATAATTAAACTCTTAATCATTCTAATCTATTTATGAATTACATTTCTCTTAATAATTGCATTACTAATCTGAAATACAAAAAAGGTGATACATATATCAAAAAAAAAGAAAATAAACTTAAAAATAAAAAAATTTCATATTAAAAAGTTTAAAAATAACATATCCAAAAAGAATAGTCATAATATATAAATTGAGACAACAATTTAAATTTCTCTAAAACTAATTTAATCAAATACCAATATTAGAACTAAATTATTTAAATAATATTTAATCTATTATAATCTTTAGATACGTATAAATTAGATTCATTCTTGTAACAACCAACCAAAATAACATCATAAGATCGAATACTTAGAATCCGTACAAATTCAGACTATCTTCTTGTTAAAATTTTCAAACTAAATTGACTTTTATTCTCCTCAATGGCATTGTATTAATGCACCAGAAAGTCAGTAGTTTCTGAAAAAAATTACAATATGTTATAAAATTATTTTTAATATAAAAAGCTTAAGAGAAGACAATTTAAATATAGTACCAATATTTGAGTTGCATCTTTAAGGTTGACACGAATTTTTCAAAACTGAACCTAAATTGAGAAAATTCAATCTCATTATATTCTCCACTTCGAATATTTTTGGACAAACGTAGAAAACGTGGAGGGGATGTGACTTGAACTTGACCTACAAAGCTCCTTAGAAACAATTGTCCAATCAAAGAAAAATAACATATTAGAAAAAAAGAATACTTTGACTCTGAGATTTAGACTCACTAATCACAAAGAAACACTATATATAGCAATTAGTAGTACAAAAATAATTATAAAAATTAATTATTGAAATATCAATTTACCACTATGAACGTTAGTATCATATTTATGGCAATTAGAATTATAAATTTATGTTTAATTTTTTATATAATTATAATTAAGATATTTTTTTAAATTAGTATAATTATGCATTATTCATTAAATGCTAATTGTAATATAATTTTAATAAAAATATTTTTTAAAATAAATTTAGAAAAGAGAATAATGCTTTTATTTTGAAAAAAAATTCATGAGGAATTGACACCTTATTTTCATTAGTTGGAGGAAAATCCATTTTTAGTATATTAAGTAGATTATTTTATATATATAATTATAATAAAAATATTTTTCTAAATTAGTATAATCATGCATTATTCATTAAATGCTAATTGTAATATAATTATAATAAAGATATTTTTTTTAAAATAATTTTAGAAGAGAGAATAATGCTTTCATTACATAAAAATAGTACTTTCTAAAAATAAAGATATTTTCCTAGATTAGTATAATTATGAATTATTACTTAAATGCTAATTATAGTATAATTATAATAAATATATTTTTATAAAATAAATGTAGAAGAGAAAATAGTGCATTTATTTTGGCAGAAAACTGGATTTATGAGGAATCGACACCTCACTTCTGTTAGTTGGGGAAAACCCAGTTTTAGATTATTACAAGTGTAATTACCCGTGCCATGCACGTGATAAGATTGAAATTATAATTTTAAATTATTTTTTAAAAATTAATTTGAATTATAATAATTTGATTAATAAAAAAGTAATATGTTATGCATTATTTGATTTTTTTAATCTAGTGTTAATTGGATTAATTCTAAAATAGTTATTAATCGATTTTAATAATCTACTTTCTTCAATAAATCAGACATATATACTGAATGTGATTATAAATAATATAGTAATAGTCAAATCCACTAACAAATATATTGGCTATTATCACACTATAAAATAAATTAAATATAAAGGCTATTAGCACTTATAAATCTATAAAATTGCACCATATTTGATTCGTGCAAGGGTTTACTTATCAAATAAACTTAAAGTATGAACAAAAAATATTTATAAAATAGACCTAGTATCACTTGAAAGAATCATGAAAAATAATCAACTTACCTTATCATCCATGAGAATCATTTCTATGTAAGTCGTCTTGTCTTGTCAAATTCGGATGAGACTTTCCATAACCTTATAATTCTTGTCTTTATTTTTCAAACTTTTTCATTACATAATCTACCATAGGTAATACTGTTGATAGAATTGTAGTTAGTAGCCCTTAGGTATGAAAATAATAAACAGAAGAAGATCTATATCTGAGGTACGAATTTTCTAGATGATAAATAATTATAACAATTCACTATTAATCCTTATATATATATATATATATATATAGACACACACACTAATTATACATGGTAATAATTAGCAAATATTTTTAATGGAGATACTTGCTATAATTAGGTAAAATTTAATTTATGTCATTATATTTTATTAACCTTTATGATTAATTCAATAGAGATACTTACTCGATATATATTATCGACATTAATTATATGCCAATATTTTTAGGAAAGAGCTAAAAGAGGAGATATATAAATATATATAATATTATTGCTATATAAGAAGCATACATAAATTGTTATATTTTTTTTATTATATTATACAACTTAAAATTATAGTATCATGTTATTATTAATTCTAGATACTTACTATAATTATATCAAATTTAATTATGACTCTAAATAAATAAAATAGATAACATTCAATATTTTTTTTACATTCAATATTTACTGTAAATATAAAAAGTAAAATAATTAATGAAAAATATGAGCAGAAAATAAAACATATTAATTAAAATTCAATTTATTATCTAATTGTGTCCATACAATATAACTTTACGAAAATGTTATGAATCACAACCTTTTTTATTCTACAAAAAAAAATACTATATGTAATCTTTGATAGTACAAAAATAATTATAAAAATTAATTATTGATATTGATATTAATCACAATTGATTATTGTACCCTAATTTTTTTAAAATATATTTTATCTTTTTAAAATATAATGCATGTACCGTGTAAACCTTATTATTATTATTATTATTATTATTATTATTATTATTATTATTATTATTATTATTATTATTATTATTATTATTATTATTATTATCAACAAATTAAATGGGTCACTATTAATGTGTGCATTAATTATTTCTTAATAAAATTATTGCACTTGAATGAGAATTAGAACTATCTCAGTTGATATAATTAGAATGATTAAAAATATCGATGATTAATAAGTAGTTTAATAGCGTATTAAATATTGATTTGATATAATTATAATGAAGATATTTTCTTAAATTAATATAATCATGCATTATTCATGAGCTAATTGTAATATAATTAGAATAAATTTATTTGAGAGAAAAAAAAGTTCATGTGTAATTTTTAAAAATTATAATAATTTTTTTATTTATGTATACGTATATATTAATTTTGTTAAATAATTCTCTCTCTCTCTATATATATATATTATGATAGTTTTTCATAATATATATACATATACATAAATAAAAAATATATAAATTACATATTTAAATTATTTTTTGTTATAATTATTTCGTTTTATATATATGATTATTTTTTATTCAATAATCGTGCAATAATTTTTTATTTTTTATATCCATATGTATTCCTCAATCCCAGCTCTATTATTTTTTTTCTAATAGTGATGTTTTAATTTTTTGTTTTCCTTTTTTTCACGTATCTTTCCTTTTTTTTTTTAATTAGTGATGTTTTAATATTTCTTTTTTTAAATACATTTTTCTTAATAATTACATTACTAATATAAAATAAGAAAAAAAAGTGATACATATATCCAAGAAAGAAAATAAATTTAAAAATTAGAAAAAAAATTATATTAAAAAATATAAAAATAATATATTGAAAAAGAATAGTCGTAATATATAAATTGAGTTAACAATTTAAATTTCTCTAAAACTAATTTAATCAAATACCAATATTAGAAATAAATTACTTAAATAATATTTAATCTATTCTACTCCTTAAACACGTATAGATTAGAGTCATTCTCGCTCGTCATGACAACCAACTGAAACAACATCGTAAGTTCAAACATTTAGAATTCGTACAAATTCATACCATTCTCTTGTTCTTTGAAAACCTTCTGTATCCCTGATAGAGTTGAATCGCAATTCCTTTTATGGAAAAAGAGTTACGGATGTGGCTTTGATGTGTTGGAGACCAAAATTCGGAAGACACTATTTATATCTGAGTGTGACACCCATTAAACCCTAAAGCCAAATAAAATAGTATCTCTAGTTTTATTCTCATTTAATTCTAAATCAAAAGTAATAATGACTTATTTAATTCAGTATTTATGATAATAAATGAGATGCATGACCATTATATAAGTCATTTAATGTAAAATAGTTTAATTTGCGATTATAATTAATATATGTATTGCCCATGAATAGATTAGGAAATAATATTTTCGTAACAAAATAATCATTCAATTTGAATTACAATTAATTGATTGATAGAAATTATAATAAATTGTATGATATTTAAATAATTAACCAAATCATTTTATTGATATAATTAATTTATTATAATAAATTAAATTTAATGAGTTAAAAGAAATAAATCGAAAAACACCATCAGAAACATGCCACGTCAGTTTTATCATTAAGTGCAGAAATTTAATTTTTATATAATAGAATAAATATTTACAGATTATTATATTAAACACAGACTAAAAAAAATATACTAAACAAAATAAAAAATATCAATGGTAAAATATAATCCAAAAAATCACTTAAATTAAAAAAGAACCTGTAATGAATTATAATAAATCTATATATGAGAAGTAAAAGTAAAATAAAGTAAAAATAGTAATTAAAAAAAGTAAAAGAAGATAGAAAAAATAATGTGTGGAGTAGATAAAAAATATATTACAATAGAAGATTAATATAATTAATTAATACAAAGGATGAATGAAAAAAATCAAAATATAATCTTATTAAAAAAATTTCAAAAAAAAAATATTTTAAAGAAGAACCTATTAATCAACTTTTATAAAAATATTACAAATAATTTAAATGATCTTTAAATAAAATAATAATACCTTTAAGAATTATTAATCAAATAAATAAAAAAATAATTAATATAAAACAAAGTCATAAAAAAATATTAACAAAATTAAGATAAAAAATAAAAAATTATAAATATTTTACCTGAAGTGCAGAATAGATAGGAAAAAAAGGGATATATAAAATAATAAGATAATAAATTGAATTAATTGAGTTCATTTATCTCATTACTTTATATATTATTTATTAAATAATTTAATATTTATCTCGATCAAATTAAATAATAAATTAGTTATAATTAATTCGGTATAATAAATAAAAAATAATTTAAAATAATTTGATATTTACTATAATTAAATTAAATATTTAAAGTTATGATTAATGTAATTTAATGAATCAAATAAAATATTAAATGATGAAATATTTATCCTAATTAAATCAAATTACATAATTGATTAGTTATAATTAATACAATTGAATGAATCAAACACATTAAATTAAAAAATAATTTAGTTAATTTGTGTCTTATGGACACATTTTAAAAATATTTATTTTTTAATAATTTTTATAAAATATTTTTTATAATATTTTTAACTTTTGGTCTAAAGACACAATTATAATAACTCATTAAAAAGTACTTAATTAGTTAATACAAATAATTAGTGTAATTAATTTAGTTCAATAAATTAAAAGTAATAAATATGAAAGGAAGAGATAAAGAAAAGTGAAATTATAAAAACGTGTAGCCATTAAAAAGTAATAAAAAAATCCCTTTTAGTTTTTTATTTATTAATTATTAATTTATTATAATTAATTTCATAACATTTATTATACATTATTTTTAATTATAATAATCATTTATCCTTAATAATTATTTTTAGAATTTAATAATTTATCATGCCTTACAATAATTATCTATAAAAAAACATATATATCCTGAAAAAATTATTAAATAAATTTATTCTTTTTACCCTATTTTCACATTAAATTTTTTTTTTGTTTTTGTCTTTTTTAATTGTTATTATGTTATTAGAATTGTTAAATAATATTAAAAAAATTTTTAAAAAATAAAAATAGCGATGACACCTTGAATAATTAATTTAATAGAATTAAATTTAAACAAATAATAGCATATTTATAAATATTAATAATGAAAATAGTCTCACTAATGTAAATGATTAATATAATAATTATATGAAAAAACAACTAATTACATAATTGCATAATTTTTAAAATCCTATATAGTTGAATCTAATGGACAAATAAAAAAATATCTATATGATAATATCCTAATATTTTAGCATATTATAAATCATATTATAAATTTGTATATCATATTATAATTTTAAGTCAACTCCTTAAACACATTATAACATAAACCATCTAAAAAGATACACCAAATTAACAAATATCACATGGATCACAATATACACTCTAAATTGTCACGATATTTCAAATAAAAAGATCCTCAATGAGTATAACTAAAATAAAGAGCAACAAAGAGACACACAAAAAAATAATAATAAAGAGAATCAATAAAAGCATTAACATATAAACCACATACACGAACAATATATATATTAATTGTGAATCACAATATATATATATATGTAAACCACATTTTTGTATATATTAATTGTGAATCACAAAAAAAAAAGATTTTATATATATATATATATATATATATATATATATATATATATATATATATATATATATATATGAATTGAAGCACACATGATAAAATAGAATATTACAAAACAAAATTATAGTAAGATTATTTAAAAATAACGTAAAGATGACACGTTTTTTTGTTAATCAGAAGCTAAAAGAAAAAAAAGTATACACCTAATAATAAGCAATTAAAATAAACAAAAATAAAAAAAATAAAAAAATGAAATGTATAAATAAAGATGAAAAAACAAAAAATAAATAAATTATAAAAATTGTACCTTAAACATGAGAGAGAGAAAGAGAGGAAGAGAGGGAGGGAGGGAGGGAGAGAGAGAAAAGAGAGCGAATGAGTAAAAAATATTTGATCTTGTATAAATAGATGGTATTGAAAAAAATAAAATAATTAAATTAATTCATATATTTCGTTATCATATTTATTATTTATTAAATAATTTGATATTTATTCCAATCAAATCAAATAATTAATATAATTAACCAAATTAATTAATTGATATAATTAATTATAATTAATCAACTCATATAAATTATAATAAATGGTAAGATTTCAATGTCTAATCAAATTAATTAATTGATATAATTAATTAATTATAATTAATTTGCTTTAACAAATTAAATGAAATAAATAAGGAAACACCTCAAGAGCATGCTACATCAGTTCCATCATTAAGTGCAAAAATTTGATTTTTATATAATAGAATAAATAGAATAGTTAGATAATAAATATATTTTCTTAAATTAGTATAATTATGCATTATTTATTAAATATTAATTGTAATATTGTAATATAATTATAATAAAGATATTTTTCTAAAATATATTTATTTAGAGAAATATAAATTGGTTATTAATAACCGGTGCCATTATCATATAATTATCATATTATTATTATTATTATTATTATTATTATTATTATTATTATTATTATTATTATTATTATTATTATTATTAAAAATATTTTCGATTGATAATTGATAAGTAGTTTAATAATGCATTAAATATTAATTTTATATAACTATAATAAAGATTTTTCCTAAATTAGTATAATTATGCATTATTACTTAAAAACTAATTATAGTATAACTATAATAAAGATATTTTTATAAAATAAATTTAGAAGAGAAAATAGTGCATTCATTTTGGCGGAAAAATGGATTCATAAGGAATCGACACCTCACTTCCATTAACTGGAGAAAAACCCAATTTTAATATATTAAGTAGATTTATATTTATATATTTCATTATCATATTTATTATTTATTAAATGATGATATTTGAATGTCTAATTAAATTAATTAATTGATATAATTAATTAATTATAATTGATTTACTTTAATGAATTAAATGAAATAAATCAGGAAACACCTCAAGAGCATGCCACATTAGTTCCATTATTAAATGAAAAAATTCAACTTTTATATAATAGAATAGATAGACTAGATAGATAATAAAGATATTTTCTTAAATTAGTATAATTATGCATTATTCATTAAATATTAATTGTAATATAATTATAATAAAGATATTTTTCTAAAATAAATTTATTTAGAGAAATATAAATTGATTATTAATAACCGGTCCTATTATCATATAATTATCATATTATTATTATTATTATTATTATTATTATTATTATTATTATTATTATTATTATTATTATTATTATTATTATTATTATTATTATTATTATTATTATTATTATTATTATTATTAAAATGATTAAAAATATTTTCGATTGATAATTGATAAGTAGTTTAATAATGCATTAAATATTGATTTTATATAACTATAATAAAGATATTTTCCTAAATTAGTATAATTATGCATTATTACTTAAATGTTAATTATAATATAATTATAATAAAGATATTTTTATAAAATAAACTTAGAAGAGAAAATAGTGCATCCATTTTGGCGGGAGATTTTTCTGCGTTTTGTCTCATAACCGGACACGAGACATTTTCTTTTTGTCTCATACCCAGTCAGGAGATACTTTTCAATTATGTATCCTTAGCAACAAAAACTGAAATGGAGTAGAAGAGAAAGAGAGAATCACACCAAGAAGTATCCCGATTCAGCTGCTAAGTGCAATGTAGCCTACGTCAAGTCTCCATCACAACAATGATGGAATTTCACTATAATCAAACAGATTACAGACTCCAATTCTTCCCTAGGAACTATCCTTCCTATCCGGGATAAGTCCAGAATCTATCCCCAATCCTGAACTTAACTTGGTCACTTACCAAGCTTTCAACTACTAAGTGCTAATCCAACTTGCAAGAGGATTCACTCTGTCTTTTTCACTCACTGACTTTTTCTTACAAACCTCACAATGTTTGCCTTTTTCACCATGAGACTCAGACAGACAAAACTAAAGAAAATACAAAATGAAACACATTGAAGGAGAAGGATTTCTGTTAGCTTGGGTAGCTATGAGAACTCTGTGCTTTCTCTCCTTGTCTCAAGCCTTGGCCGTTCACCCTTATTATAGAAGGGGAAGCTTCCAAGATTGAAACCCGGTCTAACCGAGCCAACTTCTTCTTCTTCAATACAAAAACCGGTTCGGATAGAGAGAAAAGAAAGGGAAACCGAATACAAATCAACATGCAATTACCTCTCTCTCTCATCCCTTCTCATCAAGCTTCATCAATCTGAGCCTTCCATCTTGACTTTGTACCCAAGAAAGATTTCTGACCCTTGATGAACCCTTGATTCTTGACAGCTCCATCTGCTCTATTTTTGCTTCTTCCTCCACGTAGCTACAGTAGCTACCTTCTGTAATGGATGAACAAAAAGTAGAGACGAATTTCACTTCAGAGATCTTCTTCTCTGACCGAAACGGATTGCTACCAATTTTAGGCATGAAAATCTTGAGTCTTCTTCTCCAATTCTTGCCTTTAGTGGCAAAAATCTTAACCACGCCATACTGTAGATGTTCTTTTTTCAAGGGCCATCATCACCTTAGCCGTTTGCTTCTTCATAGCTTCTGTTCTTCTTTCTCTGATAGCTTGCATCTTCTTCTTTTCCTGTCAGTGAAGTGACCGAAACAAAAGAAAGAGAGGAGAAAAAAGAGAGAGAAAGCTTTGGATGCAATGAATAGAGTTAAACAAATTAAAATTCATTTTCTATCCCCCTATGCATAGTAACGTGTGGAGTAATAAAAGCCATCAAATCAATTTTGAATTTTCTCTCTCCTATTACTAATGTAATTAAACCAAGTTAAATGAATTTGAATTCCATTCATTTATGGGAGTAGGTAACTGAACTCTATCATGCTCCATTCCATTCTTCCTTCTTTCAATTCGGACCAACCAAATGTTGGGGCAATTGGAAACCTTGTTTTGGACTTTGCTGAATAATTTCTTGGCCCAATTCATGTTGTCCATCAAATAAATAATTCAGCCACATTGCTTAAAATATTTTTGTACCAAAGGCTGAATATTTTCTTAACACATTGGACCATGATATTTTCAGCCCAATAAAAATCTGCACATTAACAAAATTATTAATCAGCTAATTTGAATTAAAATTTAATTTAATAATTTTGTAATTAATTATTTTTAACAATGTTTTATCATCATCATATCTCAAGTTTTCCAAACTCAACAATCTCCCCCTTGATGACAAATATTATTAAAAATTAAATTGGAGAAGGGTAAGGATTAAGAGTACTCCCTTGAAGATTTTTGGAACCTCCCCCTTTCCATTTGTCACATAGCTCCCCCTTGATATGTGCTATTTTTATCAGTGGAGGCTTTACCTGTAACATGCTTAGAATAAGCTTAATATAGTTCCAAAAAAAAAATTACAATGTATTCAACATATGGAACATTAATAGCATGTTGAACAACTTGATTTTTGAGCAGATATAAAATGATAATCAAAACTTGATTTGTTATCTTCTAAATAATTTTCTGCTCATAACGTATGCCTGAGTATTTTCTAGAGTACATTGCAACCAAGACTTAACATACTTTCAATCAACATGTTCAAAACAATTAATTCCTGTTATCAAAAAATATTTCCTGCCAAAACATTCAAACAGAAATATCCAACATAAAGTTTATCCAACAGATCAAATCAACCAAAGTTGGTAGAAAATCAGTAGATCAGAGTAAAACATTTATCTGCCCCTTAATCAGATCAGCCCCGTTTTTCTACTTTCCTCCCACTTTTGTCATCAAGAGGGGAACCTGCAAAATAAAATTAGCAAGATGGATATACAAGATATTTGATTAACAGAAACAGAGGAGTTCAAAGTGGTTGAGTATAGTCATCCATAAACAAACAGTTCAAAAAAATACTAAAGCCAAAGGAGCAGTAAAATAGAGATTGTTCAAAAAAAAAATTGGGCAGCAGTGAGCCTAACAATTAGGCATCAGACAAATTCACATCAGAGTCAGAGAGATCATTGTCGGAGTGAGCCATATCCTTTTCAAAGCTCTTGAGCAGCAGGTTGATCCTTTCATTACATTTGGTCCAAGCTTTCTCATTTTCGTAGGCCTGTTTGCGAGCTTCTTTGCATGAACGCACCATTAAATTGGACATGTTTGAAAGCTCATTTAGAACGTCCTTGATGGATTCAGTAAGCTTAGATGGCTCAGGAGGACGGCTTTCAAGATCACTATCCGAAGACATAGAGGGCATCGAGCTTTTTCCTTTATTTCCTTTCACGATTCCAGAAACTCTGCCTCCTTTGATGGTAGACACCCTGTTTTCTACATACTCATTGATTAAATCAACATGAAAATGTTCAAAGATACATGTGAGAAAAATACCATAAGGCAGATTCGCCTTCTTATCACTGCATACACAATCCCATATGTGACGCACCATTAAATAAGCAAATGAAATAAATGAAGAAGTAAGAATAGTAAAGAGAACTAGGGTATCGATGAGCGGATAATTTATACGCTTTTTGGCATTATTTTTAGTATGTTTTTAGTATATTTTAATTAGTTTTTATTATATTTTTATTAGTTTTTATTTTAAAACTCATATTTCTGGACTTTACTATGAGTTTGTGTGTTTTTCTGTGATTTCAGGTATTTTCTGGCTGAAATTGAGGGATCTGAGCAAAAATCTGATTCAGAGGCTGAAAAAGGACTGCAGATGCTGTTGGATTCTGACGTCCCTGCACTCAAAATGGATTTTCTGGAGCTACAGAAGCCCAATTGGCGCGCTCTTAATTGCGTTGAAAAGTAGACATCCTGGGCTTTCCAGCAATATATAATAGTCTATACTTTTCCCGAGATTTGATGGCCCAAACAGGCGTTCCAAGTCAGCTCAAGAATTCTGGCGTTTAACTCCAAAACTGGCACAAAAGCTGGCGTTTAACTCCAAGAAAAGTCTCTACATGAAAATGCTTCAATGCTCAGCCCAAGCACACACCAAGTGGGCCTGGAAGAAGATTTCTGCATTAATTACTGATTTCGGTAACCCTAGGCTACTAGTTTTCTATAAATAGGACCTTTTGCTATTGTATTTTTCATCTTGGGACGTTTAGTCCTTAGACCTTTGAGGCTGGCCATTCGGCCATGCTTACACTATTTGTTCTTATGTATTTTCAACGGTGGAGTTTCTACACACCATAGATTAAGGTGTGGAGCTCTGCTGTTCTTCATGAATTAATACAAATTACTATTATTTTTCTATTCAACTCAAGTCTATTTCTTCTCCAAGATATTCATTCGTTCTTCAACTTGATGAATGTGATAATCCGTGACACTCATCATCATTCTCACCTATGAACGCGTGACTGACAACCACTTCCGTTCTACATGCAAACAAGCTTAAATGCGTATCTCTTGGGTTTCTAATCTAAGATTGGAACCTTCGTGGTATAGACTAGAATTATTGGCGGCCATTCCTGAGATTCAGAACGTCTAAACCTTGTCTGTGGTATTCTGAGTAGGATCTGGGAAGGGATGACTGTGACGAGCTTCAAACTCGCGATTGTGGGGTATGTGACAGATGCAAAAGGATCAATGGATCCTATCCCGACATGATCGAGAACTGACAGCTGATTAGCCAATGCTGTGACAGAGCATCAGAACCATTTTCACTGAGAGGACGGGATGTAGCCATTGACAACGGTGATGCCCAACATAAAGCTTGCCATGGAAAGGAGTATGAATGATTGGAAGAAGGCAATAGGAAAGCAGAGGTTCAAGGGGAACAAAGCATCTTCATACGCTTATCTGAAATCCACCAATGAATTACATAAGTATCTCTATCTTTATTTTATGTTTATTTTCATCACCTTAAACTTCATAACCATTTGAATCCGCCTAACTGAGATTTACAAGATGACCATAGCTTGCTTCAAGCCGACAATCTCCGTGGGATCGACCCTTACTCACGTGAGGTTTATTACTTGGACGACCCAGTGCACTTGCTGGTTAGTTGTGCGGAATTGTGACAAAGTGTGATTCGCGTTTGAGAGCTCCAAGTCCTTTGGCGCCATTGTTGATGATCACAATTTCGTACACTAAGTTTTTGGCGCCGTTGCCGGGGATTGTTCGAGTTTGGACAACTGATGGTTCATCTTGTTGCTTAGATTAGGTAATTTTATTTTATGTTTAAGCTTTTTGCTTTTTATTTTCGAAAAAAATTTTCAAAAATACAAAAACATTTCTATTATGTTCTTCAAAGTTTTTAAGAATGAATTCTAGAGTTTCATGATGATCTGTTGAAGTTTGGCTGGCTGTGAAGCCATGTCTAATCTTATTGGACCGAGGTTTCAACTTATCATCACAAGAGCTTGTTGATTTCTATCAATTTTGCTGTTGTTAGCAATGATCTGCTAAAGCTTGGCTGGCCATTGGCCATGTCTAGTGTTTTGGACCGGAGCTTTCTTTGAAAGCTTGGCTGGCTAGTAAGCCATGTCTAATTCCTGGACCGGAGTCTTAGACTAGCATTGCAATGATTCCTGGAACTCTTATTAAAAATTTTGAATCCCTTTATTTTCTTTTCCACTCAATTTTCGAAAATCACAAAAAAATTTCATAAAATCATAAAACCAAAAATATTTTATGTTTCTTGTTTGAGTCTATTGCTTAATTTTAAGTTTGGTGTCAATTGCATGTTTCTATTTTTCTTGCAATTTTCGAAAAATTCATGCATGTGTCTTCATTGATCTTCAATTTGTTCTTGATGATTTCCTTGCTCTGATCTTTAAATTCTCTTGTTTAGTGTGTTTTGTTGTTTCTCATATACATTTTTACATTATTATAGTCCTTAGTATGCAAAATTCTAAGTTTGGTGTCTTGCATGCATTGTTTATTTGATTTTAGTTGCAATTTTTATTGATTCTCATCATAAAAAAAATTCAAAAATATTTTAAAAAACTATGTCTTTTCAAGTCAATAATACAGAGAATTGAAGATTCAGAACATTCAGCAGAGGAATCAAATAGAAAAAGCTGGGCGTTCAAAACGCCCAGTGAAGAAGGAAAACTGGCGTTTAAACGCCAGCCAGGGTACCTGGCTGGGCGTTTAACGCCCAAAAAGGTAGAGATTTGGGCGTTAAACGCCAGGATGACACTAGAGGGAAGATTTTGTTTTTAATTCACATTTTTTTCAAGTTTTCATATTTTTTCAAAATCAAATCTTTTTCAAATCATATCTTTTCATTCATATCTTTTCAAAATCAATTTCTTTTCAATTTTTTTATTTATTATTATTTTCAAAAAATCCTTGCTATAATTAAAGATTTACTTCAAAATTTTCAAGTTGTTACTTGCCTATTAAGAAAGGATCAAACTTTAAATTTTAGAATCATATCTTTTAATTTCTTGTTAGTCAAGTAATCAACTTTAATTTTAAAAACTTTTTTTTCTAAATTGATTTTCAATCATATCTTTTCAATCACACCCTTTTTCAAAATTAATTTTCAATAATATCTTTTTAATTTCTGATTTCAAAATCTTTTTCAAAAAAAATCACTTGATTTCTTTTCCAATCTTAGTTTTCGAAAATCATCAATCAAATTTTCAAAATTTCTTTTAATTATTTCAAAATCTTTTACTTTAATTTTCAAAAATTCTTTCCCTCTTCTCACATCCTTCTATTTAAAGGACTAAGACTCCTCATCAAGGTGCAATTCGAACTCTGTCCCTCTTGATAAGTTTGAATTCCCTCTTCTCCACCTCCTCCTTCTATTCTTCTTTTTCTCTGACACCTCAAGGAATCTCTATACTGTGACATAGAGGATTCCCTACTTTCTTGTTATCTTCTCTTTCATATGAGCAGGAACAAAGATAAAGGCATACTTGTTCAAGCTGATCCTGAACATGAAAGAACCTTGAAGAGAAAGCTAAGAGAAGCTAAAGAACATCTCTCTTTAGATGGCCTAACAGAGCTTTTCAAGGAAGAAGAAACTATGGCAGCCGAAAACAACAACAATGCCAACAATACAAGGAAGGTGCTTGGTGACTTTACTGCACCTACTCCTGATTTCTATGGGAGAAGCATCTCTATCCCTGCCATTGGAGCAAATAACTTTGAGCTTAAGCCTCAATTAGTTTCTCTAATGCAACATAATTGCAAGTTTCATGGACTTCTATTGGAAGATCCTCATCAGTTCTTAGCTGAATTCTTGCAAATCTGTGACACTGTCAAGACCAATGGGGTTGATCCTGAAGTCTACAGACTTATGCTCTTTCCTTTTGCTGTAAGAGACAGAGCTAGAATATGGTTGGATTCACAACCTAAGGAAAGCCTGAACTCTTGGGAAAAGCTAGTCAATGCCTTCTTGGCAAAGTTCTTCCCACCTCAAAAATTGAGTAAGCTTAGAGTGGAAGTTCAAACCTTTAGACAGAAGGATGGTGAGTCCCTCTATGAAGCTTGGGAGAGATACAAGCAATTGATTAGAAGATGCCCTTCTGACATGCTTTCAGAATGGAGCATCATAGGAATCTTCTATGATGGTCTGTCTGAACTATCCAAGATGTCATTGGATAGCTCTGCTGGAGGATCTCTTCATCTGAAGAAGACACCTGCAGAAGCTCAAGAACTCATTGAAATGGTTGCAAATAACCAATTCATGTACACTTCTGAAAGGAATCCTGTGAATAATGGGACAACTCAGAAGAAGGGAGTTCTTGAGATTGATACTCTAAATGCCATATTGGCTCAGAATAAAATATTGACCCAACAAGTCAATATGATTTCTCAGAGTCTGTCTGAAATGCAAGCAGTAACAGGCAGTACTAAGGAAGCTTCCTCTGAAGAAGAAGCTTATGATCCTGAGAACCCAACAATGGAAGAGGTGAATTACATGGGAGAACCCTATGGAAACACCTATAATCCTTCATAGAGAAATCATCCAAATCTCTCATGGAAGGATCAACAGAGACCTCAACAAGGTTTCAACAACAATAATGGTGGAAGAAACAGGTTTAGCAATAGCAAGCCTTTTCCATCATCTTCTCAGCAACAGACAGAGAATTCTAAGCAAAACCCCTCTGACTTAACAACCATTGTCTCTGATCTAATCAAAACCACTCAAAGTTTCATGACTGAAACAAGGTCCTCCATTAGAAATTTGGAGGCACAATTGGGTCAGCTGAGTAAGAAAATTACTGAACTCCCTCCTAGCACTCTCCCAAGCAATACAGAAGAGAATTCAAAAAGAAAGTGCAAGGCCATAACCACATCTCACATGGCCGAACATGGAGAGGAGGAAGAGGCAGTGATTCCCACTGAGGAAGACCTCAATGGATGCCCACTGACCTCCATGGAGTTCCCTAATGAGGAACCATGGGAATCTGAGGCTCATTCTGAGACCATAGAGATTTCATTAAATTTACTTTTGCCACTCATGAGCTCTGATGAGTATCCTTCCTCTGAAGAGGATGAAGATGTCACTGAAGAGCAAGTTGCTAAGTACCTTGGAGCAATCATGAAGCTAAATGCCAAGTTATTTGGTAATGAGACTTGGGAGAATGAACCCCCATTGCTCATCAAAGAACTGAATGACTTGACTAGGCAGAGATTACCTCAAAAGAGACAGGACCCTAGAAAGTTCTCAATCCCTTGTACCATAGGCACCATGACCTTTGAGAAGGCTCTATGTGACCTAGGGTCAGGCATAAACCTTATGCCTCTCTCTGTAATGGAGAAGCTAGGGATCATTGAGGTACAAGCTGCAAGAATCTCACTAGAGATGGCAGACAATTCAAAGAAACAAGCTTATGGACTTGTAGAGGATGTCTTGGTGAAGGCTGAAGACCATTACATCCCTGCTGATTTCATAGTCCTAGAGACTGGGAAGTGTATGGATGAATCCATCATCCTTGGCAGACCCTTCTTAGCCACAGCAAAAGCTGTGATTGATGTTGACAGAGGAGAATTTATCATTCAAGTGAATGGAGACTCCCTTGTGTTTAAAGCTCAAGGATATCCCTCTGTCACCATGGAGAGGAAGCACGAAGAGCTTCTCTCAATACAGAGTCAAACAGAGCCCCCACAGTCAAACTCTAAGTTTGGTGTTGGGAGGCCACAACCAAACTTTAAGTTTGGTGTTGAACCCCCACACTCAAACTCTAAGTTTGGTGTTGGGAGGTTCCAACATTGCTCTGAACATCTGTGAGGCTTCATGAGAGCCACTGTCAAGCTATTGACATTAAAGAAGCGCTTGTTGGGAGGCAACCCGATTTTTATTTATCTATGTTAAATTTCTATTTTCTTTTGTTATTTTATGTTTTCTGTAGGTTGATGATCATGTGAAGTCACAAAAACAATTGAAAAAGCAAAAACAGAAGGAAAAACAGAATGAAAAATAGAACACCCTGGAGGAGATAATTACTGGTGTTTAAACGCCAGTAAAGGTAGCAGAATGGGCGTTAAACGCCCAGTCTGGCACCATTCTGGGCGTTTAACGCCAGAAAAGGGCACCAGACTGGCGTTTAACGCCAGGAATGGGCAAGAAGCTGGCGTTAAACGCCAGAAATAGGCAGCAGGCTGGCGTTTAACGCCAGGATTAAGGGGCGTTTTGCACGCCACTTGGTGCAGGGATGAGATATCCTTGACACCTCAGGATCTGTGGGCCCCACAAGATCCCCACCTACCCCACCACTCTCTCTCTTCTTTACCCATTCACCAATCACCTCAATACCTCTTCCCCCAAAACCCCTCACCTATCAAATCCTACCAATCTCTTCACCACTCACATCCATCCTTCATAAAACCCCACCTACCTCACCATCCAAATTTAAACCACTTTCCCTCCTAAACCCACCCATAATGGCCAAACCATACACACCCCTCTCACTCCTATATAAACCCATCTTCACTCCTTCATTTTCACACAACCTAAACACCACTTCTCCCCCTTGGCCAAAACACAAAGCCCACTCCATCTCCTTTATTTCTTCTTCTTCTACTTTCTTCTTTCTTCTTTTGCTCGAGGACGAGCAACCTTCTAAGTTTGGTGTGGTAAAAGCTAAAGCTTTTTATTTTTCCATAACCATTTATGGCACCAAAGGCTGGAGAAACCTCTAGAAAGAGGAAAGGGAAGGCAAAAGCTTCCACCTTCGAGTCATGGGAGATGGAGAGATTCCTCTCAAGGGTGCATCAAGACCACTTCTATGAAGTTGTGGCCAAGAAGAAAGTGATCCCCGAGGTCCCTTTCAAACTCAAAAAGAATGAGTATCCGGAGATCCGAAGAAGAGGTTGGAAAGTTCTCACCAACCCCATTCAACAAGTCGGAATCTTAATGGTTCAAGAGTTCTATGCCAATGCATGGATCACCAAGAACCATAATCAAAGTGTGAACCTGGACCCCAAGAATTGGCTTACAATGGTCCGAGGGAAATACTTGGATTTTAGTCCAAAAAATGTAAGGTTGGCATTTAATTTGCCCATGATGCAAGGAGATGCACACCCATACACAAGAAGTGTCAACTTTGATCAAAGGTTAAACCAAGTCCTCATGGACATCTGTGAAGAGGGCGCTCAATGGAAGAGAGATTCAAGAGGGAAGCCGGTTCAACTAAGAAGGCATGACCTCAAGCCCGTGGCTAGGGGATGGTTGGAGTTCATCCAACGCTCAATCATTCCCACTAGCAACCGGTCCGAAGCTACTATAGACAGGGCTATCATGATACAGAGCATCATGATTGGAGAGGAAGTGGAAGTTCATGAGGTTATATCCCAAGAACTCTACAAGGTGGCGGACAAGTCCTCTTCTTTGGCAAGGTTAGCCTTCCCTCATCTCATTTGTCACCTTTGCAATTCGGTTGGAATTGACATAGAGGGAGACATTCTCATTGATGAGGACAAACCCATCACTAAGAAAAGGATGGAGAAAACAAGAGAACCTCATCAAGAGCATGAGGAAATTCCTCATCATGAAATCCCTGAGATGCCTCAAGGGATGCATCTTCCTCCACAAAACTATTGGGAGCAAATCAACACTTCCCTAGGAGAATTAAGTTCCAACATGGGACAACTAAAGGTGGAGCACCAAGAGCATTCCATCATCCTCTATGAAATTAGAGAAGATCAAAGAACCATGAGAGAGGATCAACAAAGGCAAGGAAGAGACATTGAGGAGCTCAAGCACTCCATAAGATCTTCAAGAGGAAGAACAAGCCGCCATCACTAAGGTGGACCCGTTCTTTAACTTCCTTGTTCTTTATTTTCCTGTTTTTTGAAAATTATGCTTTATGTTTATCTATGTTTGTGTCTTTATTACATGATCATTAGTGTCTATGCCTTAAAGCTATGAAAATGAATCCATCACCTTTCTTAAATGAAAAATGTTTTTAATTGAAAAAGAAAAAGAAGTGCATGAATTTCAAATTTTAAAACAGTTTAATTATTTTGATGTGGTGGCAATACTATTATTTTTCTGAATGAATGCTTGAACAGTGCATTTTTTGAATTTGATTGTTTATGAATGTTAAAATTGTTGGCTCTTGAAAGAATGAAAGAAAAAGGAGAAATGTTATCTGATGATCTGAAAAATCATAAAATTGATTCTTGAAGCAAGAAAAAGCAGTGAAAAGCTTGTAAAAAAAAAAAGAAAAGCAAGCAGAAAAAGCTAATATCCCTTTAAACCAAAAGGCAAGGGTGATAAAAAAGATCCAAGGCTTTGAGCATCAGTGGATAGGAAGGCCCACAGGAATAAAATCCTGGCCTAAGCGGCTAAACCAAGTTGTCCCTAACCATGTGCTTGTGGCGTGAAGGTATCAAGTGAAAACTTGAGACTGAGCGGTTAAAGTCGAGGTCCAACGCAAAAAGAAGAGTGTGCTTAAGAATCCTGGACACCTCTAATTGGGGACTCTAGCAAAGCTGAGTCATAATCTGAAAAGGTTCACCCAGTTATGTGTCTGTGGCATTTATGTATCCGGTGGTAATAATGGAAAACAAAGTGCTTAGGGCCACGGCCAAGACTCATAAAGTAGCTGTGTTCAAGAATCAACATACTTAACTAGGAGAATCAATAACACTATCTGGATTCTGAGTTCCTATAGATGTCAATCATTCTGAACTTCAAAGGATAAAGTGAGATGCCAAAACTGTCCAGAAGCAAAAAGCTAAAAGCCCCGCTCATCTAATTAATACTGATCTTCATAGATATTTTTGGAATTCATTGTATATTCTCTTCTTTTTATCCTATTTGATTTTCAGTTGCTTGGGGACAAGCAACAATTTAAGTTTGGTGTTGTGATGAGCGGATAATTTATACGCTTTTTGGCATTGTTTTTAGTATGTTTTTAGTATATTTTAATTAGTTTTTATTAGTTTTTATTTAAAAATCATATTTCTAGACTTTACTATGAGTTTGTGTGTTTTTCTGTGATTTCAGGTATTTTTTGGCTGAAATTGAGGGACCTGAGCGAAAATCTGATTCAGAGGCTGAAAAAGGACTGCAGATACTGTTGGATTCTGACCTCCCTACACTCAAAGTGGATTTTCTGGAGCTACAGAAGCTCAATTGGTGCGCTCTCAATTGCGTTGGAAAGTAGACATTCTGGGCTTTCCAGCAATATATAATAGTCTATACTTTTCCCGAGATTTGATGACCCAAACAGGCGTTTCAAGTCAGCTCAAGAATTCTGGCGTTTAACTCCACTGGCACAAAAGCTGGAGTTAAACGTCCAAACTGGCACAAAAGCTGGCGTTTAACTCCAAGAAAAGTCTCTACACGAAAATGCTTCAATGCTCAGCCCAAGCACACACCAAGTGGGCCTGGAAGAAGATTTCTGCATTAATTACTGATTTCGGTAACCCTAGGCTACTAGTTTTCTATAAATAGGACCTTTTGCTATTGTATTTTTCATCTTGGGATGTTTAGTCCTTAGACCTTTGAGGCTGGCCATTCGGCCATGCTTACACTATTTGTTCTTATGTATTTTCAACGGTGGAGTTTCTACACACCATAGATTAAGGTGTGGAGCTCTGCTGTTCTTCATGAATTAATACAAATTACTATTATTTTTCTATTCAACTCAAGTCTATTTCTTCTCCAAGATATTCATTTGTTCTTCAACTTGATGAATGTGATGATCCGTGACACTCATCATCATTCTCACCTATGAACGCGTGACTGACAACCACTTCCGTTCTACATGCAAACAAGCTTAAATGCGTATCTCTTGGGTTTCTAATCTAAGATTGGAACCTTCGTGGTATAGACTAGAATTATTGGCGGCCATTCCTGAGATTCAGAACGTCTAAACCTTGTCTGTGGTATTCTGAGTAGGATCTGGGAAGGGATGACTGTGACGAGCTTCAAACTCGCGATTGTGGGGTATGTGACAGATGCAAAAGGATCAATGGATCCTATCCCGACATGATCGAGAACTGACAGCTGATTAGCCAATGCTGTGACAGAGCATCAGAACCATTTTCACTGAGAGGACGGGATGTAGCCATTGACAACGGTGATGCCCAACATAAAGCTTGCCATGGAAAGGAGTATGAATGATTGGAAGAAGGCAATAGGAAAGCAGAGGTTCAAGGGGAACAAAGCATCTTCATACGCTTATCTGAAATCCACCAATGAATTACATAAGTATCTCTATCTTTATTTTATGTTTATTTTCATCACCTTAAACTCCATAACCATTTGAATCCGCCTGACTGAGATTTACAAGATGACCATAGCTTGCTTCAAGCCGACAATCTCCGTGGGATCGACCCTTACTCATGTAAGGTTTATTACTTGGACGACCCAGTGCACTTGCTGGTTAGTTGTGCGGAATTGTGACAAAGTGTGATTCACGTTTGAGAGCTCCAAGTCCTTTGGCGCCATTGTTGATGATCAAAATTTTGTGCACCAGGTATCACAAACCATTACTCTCTGATAGGAGCTGCTCTGGGACATCAAAATGTGATTGATAATATGGTGAAGCAGAGCTCTCACTGGACCAAGAGCCTTATGAGTCAGAACAGTCCCATCAAGTGCAGAGAAATTTTCACAAACTTGAGTTAGGGCAATCTGATAAGAAATTCCAACTAGAGAGTCCCACTTTCCTGACATATATGTTGTGGCTCCTTCATCAGTATACCCTAAGGCAGCGCTAATAGTCTTTCTGTTCAGAGTCAGATGCACCTTCTTGACATAAGAATGTATTGCTCCATCATGATACATCATGTTCGCGTAAAACTCGCGAACCAGATTTGGATATACCGGCTTTCAAATCTTGAACAGAGGAGTCCAGTTGAGATTATCAAACAGAGTAATGAAGTCAATTCCTTTTGCACTTAGGGTTTCCAGATTCACTATGTGAGAGGCACACAGATGACGGTTAACCAGAACTTGAGAATGAAACTCGTAGGCAGCGCAAGAGGTGAACCGAGCCTGATCAAAGTGAGAGTGATTCTTATTGAACTTATTTTTGAAGTCTAGAGAATCCAAGTTTGATGGTTCTCTAGTGTTGCAAAGAATGTATCCCTTCGAACGCTGAGTTGTTCGGTCAGAAGGATGAGGAGTTGATTTCCGTGGAGGTGAAGGTGGTGGAGAGGATTGTAATGCTTCTTCTTCTTCGACCATAGGTTCTTTCTCTTTTCCAACCTTCTTGCGAGAAGAAGTTCTTCGAGCAATTACTTTCCTCCTCATTGATGCGGTTGAGTGTGAAGAAGGGGAAGAAGATGAAGCAGAATGTATATGAATATGGGTGTGGGTTTGAGGAGCAGATGAAGGATTTTTGGAAGAAGGGGTTTGGTTGCTTCTTCTAGGTGCCAACTTCTTTTTCATGATAGAGAAATGAATAAGAGAGTGAGAAGGTGAAGATATGGCCGAATGGATTGGAGAATGGAGAGAGGTTACAACCGCATTGAATGCTGAGTGGAGAGAGGAGTAATAGAATAATGGGCATTTAATGGAGCGGTTATCATCAAGGAAATTTTTAAAATTAAAAAGTAACTGAAAGATCTTTTCCTTGAGTCAAGGCAGAGAGTAGGGGAAAAGATTTTGATTTGACATGAACTTCCCCTATAAAGATATGATGTGATAACCTCCATAAATTATTTAAAAAAATGTGATGAAGAACTCAAATGGGCCAGAGTCAAGGAGTGGGTCAAAGGAATTTGGTTGGGCTCAAGTTTAAAAACGCCAGTGTTTCAGTCTCCCCCTTGATTTATGGCTTGTTCAACACATACCCAGATTTGTCTCCTTACTTCCTACGAGACAAAACAAACAGAATCATTAAAATCACAATTTTTCAACAGAGCTTAAATCTAACATTCCGAAACTGTTCCTTAATGAACAGAACCTATCTTCACACAAAGGTTTAGTGAATATATCATCAAGTTGTTCTTCAGATTTCACAAATTGAATATCAATAGTATCTTTTTACACATGTTCTCTAATAAAATGATATCTAACTTCAATGTGCTTAGTTCTAGAGTGCAGAACAGGATTTTTAGAAATGTTTATTACACTCATATTATCACAAAATAAAGCTATGCTATTTATTTTCAATTTATAATCCTCTAATTGAGTTTTTAACCAAATTAATTGAGAATAACAAGTAGAGGCAGATATGTATTCAGCTTCAGTCGTGGATAGAGCAACAGTGGCTTGTTTCTTGCTTGACCACATGTTTAGTGAGCTTCCAAGGAAGCAACACATTCCGGATCTGCTTTTTCTATCCACCCTATCTCCCACATAATCTACATCACAAAATCCTACTGCACAGAAATCATTAGATCTAGGATACCATAAGCCAAAATCACAAGTTCTCTTAATGTATCTAATGATTCTTTTGACGACCGAAAGATGAGATTCTTTTGGGTGAGATTGAAACCTTGAACATACACCCACACTTTGAACAATATCCGGCCTAGAGGATGTAAGATATATGAGTGATCCTATCATTCTTCTATACCGTGTTTCATCCATATCTTTTCCATTTTCATCATTTTCAAGTTTAGTATTTGGATGCAAAGGTTTTTCCATTGGTTTGGAATTTTCAAGGACAAATTTCTTGATTAATTCTTTTGCATATTTATCTTGGTGAATAAAAATACCACTAGGAGTTTGTTTAATTTGGAGACCAAGGAAAAATGTTAATTCTCCCATTAAACTCATTTCAAACTCATTAGTCATAAGTTTTCCAAACTCTTCACATAAGGTTTCATTGGCCAAACCAAACACAATATCATCCACATAAACTTGAACAAGAAGAATATCATCATTAGATTCTTTGATAAATAAAGTAGTATCGGTGGTACCCCTTTAAAAGTGATTTTCCAACAAGAAGGCACTAAGCCTTTCATACCAAGCTCTTGGAGCTTGCCTAAGGCCATAAAGAGCCTTTGAAAGTTTAAAACCATGATTTGGAAATTCTTTATTTTCAAAACCGGGGGGTTGAGTCACAAATAATTCTCTATCTATAAAATCATTAAGGAAAGCACATTTAACATCCATTTGGAACATTTTGAACCCCTTGTGGGCAGCATAGGCAAGAAGCAACCTAATTGCTTCCATTCTTGCTACCGGGGCAAAAGACTCATCAAAATCAATGCCTTCCTCTTGATCGTAACCTTGGGCCACTAATCTAGCCTTGTTACGAACAATACTACCATCCTCATCCAATTTATTTTTAAAGATCCACTTTGTACCGGTTACCTTCTTACCATTTGAATTTGGTACAAGTGTCCAAACCTCGTTCTTTTTAAATTGAGCTAGCTCTTCTTCCATGGTTTTGACCCAAGAGGGGTCTTCAAGAGCTTGCTTTACGTTGAGAGGTTCCAATTGGGACAAGAAGGCAACATTACTAGGTTCCAATTGCTTCTTGCTTGAGGATCTAGTGTGTACGCCTTGGGAAGGATCACCAATGATAAAATCATGGGGGTAACCCTTCAAAAACTTTCATTCTCTTGGCCTTTGAGGTAAGGTTCTGCCTTGATGAGCTTCAGCAGTTTGGTCTGTTTCGGATTCTCTCACTGGTTCATGAGATAAAACTGAAATGTCTCCTCCATCCTGATGAGACATTTCTGGACGGACAGGTTCTTCACTTGGGACAGTTTTGGGATTTTCTTGACTTGGTTGGTGGTTCATATCAGCTTCACTTCCTGTATCATTATTTAAAAGGGCACTGGGAATTGAATTAGTATCACAAAAGGACACATGTATGGATTCCTCTATGGTTCTATGTTCCTTAAGGTAAATTCTAAATGCTTTGCTAGTGGTGGAGTATCTAACAAACATTCCTTCATAGGATTTTGGATCAAATTTTCCAAGATTTTATTTATTATTAAGTACAAAGTATTTGCATCCAAAAATGTGGAAATACTTGAGATTAGGTGGGGTTCCTTTCCATAGCTCATAAGGAGTTTTCTTTAACCCTTTTCGAATGATAGTCCTATTCAAAATATAACAAGCTGTATTTACAGCTTCAGCCCACAGAAATTTTGGAACATCATTTTCACAAAGCATAGCCCTAGTCATTTCTTGAAGGCTTCTATTCCTTCTTTCAACTATCCCATTTTGTTGAGGAGTTCTAGGACATGAAAAATTATGAGCAATTCCAAAATCATCACAGAATTTTTCAAAATCTTAATTTTCAAATTCTTTTCCATGATCACTTCTCAAGTGGGCAATTTTCAAATCTTTTTCATTTTGAATTATTTTACAAAGAGTTGAAAAAGCATAGAAAGCATCATTCTTATGAGCTAGGAAGAGTACCCAACCGAATCTAGAGTAGTCATCCACCACCACCAAACTATAATGCTTACCTCCTAAGCTTTGAGTTTTAGTTAGACCAAAAAGATCAATATGCAACATTTCTAATGGCCTCTTGGTGGAAATTCCATCTTTAGGTTTAAAAGAGGATTTTACTTATTTGCCTAGTTGACAAGCATTACAAGTAATATCCTTATCAAATTTAATGTTAGGAATTCCTCTCACCAAGTTCTTCTTAACAAGCTTAGAAATTTGGTACATGCTTGCATGACCCAATTTCTTATGCCAAAGCTATTTTTTCAGATTCAAGTGAAGAAAAGCATGTCACTTCTTGATCCTTTAAATCCTCAAGAGTTAATCCATACACATTGTTACACCTTTTAGCTTCAAACAAAATTTTTCCAGATTTTTCACAAATAACTAAGCAATCCAATTTTCTAAAAATAACTTCATAACCAAGATCACATAATTGGCTAATGCTTAGTAAATTGTGTTTCAACCCATTAACAAGTAAAACATCATTTATGAAGGAAGAAAAACTCTTACCAACTTTACCTATGGCCACTATTTTTCCTTTTTCATTATCACTGAAAGTGACAAACCCTCCATCATACTCATCAAGCTTGATGAAGAAGGTTTTCTTTCCGGTCATATGCCTAGAGCACCCATTATCCATATATCACATGTTGTCCTTTCGCTTGGATGCTAGGCAAACCTACAAAATAAGCTCAAGTGACCTTAGGTATCCAAATCTTTTTGGATCCTTTGACGTCAAACATCTTCTTTGTCCCAAGCCATTATAGTCATAAACAATTTTACAAACTTTGTTTCCAATCATTCTTTTATCAAAGAAACATTGAATAGGAAAGTGTCCATTCTGGTTGCATA
Organism: Arachis hypogaea; assembly: GCF_003086295.3. NCBI lineage: Eukaryota > Viridiplantae > Streptophyta > Magnoliopsida > Fabales > Fabaceae > Arachis > Arachis hypogaea. The sequence goes on along the minus strand of NC_092053.1, from coordinate 22,223,241 downwards.
GTCTACAAAATCTATGATTTGCTGTTTTCACAGAGCTTGTTGGATTTTGAAACCTTACATCATTTGAAGATGATGCTATGTTTGTAAAAGAAGGTTTTTCAACAAATTTTGCAGTTTTATGAAAACCCAACCCAGCTTTATCATAAAGAGGTTTTTGACTAGCCAAGAGTTAATTTCAATTTTCTGAACTTTGAGCAAAGTTGGCTAGGTCCTCTGGTGCACGAATTGTAAATCACACTTTTTACAACTCGTACCACTAACCAGCAAGTGCACTGGGTCGTCCAAGTAATACCTTACATGAGTAAGGGTCGATCCCACGGAGATTGTTGGCTTGAAGCAATCTATGGTTATCTTGTAACTCTTAGTCAGGAAAACAATAAAATAATTCACTTATCAAACTTGATTGCAAGGAATAAAAGGGCAGAACACAAATTATACTTGTATGCAATGATGGAGAATATGTTGGAGTTTTGGAGATGCTTTGTCTTCTGAAATTCTGCTTTTCTCTGTTTTCTGATTCACGCACGCACGTCCTCCTATGGCAAGCTGTGTGTTGGTGGATCACCGTTGTCAATGGCTACCATCCATCCTTCCAGTGAAAAGGGTCCAGATACGCTGTCACTGCACGGCTAATCATCTGCAGGTTCTCAATCGTACCGGAATAGGATTTACTATCCTTTTGCGTCTGTCACTACGCCCAGCACTCGCAAGTTTGAAGCTCGTCACAATCATTCAATCCTTGAATCCTACTCAGAATACCATAGACAAGGTTTAGACTTTCCGGATTCTCTTGAATGCTGCCATCAATCTAGCTTATACCACGAAGATTCCGATTAAGAGATCTAAGAGATATTCATTCATTCTACAGTGGAACGTAAGTGGTTGTCAGGCACGCGTTCGTGGAGGAATGATGATGATTGTCACGTTCATCACATTCATATTGAAGTGCGAATGGATATCTTAGATAGAAACACGCATGTTTGAATGGAAAATAGAAATACTTGCATTAATTCATCGAGACACAGCAGAGCTCCTCACCCCCAACAATGGAGTTTAGAGACTCATGCCGTCAAAAGGTACAAAGTTCAGATCTAAAATGTCATGAGATACAAGATAAGTCTCTAAAAGTTGTTTAAATACTAGACTAGTAAACTAGGTTTACAGAAAATGAGTAAACTAAGATGGATAGTGCAAAAATCCACTTCTGGGGCCTACTTGGTGTGTGCTGGGGCTGAGACTTAAGCTAATCACGTGCATAGGGCTGTTTTGGGCGTTCAACGCCAGCTTTGGATCCTTTTTTGGCGTTGAACTCCAACTTGTAACCTGTTTCTGGCGCTGGACCCCAGACTGCAACATGGAACTGGCGTTGAACGCCAGTTTACGTCGTCTATCCTTGAGCAAAGTATGAACTATTATATATTGCTGGAAAGCCCTGGATGTCTACTTTCCAATGCAATTAAAAGCGGGCCATTTGGAGTTCTGTAGCTCTAGAAAATCCATTCCGAGTGCAGGGAGGTCAGAATCCAACAGCATCAGCAGTCCTATTTCAGCATGAATCAGATTTCTGCTCAGCTCCCTCAATTTCAGGCAGAAAATATCTGAAATTACAGAAAAACACACAAACTCATAGTAAAGTCCAGAAATATGAATTTTGCCTAGAAACTACTGAAAATAAACTAAAAACTAACTAAAACACACTAAAAACTATATGAAATTAACCCCAAAAAGCGTATAAAATATCCGCTCATCACAACACAAAACTTAAACCGTTGCTTGTCCTCAAGCAACTAGATAAATAAAATAGAATACAAATAATTTAAGAAGCAATAATATCTCAGAGTTTTTTGAATGAAGCTCAGATTCTAATTAGATGAGCGGGACTAGTAGCTTTTTGCTTCTGAACAGTTTTGGCATCTCACTTTATCCATTGAAGCTCAGAGTGATTGGCATCTATAGGAACTCAGAATTCAGATAGTGATATTGATTCTCCTAGTTCAGTATGTTGATTCTTGAACACAGCTACTTTATGAGTCTTGGCCGTGGCCCTAAGCACTTTGTTTTCCAGTATTACCACCGGATACATAAATGCCACAAACACATAATTGGGTGAACCTTTTCAGATTGTGACTCAGCTTTGCTAAAGTTCCCAATTAGAGGTGTCCAGGGTTCTTAAGCACACTCTTCTTTTTGCTTTGGACCTTGACTTTAACCACTCAGTCTCAAGTTTTCACTTGACACCTTCACGCCACAAGCACATGGTTAGGGACAGCTTGGTTTAGCCGCTTAGGCCAGGATTTTATTCCTTTAGGCCCTCCTATCCACTGATGCTCAAAGCCTTGGGGTCCTTTTTATTACCCTTGCCTTTTGGTTTTAAAGGCTATTGGCTTTTTCTGCTTGCTTTTTCTTTTTCTTTCTCTATGTTTTTTTTTTGCAAGCTTTTGTATTTACTGCTTTTTCTTGCTTCAAGAATCATTTTTATGATTTTTCAGATTATCAATAACATGTCTCATGTTCATCATTCTTTCAAGAGCCAACATATTTAACAGTCTTAAACATCAAATTCAAAAGACATATGCACTGTTCAAGCATTCATTCAGAAGACAGAAAGCATTGCCACCACATGTAAATAATTAGAATTTATCTTATTAAAAACTCGAAAAATATTGCCTTTTATTCTAAAGAAATTCTTCTATTTTATTCATGTTTAATGATGATGATAAAATTATATTATAGCTTAATTGGAGATAAAATAAAAAATATAGATACTAATTACTACTATATGACTCCTAAGGTAAAACTAGAATAAAAATAGTTATCACAGAGTTAAGGCTAAGATTAGAATTTAACAACCTTTATTCTGGGAAGTGGATGTTCCTCTAATCTGCGGGGTGCTTGGTCCTTCAAGAGATAATTTCTGACGCTTCAATTCCCTTAAATCATGCCCTTGCTCCTCCTGTTCTTTAAGCAAATAGCAAAGAATGCTACTTTGTTCATTCTGTTCTTTCTTTATTTGTTCCATAGCTTCTTGCATCTTGGTAATAGATGTTTCAAGATACTACCAGTATTCAGATTGAGGGATTTCTGGGAGAAATTCTTGTGTTCTCTTCTTGATGGGGTCATCCTGTGCTTGTTATTTTTCCATTGATGCTTTGGTGATTGGTCGCTCAATTGAGATATACTCAGTTATTCCCATCCTTACCCCAGCGTCCTTGCAGAGCATAGAAATCAAGCTTGGATAAGCCAACCTGGCATCTTTGGAATTTTTGTTTGTAATTTTGTAAAATTCAGTTGAAATTAGTTGATGAACTTCCACTTCTTTTCCCATCATGATGCAATGGATCATCACTACTCTTCTAATAGTGACTTCAGAACGGTTGCTAGTGGGCAGCAGATAATGCCCAATGAAGTCCAGCCATCCTCTGGCGACTGGTTTGAGATCTTCTCTTTTGAGTTGATTTGGGACACCCTTCGTGCTGGTGGTCCACCTGGCTCCAGGGATACATATATCCTCTAGAATCTTATCCAGGCCCTTGTCTGTTCTCATCATTCTCCTATTGAAGGAGTCTGGATCATCTTCCAGCTGAGGTAGCTTTAAGATCTCCCTGATCTTGTCAGGGTGGGTATGAACAATCTTTTCTCTGACCAAGGTCCGATAGTCATAGAGAGCAGATCCAGATAGTCTTTGCTTGTCTGTTTGCCACATATTAGCATAGAACTCCTGAACCATATTCCTTCCCACTTTCATTTCAGGATTAGCTAGGATCTCCCAGTTCCTGATTCGAATTTGCTCCTAGATCTCCGGATATTCATCTTCTTTCAGATCGAATCTAACTTCCGGGATCACTGATCTTAGACCCATTATTTTGTAATAATGGTCTGAATGTTCTTTAGTTAAGAACTTCCCTTGATTCCAAAGTGGTTTTGGAACACTCTCTTTCTTGCCTCTTGGAGTGGGTTGTTTTCCTTTAGGAGCCATGATCTTAGTGGGTATGGTTTAGTGATCACGGATAAACACACCAAACTTAGAGGTTTGCTTGTCCTCAAGCAAAAGAAAAGAAAGGAGAGGGATAGAAGGAGAGCTGGTGTAGGATGGTGGATGAGAGGAAGGAGGCCGAATGGGTTTTTAAAAGGGAGGGGGTTTTCGAAAATAGGGAGAAAGATAAGATAGAAGATATGATTTTTAAAAAAAAAAAGTATGATATGAAAAGATAGAATTTAAAATTGAAAAGATATGAAAGATATTTGAAAAAGATAAAATTGGATTTTTGAAAAAGATAATATGGAGATTTGAAAAAGATATTGATTAGTTGAAAAGATTTTTGAATGAAAAGAGATAGATTTGTTTTGAAAATTTTGAAAAAGAGTTGAATTAGATTGAAAAAAAGGATTTGTGCTTATGGATTAAGATACATTTAATATTTTTAAAGAAGGGTTTTTAGAAATTAGGGATTTTAGAAATCAGGGTTTGTAACATGTTTATGCAAGAAATCATAAATTGAAACATGAAAATTAAGATTAAAATGAAAAATATGAAGAAAAAACGAAATTACCTCCTCCCCACCATCCTGGCGTTTGAACGCCCAAACGCTGCATGTTTTGGGCGTTCAACGCCCAACTGCTGCTTCTCCTGGGCGTTCAACGCCCAGCTGTTGCTTCTTTCTGGCATTGAACGCCAGGAATTCCTTTGTCACTGGGCATTTTTCTGAACGCCCAGATGGCTATCCTTACTGGCGTTCAACGCCCAGTGGATGCTTCTTTTGGGCGTTGAACGCCCAAAACAGACTATTACTGGCGTTTTCTTGCCAGTGAGCTCTTTTTCTCTGTTTTGTGTGCAGAATCCTTCTGTAACCCTGTGAACTTATACAATTGACTCTTTACCTTAGTATCAGTGAACTTTATATAAACAAATAAAATCAAGAATAGGGCAAAATGCTTAGAGGAAGTGATGCCCCATGGCTGGGTTGCCTCCCAGCAAGCGCTTCTTTATTGTCTTTAGCTGGACCTTGCTGAGTTTTTAATCTAGCCTCAGCCTTGAGCACTCTTGCTCAATATTGCCTTCAAGATAGTGCTTGATTCTCTGTCCATTAACAATGAACTTCTTATTAGAATCAATATCTTGAAGCTCCACATAACCATATGGTGATACACTTGTAATCACATATGGTCCCCTCCACCGGGACTTCAGTTTCCCGGGGAATAGCCTGAGCCTAGAGTTGAACAACAGAACCTTTTGTCCTAGTTCAAAGATTCTAGATGACAGCTTTTTGTCATGCCACTTTTTTTATTTCTCTTTATAAAGCTTGGCATTTTCGAAAGCAGTGAATCTGAATTCCTCTAGCTCATTTAGCTGGAGCAATCTTTTTTCTCCAACTAATTTGGCATCAAAGTTTAGGAATCTGGTTGCCCAGTAGGCTTTATGTTCCAGTTCCACGGGCAGGTGGCATGCCTTACCATACACAAGTTGGTATGGAGAGGTCCCTATAGGAGTCTTGAATGCTGTTCTGTAAGCCCACAGAGCATCATCCAAGCTTCGTGCCCAATCCTTTCTACGGGTACTTACAGTCTGTTCCAGGATTCTTTTTAGTTCTCTGTTAGAGACTTCAGCTTTCTCATTTGTCTATGGATGATATGGAGTCGCCACCTTGTGGCGAATCCCATACCGGACCATGGCAGAGCAAAGCTGTTTGTTGCAGAAGTGAGTGCCCCCATCACTGATTAGTACCCTGGGAACACCGAACATGCTGAATATATGTTTCTGAAGGAACTTCAGCACTGTTTTAGTATCATTGGTGGGTGTGGTAATGGCCTCAACCCATTTTGATACATAGTCAACTGCCACCAGAATATAAGTGTTTGAGTATGATGGTGGGAAAGGCCTCATGAAATCAATACCCCATACATCAAACAACTCAATCTCTAAGATTCCTTGTTGAGGCATGGCGTAACTGTGAGGCAAATTACCAGCTCTCTGGCAACTGTCACAGTTACGTACAAACTCTCGGGAATCTCTGTAGAGTGTAGGCCAGTAGAAGCCACATTGGAGGACCTTGGTGGCTGTTCGCTCACCTCCGAAATGACCTCCATATTGTGACCCATGGCAATGCCATAAGATCTTTTGTGCTTCTTCTTTAGGCACACACCTACGGATTATGCCATCTACACATCTCTTAAAGAGATAGGGTTCATCCCACAAGTAGTACTTTGCATCAGTAATTAATTTTTTCTTTTGTTGCCTGCTGTACTCCTTGGGAATGAACCTTGCAGCTTTGTAGTTTGCAATGTCTGCAAACCATGGTGTTTCCTGAATGGCAAACAAATGCTCATCAGGAAAGGTCTCAGAGATTTCAAGAGAGGGGAATGACGTCCCTTCTATTGGCTCTATCCGGGACAGATGGTCAGCCACTTGGTTCTCTGTCCCTTTTCTGTCTCTTATTTCTATATCAAACTCTTGCAGAAGCAACACCCATCTTATGAGTCTGGGTTTTGAATCCTGCTTTGTGAGTAGATATTTAAGAGCAGCATGATCTGTGTACACAATCACTTTTGATCCTACTAAGTATGATCTAAACTTGTCAATGGCATAAACCACTGCAAGCAATTCTTTTTCTGTGGTTGTGTAATTTTTCTGGGCATCATTCAAAACACGGCTGGCATAATAAATGACATGCAGAAGCTTGTCATGCCTCTGCCTCAGTACTGCACCAATGGCATGATCACTGGCATCACACATTAGCTCAAATGGTAATGTCCAGTCTGGTGCAGAAATAACTGTTGCTGTGACCAGCTTGGCTTTCAGCGTTTCAAACGCCTGCAGACACTCTGTGTCAAACACAAATGGCGTGTCAGCAGCTAGCAGATTGCTCAGAGGTTTTGCGATTTTTGAAAAATCCTTTATAAACCTCCTATAGAATCCTGCATGCCCCAGAAAGCTTCTAATTGCCTTAACATTGGCAGGTGGTGGTAATTTTTCAATTACCTCTATTTTTGCTTGATCCACCTCTATTCCCTTGTTTGAAATTTTATGCCCAAGGACAATCCCTTCAGTCACCATAAAGTGACATTTTTCCCAGTTTAAAACCAGGTTGGTCTCTTGGCATCTTTTCAGAACTAGTTTCAGGTGATCAAGACAGGAGCTGAATGAGTCCCCATATACTGAGAAGTCATCCATGAAGACTTTCAGAAATTTTTTCACCATATCAGAGAAGATAGAGAGCATGCATCTCTGGAAGGTTGCAGGCGCATTACACAGCCTAAATGGCATCCTTCTATAAGCAAACACTCCAGATGGACATGTGAATGCTGTTTTCTCTTGATCCTGGGGATCTACTGCAATCTGGTTATAGCCTGAGTAGCCATCCAAAAAGCAGTAATAATCATGACCTGCCAGTCTTTCTAGCATCTGGTCTATGAATGGTAAAGGAAAATGATCCTTTCTGGTGGCTGTATTGAGCCTTCTGTAGTCAATACACATGCGCCACCCTGTAACTGTTCTTGTAGGAACCAGTTCATTCTTTTCATTATGAACCACTGTCATGCCTTCCTTTTTGGGGACAACTTGGACAGGGCTCACCCAGGGGTTGTCAGAAATAGGATAAATAATCCTAGCCTCCAGTAATTTGGTGACCTCTTTCTGCACCACTTCCTTCATGGCTGGATTTAGCCGCCTCTGTGGTTGAACCACTGGTTTAGCATTATCCTCCAATAAGATTTTGTGCATGCATCTAGCTGGGCTTATGCCCTTAAGGTCACCTATGGACCACCCAAGAGCTGTCTTGTGTGTCCTTAGCACTTGAATAAGTGCTTCCTCTTCCTGTGGATTTAAAGCAGAGCTTATGATCACTGGAAAAGTGTCACCTTCTCCCAGAAATGCATATTTCAGGGATGGTGGTAATGATTTGAGCTCGGGTTTAGGAGGTTTTTCCTCTTCCAGAGGAAATTTCAGAGGCTCTTTCATTTCCTCTGAATCCTCCAAATCAGGCTGAACATCTTTAAAGATGTCTTCCAACTCTGATTCGAGACTCACAGTCATGTTGATCTCTTCTACCAAAGAGTCAATAAGATCAACTTTCATGCAGTCTTTTGATGTGTCTGGATGTTGCATGGCTTTGACAGCATTCAACTTAAACTCATCATCATTGACTCTCAGGGTTATTTCCCCCTGTTGGACATCAATGAGAGTTCGTCCAGTTGCTAGGAAGGGTCTTCCTAGAATGAGAGTAGCACTCTTGTGCTCCTCTATTTCCAGCACTACAAAGTCAGTGGAAAAGGCGAATGGCCCAACTCTGACAATCATGTCTTCAATCACGCCTGATGGGTATTTAATGGAGCCATCAGCAAGTTGGAGACATATCCGGGTTGGTTTAACTTCTTCAGTTAAACCAAGCTTTCTGATAGTGGATGCAGGTATTAGGTTGATGCTTGCCCCAAGATCACATAAAGCTGTCTTGGTGCAATTACCTTCTAATGTGCATGGTATCAGAAAACTCCCAGGGTCTTTAAGCTTTTCAGGAAAGCTTTTCAGAATGACTGCACTACATTCTTCAGTGAGGAAAACTCTTTCAGTTTCTCTCCAATCCTTCTTATGACTCAAGATCTCTTTCATGAACTTGGCATAAGAAGGTATTTGCTCAAGTGCCTCTGCAAATGGAATCTTTATTTCAAGAGTCCTGAGATAATCTGCAAAGCGAGCAAATTGCTTATCCTGCTCCTCTTAGCGGAGTTTTTGAGGATAAGGTATCTTGGCTTTATATTCCTCAACCTTAGTTGCTGTAGGTTTATTTCCTACAGAAGTGGTTGAAGAAGCCTTTTTACATGGGTTGTCATCAGCACTTGTGTGTGTCTGATCCCTCACTGGCAATTGAGTGCCAGAGTTAGAAGCTGGAGTGACGTTAGATGCCAGCTCCTCATCTGTTCCTGGCGTCTGAACGCCAGATCCTTGCTTGTTTCTGGCGTTGAACGCCAGTCCTGAGCATGGTCTTGGCGTTCAGCGCCAGCCTTCCACCCAATTTATGGCGTTTTAGCGCCAGAATTATTTTTCCCTGGGCTCTTACTGTCCTTAGGTGGATTTTGGGTGGTTTGCTCATTTCTTGGCTTCTTGCTGTCTTGAAGTGGGGTATTTAATGTCTTCCCACTTCTTAATTGAACTGCTTGGCATTCTTCTGTTATTTGTTTTGACAGCTGCTGCTTTATTTGCTTCAATTGTTCTTCCATATTTATATTAGCCATCCTTGTCTCTTGTAGTCTATCCTTGAATTCGGCTAACTGCTTTGTTAGAAAGTCCAATTGCTGATCGAATTCAGTAGCTTGTTTTACAGGACTGAGTTCAGCAGTTACTGTTTTAACCTCTTCTTTCATGGAAGGGTCACTGCTTAGGTACAGATGCTGATTTCTGGCAACTGTATCAATGAGCTCTTGAGCTTCTTCAACTGTCTTTCTCATGTGGATAGATCCACCAGCTGTGTAATCTAGTGACATCTGAGCTCTTTCTGCAAGCCCATAGTAGAATATGTCTAACTGAACCCACTCTGAAAATATTTTAGAGGGGCATTTTCGTAGCATCTCTCTGTATCTCTCCCAGGCATCATAAAGAGATTCATTATCTCCTTGTTTAAAGCCTTGGATGTCCAGCCTTAGCTGTGTCATCCGTTTTGGAGGAAAGTATTGATTCAGGAATTTTTCTGTCAGCTGTTTCCATGTCCTTATGCTGGCCTTAGGTTGGTTATTTAACCACCTCTTAGCTTGGTCTTTTACAGCAAATAAAAACAGTAATAATCTGTAGACATCCTGATCTACTTCCTTATCATGTACTGTGTCAGCAATCTGTAAAAACTGTGCCAGAAACTCTGTAGGTTCTTCCTGTAGAAGACCAGAATACTGGCAACTTTGCTGCACCATGATAATGAGCTGAGGATAGGCATGGCAAAAATCCCCAGCGGGGCGGGTACCCGCGGGGATTTACCCGTCGGGGAGCAGGTATGGGGGTTTTTTCTACCCGCGGGGACGGGGGACGGGGCCCCGTATAATAAACGGGGCGGGGGCGGGGGTAGAGGTCCCCGCCCCGTGGGGACCCGTTAAATCCCCGTTTGTGTAAAAAGACAGAAATACCCTCATATATATATAAAATATGTAAACCATCAACCATTGTTCAAACCTAACCTAGCCGTCACATTCCTTGCTTCAGAGAGACAGAGAACTGAACTCTCCACTCCTCCTCAAACCCTCAGCGGCTCAGCCTCTCCTGGCTCCTTTCTGCTAACCGCCGACCGCCTACCGTCGCCCGCCGCCTTCCAACCTCTGGTCCCTCAGCGCCGCCTCTCACCCCAGACCCCTTGAGTGGCTTGGTTTGCTCACTGAAGGTGTCGAGGCAGTCGAGCTCACCGCCGCGGGTCTTCCTCTTCGCATCGCCGGTCTTTGCTGGTCTTCCCCTTTTCTCCGTCAGGTTCAGGTATGTTAGCCCTGGTCTTCGCTGGTCTTCCATCCTCTTTTCTGAAATTAGATTTTTGAATTAGGGTAAGAAATTTCTGTGTTTTGAATTTCTAGATTTCTAAGTTTTGAATTTGTGAATTTTTTATTAGGTTAATGAATTTTCGACTATGAATATCTGGTTGTTTAATTTATATTTCAAGATCTGAGCAGATTAAACCCAACAGTGTTTATGAAACAAATTTTTCAATTCCCATATTATACTCTTTAATTCGTTTCTATGCTTCTCTGCTTATACACTCTCTGCTTATGGATATGGCAATCAATTTTGGACTTTTGGTCAATGAGATCTGGCAAGTGATCAATTTTTTAGGATGCAACCCAAGTTTTTTATATCAACGAGATGAACAAAAAATTAAAAAATGTTGATTTGTTACTTTCCATCAATGCAGATTTGATAGAAAATAATTGTTACTTTCTTTTTTCCATCAAGTGGTGAATATGAGAACTGAGAAGCATATGAAAACAAAGGGAAGAAAAATGCATAAAGTGATTTTAAACTGGCTAAATAATTTAACACAAACCAAGTAAGATCTAGCATAAGTACATATGAAGGTTTCGTTAAACATGAAGAAATCATGGAAACATCTAAGTTGCCTATCCTACCTATGTACATTAAATTGTGTTGAACTAGTTAAGGTTATATAAATTTCCTAGAAAGTTTAACAAGTAATTGTGTCAGAATTGATTTAAATTTTCTGTGACTGTAATTCAAAATGCGGGGGTGCAGTTGGAGTTTGATGAAGTTTAAGTTCATATTGTCATTATAAATTTTGATATGTTGGAAGAGAACTGTTGCCAGATTTATTTTCCTAGTGATATTAAACATTTATTTAACTAATATGTTAGGCTTTATGTGAGAGTGAAGAAGAAAGTAAAGGGAAATGTATCCAGAGTCAGTAGGTAAGGAGTTAGAATGAAGGAATAAGATGGTTGTCTATATCTTGTATAGATGTTTAAGAGAAAACAGTAGAGAGGTTGAGTGTATAAACCCAAATTTTGAGTAACTTGAAATGGAAGCCGGGGAGGAAAATTAAAAATGATTAATAAAAATGTTGATTTATTACTTTGACATGATAATAGTGTAAGATGTTTTGTTGTTTATATTAATCTCGAATGGTGTTCCTTTATGTTAGTAACTTTTTTTTTTTCCTGGTGATGGCTTGAATGTCAATATTAATTATTGCACCTTTTCCCTTTAGTCTGTTCCTAACTTTCCATTAACCTTTCAATTTATCTATTAGTTTGTGTCTTTGTGATCCATAATATAGAAATTTATTATTTTACTTGTTAGTTTAATACAACAAAAAATTTATTATGGAAATATCTGAGTTGGATTTATGTGATTTTAATTCATGATTTATATTTCATGATTTATAGAATGTCTTCTTCGGATGCATTGAGTAATACTCTTGAGAAGAGTACTCCATCGGAGGAACCTATAGGCACTAATATTCAAACTACACAAGAGGCACCTCAATCTCAACCTCAAGAACCCCCAACGGATACCGCAACTACTAATGAAGGAACGACAAACTCTACAAGTGGTGTTCGAAAGAGGAAGTTGACCTCCGAAGTGTGGAATCACTTTAAGATTGTGGAAATCAAGGGAAAATTAAAGGCTGAATGCAATTATTGCAAATCGAAGCTACTTGGTGACCCAAAACAAGGCACTTCGCACTTGCGTGATCACTTCAAAAGCTGCAAGCTCCGCACCACTAGAGATATAAGACAGTGTATGATGAAGACAACTCCAACAACTAGTGGGAAAATAGTTGTGGTTGGTGCATATACCTTCGACCAAGAAAATGCAAGGAAAGAGTTATCAGTTATGGTTTGTCTTCACGAGTATCCGCTATCCATTGTGGATCACATTGGGTTTCGACGATTTTGCAATGCTTTGCAACCTCTCTTCAAGGTGATTACTCGCAACACTTTAAAGAGTGACATCTTGAAGCTCTACAATGATGAGAGATCGAAGACAATGAATGTCCTTGAGCGCAATAAAAGTCGAATTGCAATTACGACTGATATGTGGACAGCAAGTAACCAAAACAAAGGTTATATGGCAATCACGGCTCATTACATTAATGATTCTTGGAAATTGCAAAGCCGTCTTGTGAGGTAATAATATTATCATTATAGGTACTTCCGAATGTTTATATAATTACAAAGCTATCTTGTTTATATAATTGTGATATGTTCTTGTGTACAATTGCAAAGCTGTCTTGTTTATAATTGTACTAAATTATCATTACAGGTTTATATATGTGCCGGCTCCCCACACAGCTGAGGTACTTTCAGAGGTTCTTGTGGATTGTTTGATGGATTAGAATCTTGATAGGAAGGTATCCACTTTGACTGTTGATAATTGCAGTACTAATGACGTTATGATTGATAATATTTTGACTAAAATGTCACATAGAAACTTCATCTTGGGTGGTAAATTATTTCACATGCGATGTTGTGCGCATATATTAAATTTGATTGTCAAGGATGGGTTACAACTTATTTCACATGCTATTGAAAGGGTGAGGGATAGTGTTCATTATTGGACTGCAACACCTAAAAGAGAAGAAAAATTTAAGGAAACATGTGCGCAACTTAAAATACCCTACACAAAAAATCTTTGTCTTGATTGTAAAACTAGGTGGAATTCAACATTTTTGATGCTTGAAGTTGCAATTATGTATAGAGATGTATTTGAAAGATTGTCATTGCGTGAGAGTCAATATAAATCTTTGCCTAGTGAGAAGGATTGGGATATGGCGGATGAGATTTTTCAAAGATTGAGGATATTTTTTGATGTGACTGAATTGTTTTCTGGAACAACTTATCCTACATCAAATCTTTATTTTCCTAAGGTTTGTGTGATTAAGTTGGCTTTGATGGAATGGAAACATTGTGGAAATGAGATAATTGAAATGATGGCTACTAGTATGATAACTAAGTTTGAAAAGTATTGGGGTGTGATTAATACAGTTATGGCTATTGGGACTCTTTTGGATCCTAGGTACAAGATGTATTTATTGAATTTCTTTTTTCGTAAAATATATGGTGAGACGGAGGCATGTGTTGTAATTGGTCAAGTGAAAAGGGTAGTGCAAGATTTAGTTTTAGAATATGCAACAAAGGGAAGAGAGAGAAACCAAGCTGCTCAATTAGATATGCCGCCACCACCTTCAATTCCTTTAAGTTCAAAGGGGAGGAAGTTCAGTCATGAAGATTGGCAAGCTGATTTTGCTGCACATGTAAGTGAGGAATCCGCATTTATTGATACAAAGAGTGAGTTGGATTATTATCTTGAAGAGAGACCGGTACCACAAACTGAACATGATTTTGATATCTTAAATTGGTGGAAGTTAAATGGAGCGAAGTTTCCTACTTTGCAAGCTATTGCTAGGGATTTTTTGGCGATTCCTATCTTTACCGTTGCCTCTGAATCTTCATTTAGTACGGGTGGTCGATTTGTTACGCCACATCGTAGTAGGTTGTGTCCGGACACATTAGAGGCTCTAATGTGTAATCAAGATTGGCTTTGGAATGAATTTGGCACCACAACGAACATAGGATTTGAGTGCTACACAATTCATAATATTGAAGGAGATGTTGACGTAAGTAAACTATTAAATTACATATAACACACTATGTTTTTATATTATTGACTTATTGAGTTATTATATTATTTTAACTTTAAATTGTTTTCTTGTTGCTGTAGGATTCAAGTAAGTCGGATTCTACCATTACGGGATGAAAGGAAGATTGAGATGGTGGAATTATGTTTTTATGATGTCATGTCATGAACTTTATTTGGTTGTTTATGAAAATGGTTGGTTATTTATGTAATATTCGGTTGTTTATGGATATGTTTGAATTATTATGTTTGTTGTTATTGCTATTTAAGTCTTTAAAGACTATGGATATTATGTTTGTAATGACAATTGAGGATTATCTTTGATTTTCTCTAATTTTTTTCATTTTTCTCAATTTTTATTAATTTTTACAAAAATCCGCGGATATCCGCGGAGACCCAGGTCCCCGGCGGATACGGGGTCCCCGTTACCCGTCATGGGGACGGGGCGGGGACGGGGACAAATATTGGGGGCGGGGGGCAGGGGGCGGGGGGCATGTCCCCGCCCCCATGGAGACCCGTTGCCATCCCTAGCTGAGAATTCAACTCAAAGCTACTGATTCCAATGGAGGGTATGCAGATACTACTCCCATATGAAGCAGTAGAGGGGTTAGCATATGACCCCAGAGTCCTCCTGGACTGTTCATTTCCGCTTAGGTCCATGATGGAGAAAGGGAGATGATGTAAAATAGAAGAAAATATTTTTATTTATTTAATTATTTATTTATTTTGAAAATAAAATAAAATAAAATAAAATAAATAAAAATAGGTGAAGATTTTCGAAAAAAAAATGAGGAGAGAGAAAGTGGTTAGGAAGTTTTGAAAATGATATGATGATTTTTGAAAAAGGTTTTAAATTTTGAAATAAAAATCTGAATTTTAAAGGTAAATTTCGAAAATTTGCTTTAAAATAGAGAGAAAAGATATTTTTGGATTTAAAGAGGAGAGAGAAAAATAATAAGATAGTACAAGATTTAAAATTTTTTTAGATCTAATGCTCCTTGTTTTCGAAAATTTTGGAGGGAAAACACCAAGGAACACCAAACTTAAAAATTTTAAGATCAAGACACAAGGAAACTCAAGAACACTTTGAAGACTCACAAGAACACAAGAACATGAAGAAAGAACACCAAATTTAAAATTTTTGAAAAACAAAGAAAAATCAACAAGAAAACACCAAACTTAAAGTTTGGCACAAGATTTATTCAAAGAAAAATTATTTTTGAAAAAGATTTTAAAAACAGGCTAGCCAATTACTAAGAACATAAGCCCCACGCTCTAGCTAATTGAGCTATAAGTTTAAAGTGTTTTAACAAGGTATAAATAATAAAAGACTCTAAACCAAAAAGAAAAATTTTTCCTAATCTAAGCAACAAAGTAAACCTTCAGTTGTCCAAACTCAAACAATCCCCGGCAACGGCGCCAAAAACTTGGTGCACGAATTGTAAATCACACTTTTTACAACTCGTACCACTAACCAGCAAGTGCACTGGGTCGTCCAAGTAATACCTTACGTGAGTAAGGGTCGATCCCACGGAGATTGTTGGCTTGAAGCAATCTATGGTTATCTTGTAACTCTTAGTCAGGAAAACAATAAAATAATTCACTTATCAAACTTGATTGCAAGGAATAAAAGGGCAGAACACAAATTATACTTGTATGCAATGATGGAGAATATGTTGGAGTTTTGGATATGCTTTGTCTTCTGAAATTCTGCTTTCCTCTGTTTTCTGATTCACGCACGCACGTCCTCCTATGGCAAGTTGTGTGTTGGTGGATCACCGTTGTCAATGGCTACCATCAATCCTTCCAGTGAAAAGGGTCCAGATACGCTGTCACCGCACGGCTAATCATCTGCAGGTTCTCAATCGTACCGGAATAGGATTTACTATCCTTTTGCGTCTGTCAGTACGCCCAGCACTCGCGAGTTTGAAGCTCGTCACAGTCATTCAATCCCTGAATCCTACTCAGAATACCACAGACAAGGTTTAGACTTTCCGGATTCTCTTGAATGCTGCCATCAATCTAGCTTATACCACGAAGATTCCGATTAAGAGATCTAAGAGATATTCATTCATTCCACAGTGGAACGTAAGTGGTTGTCAGGCACGCGTTCGTGGAGGAATGATGATGATTGTCACGTTCATCACATTCATATTGAAGTGCGAATGGATATCTTAGATAGAAACACGCATGTTTGAATGAAAAACAGAAATACTTGCATTAATTCATCGAGACACAGCAGAGCTCCTCACCCCCAACAATGGAGTTTAGAGAGTCATGCCGTCAAAAGGTACAAAGTTCAGATCTAAAATGTCATGAGATACAAGATAAGTCTCTAAAAGTTGTTTAAATACTAGACTAGTAAACTAGGTTTACAGAAAATGAGTAAACTAAGATGGATAGTGCAGAAATCTACTTCTGGGGCCCACTTGGTGTGTGCTGGGGCTGAGACTTAAGCTAATCACGTGCATAGGGCTGTTTTGGGCGTTCAACGCCAGCTTTGGATCCTTTTCTGGCGTTGAACTCCAACTTGTAACCTGTTTCTGGCGCTGGACGCCAGACTGCAACATGGAACTGGTGTTGAACGCCAGTTTACGTCGTCTATCCTTGAGCAAAGTATGGACTATTATATATTGCTGGAAAGCCCTGGATGTCTACTTTCCAACACAATTAGAAATGCGCCATTTGGAGTCTTGTAGCTCCAGAAAATCCATTCCGAGTGCAGGGAGGTCAGAATCCAACAGCATCAGCAGTCCTTTTTCAGCCTGAATAAGATTTCTGCTCAGCTCCCTCAATTTCAGTCAGAAAATACCTGAAATTATAGAAAAATATACAAACTCATAGTAAAGTCCAGAAATATGAATTTTGCCTAGAAACTACTGAAAATAAACTAAAAACTAACTAAAACACACTAAAAACTATATGAAATTAACCCCAAAAAACGTATAAAATATCCGCTCATCATCCTCTTTGAGTCTTTTTACCTCTTTGAGCAGCTTCTCATTTTCTTCAAAACAATTAAGATATGCAACTATAGAATGTTGTTTTTCACAACCTTTTATTTCCGTTTTCAACCGCTTGTTTTCTTCAACAAGATCAACAGTGGTTTCAGTTTCTCTCAATTTTTCTTTTAGAAAACCATTTTCAGCTTTAAGAATTTCGATTTGAGACTCAAGATTTTGGTTTTCATTTAAGAAACATCTAATCTTTTCAGAAAGGTAATCTATCATGAGATGAAGGTCTTCAGTGTCAGGGTTATGGAATACTACCTGCTCTACGTGATCTGCCATGAGGCAAGTTTGAGACTTGGTTTCTGATTCTTCATCTTCATCAGAATAGTTTTCCAAGTCTTCCCAAGAGGCCATCTGTCCTTTCTTCTTTCCCTTCTTTGGCTTATCCTCCTTCTTCAGTTTAGGGCAATCAGATTTGAAGTGCCCAGCCTCTTTGCAGTTGTAGCAGATTACTTTACTGAAATCCTTCTTTGGTTTTCTTGAGCTGCTCCCTTTACTTTTTTCCTTCAGTTTCACCATTTTCCTGAATTTCTTAGCAAAGAAAACAAAATCATTTTTAGAGGAGTTATCATTGGATTCATCATCCAGAGGGTTAGTAACAGATTTGAGAGCTATTCCTTTCTTTTTTGTATCTTTTTTCAAATATGTGTTTTCAAAAGCAAGTAAATTTCCTCTTAAATCATCATAAGTCATAGAATCAAGACCATTACTCTCAGATATCACTATTGCCTTAGTTTCTCACTCTTTTGTGAGACTTCTCAAAATTCTCCTCACAAGCACAGATTCCAGATATGTGATCCCCATAGCATCCAAGCCATTGATGATGATGTTGAATCTTTCAAACAGTTCATCTATCGATTCTCCTTCCTTCATTGAGAACATTTCATATTCTCTGTTCAGCATGTCTATTTTGGTATTCTTTACTAGGATTGTACCTTCATCAGTGATTTGAAGTTTGTCCCAGATTTCCTTTGATGTTGTGCATCTTGATACACGTCGGTATTTCTCGAAGCTAATTGCACAGTTGAGCAAGTTGATAGCTTTGGCGTTGAGCTCCACCTTTTTTCTGTCTTCTTCTGTCCAGCTGGCTTCACTCTTGAGAGAAACCACACCATTGGCTCCTATAGTGGTTGAAAATTGAGGACCTTCCAGGATTATCTTCCAGAGTCCGTAATCTACTGATTGAACAGAGATCTTCATTCTTTCCTTCCAATAGGTGTAGTTCTTTCCATTAAAGAGTGGAGGTCTGTTGCTTGACTGTCCTTCTGTCAGAGTGTAGGCCACCAGGTTTAAGCCACTGTTATCTGCCATCAGGATCTTTTCTCCAAGCTGCAAAGCTTGATCTCTTTGAGACCAAGCTCTGATACCAATTGATGGTAACCAGTGGCTAAGAGAAGGGGGGTTGAATCTTACCCATTTTTCGCTGAGTAATACTTGCTGCCTTATAGAATGCTCCAGGAGATTTTTTTGCATTTTGTCTCATAACCAGACACGAGACATTTTCTTTTTATCTCGTACCCAGTCAGGAGATATTTTTCAATTATGTCTCCTTAGCAATAGAAACGGAAATGGAGTAGAAGAGAAAGAGAGAATCACACCAAAAAGTATCCTGGTTTAGCTGCTAAGTGCAATGCAGCCTACGTCCAATCTCCATCACAACAATGATGAAATTTCACTATAATCAAACAGATTACAGACTCCAATTCTTTCCTAGGAACTACCCTTCCTATCCGGGACAAGTCCAGAATCTATCCCCAATCCTAAACTTGACTTGGTCACCTACCAAGCTTTCAACAGCTAAGTGCTAACCCAACTTGCAAGGGGATTCCCACAGAATCATGATACACAACACATAGATGTACAAAGGACCTCTAAAACACCTATGGCTTTTTCTTTAATTTTGTTCACTCTGTCTTTTTTCACTCACTGGCTTTTTCTTACAAACCTCACACTGTTTGCCTTTTTCACGATGAGACTCAGACAGACAAAACTAAAGAAAATACAAAATGAAACACATTGAAAGAGAAGAACTTCTGTTAGTTTGAGTAGCTATGAGAACTCTGTGCTTTCTCTCCTTGTCTCAAACATTGGCCGTTCACCCTTATTATAGAAGGGAAAGCTTCCAAGATTGAAACCCGGTCCAACCAAGCCAACTTCTTCTTCTTCAACACAAAAACCGGTTCGGATAGAGAGAAAAGAGAGGGAGACCGAATGCAAATCAACATGCAATTACCTCTCTCTCATCCCTTCTCATCAAGCTTCATCAAGCTAAGCCTTCCATCTTGACTTTGTCTCCAAGAAAGATTTCTGACCCTTGATGAACCCTTGATTCTTGATAGCTCCATCTGCTCTATTTTTGCTTCTTCCTCCACGTAGCTACAGTAGCTACCTTCTGTGATGGATGAACAAAAAGTAGAGACGAGCTTCACTTCAGAGATATTCTTCTCTGACCGAAACGGATTGCTACCAATTTTAGGCATGGAGATCTCGAGTCTTCTTCTCCAATTCTTGCCTTTAGTGGCAAAAATCTTAGCCACGCCATATTGTAGATCTTCTTTTTTCAAGGGCCATCATCACCTTAGCCGTTTGCTTCTTCATAGCTTCTGTTCTTCTTTCTCTGATAGCTTGCATCTTCTTCTTTTCCTGTCAGTGAAGTGACCAAAACAAAAGAAAGAGAGGAGAGAAAAGAGAGAGAAAGCTTTGGATGCAACGAATAGAGTTAAACAAATTAAAACCCATTTCCTATCTCCTATGCATAGTAATGTGTGGAGTAATAAAAGCCATCAAATCAATTTTAAATTTTCTCTCTCCTATTACCAATGCAATTAAACCAAGTTAAATGAATTTGAATTCCATTCATTTGTGGGAGTAGGTAACCGAACTCTATCATGCTCTATTCTATTCTTCCTTTTTTCAATTCGGACCAACCAAATGTTGGGACAATTGGAAACCTTGTTTTAGGTTTTGCTGAATAATTTCCTGGCCCAATTTATGTTGCCCATCAAATAAATAATTCAGCCACATTGCTTAAAACATTTTTGGAATAAAGGCTGAATATTTTCTTAACACATTGGACCATGATATTTTCAGCCCAATAAAAATCTGCACATTAACAAAATTATTAATCAGCTAATTTAAATTAAAATTTAATTTAATAATTTTATAATTAATTATTTTTAATAATGTTTCATCATATCTTAAGTTTTCCAAACTCAACACCACCTACTGATGATTATCTCAAGGTTAATGTGAACGGATCTTTTTATTCTCAAAATGAAAATGCTATTTGCGGAAGAATTTTTTGTGATAATCTTGACAGATTTGTGAAAGATTTTATCTGCAACTTAGAATATTGTTCCATTATGAATGCGAAATTATGGAGTATTATCAAAGATATGCAAATCACTATTTATAATAGTTTTAACCGCATTGTTATAGAATCTGATTTAATAATGGCCATAAGCTTCATAAAAAAAGAATGTCCAAAATATCACCCTTATTTCCTGGCCTCTGTTAAATAATATAAAGGTGCTGAGCAGGCACCTGATTCAAATTTTGTGAAAGCATGTTCTATGTGAAGCCAATGATATAGCTGACCTCCTTGTCAAAAGAGGCCAAAACTTTTCGTCAGTTTCCAGATTTTTGAATCTCCTCGCTCCAATATTGTTCATAAATTATATGTTGATAGCATAGGCTTTCTCAGATGGAGGGGCTGCTGAGTTTTATTTTTTATTTTTGTTTGTCTTTTTTTTTTTTACTGGGATCTGTGATCCCCTTTTATCTACCAAAAAAAATCAGTATCATTATGTTATCTTACAATACAATGATACATTAACATCAAGATAGATATTGATATAGCACATTAATTAAAATCTAAGTCTATTTGTATATTTCTGAAGTGTATTATTAAAGGAAATATTAATAATGAGATATCAAAATAAAACAATGATATTTAATTGACTCAATAGATGATGAGTAATTATTACTATAAAAAATGTGTTAGAAACCGTCTAATTTATTAGCGGATAATTTTGAACGGTAATAAACTCGCCAATAATGTGAGTTACCGACAAATATTTGCATCAGCCGCTAATTATCGAAAAATTTAGCAGCAACTTTTAACTCATAATTGACGAACTTTTAAGAATCGTGTCCTACTATTATTATTAGAGGAAAGCATTAATGATAAGATATAGGTAAAGAATTAACAGTGAGAATATTAGATAGATATATATAAATTATTAAAAATGAGAATATTAATAAGGAGGATTGACATCAAAATACTATACGTTTTAGACGAATATAAGAAATAATTAACATAATTAGTAAAAAATGATATAATATTACATATTGAAATTATTAATAACACTAACATCTCACTATATTTAATATTAATTATTGACAATTATCACCATTAATATATAATACTTTTCATAAATAACGTTAAGAAAAGAGATACATAAAAATTAATACTAAAATATACTACATCAGCATATTTGATACTAGAATAATATTATGTATGTTATGTATTTTAGAATAACATAATATATAAAGTGTTTCAAAATCTCTTAGAATTTAATTTTCATTGGAATTGAATTATTCAATTTTAGTGTTTAAAATAAAAATAATTAAATTAATTTAGATAGAATTTGATATTATTGTTTTTTTTTAAAATTAATTCTAATTTAAATAGGTTTGATTTAAAATTTTATTTCATTAAAATTTTATTTAAAATGTCTAAAATATTTTTATAATTTAATTATTTTTTTTATTTTGTCACTCACTTTCTCTTAAAACCTCTCACTTCTTAACATACTTTGTCTTTTCTCATTATCTTTTTTTCCTTTCTTTTTATTCCCTTCCTTTTCTTTCAACTCACTTAATATAATATATACCTATTTTTTTAGAAGATCTATTATATAAATATAAAAAATATCCACAAATATAAATTTTATGTGTTTAACTTAAATTAATAATACTAAATATTTGAATATTTCAAGTGAAATTGTGTCAATCATTACGCTAACAAAAAATGGTATGATTTTGTCCTATTTTAATGACATTATTAGTTGTTATAGTTTGATGTTAATAATTAGCTTCTTTTTTTACTTGTTATGTCATTAGACCACTCAACAAATTAGTTTTTAATAGTTCATATTTATATTTTTTGTTAATTTGTTGTTGAAATCAACAGTAGAAAACCATTTATTTTTTAATTAATAACAATATTTTTTAAATTTAATATTTTTAGATTAATCTAATTTTTGTTCTTTTAAAAGAGGTAAATAAATTTTAATTAAAAAAATTTACTTAAAAAATATAAAATTTTAATTATTTCGTATAATTTAATAAATAAGTATATTTATTATTTAAATATAATATTATATTAAAAAAATAAAGTTATTTACTATAAAATTTTAAGTTATTTGATAAACATTTCAAATAATAAAATTTAATTTAATTATATAATTTTACTAATTCATTTCAAACATTATTAGAATTTAATTTAATTTTATATCATTAAAAGTTTTTAAATAGGTTGATAATGATATTTAAATTTAATTACATCATATATGAGTTGGATATGGCGCCATGCATATTAAAGGAAAGTATTAATAATGAGATTTGTATATAAAGTTATTCTCCACATACATACAAGCATTTTTTTTATATAATTCATTTATATTCAAGCGTTTTTACGTTTTTTTATGTGCTTCTTTTTATTCTTTTTTTTTTTTGTGCCTCTTCTTCTTCTTCTTTTTCCGTACCTCTTTTTTTTTTTTTGTAATTTTTCTCTTTCGTTATCATTGTCATCAACACCACCTTTTCCTCCTCGTCCTCTTCCTTCTTCTTTTTTCATTAGAATTTCTTCTTCTCTTTTCTTTTTCTCTTTCTTCTCCATCATCAGTTATATCATTATTGAAGATAACAAATAATTTAGGTTCAGATTGTCAATTGAACCAAAACAAAATTTATTATTGTTTTTAATCCAATCAAGTGGCTAAGGTGTGGTTCAATTCAGAAGAAAAAATATAGCATTAGAGAAAATATTTTTCTGTAGCAAATTTGGGTGTAACACAAAAATATCTGGGTGTAACACGAAGATATTTGGGTGTATTTTAAGAATTTTTGGGTGTATTTTTATTCCGATAAGTTCTGCATAATTCAAAACTCTTCCTCTTCATCCTCCTCATCTTCTACTCTTTTTTATCATCATCACCATCTTCTTCTTCTTTTTTTTTATTAATTTTTTTTATTTTACCTTCTCAAATTTCTTCTTATTTTGCTCTCCTAATAAGAATAAAAACAACAAAATCAAACAAAAAAGAAGAAGAAAGACATAATGCTGCAAAATTACTTAGAATAGGATGAACTTATATTCATTTAACTAAAAGAAAGAAAGAAATAAGAAAAAGAAGAAGAAGAAAAAAATGCAGCATTAGAGAAAATATTTTTCTGTATTTGCAGCAAATTTGGATGTAACACGAAGATATTTGGGTGTAACACGAAGATATTTGGGTGTATTTTAAGAATTTTTAGGTGTATTTTTATTCTGATAAGTTCTGCATAATTCAAAACTCTTTCTCTTCCTCTCTTCATCTTCTACTGCTTCTTCGTCTTCTTCTTATTTTGTTTTCTTATAATTCTTCTTAGGAGAAAAAATCAAACAAAGAACAAAAAACATACATAATGTTAAAAAATTAATAGAAAGAGGAGGAAAAAAATGCAACAACAACAACAGTAATAAAAAAACAACGATGAAGATGAAATACGCAAAGAAAAAGGAGGAAAAACACAAAGAAGAACGAGAAGAAGAAGAAGAAAGAGGAGGAGGAGAAGAAGGAACGTAAAGAAGAAGAAGAAACGTCTTTCATAATTGTTAATTATTTGCTTTTGGACTGCATTAAGTTTTTTTTTATTATTGTTTCAGTTTGTTGTTTTAGTCAATTAGTGGTTCCTGCACTTTAGGAGAAAAGTAGTTTTTGTTATTCCACTTCCTTATCTAGTGGGTATGTGGCAGTTTCTGTTCATCCCACTTCCTAGTTTAGTGGTGATGTGGTAGTGTCATGGATTAAAATCCTATAAATATACTGCTTCAGTAAAGTAAAAATGAGTGATTCCCATTCCTTTCACCTACGTATTTTTCTTATATCTCTGTCCTAAATATTTCTGGTTATACCATAAACCAACAAACTGGTATCACAGCATTCTTCTTACGGGGCCTGTGAAAATGGAAGGTGAAGCAAGTCTCTCACAAATTGCTCCGCCCACCTTTGATGGAGAAAACTATGACCTTTGGGCAGTTAAAATGGAGTCTTATTTGGAGGCATTGGACCTTTGGGAAGCCGTGGAAGAGGATTACGAAATTCCTCCGCTGCCAAACAATCCTACCATGGCTCAAATAAAATTGCACAAGGAGAAAAAAACAAGGAAGGCAAAGGCAAGATCATGTCTCTTTACTGGTGTTTCATCAATAATCTTCACCAGAATCATGACTCTCAAAACACCAAAAGCAATTTGGGACTATTTAAAGGAAGAATACGCAGGGGATGAGAGGATTCGAGGCATGCAAGTGCTCAACTTGATGAGGGAATTCGAGATGCAGAGAATGAAAGATTCTGAGACAATCAAAGAATACTCTGACAGGTTGCTTTCTATTGCAAACAAAGTTAGATTACTCGGCACTGAATTCACTGATTCTAGAATTGTGGAAAAAATTCTAGTTACAGTGCCAGAGAGATATGAAGCATCAATAACTACTTTGGAGAATACGAAGGATCTGTCCAAAATCACCTTAGCAGGAGTGTTACATGCCTTGCAGGCCCAAGAGCAGCGAAGGCTTATGAGACAAGATCACGTGGTTGAAGGTGCTTTACCAGCCAAGCATCATGAAGTTGGAAGTAGTCAAAGCAGCCAAAGCAAAGACAAAGGTAAAAAGAAAAATTACCCACCTTGTGAGCATTGTGGCAAAATGGGTCACCCACCCTTCAGATGTTGGAGAAGACCAGACGCAAAGTGCAACAAGTGCAATCAGCTTGGACATGAAGCTGTAATTTGCAAAGGCAAATTTCAACAACATGAAGCTAATGCCAATGTTGTAGAGCAAAATGAAGAAGATTAAATCTTTGTGGCAACATGCTTCTCAGCAAGGAGTAGTTCTGAATGCTGGCTGATTGATAGTGGTTGTACAAACCACATGACATATGATAAAACTCTTTTCAAGGATTTGAAGCCTGCTAAATTCTCAAAAGTCAGAATTGGGAATGGTGACTATATTTCCGCAAAAGGAAAAGGAACAATTGTAATTTCAACTAGTTCAGGTATGAAAACCATTTCAGATGTTCTGTATGTGCCTGACATTGACCAAAATCTGCTTAGTGTGGGTCAATTGTTAGAAAAGGGATTTAAAGTTTTTTTCGAAAATCTACATTATCTTATCTTTGACACTACCGGTCGGGAGATTTTAAGGGTTAAAATGAGAGGAAAAAGCTTCTCATTTGATCCAATTGTGGAGGAGCAGACAGCTTACATCACCCAAGTTAGTCCCACTGAACTCTGGCATAAGCGACTTGGTCACTGTCATATTCAAAGGATGCTGAACATGAAGAAGAAAGATATGATTGAAGGTCTACCAATACTCTCTGATCATTTGCCAAATTGTAATGCCTGTCAATTTGGTAAACAAAACAGAGTGTCATTTTCCAAAACAGTTTGGAGAGCCTCTCAAAAGCTGCAACTCATCCACACTGATGTGGCAGGACCTCAAAGAACTCCATCGTTACAAGGTAGTTTATACTTTATTCTTTTCATAGATGATTTTACAAGAATGTGCTGGATTTTTTTCTTGAAATTCAAGCATGAAGTGGCTGGAGTCTTTGTAAAGTTCAAGAATATGGTGGAAACTCAAAGTGGGTGCAAGATACAATTTCTAAGATCAGATAATGGGGAGGAGTACACCTCAACACAATTTGATCAATTTTGTGAAGAAGCTGGTATTGTACATCAACTCACAACCCCATACACTCCAGAGCAAAATGGAGTTAGTGAAAGGAGAAATAGATCAGTAATGGAGATGGCCAGATGCATGCTGCATGAGAAGAAATTGCCTAAAGAATTTTGGGCTGAAGCGGCCAACACAGCCGTTTTTCTTCAAAATCGACTTCCATCCAAGGCTTTGAAAGACAAAACTCCTTTTGAAGCTTGGTATGGATATAAGCCTTCACTAACCTTTCTTAAAGTGTTTGGTTGTGTTTGTTTTGCACATGTTCCACAGGTTAAGCGCGACAAGCTTGACAAGAAAGCAATTCCGGGTATTTTTGTGGGTTATAGTTCTGTTTCAAAAGCCTACAAAGTGTATCATCCTCAATCTGGAAAGTTGACTGTGTCTAGGGATGTGCATTTCAATGAAGATCAACAATGGGATTGGAAGAACCCACGAAAAACAATTGAACCTTGTAACAATATTGAAGATGATTATGGCGGAAACCAAACAACAGAGTTGTGTCAAAATGAATTAGAAGATGATCATCCCATCAGAGGCACAAGACTGCTGTCAGACATTTATCAAAGATGCAATGTAGTAGTATGCGAACCTAGTTGCTGTGAAGAAGCACTCAAGGATCCAAAATGGAAAAAGGCAGATTTGTTTACAAAGCCACTTCCTGTCAGCAAGTTTGAGCTATTGAGGCAGAAAATTGGAGTTTGCAGATCCTAAAGCAAGGAGGAGTGTTAATTATTTGCTTTTGGACTGCATTAAGTTTTTTTTTATTATTGTTTCAGTTTGTTGTTTTAGTCAATTAGTGATTCCTGCACTTTAGGAGAAAAGTAGTTTTTGTTATTCCACTTCCTTATCTAGTGGGTATGTGGCAGTTTCTGTTCATCCCACTTCCTAGTTTAGTGGTGATGTGGTAGTGTCATGGATTAAAATCCTATAAATGTACTGCTTCAGTAAAGTAAAAATGAGTGATTCCCATTCCTTTCACCTACGTATTTTTCTTATATCTCTGTCCTAAATATTTCTGGTTATACCATAAACCAACAATAATGGTGAGTGAGAGCGCACTTTAGAAACGATTGAATGACACATGTTATTATGCTTCGGTGGATAAATATAATTTTTGTTAGACTTACCTCAATTTATAAGATTTGTAAATAAAAAAGATTTATATGTGTTTCCTGTATATATCCGGTGTATTATCAAAGGAAAATAGTGACAATAATGAAATCTGGAAAGATATAATATTAATGATGTGGGTTCTTATGCGAGTCATGGTACGAGTCTTCGAATAAATTTCCTTCTATGAGTTCATTTAAATACAAAATAAACACATGATATAACTAGAAATGAGATAATAATGATCAATTAGGGGATTTAGTTATAGAATGTTTTATTAATTAATTAGGATTTGATCAAGAAGATATGATCAAACCAATTTTCTTAAAAAAAAATCTAACCATCTAATCAATAAAAAGAAATTTGCAAAGGTATAATATCTTACATAATTCCTTTAATTAATTATCATATTTATATCATACAAAGGTACTCTTTTAGGTGTTAAATCCCATGTTAAATCATGGTATAGGGAGCAGTTAGGTTCACTTCTCTACTAAATCTTGGAAGGGTGTCACAATTTAGTGTAATGTGGAATATAAAACTAAATCTGAGTGCCACGATTGAGTATTTGAGTATAATACGAGCTATAACACTAAATCTTGGCAATATGCATGCAACAATTTACTTGTGCATTCGTTTGCTATTAAATCGTTGTAGAGTATAAAAGTGACGGATCCAGAAAATTTTGGTAGTGGAGCAAAATTTATATAATATCATAATAATTTTTATAATAAAAATAATATGTGTATATAAAAAATTAAATATTAAATTATCTATTAACCATTATATATATGTGTATAAATATATGTATTGTTTAACTTATTTTTAATATGTATTTTATATTTTAATATATATTTTATACAAATAATTATTTTTTATGTATATATAACATTATTATTGTTATGATTATATTTTATTATTGTAAAATATGATTAGCCTTCAAAATATCTAATATATAAATTACAATACTAAAATAGTAATTTAAATAATAATAATAATATATAATTTAAAATTCTATTGTTTTAGGTTTTCTATTTTAAAAAATTAAATAATTTTTCTTTTAACACTACCATCAAAATTTCTCTCTTTTAATATATATTACTAAATAATTATATAGAAATCCACTTCCCAACGCAATTAGAAGTCGACTCTTATTGCCAATGAGTAATAGATCAAATGGCATAGTCTCCCCATACTCAATTAAGAGGTTGCGGGTTCGAGTCTCCTATCTTTGGTAAAAAAAAAAAAGTCGACTCTTATTGATATTTATAGTTAAAAAAGTTCTTTCAATTAATACAGTTGCTATGCAAAAATTAAAGCTAATTTAAAAAGAAGATAAATAATATTCTTTTGAGTTGATTTTTAAAAAGGAACACTAATTTCGTTTAAATTTGAGAATTAATCATTTTAACAAATTTCTAATATAAAATTTTTAAATTGACGATTAAGTACCAAAAGTTGAGTAAAAAATTATTGTGGGGTCAAATTTAATAATCTAATGGGGCATAAATATTATTATCATATACTACTCAAAAAAATTTCAAATCGTAGTGGGAGCGCTTGCCCCACACCATTGTACATAGAACCGTCCCTGAGTATAAGGTAATACGTGAACAATTTAAAATGAATAATTATAGGTAGACAATGAAAATATTAAATAATATGAATAATAAATGTATCTGATATTTATTTTACTAGGTATATGGATCGTTATTCTAATATTAAGATTTAGGTGAATAATTTAAAAATGTAAAGTATTTTTATTTGATTAGTAGTTGTTCATGTTATTTAAAAAAGTTAAACTTATGCACCTTGCAACAATTTACATAAAGCGACTACCGGGAGATTTCGGAGAGAAATCAAACGAGAGAACATAAGATGAAAAGACACCACATCCAACTCAAAACCTTAAGGTGTCAAGTTAATGGGTCTCTTATCTTATAAATTTCTCACTCTTCTTTACTTTCTTTGATGTGGGACTAACTTTAACACTCCTCACACTTGAAACACTAACAATATATATATATATAAGGTATACAAATTAAATGAATTTAAAAATATGAACTGGATAAAATTTTACAATCAAGTATCTAGTATTTACAATATAAGAGAGATACAAAAAATTAGGAATGACAATGAGACTATAAAAAAAATAGGATACCCTTTTTCTGTTTTCCATCTTCATTAAGAAAAATGCCTTACATTCTTTCCCTATTCTCATTATGAATCCCCATTGACTAGTCTTTGTGGTCGGATGACTCATTTTTGCGACTATTCGTGGATATTAATTGAAAAAAAAAATTAAGAATTCTCAACCCAAAAAAAAATACATAACATAATATAATCTAATATAATTTAACCTAAAAGATTAAGATTCATACTTTATTCGTAGGATGAGTCCTATTCTTATTAAGACTTAACAAATATCTGTTTTCATTTTTGTAACGGATAATTTGTACAATAGAAATATTTGATAAGAAAAAAAATTAAATAAAAATAATAATTTATCTTATTTAATATTTATTAATTGTTATTTTATTAATTGTTACAACAATTAGTGAATACTAAATAAGATAAATTATGATTTTTTTTTTAACATGACTGTTCACACAAATACTAATTTTAGTGAAATTTTTCTATTCCTGTAAAAATTTGTCAAAAGAAGGCAAAACCATCTTAATCTTAGAGAAAAAATGAAAACTAATAAATGTTATATTAAGCAAATCACCGATAGATATTGTTTGAAATAATGCAAATTATGACAAACAAATAATTATTTTGACTATTAATTCATATGTTTTTATTTAGATATATGAGCTATTACTATTTTTTGAGAGAATAAAGTGTGATCTCTCACTTTTAATTTTATAAGTGATATTAAAAGTAAATAAAAGAAAGAAAACAATAAAAATTAAAATTAAACACTAAACACCATCCAGTTTTTCTTTCATTGAAAATGATCCACTCCCCTATTTGCAGTGCAAATTGATTGGATTTTAATAGAAAAACCCATCCTATTTCATCCTATCACTTGGCATCCACTACAAGAAAAAAAAAAGCTTGTTACCACATTTTTTTTGTAAAAGGGATTAATAGCCATATTTTTATAAAGATGGCAATTAATTAGAAATTTAATTATATTTTTTTGTTATGTTTTAGTCAAAAAAGTCAATGACTACATTTTTATAAGAGTGGTAATTGATTAGAGATTTGACTACATTTTTTAGAGAACAACAAACATGTTTTTGAAGGATACCAATAGAGTTATATTAGGATGATGTTTTTAAAATTCTGGGTCCATATTTTTAATTAAAACTATATTGAACTTTAGAAATGATTTTGTACTCAAAAAATGGTTGGAAACTAAAAAAATTTTTGACCTATAACTTAGAGACTAAAACCATATTTAATCTTTTAATTTATTTTTAAACATTAATATAGTTGTTGATGTTGACTTAGTAGTCAAAGTAAATTAACTTAGAATGTGTTTATTTATACGTATGAAACACTGATATAAGAATATAGAAATATAAAATTATATTTTATAAAAAAAATATTATATTTAAAAATATTAAATTAGTATATTTAATAATTTTTTAAACAAAAAAATATAAAAATATTAACAAAATATATAATTTATTTTTAATTTATTTTTATTTTTTATCAATTTTTTTATAATTATATTTTTTTATTATATTTTTTATTTCTTGTATCTTATCCTATTCTCCTAACATAGAACTAGTGACACGAGATAACGAATTCATTCATTTATTAGGTGATTGTGACTGAAGTTAAAATCCATCAAAATTGTTTTTAAAAAATTGAAAATTAGACTCTCAACTTGCCTCATATATCAACACAATTTACAATTTTGAATAGAAATGAGCACATTTAATCGATAATGTCTATTTCGGTATTTCCTTTTATTTATAACATTACAAAACTTGTATAATTTGTAATATTCAAATTCCAATAACTTTGTTAGATAATCAACAAAAAGTACAACTAATTATAATTAATTAGTAATTTTTTAATCTTTCTTTTAGAAAAAATAAAATTTTAATTATTACAATAAATATTTAAAATCTAATAAAAAAATATTTAAAATTAAAAAAATATATCTAAAATCAAATGATAACATTAAAAATTTAACAAACCTAACAGAAAACAAAACATCTAAAATTATTAAAAAAAACTTATAAAAATTTAAAAAAAAAACATCTAAAACTATTAAAAAAAATTCAAAACAAAAAAAAAATCCCAACATAAAAAAAACATCCCAAGCTAAAAAAAAAAAAAAAAAAAAACCTTTAAAATTAGTAAAACAAACTGTCCAAAACCAAGAACAAGAGCTACGCGGCCAGATTCCAATCTCTCCTATTTCTTCAACTCCCTCTCCAAAGTCGCGCACTTCTCCTCGATTTTCTTGATAACATCCAACCGCCAGCGTCGTCTCCGGAAACAATGCCAGCGTCACCGGGCTTCGCCTTCAGCCGTCGAATCAATTCTCCCAAGACAAACAGAACCATCAGAAGCACGAAATTCTTGGCAAAGATGCTCAGCACCGCCAGCCACCGCGGCTTCTTAGCTTTCGGGACGAGCTTCTGGATTCGCCGTTGCGGCGCAGCGGTGGAATCGCCGCCTCCAGCGGAGGCCTTCTTTGCTGGGACCAAATCGTTGGAAGTGCGGCGGAGGACGGTGTCAGCACGGATTGATTGGTGGCTTAGGTCGCGGCCTTCTCGGACGGAGGAAGGTTGCCTTCCTTCCCCGGAGGGTGAGACTACGGCGACGTCAGTGGGGAGCATTTCGATGGCCATGGTAGCGGTTAGGGAGAGAACGATAAGAGTTTGTGTGATTGTTCTTTTTTACTATGTACTGTAAAGTGTAAACTGTAAATAGTGGTGAGAGTGAAATTAGGGTCCACTCGACCACTCTCGGGGGTTGTTTTTTTTTAATTGGAGTTTTTCTTCACTATTTTACTTTGTGGGCAAAGAATTTAATGGAGCTCTTAAAGAGAGGCCCATCTCATGGAGCTACTTCAAGTGTTTATAACATAGTCTAGTTCTTGACCAAAAAAAAAAAAAAGGATAGTCTAGTTTATTATGGTGTATTTAGTATTTAGTCATGAGTAACAAGATTCTTTTTATATTCATAAAACAATCCAAACGCTATTTAATACCAATTGAGAAAGTATGGGAGACAACGACACTATACAATGTGTATAATAAGGGTAAAATTAAAATTATAATCAATTAATAATTAATTTAATTAATTTTTAATAATTTTGAATTTTAAATTTTAAAAACATAAGAATTTGGTTATAGGAAAGTTACGTATTCCTCTATTTTACGCGTGCAAAGTCGTGCTGTAATTTCTTTTTCTTTGGCAGTCTTTTCCACTCTCTCCGAACTGACGCCGCAAAGATCACCATTGTCCACCGTCCAGAACGCAATCCGACGCCGCCCAACTATCCGAGAACGTTCGACGAAGACACTCCTTCGCGCACGTTGCGTCCGTCTTGTAGCTCAAGACCGCCATGGCCACCGCTGTCTTCAACAACGTCGCGGCCTGGATCCTCCTCGCCCTTGCCATAGCACTTGCCGGAAAGGTCAACGGTAGCGGCGGCCACAAGAGGTGTTTGTGTGGGTTCTCCTCTCCGGCTTAGCGCTCGCCATCTTCATGATACAGTGGGTGGTCTATGTTGTGCTTGCAACCTGGCGAACAACAGAAGCATGGAAGCCTTAGCATTGCTGTTGGTTGTGTTCCTTTTAGAGGATCTGGTCCCTTTCTATATATATATGCATCTATAATGCAATGAGAGAATTGAGAAATAATGTATAATATATCATGTTGTTGCCGCTGTACTTGGCTTCAAGTGAGTTGAAGACTGACGAATTTAGATGTGGATGTTCAATTTACTAGGAATGTAGATGGTTATTTTAATTCTTAATTGGATGATTATTTTGTTTAATTCAATTTAAGTATATATAATTAACAAGTGCTAGATAATCATTTCACTAGGTAGTCGGATGATTATTTTAGTAACTACGTAAATGATTGTTTGATGGCCGGTGATGGAGCTTCTAACGCCGGAGAAGTGGAATAATTGATGAGGATGGGGTAGCAGACGGTTAAGAGAGGGAGGGAAAAAGATAGTGTTTGGGTAAATTATTCCATTGGTAAATTAGGGTTGGAATGGTTAATTTTTTAAAATAACTGTTTGGATTTTTTTCTTGTATTGGGCCAAATTTAAAACTCATATACACATTGTCAAGATTCCTCATTGTCTCCCTAGTAGAGTTCATACCAATTTAATCACAATCCAAAAATAACTAAAACATAAGAGCACAACACAAATAGCAATTCTACACTTGTTTCATCGGAGGATGCTAACACTCTATTCCAAGTTGAATACTTTAATGTCATTGTTGCTGACTTGTTTATCTGCTGGAAGAGAAGGAACCAGAAGCCTCCTGTTATCTCCTAACTCTCTATTGCTGCGAGTGTCCCGTGCTACCAACGCACTGGAGTTTGAGATGGTAGCAGCGATACCCACCCAGCACAGCAATGAACCTGAAGATCCTGCATCTTGCGCAAGCATCCCATTCTCTCTAGGGGAATCTAATACTACTTTGCTTGGCAATCAAATCAGGCATCTCACAGTCCAGTTGGGGGAGAGCCGATTTTGGTGGATAAGCCCCGCAATCAAGTTCGCTAAATTGTTGCTTTCATGCGGTGCTAAAGGGAAGTAGCAATTCGAGTGGCTATGATGAACGGAAGCATTATGTTTAACACCAAGGCTTATACCCAAAAGCCAAAATCAAGACCTAATCGCAATGTTATTGGTATAAAGAGTTCTTGACCAAGGGCCCAACAAAGGAAAAAACTAAAGGAACAAGAAACAAATAATTAACTACTTCCTCTCAATTTGAGGAACCGAAAGCATCAAAAGAAATAGCTTGTAATGTGTTATGAGAGGGAGTGTCAAACAGATGAAGAACGTAGGGGAGTTCTTGACCTTTTTTCGCCAATAAGTTAACCACCGAGTTCGTTTTCAGAGAGTGTGATTCAACGGACCTGAGATATCGTTCTCACCAGAATGACAATGTCTTCAATGAAAGTTGCACAAGGATGCTATACTGGGCAGCCCTTGATGATGAATTGAATTGCCATTTTGGAGTTAGATTCAATAATCACATTCTGAACATCATTTGCAACTGCAATCTGAAGGCCTTTAATAATGCCCCAAAGTTTAGCTTGCATGATCGAGCATCCTCCCAAATTACACGAGAAACCTTTGACGAACCTTCATAAATGATCACGAATTATGCCTCCACAAGCTACATTACCAGTTTCACTGAAGAAAGATCCATCAACATTAATTTTTAGGAAGCCTTCAAGAGGGGGTACCACCAGATGAGGTGCTCCTTTTTCTTATTACACTGCGTTAGAGAAATTTAGCCTTTATCACTGTTAAACTTAGGGATCCTGATTGTTCATACTCTGATTCGAGCTTTGTGGTCGGGTCGGCATAAGATAGGAGGACCGACTTCACAAGAAGGTTCCTCACCCCCGACCTCTTCTAAGAGAGAATAGCACCCAAAGAGGCCCAAAAAGGGCTAGAAAGGCCCAAAAAAGGCCCCACACAGTAAGGCCACCGCCACCCAGAAGGCGACTGCCAAAAGATAAGATCTTACCTACAAGATATAAGATCAGATAAGGATCTTTCCCCCCAGAGAAGATCACCAAATACCACTATAAATACACTGGAGTCCCCAGGTATACTCAGATTCCAATTCTACTAAAAAACCTGCCTAAGGCCCCTACTGACTTAAGCATCGAAGTCTCTTGCAGGTACCACCACCCCATCCTAACGAGGAGCTCGGATAAGGCGACACCTCAACAATTGAAGCTCGGAATCCAAAACTCGAAGAAGACTCAGATCTCACGTCCGATCCGAACTCAACATTTCAGGTAATCCTCGAAACATTGGCGCCATTGCCGAAGAACCTGGAAGTCATCCCACAATCATGGCGAGCAACCCTACCTAACAACGGACACACGACGACATCCGGACTGGAGGACGGAACACCGACAAAAAACCCAGACTTTGCGGTCCCTCCACCATCACCCAAGGAGACACACCACTCCAAAGGAGACAAACACCCCCCAAACACGAAAATATTAGACGCCCTCCGTGAACATGATCGCCTAAAACAGCTCGAGCGAGAGGTCGAGTGCCAACAGGAGGCCGAATGAGATCTCCGAAGGGAAATAAGAAGACGCCGAGAGCTGGAAGGAAAACTCCAGAAGCTTAAAGCTTATCTCAAATCCCGCGCTACCCGAATCGACTGCGAGACCAGTCCTTGCAGAGAGCAAGACCCATTCACAGAAGAAATTATGAAAGCAAAGGTCTCTAAGGATTTCAAAGCCCCCTACATGAGTCGAATGTACCTCACCGAATGTACCTCACCGAGGCCTCTGATGCAACTCGCTGCAAAGCTTTCCCGATCACCCTCACCAAAACGGCTATAAAGTGGTTTGACAGCCTCCCCCCAAGGTCAATCACCAGCTTTGACAATCTCGCCAAGAAATTTCTAGCCAGATTCTCTATCCAAAAGGACAAAACCAAGCACGCACCAAGTCTACTCGGAATTAAGCAAGGAGATCGGGAGAGTCTCCGAACATATATGAAGAGATTTAATAAGGCATGCCTCGACATACAGAATCTCCCCACCGAAGTAGCTATTATGAGGCTGCTGATAAACGGCCTACGA
This sequence comes from Arachis hypogaea, assembly GCF_003086295.3. Taxonomy (NCBI): domain Eukaryota; kingdom Viridiplantae; phylum Streptophyta; class Magnoliopsida; order Fabales; family Fabaceae; genus Arachis; species Arachis hypogaea. The sequence goes on along the minus strand of NC_092053.1, from coordinate 22,187,223 downwards.
GAAGGGCCATTTAGCCAGTCCATCTCCAAAAAACACCCTACTTCCCTAAATGAAGTGCAAGAACAAGTCGAGAAATACATCAACATGGAGGAAAACTCCCGACTAGGAGAGACTTCCAAAACCAACTTTTCCTACTCCTCCCGAGATAGACAAAGAGCCAAAAAGGAAGGAAGAACCAGCTACAGAGAAGCCCAGGAAATATCACAACTACACCCCCTCCGGGCATCCTTAGTAGACGTCTACAAAGAGATATGCCACACAGAGAAGATCCCACCACCCCGTCTGATGAAGCAAAAAAGAGGAGGAAGTCAGACAGAATACTGTGAATACCACAAACTCTACGGACACCCCACCAACGAATGCTACGACCTGAAAAACATCATAGAAAAGTTGGTTCGAAAAGGACTACTGGACCGATATCTAGCCAACAAAACGGACGACCCAAGAAAGAGAAGAAGGAATGAAGAGGGAGGATGGACAGAACGCCCCCCTCTCACCCCAGAAAGACACGTCCATATGATCAATGGAGGATTCGTAGGAGGTGAGAACTCAAGATCATCCCACAAAAGGCACCTAAAGGAGGTGTACCATGTTGGAGAAGAGAGTCAACCACCCGACCTCCCTACGATCTCTTTTACCAAAGAAGATGCCACAGGCATCGCCCCAGGGCATGACGATCCCGTAGTAGTCACCATCATATTGGTAAATTCCAACCTCGACGGAACTCTAGTCGACCAGGGAAGTTCGGTTGGCATCCTATTCAAAACCACTTTCGACAAACTCAGGCTCGAAGAGAAGGAGCTAAAAGCGTACCCCCAATAGCCTATTCGGGTTGGAAGACACTCCGATCGTTGAGCATCGATTACATTGTAGTCGTCTTAAGCTCGGCATACAACGCCCTCATAGGCCGGACGACTTTAGACCGACTTGCCGCAGTAGTCTCTACTCCACTCCTATGCATGAAATTTCTAACTACGGAAGGCATAGCCACCATAAAAGTGACCAGAAGCTTGCACAATGATGCTACAATGACAGTCTACACCTAAAAGGTGGCCCCGGAGGGAAAGAGACTAATGCCACCGAACTCGGAGGAGCCCGAGTACCTGAAGAATTTCGCCCTCAATCGGAAGGTGAGACCGAGGAGATACAAGTCAGAGATACTGATGCGTGAGCATCTTATCTATCTTTTTCTTGTGAATTTGCACTTGAATTGCTAAGTTTAATCAAAATATAAATATCTTTTGGCCACTATGGAAGCTACTTTGAGTTGTGCACAATTCTATTTATTTCAGGTAGCATTCGGATGGATTTGACGGAGTTTTGTAGCAGAAAAGGAAGAAAGCGAATGATGCTATCAATCCTGACCTCCTTGCACTCAAATAGAAATAACTCGAGCTACAGAGGTCCAATTCATGTGATTCCAGCGGCGTTGGAAAGTTAACTTCCAGGCTTTCCAACGATATATAATAGTTTATACTTCTCTTCCATCAATTCTGCCAAGACTGCCTCAAGTTAGGCGCAATGCTCAACAACAACACGCAAGAGAATTTACAGTCTACCAGAATCCTAGTTTTCACTCTTTTCCATGAGCAACTAAACCTCCACGGTTAAGGTTAGGAGCTCTGTCTATTGTATGGATTGATACTATTATTTTTCTATTTTAATTCATGTACTGATTTATATTTCAAGAATTGTTTTCATTCTTTATTTTATGAATTTGGGTGGAACGGAAGTATGACCCTTATTCTAATTGAGTTCTTGTATAACTTGGAAAAGCTCTTTACTTGAACAACAGCTTGAAAACATATTCTCCTAAATTCTAATTATCTGGACTTAACGGGATACGTGACATATAATCCTCTTATATTTGGGTAATTAGAATTTCTGTGGCATATAAACTAGCATTGAACTTCACCCTCAAATTGGAATTAAGTGACCAAGGAATTGGCGGTTGATGAAAGTTAGAGCAGACTAAAAAGGTCTAAGGAATTAGGGCTTAGTCATATGTAGTTTGTCATGAATTAAATCTTGCATTATTAAAATAGTTAGTAAGAAAAGTCAATCCGGAAAATAGATAACTCTGAAGCCTTAACTGTTTCTCCATACATATTTCACAACCTGTTTACTGCTTGCTTTATTAAATTTTTGAATTATTGTTTAATGCTTTCGAACTCTCAAACACCATTTTTTGTTTGTCTGACTAAGCCAATCACTCAATCATTATTGCTTGATCCATCAATCCTCGTGGGATCGACCCTCATTCACTTGAGGTACTACTTGGTACGACCCGGTGCACTTGCCGGTTAGTTTGTGGTTATAAATTCCGCACCAAGTTTTTGGCGCAGTTACCAGGGATTGATAGTGATTAACAACTATTAGTTTTTTAATTACTTAGATTAGGTGTTTTAGTTTTAATTTTATTTAAATTTTGCTTTAGTATTTTTGAAAAAAAATATATAAATAAAAAGTACTAATATTTTTCTTAATTTCTGAAATTAAGTTTGGTGTTTCCTAGTTAGTCTTATTTTAATTTTTCTTATTTAATTTGCCTAATAATTTTGAAATTTTTTGTCTTAATTTTAATTGTAATTTTTGAATTTTAGTGTTTGTTTTATTTAGTACTTTTATCTCTTTACACAGGTTACCTCACCGGAAATTCTCTGCACTCTAACGTAGAGAGTTTCATCCTTTCTTGTCTTTTGTCTATTTATGAGCAGGAACAGAGACAAGGAACCTCTCTTAGATTTTGATCCTGAACCTGAAAAGACTTTCAGACGACATTTGTAACAAGCAAGACTTTACAAGGCTGCAGAATCCTCTATGGATCCTAATAATGCTGCTAATGCCAACATGGCTAATCCGAATGGGAATGAGCAATAAAGGAGAGTGCTTGGCTCTTACTCTGCTCCTACTGCAGATCTTTATGGAAAAAGTATTGTGATGACTCCTATAGCTGCAAACAACTTTGAGTTGAAGCCATAATTGATCACCCTAGTGCAACAAAACTGCCAGTATCATGGTCTTTCCCAAGAAGACCCAAATCAATTTATTTCTAATTTTCTGCAGATTTGTGATACTGTGAAGACAAATAGAGTGAACCCTGAGGTGTACAAACTCATGCTCTTCCCGTTTACTCTGATGGATGGAGTAAAGCTATGCCTAGATTCCCAACCCAAGGAGAGTTTGGATACTTGGGATAAGGTTGTTACTGAGTTTCTTACTAAATTTTTCCCACCAAAGAAGATGACTAAGCTTAGGGTGGAGGTTCAAACCTTCAGGCAGAAGGATGGTGAAACTCTTTATGAAGCTTGGGAGAGATACAAGCTACTGACTAGGCAATGTCCTCCGGACATGTTCTCCAAATGGACCCAACTAGATATCTTTTATGAAGGTTTGGGTGAAATGTCCAAGATGTGCTTAGATAATTGCGCAGGTGGTTCATTGCACAAGAAGAAGACACCGGAGGAGACTATTGAGCTTATTGAATTGGTTGCTAGCAACCAATATTTATACTCATCTAACAAGAATCCTGTGAACTCTGAGGCTCCTCAGAAGAAAGGTGTTATGAAAGTAGAAGCTCTTAATACTATCCTTGCTCAGAATAAAATTTTGAGTCAGCAGATGAATTTAATTACTCAACAGTTGAGTGGAATGCAAGTTTCAGCTATCAATACCCAGAATACACCTCAAGAAGTCCCTTACGACATGGCAGGTAATTTTATACAAAATGAAAATTATGATTATACTCAATCTTCTACTGAACAGGTAAATTAAATAGGGAGTGGTCCTAGAAACCCCAATAATGGTCCATACTCTAAGACATACAATCAGGGATGGAGAAATCACCCAAATTTTGGGTGGAGGGACCAACCTTATAGATCTCAGAATTTTAACAATGATTCTCAGGGCGGTTTCCAACAGAACAATCATAATAACCGCCAATTTCAGTCTCATCAACAACAACAACCTCAGCAGGAAAATTCTCAACCCCAACAAGATTCTAATTGGGAGATGATGAAAAATTTTATGCAGGAAACTAGAGCTTCCATTAGAAATTTGGAGGTGCAAATGGGCCAACTGAGCAAGCAAATACCTGAGAGGTCCTCAAATACATTTTCTAGTGATACAGTGGTGAATCCAAGAGAGGAATGCAAGGCTATCACCTTGATAAGTGGACAAGTAGCAAGTATGGAAGCACAAGTTAATGAGGAGCCAGTTGAAAAAGAAGCTCCAGAGGAGAAGAAGGAAGAAGTAGAGCACGCCCCTCCAAAGCGTGTGGACAACCCATTTTCAGACTCTCCTGACACTTATCCTACATTGCCAAAGGCTCCTGAGTACAAGCCTAAAATGCCATATCCTCAGAGACTTCAAAAGGAGACCAAGGACAAGCAGTTTTCAAAGTTCTTGGAAGTCTTCAGAAAGTTGCAAATCAATATTCCTTTTGCTGAGGTTTTGGAGCAAATGCCCCTCTATGTCAAATTCATGAAGGAGTTGTTGTCAAAGAAGAAGCCTTTAAAGGGAGATGAGACAGTGGTCCTGACTAAGAAATGTAGTGCCATAATTCAGAATAACTTGCCAAGGAAGATGCCAGATCCAGGGAGCTTTCAAGTTCCATGCACCATTGGAAGCACCACTTTTGAGAAAGCCCTTGTGATTTGGGGGCAAGCATAAATTTAATGCCCTTGTCTGCGATGAAGAAGTTGCAAATCCAAGAGGCACAACCCACAAGGATAGCATTACAGATGGCAGAAAAATCTATAAAGCCTACATACGGATTAGTAGAGAATGTCTTGGTCAAAGTGGGTAAGTTCTTCCTCCCAGCAGATTTTGTGATTCTTGACATGGGAGAGGATGAGAATGCCTCTATAATCCTAGGAAGACCATTCCTAGCCACTAGGAGAGCTCTAATTGATGTGGAAGAAGGTGAATTAGTGCTTAAAGTGCATAATAAGCAACTGGTCTTTCATGTCTTCAAAGATATACATTCAGCAGGTGAAGAAGAGAGGTGCATGCAGCAAGAACCCCCTGATGATGCACAGCAAAATCAGCAGCTCAAACCTCCTTTGGTGACAATCAATAAAATTCCTCCTGACATCAAACCTAAGTTTGGTGTCGGGAATGCATCATCCACCAAGGAGGAGGTTCCCAAAAAGAAGAAAGTACCCAGAGGATGGAGAAACAAAAAGATCCCCACTGAAAGTTTCTCCTTAGGAATAAAAGTGGTGTTGACTAGCAATCCAGTGTGGATTTATACAGTAAACAGAATCCTCTCTATGGAGACATAGGAAAGAAGTTCAAAGTAAGGGGTGAAGAGCTGAGCCCCTATGATCCTCCTCCTTAGAGGAGCTGACCGTCAAGCTAGTGACAGTAAAGAAGTGCTTGTCGGGAGGCAACCCGATAATTTTGTATCCTTAGTTATTTTTTGTAGTAGTGGTTTTCTTATTTATTTGATTTTTATTGAGTTTTTACTATTTTTCTTTCGTTTTACGTGTATTTTGATCACGCAGCTATTTTAGAACAGGAACCGGACACTTAAAAAATTTTTTTACCTATCTCCAAGTTCAGCGTGGGAGAGTTGAAAAAAAAAAAAACATGCAAGCTGGTCCCCACAACACCCTTCTCACCCTTCTTCATCCCCTTATTCCCTTTCCCTTTATTCCCGTGATCACCCCCACCTTCCCCCTCATTCATTCCCTATTCAAACCAACACCTCTCCCCCCTCCCCCAAATTATATATATATATATATATAATAAAAATAAAAAAACAAAAAAAACAAAAAGATAATCTATTTATTTTAATTATTTTAACCTCTCTTGTTCTTTTATCCTTTTATTCTTCTTTTATCATACTATTTATTTTTATTTTTCCGTGTGTCTTTTTATGTCCCTCTCTGTTTTTTGTTCTTCTTTGCTTGAGGATAAGCAAACCTTTAAATTTGGTGTTGTCGCTTCGCTAATGGCTTTTTTGTTTATTTTTATGGTACCAAAGGGAGACGAATCATCTTCACGGAGGAGCACAGCTTGAAGAATAAACGGCCAATAGGATAACTGAGGTGGTTGAATTCCTTTAATTCTATATTCCTTCCCGCTCTTACTATGTTATGTTTCGGTTTTCTGCTATTTTGTCTTGTTTATTGCATGATCCTTTATTAGATAAATTCCTAGGTTTTAATTTAGTTCTACTATTTTGAAATTTTCTGTTATTTGCTTTAATGTTGAAAGGTGCCTCATGTATTCCCCACTGAGCTTGAAATCAAAAAGAAAGAAGAAAAGATGTAGTGCATGAGAAAGTGAGTTTAATTTTAAAAGTAGTCTCATTTATCCAAATGTGGTGGTATTTTCTGTGACTTTAAATGTATGACATGAACAGTGCATATTTAAATTTGTATCAAAGAATGTTGATGTACAAGGAACAAGAATTTCGAGAACTATTATGAATTCTCTGCAATAAGTGAAAGTTAATCCTTGAAAAAAAACAGCAAAAGAAAACAAAAGCAAGGTCCAAGGCTCTGAGCATCAATGACTAGGGAGGTCAGACATAATTAAAAGCTCAAAGAGTTGTTTCCCTGGTCATATGCTTGTGGTATGATTGTGTCAAGTAATCCTTAAGACAGAACATTTAGAGTCGAGATCAATTGCATTCAGCAGAGTATGCCAAAGGCTTTGAGCACCACTGTCTGGGAGTAGCTGAAAGAAAAATCAAAACTTCAAGAGAGTTCCCCAGTCAAGTGCTTGTGGTATTTCTGTATCAAGTAAAGCTTGAGACAAAACATTTAAAGTCACGGCTAGGCTCAAGGTGCAAAGCACCAAAGAAAAGAGAATTAAAGTAAATTTTGCTATGTTCAAGGATTAAACTGGAGTATAAAGATCAGAGAATTCATAATATGATCCGGATTCCAATTCCGAATGACACTGACATTCCTCTGATTCAAAGGAGAATGAGATGCCAAAACTATTCAGAGTTACAATGAATAAACCCCATTTTAAGAATAGACTTGAGCATGACTAAACTCTCACTTCTCATGCAAATTCACATCTTGATCATGCACTTATTTTGGTTGCTTAAGGACAAGCAACAATTCAAGTTTGGTGTTGTGATGCGTGAGCATCTTATCTATCTTTTCCTTGTGAATTTGCACTTGAATTACTAAGTTTAATCAAAATTTAAATATCTTTTGGCCACTATGGATGCTACTTTGAGTTGTGCACAATTCTATTTATTTCAGGTAGCATTCGGCTGGATTTGACGGAATTTTGTAGCAGAAAAGGAAGAAAGTGAATGATGCTGTCAATCCTGACCTCCTTGCACTCAAACAGAAATAACTCGAGCTACAGAGGTCCAATTAACGTGATTCCAGCGGCGTTGGAAAGCTAACTTCCAGGCTTTCCAATGATATATAATAGTTCATACTTCTCTTTCATCAATTCTGCCAAGACTGCGCCTAACTTGAGATTTCTTAAGTTAGGCGCAATGCTCAACAATAACACGCAAGAGAAGTTACTTCCTTCAAGTAAGGCGCTCTCCCATCTCAAGTAAGGCGCATTGTCTCCTCTTCAGCTCAAGTTAGGCACCTTGTGTGGTGAACAGCATGAAGTTAGGTGCAGCTCTTTGCCAAGTTAGGCGTGGATCCTCGTGAAGCCAAGTGGTCCCCACGTTACAAGGTGCGAATTATTTAATTAATTCTGATTTAAACTTTATTTTTTTAAAAAAATAGGAAAAAATATTATTTTAGTTTTAGAAAATAGATTTTAAATTAATTAGGATTATATATAAAAGGAAAAATAAACTTCTCTTCTGATTATTCCACCTCAGCCCAATTTACAGTCTATCAGAATCCTAGTTTTCACTCTTTTCCATGAGCAACTAAACCTCCACGGTTAAGGTTAGGAGTTCTGTCTATTGTATGGATTGATACTATTATTTTTCTATTTTAATTCATGTACTGATTTATATTTCAAGAATTGTTTTCATTCTTTATTTTATGAATTTGGGTGGAACGGAAGTATGACCCTTATTCTAATTGAGTTCTTGTATAACTTGGAAAAGCTCTTTACTTGAACAACAGCTTGAAAACATATTCTCCTAAATTCTAATTATCTGGACTTAACGGGATACGTGACATATAATCCTCTTATATTTGGGTAATTAGGATTTCTGTGGCATATAAACTAGCATTGAACTTCACCCTCTAATTGGAATTAAGTGACCAAGAAATTGGCGGTTGATGAAAGTTAGAGCAGACTAAGAAGGTCTAAGGAATTAGGGCTTAGTCATATGTAGTTTGTCATAATTAAATCTTGCATGATTAAAATAGTTAGTAAGAAAAGTCAATCCGGAAAATAGATAACTCTGAAGCCTTAACTGTTTCTCCATACATATTTCACAACCTGTTTACTGCTTGCTTTATTAAATTTTTGAATTATTGTTTAATTCTTTTGAACTCTCAAACACCATTTTTTGTTTGTTTGACTAAGCCAATCACTCAATCATTATTGCTTGATCCATCAATCCTCGTGGGATCGACCCTCATTCACTTGAGGTACTACTTGGTACGACCCGGTGCACTTGCCAGTTAGTTTGTGGGTATAAATTTCGCACCAGATACCCCTAATAAGACAACAAAAATAAAAGAGAACCTAAAAGAAGACCTAAAAGGGCTACTCATTAAGTTTCTAAAGGAGAACTCAGACCTCTTCGCCTGGAAGGCCGCTGACATCCCTGGAATTGATCCCGACCTGATGTGCCACAAACTGGCTGTATTTCCCGGATCCCGACCAATACACCAAAAGCGTAGGAAACTCGGGCCAGAAAGATCGCAAGTCATGGAGGAGCAGGTACAGGCCTTGCTCGAGGCAGGATTCATAAGAGAGGTTAAGTACCCTCTTTGGCTGGCCAATGTCGTACTGGTTAAAAAGCCAAATGGAGAGTGGAGAATGTGCGTAGACTATACCGACCTCAACAAAACCTGCCCAAAAGACCCCTATACTCTCCCAAGCATCGATGCGCTGGTTGATGCGTCATCGGGTTACAAATACCTCTCCTTCATGGACGCCTAATCAGGATATAATCAAATACCAATACATAAGCCCGACCAAGAAAAAACCTCGTTCTTAACCCCGGAAGCAAACTTCTGCTACGTGGTAATGCCGTTCAGACTAAAGAACGTGGGGGCCACATATTAGAGGTTAATGAACATGGTATTCACCGACCACATCGGGAAGCTAATAAAAGTATATGTGGAAGACATGCTAGTCAAGACTCAAGAAGAAGAAACGTTGTTGCCCGATCAGACTGAAGTATTCGGCACCATAAGGAAGCACAGAATGAGGCTAAACCCCGCGAAGTGCACCTTCGCGGTTGAAGCCCACAAATTTCAAGGGTTCATGCTAACCCAAAGGGGCATCGAAGCAAACCCAGACAAATTCCGAGCCATACTCAACATGAAAAGCTAGACTTGTGTGAAGGAGGTATAACAGCTAAATGGAAGGCTGGCAGCCTTGTCCAGATTTCTGGTCGGATCAGCTCTAAGGTCCCTCTCCTTCTACTCAATACTAAGGAAAGGGAAGAAGTTTGAATGGACCCTAGAGTGCAAGAAGGCCTTCCAAGACTTCAAATTATTCCTGGGGGTAACCACCCATCCTGACCCGACCCAAGCAAGGAGAGGAACTAGTGTTATACCTGGCAGTTGGAAGTCAAACGATAGCATCAGCCCTAGTTCGGGAAGGCGACAATGGACAGCAGTCCATCTACTTCATCAACAAAGGCCTACAAGGGGCCGAACTAAACTACCAGATAATAGAAAAATTCGCCTTCGCCCTCATACTCACAGCCAGAAGACTCCGACCCTACTTTCAAGCCCACACCATCAAAGTCCGCACCAACCAACCCATGAAGCACATTCTACAAAAGACGGACCTAGCAGGCAAAATTCTGCAGTGGTCAGTCGAGCTGTCCGAGTTTGATCTCAAGTACGAAGCTCGGTTCGCCATCAAGTCCCAATACCTGGCCGATTTTATCACCGAATACACCAACACCCGGGAACTCCCGTTTCGTGGAACCTATATGTCGACGGCTCATCAAACAAAGCCAGAAGCGGGGCGTGCATCATCTTGGAAAGTGACCACGGAACCCAAATAGAACTATCCCTAAAGTTCAAGTTCCACGTGTCAAACAACCAAGCAGAATATGAAGCCCTGCTGGCTGGCTTAAGGCTGGCTAAAGAGGTCGGGGTCCAGAAACTCACCATCTTCAGTGACTCACAAGTCATCACCTCACAGATAGAGGGAAGTTACCAAGCGAAAGACCCCACTATGAAAAAATACCTGAACAAAACCAAAGAACAGCTTAAGGGCTTTGGCGGATGTGATATCCAACACATACCCCGGGAGCAAAACGCTCGAGCTGACGCGCTCTTAAAACTAGCCAACACCATGCCAGGCGGCAATAACAGAAGCCTTATCCAAGAAACTTTACAACATCCGTCAACCTCAAGGGAGGAGAAAATGTTAAGTATATTGGACCAAGACCAAGGGTGGATGACCCCACAATCAACTACCTCAAGTCCGAAACACTCCCTACAGAAAAAAGAGACGCTAAAAGGCTCATACGGGAGGCACAACACTACATTCTGGTACAAGACGTCCTGTACAGGAGAGGGATATCGGCACCCCTCCTCAAATGCGTATTGACTTCCGCTACAAAGGAAGTCCTAGAGGACGTTCATAGTGGCATGTGTGGTAACCACCTCGGAGCCAGGGCACTGTCTAAGAAAGTGATCCGAGCCGGCTTCTACTGGCTGACCCTTCAAAGGGAAGCGGCCGAGTTCGTAAAAACATGCCCTCCATGCCAGAAGTACGCCAACTTTCACATAGCCCCGGTAGAAGAGCTTATTAGCGTTACCTCCCCTTGGCCATTCGCAAAATAGGGACTCGACCTCCTCGGGCCATTCCCCCAAGGATCAGAGCAAGTCAAATTTCTCATAGTAGGAATAGACTACTTCACAAAGTGGATTGAGGCAGAACCCCTAGCTGCCGCCATTGACCAGTGAAGTCGAAAATTTCTATACAGAAATATTGTCACAAGGTTTGGAATCCTCTACTCCATCACCACGGACAATGGGACTCAATTCATCGATACAGGTTTCAAAAACCTTGTAGCCGACTTAAAAATCAAGCATCAATTCACCTCAGTAGAGCACCCACAGGCCAACGAACAGGCCGAGGCCACAAATAAGGTCATACCAGCTGGGTTGAAATGCCAACTACAGGACGCAAAAGGAGCCTAGTCCGAGGAGCTCCCTCGAGTTTGATGGGCATACCGAATAACACCACATTCCACCACAGGTGAATCACCCTTCCGCCTTGCTTACGGTGTAGAGGCAATGATTCCCATCGAAGTGGACAAAGGATCCCCCAAGGTGATCTTCTACAGCGAGGAAATTAACTCCCAAGCATGGAAAGAAGAGCTCGACCTACTTTTAGAAGTCCAAGAGAGGGCTCGGATTAGGGAGGAAGCCCTGAAGCGTCGAATGGCACTAAGGTACAACCAGAAGGTAATCTAGCGAAGCTTCGCAGCCAACGATCTTATCCTAATCTGAAATGATATCGGAGCAGGTAGATTGGGAGAAGAAAAGCTAGCTGCAAACTGGAAAGGACCATACCAGGTCGCAGAAGTACTAGGAAAAGGTTACTATAAGGTGGCCGACCTCCAAGAACGTGAGCTCCCGAGGTCATGGCATGCCTGTAACCTAAGAAGATACTATAGCTAGAAAGTCTTGAGCCAAGGTGCACTCTTTTTCCCCAGCCAAGGGTTTTTTAATGAGGCATCAGGCCAAGACCTAAGGGAAGCCCGACTCACAGCGTAACCAGGCATGCACAGAAATTTTCATTCCTTACATTTTATTTCAATTTCCATTCCTTGCATTTTATAAAATCTGCTATTCCTTAAAAATATTCCTACCAAAGTGCATTAATTTATACTCGAAAAAACGCAAAAAATCACTGCCCGACCAGAAAAGGTCGGCAAGATAAAGCGACGAGGTTCAAATTAATGTGGAAAGTTATAAAGCAACTCGTACAAAGCGACCCAACGAGGTCGTACAAAAAACACAAAGTTGCAGAGATAACTTGAAAAGGCCCGACAGAGAAGTCGGACCATCAAAAGAATCACTAAAAAAGGAACAATTTATACCTCGGCCATGCAAAGGTCGAACAAAGCCTAAAAGGCCGCGGACACTCAAAAGAACCCGCAAAGTAGAAGTTCGAAAACCGAACACTACTCCTAAAAGTTGCTAAGTAAAAGCTAAAAGGTAGAAGTTCAGAAAGAACACTACTTAAAAAGCAGAACGCAACTAAAGGCTCAGAAAATACAAACGCCAGCTAGAAAGTTGCCAAGAGACAACTAAAAAGCAAAGCAAGACATTCAACAAGCCTGCAGCCAAGAACGAAGCTGAGTGACTTGGATACTACCTATAAAAACCATATATATATTAGCTAGGAGGTGAAACACAAATATCCAAGAAAGGCTCAAACCAAGCAACAAAAAGGTAAAGGTTCATCATGAACATTACCTAGGGAACGGTCGTTACACTACCAAAGCAACTAAACCAAGAGTTTAAAAAGATCAGACATCAAAACTTAAAATTTGCTAGGAGAAATTAAAGAGTAAAATGTTTTGACTAACACCAAAGCTAAAGGTTGCTAAGAAGCAACCAAAAGAGTCAAAGCATCCAAACTAGGAGCTATTACAACAAAAGGCAATACATAAATTGTTCATGAAAAAGGACATAAAATCATAAGTCACAAAAGGTCGAGCTTCTCCCCTGTGGCAGCATCCTGAGGAGGAGGAGGAGGGATGACCGAGATCGGAACGGCCCCGATAACACCATCTGGCCCATTCAAGATCTCCACATCAGGACCAGTCTCAGACTGGGTGGCCCCAGCAGAAGGGGTCGGGGAGGCCTTGGCCTTAGGATCGGGCACAGAGGACTCATTCTCATCTGGAGCAGGCACAATCTTGCCATCCACTACCACGTTATCCATGCTGAACAAGGAGAGGTCAAGGTCGGGAGCCAAAACCCGGACCTGACTCTTCAAGTTCTCATACATAGTGACCATGCCATCTACAACATGGCTCTGCAGCTCGGCGTAATCATCCTGGGCCAACTGAAGCCTCTCCTTCACCTCAAGAAGCTCAGCATATATCCGGGTGTAGCTCTCCTTGGTTTTCTTTGCCATTTCCTCAGCCAGATTAGAGGCGGCCTCAGCCGCAGTAGCACGGGCCTTCTCCTTCTCTAGTGAAAGCTCCAGCCCCATATTTTTTGCCTCCAGCTCAGCCCTCAGCCCATCAACTCTCTCAAATTCAGTCTTGGAACTCCCAAGGAAGGCACTGGTGGTATTAATAGGGGATTTTTTAAACTCCCTCGCCAAGACGGCATTCAGGTTCGCCATTCGGACGTAGTTACGGGCCATATACTGAAAGTGGTTGAGGATGGACACGTCGTCAGTAGACACAAAACCATAAGGAACAATGTGCTCCTCAGTCCAAGCCAAACCATTAAAATCCTTGTCATTGATATCAACGGCCCCAGATGTTTTCTACTTTTTAGGAACAAGTCCAGAGGAGGAAGGAGAAGAAGTAGCATCAAAGCTCGTTATAGGCGGGTCGGAAGGAGCCAGGCAGACCTTGGGAGTCGGGATGATTTTTCTCAGACCTTGAGGATCCGAGTTCGGCTTCTTTGGAGGAAGCTGAGAAGAACCCTCCCCAGCCGCCTTCATCTGGAGATTCTGGGCAGCCACAGTCTTTTTTGTCTTGTGCAAAAATTTCATGGAATCAGAACTCGAAGCCATCTCTGAAAAACAAGAAACACAACAGTTACAAAATACTACAACTAAGAAAAGATAGTAAAAGCAAGAAGGTCGGATGCTACCTAGCTCGAAACGAAGAAGGGCGAGATCTCCTAAGAACGTTTTCGTGTCCAAATAAGGAGGTCTCCCCCAGTGCTCCTCCAACACACCCACAAAATCCCTCTCCACCTCATCTAGGCTCTCTAAAGGATACTTGGCCACTACAGGATTCTCTTGCCACCAAAGTAGAAAAGAAGACTCATTATTCTCATCTAGAAAGAAGGGATGGACCTCATCCACAGCCCGAATTTTGAAGTAAAAATTCTTAAAGTCATGGAAGGAGTCATCAAAAATAGCAAAAACCTTTCTACCCTGGTTAGCTTGAAAAGAAATCCAAGAAGCCTTCATCTTGGCCGACCCAGGCTTCGTCAGAATGAACAAGTACAAAAACAAACAGAGAGAAGATCGGACACCTAGCTCTTGACACAATAGCTAAAAAATTTTCATGAAAGCCCAAGAGTTGGGATGAAGCTGAGTAGGGAAAAGGTTACAGTTCCAAAGAATCTCGGTCTCAAACTCGGTAAAAAGAATGGTAATACCTAACTTGGTGAAAAAATAATCATAGGCATAGAAGAACGGACGCTCTGCCCGACTTAAAGGGGGGAAAACTAACCCTCTCCTCAAGATCAGGGGCGACCAACTTATAGTCTTTCTCATCCTCCCTTTTCAGACATATCCTATGGAACCTTCTAAACTTTTCACAATACTCCCGATCTGCTACAGTCACACAACACAACACTATAGAATCTAGCCAATCAGCCATACCAGCAGGAACCTTTGTAGACATTTCGACAAGATTTTACGAGACATAGACACTACACCTACAGCAAGAAAAATGAAAGGCGTCACTACTAGCAACTCGGCCAAGAAACGAAAAACAAAGGAAAAACCAACAAACAACGACAAGGCAGCAAAGGGAGCCCAAGCCTCACAAACGATCGACGCCGCAACCCAGAAACACCCTTTGGAGGCAGTACAAACATAGACCAAAGCGCAAAAATAAAAAAGTGCAGAAACCTACAAACCCTAATCATCCGGTAGCAGCAAAAAGATCAAAACTTTACCAAAATTTCGAAACAAAAACAAACATGCAACGCCACCAAAGGTAAAGGTGAGGACGAAGAAAAATCCCATCACAAGACAAAGCCAGACCATCACCAACAAAGAGCACAAAATGAAGAAAACCAATACCAACCTGGGAGAGGAAAGCAGAAACAACGACGAGCAAGTGGCAAGTCATGAACGATTCCCACCAGAAAAATGAAGGCGTCGAAAATCCAAGAAAAGAAAGCTGGGGCAGCCAAAGGTGAACGAAAGAAAGCCTCTTTCTCTAAGCAAAATGAAACATAAGGCAAAAGAGAAAATAAAAGAAACCCCTATGATTTTAAACTAAGCAAAGGAGGGAAAAATGAAGCGACAAAATGTGATGAAAGCCCATTTAATGAGCCTTAAAGACGTTCGCAGATATCCAAAAGGGCTATCGCACCTGGAAGCTGGTGTAGCATTTAAAAGCTGACGCTTCATATCTTAAAGCAACAGCCCAAAAGGCGCAGATCTCGCTCGAGGAAGGATAAAACGGCCGACCTGCTCAGGACAGTGGTACCTGATCTAAAGGCTGCTTGAGCACGACCCATATGAAGGATCGAAGCACAAACAGGGGCAATGTTCATACCCCGATCCGAGCTTTGTGGTCGGGTCGGCAGAAGACAGGAGGACTGACTTCACAAGGAGGTTCCTCACCCCTGACCTCTTCTTAGAGAGCTCGGAACAGCACCCAAAGAGGCCCAAAAACACACAGTAAGGCCACCGCCACCTAAAAGGTGGCTGCCAAAAGATAAGATCTTACCTATAAGATATAAGATCAGATAAGGATCTTCCCCCCAGAGAAGATCACCAAATACCACTATAAATACACTGGAGCTCCCAGGTATACTCAGATTCCAATTCTCATAAAAAACCTGCCTAAGGCCCTTGCTGACTTAAGCAACAGAGTCTCTTGCAGGTACCACCACCCCATTCCAACGAGGAGCTCGGATAAGGCGGCACCTCAACGATTGAAGCTCGGAATCCAAAACTCGGAGAAGACTCAGATCTCACGTCCGATCCGAACTCAACGTTTCAGGCAACCCTCGGAACACTGTTCTTGATAGACTCCATAACCCCTCTAGAATTAGAAGACTTTTCTTCAAACACAAACTAATTCCTTGCATACCATAGTGCATACCATAATGCTTTCAAGACTTGTTTTTCTACCTTTCTTTAGTTTCATTTTTCAATTCTCCATAAGTCACTAAATCTTTGTCAAAGGGTTAGGAGCTCTGTTCATGTTTCATTCTTCATCACTAAAGGACTATTAGCATCGACAGGTGTGCTAATCCCATTTTGGATTTGTTTACTGATTCGACAGAACTGATATTCAAATTGTGCTTGAAAACTCTTTCACATCACTTTTTAAATCGACTAGACATAGTTTTCTAAGTGTGCGACACAATACATGCTTTTTAATTAGCGGGTTAAGTACTGAAATCGTCCCTAAGGTCTGGGCTGAAAATCAAAATCGTCCCCGACCTTTTTTTGTTATTAAAATCATCCTCAACGTTACAAAACGTTATAAAATTGTCCTTTTCCACTTCAATTTTATTTCTTTTTACCATATTACCCTTCATTATTAATAAAAATAATTTAAAATAATATTAAAAAAATTAAAACAAACCCCTCCCCAAACTCCCACCCCTCAACCCTCCGCCCTCTGCCCTCCCTCACTCCCTCCCCCCTCCCCCCTCAGCCCTCTCCCCTCCCTCACTCCCTGCCGCCTCCCCCCTCAGCCCACTCCCTCACCCCCACCCCTCCCCCCCCTTCGCCCTCCCCCCTCCCTCACTCCCCCCTTCGCCCTCCCTCACTCCTGCACCCCCACCCCTCAACCCTCCCCCTCCGCCCTCCCTCACTCCCTCCCCCCTCACCCCCACCCCTCAACCCTCCCCCTTCAGCCCTCCCCCCTCCCTCACTCCCTGCCGCCTCCCCCCCTCAGCCCACTCCCTCACCCCCACCCCTCCCCCCCCTTCGCCCTCCCCCCTCCCTCACTCCCCCCTTCGCCCTCCCTCCCTCCCTCACTCCCTCCCGCCTCCCCCCTCAGCCCACTCCCTCACCCCCCCAACCCCTCCCCCTTCCTGTATCATCCCTCACCCCACTCCCGTAACCCCCTCCCTCAGCAACAACATTCAACAAAACTCAGCAACAATTCAACAAACTCAGCAACAACAATAATCAAAATTCAGCAATAAGCAATAATCAAAACTCAGCAACAATTCACAAAAAATTCAGAAATTCTACAACAAAAATCCAATTTACAGAAGAAGAAGAAGAAGAAGAAGAAGAAGAAGAAGAAGAATAAGAAGAAGTGGCGGCGGTGTAGCAGTGCAGGGCAGGCGGTGCAGCAGTGGCGGCGGTGCAGCAGTGGCGGCGGCAGCGAAGATCGGTGGCGTACGTGAAGACCGGTGGCGGCGGCGAGGAGAGAAGATGGCGGAGGCGGAGGCGGCGAGGCGGCGAGGAACGGCGACGAAGGCGCGGCGGTGACTGGCGCGATGGCGGCAACGAAGGCGCGGCGGTGACTGACGCGATGGCGACGACTGGCGCGATGGCGGCGATCCCCTCCCCCTTTCCCCTTCCCACTCCTCCTCCCCCACACCCCTTCCCCCACCCCACCCCGCGTCCTTTCCCCTTTCCCCCCTTCGCCGGCGCCGTCCCCCCTCCCCCCTTCCCCTTCCCCTCTTCCTTTTTCCCCACCCCCCCTCTCTTTCTCGTCCCCCCCTTTCCCCTTCCCCCGATTCTCTTTCTCCCTCAGCCTTTCTTTTCTTTTCTTTTCTTTTATTTTATTTTATAATTTTTGAATAAAGGGTAATTTGGTAATAAAAAAATAAAATTGGTAAAAAGGACGATTTTATAATGTTTTATAACGTTGAGGATGATTTTAATAACAAAAAAAGGTTGGGGACGAATTTGATTTTCGCCGCTTACCTTAAGGACGATTTCAGTACTTAACCCTTAATTAGCCTAATTTTGAATACATGACATATAATTCAGATGAGGACAATTCTTGAAATTGTGTTTTCTCATAAGATTCAATCGGACAGGACTCGTTTGGATACTGACATATAATTCGACTTAAGAACTACTTTTGAATCTTATGAGGAGCTGAATTAGATTTTGCACTTAACCTTTTCAATTAATCGATTGACCAAGACATTGGGGATTGGTTAATTGAGAAGAAACCAAGGAGCCAAGACATCAAAAATCAGTTACTTAAGATTTGTCGTGAACAGAGATTTGTATGCTTTCGAACTTGGTTAACAAAGTTTAATTACCATGAGAACCTGAACATCTCTAAAACCCTACACACTCTCCACCATTGATTCCTTCCAATTCAACAATCATTGTCTCGAAGCATTCAACATTCAACACTCCAGCATTCAAGCATTATGGGGTCTCTCAATATTCTTCAATCCAGGTTCTATTGAACTAATTAGTTATTTAATTCGATATTTGCATGCTCAATCCTTTAATCCTCATAGGAATGATATCCACTCACCGTGGTATTATTTGAACGATTTGGTGTACTTGCTGGTATCCGTGAACTTCACTTTCCGCTCATCAAATACCCAAGTATGTAATATATAGGTAGGTTTTCCACAAGGCACCTCATGTCCTTTTCTAGTAACATTGCATTCGACTCTAACAAATTAATTAGAATCAAAGTAGATTTTTGGTAGTTGATTTCAAGCTCCAACATCGTACCAAAATATGCTAGGATTCTCTTATAATTCTTTAAAACTCTTCTATCTGGTGGACAAAAAAAAATTGTATCGCCAGCGAATTAGAGAGGAGAAAGGAGGATGTTGTCTTTACCCACTGACAATTCCTCAATAAATTTTTTTTGGTAAAAATATATGGATCAATTAAATCATTAAACCTATTACATATTAATAAAATTTTAAATGTTATTTTTGAATTTTCTCTTTATAATTTTATAATAGCCAAAATTTGTTTATATGAGTACCTATAATATGGGAGACCGAGAGTTCATGAAGAATCGAGAAAACAAAGTCAATAACATCTGAATCTTAAATAAGAAATGAGAAGGAAAAGTTATAACCTCGTAAAAAAATAAACATATGTAAATTAAAACAAGTAAAAAAAGGGCAAAAAACTAGAATAAACCAAGGGAAGTTGCAAATTACCTAAATGAGCCAAAGTGAAATTCGTTTCTGCAATGAGCCAAACCCTATATTTATATAATTCGAACCAGTGTGGTTCGAACTCTATTCATGAGTAATTCGAACCAGGGTGGTTCGAATTACTTGGGAGGATAACGTAGCACATAATTCGAACCAAGCTGGTTCGAATTATATGGGGAGAAGCTGCATCAAGTAATTCGAACCAGGTTGGTTCGAATTACACAAACTGAATTCGAACCAGTCCGGTTCGATTTATTGGTAGACAGTGCAGTATATATATGGTTCTAAACGTGAGTTGCTCTCATAGAGGGTGTAATATGGCTAGTGAGGAGAGTTTTGTGGTTTTGGTTCACCATAGAGGATCCATTAAGAGGAAAACTCGCTCCGGTGTGAAGTTCACAGATAAGGATCCTCTCTGTATTGTCGTGAAACCAACGACGAGCTATGATGATCTTGTTAGATCTGTGCTGATGAAACTTGGTCTGGAAGGTGCGAAGCGAGTGAAGAAGTTTTTCTATCGCATTCCAATCACTGTCTTGCAGGATACGGTGAAGTATGATTGCTTCACGATTGGTAGTGATGAGGACCTGCAAGTCATGTTTCTATGTCGGAGGCAGTTTCCCGAGGTTAGGACACCAGAGTTGTTGGCAAAGTTGGTTGATGTGGTATCCAGCTCAGGGGGTTCGAACCGGAATGCCACCACTGAAGCAGCGGCAGCCGGTTCGAGTTCCAGGCCTGCCATTGCTTCTTCGTCCGTCCCTGTGTACGAGCCAGCGGTCGAACCAGTCGCCTCCCCGTCTTTTGCTGTTGATCTGAATGATGGAGTAGGCGACGTGGTAGGATCAGTTGATATTCTGCCGAACGCTTTACAGGGAGTTCCACCGGTTGGCGTCGGAGACGGAGTGTTGGGTGATGTAGAGGAGGACGACGTCGAGCCGGATATGATTGAGGATGACAGCGGCGACGAGGTTGGAGCGACTGAGCCTGCATTGGTAGTCGGTGGTTCTAGTTCTGGCACACAGCAGTATCCACCACATTTTCCCTCTTTGGACCTAGATGCCATGAGGCAAGAGGGTGTTTCAGGGCACTCTGTTGGATTCGGAGCTAGAGATGCTGAAGGGACTGCTGGTTTGACAGAGTTCCAGGTTGGTCAGCAATTTCAGGATAAAGACGAGGCCCTGTTAAGTGTGAAGACTTACAGCATCCGGCGAGGGGTACAGTACAAGGTTGTGGAGTCTGATCATCGCCGTTATGTGGGCAAGTGTTCAGAGTTTGGGAATGGGTGCACATGGTTGATTCGACTGAGTCTGCGGAAGCGCAAGGGCATTTGGGAGGTCAAGCGGTACAATGGACCTCACACTTGTCTTGCGACCTCCATCTCGAGTGACCACAGGAGCTTGGATTATCATGTGATTTCCGCGTTCGTTATGCCAATGGTTAGGGCTGATGCATCCGTCAGCATCAAGGTGCTCCTAAATGCCACGGCAGCACACTTCGGGTTTAGGCCGACTTATAGGAGGGTCTGGATGGAGAAGCAGAAGGCAATTGCCCTCGTATACGGTGACTGCGATGAGTCATACAACGAGCTCCCCAGGTGGGTTTTGGGAGTCCAGTTGACGATGCCCGGTACTGTTGCAATCCTACGGACGAGTCCCGTTCGAGTTAGTGGACAAGTAGACGAGTCTCAAGCTTTTTTCCACAGACTTTTCTGGACGTTTCCACCGCTCATCCAGGCATTTCGCCATTGCAAGCCCTTAGTTAGCATTGATGGGACCCATCTGTATGGGAAGTACGGGGGTACTTTGCTCATCGCGATTGCACAGGACGGGAACTCCAACATTCTACCCGTTGCATTCGCACTAGTAGAAGGTGAGAATGCAGAGTCTTGGTCATTCTTTCTCTCCCACCTTAAACAGCACGTGACACCGCAGCTCGGTCTTCTGGTTATATCGGACAGGCATAACGGCATAAAGGCTGCGCTTGAGGCTCCGGACGAAGGTTGGTTACCTCCATCTGCATACCGTGCATTCTGCATTCGACACGTAGCGGCTAATTTTGCCCTTACCTTCAAGGGCAAGGATGCACGTAGGCTTCTAGTGAATGCCGCATATGCCAAGACCGAGGTTGAGTTTGATTACTGGTTTGATATTCTTCGGTCTGAAGACCCGGCGATGTGTGAGTGGGCGAACCGGATTGATTATTCCTTATGGACTCAGCATCGTGACGAGGGACGGAGATTCGGTCACATGACGACGAATATCTCGGAGTGCGTGAACTCAATCCTAAAGGGTGTCAGAAACCTCCCTGTATGCTCTTTGGTGAAGGCAACATATGGAAGGCTTGCGGAACTCTTTGTTCGCAAGGGTAGAGAGGCTGAGGCCCAGATGGGAACAGGACATCAATTCAGTCAGTACTTGGTGAAGTGTATAGAGGCCAACTTGAAGAATTCGCGGTGCTTCACGGTGACTTTGTATGACTGGGATAACTCCGAGTTCACCGTAGCCGAGACCACTCCGACGGGCTCTTTCTCATTGGGTACATACAGAGTATCGCTTGCGTCCCGGACCTGTGACTGCGGGTACTTTCAGGCATTTCATTTCCCGTGCCAGCACGCACTTGCATGCTGCGCCTACTCACGGGTTACCTGGTCCTCTTATGTTCACAGCGTGTATCAGATTAGTTCAGTGTTCCGTGTGTACCAGATGGGATTCACACCGCCGATACCGGAGGGATTCTGGCCACCTTGCGACGGGCCAACCGTGATCCCGGACCCTGCCAAGATGCAGAACCCCAACTGTAGGTCCCCATCTCCTCCAGCCTAGCTACAAACGGAAGCCATCTTATGTGAACGCGGTTGCCCGACTTGTCCGCAAAAAGCTGCGTGCCCAACAACATCATGATGTACGCACGGGCATAACGACACACAGTATCCTCATCAGCTCCCTCCGGGCACTCACCAAATGTCTCCTGAAACCAGCTGCAGTTGACCGCGTACTTCTGAACCTGGCTAGGAGGAGGTACCACTCCAAGCAACTCCTCGAACCAAACCCAGGCTGGACGGCCACCCTCGATGTATATATGGAACTCTGATAGGCAGCCGCTGACGTAACGCCCGTCCACTGGCAAACCCAGCTGGTATGCCACGTCCTGGAGTGTGATCGTGCACTCTCCGAACGGCATATGAAACGTGTGCGTCTCCAGACGCCATAGCTCGACAAA
The DNA here is from genome assembly GCF_003086295.3 of Arachis hypogaea. Lineage (NCBI taxonomy): Eukaryota > Viridiplantae > Streptophyta > Magnoliopsida > Fabales > Fabaceae > Arachis > Arachis hypogaea. The sequence continues at coordinate 22,164,868 of NC_092053.1, read as the reverse complement.
CGCACTGACAAGGGCCTCGTCCAACCGGAACCATCTATCGTTCAGCCTTGCAAGATGGTAAAGACCAGCCATCTGCAGGTACGGAACGTATCTGTCATCCAGGACCATGCCCTGCTGCCGCCGCATGCTCCTGATGCATCGCTGAGGCTGCGGAAGAAATAAACCGTATTATTAGAACCAACTTAATTACCGGTTACAAACATAATCAACACGATAATTGATAAACCAAAAAATCTTAATATGTATAGCCGCTTAAAAAACCACTAAGAAAAACCACTAAGATAAACCACTAACATAAACCACTAAGATAAACCACTAAGATAAACCACCAACAAAAACCACTAACAAAAACAACTAACATAAACCATTAACAGAAATCACTAACATAAACCGCTAAAATAAACCACCAACTAAACCAACATCTAACCCGCATGCCAAACCACTAACTCACATGTACCGGTAAAACAAAGTTATTTCCGTACTAACCTCTTCGTTTATAACCCCAGCTATATGGGCGACTCCGTCCAAGCGATATAACCGTGCGGGATCGTCCCCCATGAGCAGAGTATTCCGTTCAGGTCTTTCTCGGAGAGAATCTGGGTCGTTTTCTCTGAGATTTGGTGGGGCAGGGGAAGGTGAGAATGGTTCGAATGAGGCTGATTCGAACTCCTTATATAGCCCAATCACTAGTAATTCGAACCAGGGTGGTTCGAATTACATGATGACCTCATTTATCCATAATTCGAACTAGAGTGGTTCGAATTACTTGCATTCCTAGTTCGAACCAGGCTGGTTCGATTTACTTTCAGTTTTTTCTTTGAAATTCGAACTGCTCTGGTTCGATTTATTTGAAGATGAAGTTCGAACTAGCCTGGTTCGAATTACATAATAATATGATCTGGCTCATTGCTATATCGATTTTCATTTTGGCTCATATAGGTAAATTTGGATTGATGTTGGCTTATTATAATATTTTGCCCTAAAAAAATATATTTTGACCATAAATTCATTTTTTTTTAATTGGTTATAACCTCGTACAATTAAAATTACTCTAAAAAAAATCATGAATGTCAATTTAGTTTTCAAAAATTATGTTTAAAATTGGTTTTAAAAGATATAACAATAAATTAATCCATAATACAACATATACAAGCATTTTTGTAACCAAATTTAATCAAATTGGTGCAAGTCCAATAAAAAAAATGTGTACATATATCGTTACTTTTTCTTTTCTGCACTTTTTGCAGCACAAAAATTTTTGATGAAGAGCACAGAATCTTATTAATATAGCATAAAAAATTTGATGTATAGCACAAAATTTTTTACATATAACACAAACTTATCAATATAATATATAAATTTTTGGGCAAATTACCCATATAAACTAAGTTGGAAAAAAATTTACGTGATTCAACCAAACCAATAATCGTTACAAGGTTCAACCAAGAGGGCATTTCTATGTAATTCAAATTAGCCTAATTCGAATTACACACGCACACACCCACTAATTCGAATCAACCTGATTCGAATTACACACACTTATTCGAATCAGGGTGATTCGAAATACACACGCTGCATATAGTAATTCGAATTAGCCAAATTCGAATTACTCATGATTTAATTCTGTCTATTCTTTTATTAAAAAATTAATAATTTATTAAAAAAATTAATAATTTAAAAGTTAAAAAAATATATATTTTATTTCATGCATTAAAAAAAAGCTAACAAAATATTTAATTACGAGACTTCTTTAAAATATTAATGAGCTATCAATTCGAATTTCATACAATACTCTTTTGCCCATTTTTAATAGCTCATGAATATCTTTTAATAAATTTTTTACGTAAATTTTTTACCACCATGGTTTATATGGGTGATTTGCCCTAAATTTTTATACATAGCATAAAAATATTTAACACATAACACATAAATTTTTGCTGCGAATGTAATTTAGTAGTTGGACGAGTCAATATTTTGAATATGTAATCCTCCAAATAATTTTATGCTGCATACTAAAATTTTGTGTTATACATTAACATTTTTATATTGTACATCAAAATTTATGTAATGTGTATATTTTGTCAGTTGGATATCAATATTTTAAGCATGTGGTCCTTAAATAATTTCTATATTATATATTAAAATTTATGTGTTGTGCACTAAAATTTATGTGCTGTAAATCAAAATTTTGTACTCTAATTTTTTGAACATTCATATTGATGATAATAAAAGAGAAAAAAAATTAAATAACAACAATAATAATAACAACAACACAGACAGTGGCAGAAATAACAATGATAATGATAACAATGACAATAATATTAAAAAAAATAACAAAAGAAAAAGAAAAAAAAATAGCACTTGTATGGCTGTATACTTATATACTATAATTTGAATAAAAAGTTATTTTTTTGTGATTAAAAAAGATTAAAAACAAAAATAAATTAATTGACTAAATTTATATCTAAATCTATTAGTTAATTTAAAAAACATTTGAACCCTACCTTATTGTAAATTGAATTAATTTTTTATTAATTATTCAATGAGATTTAAAATAAAAAAAAATATTTGTACACTAAAATTAACCACTAATATATTTATATATAAATATATATGTGATTTAATTTATTTTCAATGTATATTTATATTTCAGTATATATTTTATATTAGTGATTAATTTTAGTGGCCAAATAACACTACTCAAAAAGAAATCGTACTCGCCTCTTTCCTTCAAGATCAATTTGAACATCTAGTCTTTAAACAACCAAATTATTACAAAAATAATATTTTCTTTTTAAAAAAAAAAATCGTAATTAAATCAAACACAGCACAGGCTTGAATTCAGAGGAAGAAAGAGATGATGTTCTGCTCCACCCTCCCATCCACGCCTTCCCACCACCACCAGAAAGTACTTGACCCACCGCCGTCCACCGTCAACGCCACTAACTTCAACACCGTACTCGAACTCAAACAAGTACACGCACTTCTTGTCAAAACCCAAAGCCATCACTCTCTCCCTCTCACTCGCGTCGCTCTCATCTGCGCCCTCACCAACCATTTTTCTTACGCTCACAAAATCCTCCGCCTTTCACCAAACTCCCAAGAACTCTTTGCATGGAACTTCTGCCTCAAACATTTTGCCGAAGGGGAGTCCCCTCACGACGCCATCACTCTCTTCCGTCGCCTCCGCCAAATGGGTACTCCAATCCCTGACCACTTCATGTGTTCCTTCGTTCTCAAGGCCTGTACTCGTGTTTCCGACATTCAAACTGGGAGAATCATTCATGCCTTCGTGGTGAAGCTTGGGTTAACAGCTAATTTGGTTTTGCAAAATATGTTTGTGCATTTGTATGCAGTTTGCGGGGAGATGAGTGATGCGCGCCTTGTGTTCGATAAAATGCCTCAGCGAGATGTTGTTACTTGGAACATAATGATAAGTCAGTTGGTTAAGGCGGGTGACTTCCGTGGCGCTTATGGTTTGTTTTGTCTGATGCCGGAGAGGAATGTGAAGACTTGGACGTCCATGATTTCGGGGTTTGTCCGGTGTGGGAAGTCGGAGGAAGCTGTAGGGTTGTTCTTGGAGATGGAGAGGGAAGGTTTGAGGCCAAATGAGGTGACCGTGGTGGCAGTTTTAGCAGCCTGTGCTGATTTGGGTGACTTGGAGCTTGGCAGGAGTGTTCACCAGTTCGCAGATCGGAGTGGGTTTCATGGGAATGTACATGTTTGTAACACACTGATTGATGTGTATGTGAAGTGCGGATGCTTGGAAGAGGGTTACAGAGTTTTTGTAGCCATGAGAGACCGAAGAACTGTTGTATCGTGGTCGAGCATGATAGCAGGGTTTGCCATGCATGGTTATGGAGAGAAGGCTCTAGAATTGTATGATGAGATGATTGGATCAGGTGTGGAACCAAATCATGTGACATTCATTGGGCTCCTCCATGCTTGTAGCCACATGGGATTGGTCGAAAAGGGTCGAGAGATTTTCGCCACCATGACCAGAGCATATGGAATAGTGCCTAGGATTGAGCATTATGGTTGCTTGGTTGATCTCCTGAGTCGCGCAGGCCTATTGAAAGAGGCTCATGAGGTTATCATAAACATGCCTATATTGCCAAATGGGGTCATTTGGGGGGCTCTGCTTGGTGGTTGCAGGCTTCATAAGAACACCGAATTGGCTGAGGAAGCTATGAAACATATCTCGGAATTGGATCCACTTAATGATGGATACTACATTGTTCTCTCGAATGCTTATGCAGAGGTGGGAAAATGGGAAGAAGTAACGAAAATCAGGAAGTTGATGAAGAACAGAGGGGTGAAGAAAACGCCTGGATGCAGTTCAATCACAATAGATGGAACAGTTCATGAGTTTGTAGCAGGGGACGAGTCTCATCCTGAATGTGATGAGGTATTTGAGATGTGGGAAAAACTATTAGTGAAGATGAAGGAAAAAGGGTATGTGCCAAATACTTCAGTTGTGCTTCTTGATGTGGAAGATAAAGAAAAGGAGAAGTTCCTCTTTCGCCATAGCGAAAAACTGGCACTTGTGTATGGGTTGATAAACACAAAACCTGGAATGCCTATTAGGATTATCAAGAATCTTCGTATGTGTGAGGATTGTCATGCTGCTTTTAAAATACTATCTGCCATTGAAAAGAAAGAAATTGTGGTGCGTGATCGGAGTAGGTTTCATTGTTTCAAAAATGGTGATTGTACATGCAAGGATTATTGGTAGTTATTTTATGCGTTTGCTAACAAGTAAATATAAGCTTTTAATGACAAGAACTTTTCGCTCATGATAAGGATAATTCAGCAGAATTGAAGGTAATGAGTGTGATCATGTGAAACAATATAAAGGAAATAAAAGAAAGGATCTGACGAGATAACTGGTACTCAGTTAAAAGCTGATAATTATTGCTAATTATCATTGCTCTAACGCCTCTGATTGTGGACTACCGTTCATGATTCCAAAAGGAGAAATCAATATGAGAAGAACAAATGGGGTTGGTTGAAAATCTTGTTGACTATATACATATCATGTTTTAGATGTTGGATGTAACAACTAAAGCTTCTGCTTCAGTGTCGTTGTGGAGTAGAGCCTTGGCAATTTGAAATATGTAACAATAATTAAAATATTAACATACCTAAGTAGAGATTTAAATTGTAAAATTTGGTAGTGTGTTGGCTTGAAATGTTGAACGTTAATCATTATCAAAGTTATTACAAAGATTTCAGTATGCTAATTTTCGAATCAAGCCTCTAAACCATTTCCTAAGCCAATCCAATTTGAAGATGTTGCAGAACTGTTGAGAATGATCTTGGAGAATTAATTTTTACACAAAATAAAAATAAAAATAAAAACATATGAATTTTAGTATGACTAAATGATTTAAGGGAAGTTGTTCTTTCAAAAATGTATTATTACTAATTCTTGAAGGCTTTGCACTGTATATTCTTTGGTGTATTATTATCCTCAAATTCTGATGAAATTACTGGTGTTTATGGTCGGGTAAAATCGGATTTGATGTGAACAGATTTGGCTAGAAATATACATTGGGCCTATTTGTTAGACTCAAACTCGACCCTAGATTTGATGAAATCTACACACTTTCGGACCACGATTATATCGGGTAAAAACCGGATAAAAACCGAGCCGTTAATATTATATTACCTTGATACTTTCTTGTAAGCTAACATGTGAAAATATCTAAATTTCCAAGACTCCAACCATTATTTGATATAGTAAAATTCACTTAAAAAAATATAACAAGAACTAACCCTTCTCCAAAATGAAAGCATAACCACAATCAATATTAATTAAAAAGATATCTGCATTGTGTATGGACAATACAGATGCAAACTTTAATGACATAAATGTCTGTTTATATTTTGTATTTTATTTGATATTAAAAATAAAAGAAATTCTATATGTTGTAAAAAATTTTATTTAAATTTTGAAAAAAATGGAAAGAGTTTTTACCAAAAAAAAAAAAAAAAACTAATGAAGTTTATGCGATGATTTTGTCCATAACTAAAGAGGTGATGAATTGAATATTGGGTAAAAATAATTCTTATATATTTTTATCATTTTGATTGATTAAGATTTGATTTGTATTAAATATGAATATTATTAGCAAAAATTCTATTCAAGTCAATACAAAATATAAAAACAATTCTATTTTACAAGTACATTATTAGCAAAATATAAAAATACTTACAAAGAATGATAATTTGCTAAATAATTTTTAAAATAGTAATATACTAATATTTCAGTTAAAAAAAATCAAATCTTATAAAAGTACTTGCAATGATATAAGGAAAAAAAGTAAAAAAAAAAAAAAGAAAAACCCCTAACTCAATGGCACTCCCAACCATCCCCAACCTCAGCTCCCTCGCCGCACTTCACAGAGCTTCACTCAGACACTCACTCTCACCTCTCTCACTCATCGCACCGTCACCGCCGGTCATCACTCGTCACTCTCCTCTCCGGATCCTCTGCCTCGTCCCCGCGACGTGAGTGTTTGCTCGCCTCTTCTTCCTCCGCGCCTGTGCCGTCCCGGTCTCCTTGGCTCCGCCGTGCCTCGCCTGTCGCTGCCTCGGCCTCGTGCCTCGTCTGGATCTTCTTCCTCCGTTGTCATCGTGTTGGCTCCTCTGCAGGCTCTGCTCTGCGTCCGCCGAAGTTCTGCTCTCTCGCTGGCGGCTTGCTTTGCAACGGTGCAATGCGGCGACGACTCCAAGTTGGAAACGTCCCTGACTGTTTCTGGGTTCCTGCTTCTGCTGTAGGTGAGATTTTTCTTTTTCTTTTTTTATATAGTATTTCTTATTAATTTTTTATACTGGCTTTTTGCTCTTTCAATGTATTGATGCTAATTGTATTTGTATGTAAAACTGATTGATTTAATTTGTGATAGGTTTAGATGAATTGTATTTGTATGTAAAACTAATTGATTTAATTTGTTGTTCTCTTTGTTCTTTTTCCTTTCTTGAGCCTTGTATACCATTTTTCCTGTTATTTTAAGATAACGGCTTGAGGTTTAATTTCTAACTGTTTAAATTCTTACTCTTTTACTCCGTGTTGGACAAATTTGACAAGATCATCAATAAGGAAATTCCTTCTACTGTGGTTTATGAGGATGATAAGGTACTCTCTCAGCCTTTGATCAAATCCTCAACTTAACTGTGTTACAGGCTTACAGCTTAAGTGAAGTCTGGTAGTGCCGTGAATGACTACAGACACAGGTTAAAGCAATGGAATAAAGATTTAAAGATGTGCATTGGAGTTATCTGTTTTGTCTCATGAACTAATCTCTGTTGTTTTTTATGTCTGGCTCTTCTATATTGATTTAAAAATCTTATTAACATTTACATAAGCTCTTTAGTTTATACTTTGTCAAATATTTTATTCACCTAATTTACCCTCGTCTAGCTTATGCAGAATGAGGAGGTTTGCGAGAACTATTGATGCCGAGGGCGTTGCCATTCTAAAGCTCCGCCAATAACTCAACCAGGGAGCCGCTCTCAGTTATCATCATCACTTCCCAATTTCAAAAGTCATCGGAGAAGTTTCTGTCACCTTGAAGTGCAATATTCAGTTAAATTGCTCAGTGGCAGTGCGTGCCATCCCTCTTCATGGCCTTCATCAAACAAAGGGTTAGCTTATACAGCTCTCTTTCCCCACTCTCACCCTGCACTTTCAAACTCTATTCTGCTTCGGGCAAACTCTATTCTTCTTCTTCCGAAGCTTTGATTTCAAAAGCTCATGACACAGACGAAACCACAGAAACTGCCCAAACCACTAACCTGTCACCCCAAGAGACCCTTATAGCAGAAAAAATTCACTCTCTCATTAAAGACCACTACCGCAAAAACCCTAATCCCAACGCCACCCCACCCACCCCCAATCTCACCATACCCGATCTCAACATCAGTTTTTCCAAAATCTCCGCCACAGAAACTGTTTCCCCCGCTGTCGCCCGCAAGGTTATCGAGAAATGCGGGGGTGTCCGCCATGGCATCCCCTTGCTCCAGTCTCTCGCGTTCTTCAACTGGGCCACCTCCCTCGAGGGCTTCCCTTCATCCCCTGAGCCCTACAACGAGATGATCGACCTTGCCGGAAAGCTGAGGCATTTCGATTTGGCATGGCATTTGATCAATTTGATGAAAGTTCGCGGAGTCAAAATAACCATTGCAACGTTTTCTGTCATTGTTCGACGATACGTGAGGGCCGGATTGGCTGCGGAGGCGGTTCACGCCTTTAATCGCATGGAAGACTTTGGTTGCTTCCCTGATATTGTTGCATTTTCAATTGTGATTAGTAGCTTATGCAGGAAGAGAAGAGCAATTGAAGCTCAATCATTTTTTGATAGTCTTAAGGATAGGTTTGAGCCTGATGTTATAGTGTACACTAGTTTAGTTCATGGTTGGTGCAGGGCTGGGAATATAGCGAAAGCCGAGGAGGTTTTCAGGGATATGAAACTGGCTGGAATCAAGCCTAACACATACACTTACAGCATTGTGATTGACTCACTGTGCCGGTGTGGTCAGATTTCTCGTGCTCATGATGTTTTCTCAGAGATGATTGATGCCGGCTGTGATCCTAATGCGGTTACTTTCAATAGTCTCATGCGAGTTCATGTGAAGGCTGGAAGGACTGAAAAGGTCTTGCAAGTTTACAATCAGATGAAGAGGCTGGATTGTCCTGCTGATACGATTACTTATAATTTCCTAATTGAGAGTCATTGCAGGGATGAGAATCTTGAAGAAGCTGTGAAGGTTCTCAACTCAATGGTTAAGAAAGGGGTTTCTCCTAACGCGTCAAGTTTCAATTCAATTTTTGGATGCATAGCTCAGTTACATGATATTAATGCTGCTCATAGGATGTATGCTAGAATGAAGGAGCTGAAGTGCCAGGCTAATACATTAACTTACAATATATTGATGAGAATGTTCGCGGACTCAAAATCAATTGATATGGTTTTGAAATTGAAGAAGGAGATGGATGAGAATCAAGTTGAGCCCAATGTGAATACTTATCGAATTTTGATTTCAATGTATTGTGAAAAGGGGCACTGGAACAATGGCTACAAGTTTATGAAGGAGATGGTTGAAGAAAAAGGACTAAAACCTAATCAATCTGTTTATGAAATGGTTCTAGAGCTGTTGAGGAAAGCAGGGCAGCTTAAACTGCATGAGGATTTGGTGGAAAAGATGGTTGCCATGGGATTTGTCTCTCGCCCCTTGTAGAAGTAGCTTCACTTGTCACATCTTAGTTTATATTAAACTATAAACTACTTGTATTACCTGCTTAACTCAGTTTAGTTGGTAAGAAATAGTTGCTTTATTTTATTTTATTTTTGTGAACTTGTTAAATTCATAGGCATCATCTATAATTTCTTTGATTTATGGCCGAAGTTTTGTAGTACTTGAATAACTTGGTGGAAACGTTGTTTGAAGCTAGGCATTTAGCATGTAGGCTTCTGTTTGTTTATAGGGATGGAACATTGAGACAGGAAGACACAAAATCATATTTGACAGATGAGATATAGATTAAAATCGTATTTGATAGATAAGACATGGATAAAGATATTATGTCCAGAGATATTAAATTAATGTATTTTGTGTTTATTCTGACAGAAAAGACACAAAGATACTAATAAATAATATAATTTATTTTTTATTTTTTTATTATTGTTATAAATTTTTTATTATTATATTTTTTTTCCTCAAATTTTTTAAAGAAAAAAAGAAAAATAAATTAGATTTTCATAATTTGTTCTATTTTATTACTAAACAGAATACAAGAACACTAAATTTTGTGTCTCTGTATTTTATGTGTTTTTATATCTTGTTTTTAATATCTTTTCTTGTCCTAATTTTAGAAATAAATGCAACCTAACCATAAAGCGGTGCCTTTGTTGAGTGTATTCGGTTAAGCACTTACTTTGTAAGGTGTCCTATTAAATATCTGTTTTGTTTAGCAAAAGCTTTGTTGTGTTATTTACGTTTTCCTTATTTTCGCTGACTGTTAAGTTTGCAGTTTGCTTAATTTTTGGTGCTATTTTTGTTTTAAAAAATAAGAGAGATCTCGAGTTATCCCTCCCATCCCAACCAATGGTGTGTTTAAATGAGTGAAATACCAAGAATGTGAACTCTACTAATTCCAAAAATAGGTCTCCACACATTTTCCTTATTCTGATAAGTTGGATTCATCTATTGGGTACATGCGGCATCCGTTGTCCATAAGGCAGGCCACAGGGTAGTAAATGACGCCCTTAAATGTTGATCATATTGGTTTCAACTTTCAATTTATAAATTAAACTAGTGTAAAACCTGCGCGTAAATATTGATCTATTGTAAAAATTTATTAAATATGTCTATTTATACTAATAATTATTACTTTTAATTTGAAAAACTACTCTTGTTAAAAATTTATTATACAATGTATAAGATTGTTACATCATTTCCTTTTCAGAAGCTAAATAATTTTGTCGATATGAATAGATTCCACTTAAATGTAAAAATTATTATGTTTATTTGTTTAAATATAGTTACACAAACAATAAATACTAACTAAGTGACATTTAGTTATAATAATTAGATCCCTAGTATATGGTTAATCACAAATCGTGTATTTAATCTACTTTGTTATAATTTGTTTACAAAATTATATGGATATTTAACCCAAGTCTATGTATGGCTAAGCACGAATTGTGTATTTAATCTGTAAATAATTTTTTAATATCATCTTTTAAGTGTTTTTCCAACAAAAAAAAATTGTGAATTATTTCCATTGGCCCTAATTAAAAATGTATTCAACAAAGATAAAAATAACTATTATAATAAAGCATAATTTATGAGCAAAAATAATAACAAGTAATTAAAAAGATTTAATATTGAGAGTTTATTTCTCCATCAAATACTATCACATCCACACCATGAAGTTTGTCACTTATTTGAGTAAACATAATTACAGAACCAAAATATTTGATAGGAATATGCAATCATATGTACAAACTTGATATTATCTGCATTTTGTTGTATATTATTATCCTTCAAGACAAATTTTTGCATGTTGTTTCATTGAAAATCTATTATTATTCTCCTTGGCAATATGATTTGCAAAACCACATTTGACGCATCCACAACTTGAAGTCATAAATTATGGCATTGAGATTACAAAAGAGAAACTACAATTGCAGAACACCACCGTAATACTATTTGCCCTTCTAGTTCCTCCTATATTGCGACCACAATTTTTCAACACTTTGACTCAAAATTCATATATATTCTCTGATAAAAAATCAAGCATTATCCATCTATTATGGGCGCAATAAAAGTAAAAGGATTAGGGGAAATAATTTTCTATTCATCTAAATTGCGCTTTTTAAGTATATATAGTTGATAATGAAAGTTTAAATGCATAATTGGAAAATCCTACAACTCAAGACATCTAAGGGGCAATTAAAATCAAACTAAGGATTACTCATTAAGAAAAGAAAACATGTAAACAAATTGATCTTTTTGTTTTGAAGAGCTAAGATGCAAGATCCCTTTATATAACAATCTCCGGATCTAAAATTTTGAATTTACCAAACCAAAAGAAATTTCATTTTACAGTCTATATATTTGTCTTCCAAATTCACATATGCAAGAATGGTCATAAATTACATATATAATTAAATAAGAATGGTCATAACTCATAGCCATACGTAACATGAAAGAATGGTCATAATTTACATATATAGTTAAATAAGATTCATCTTTGGAATTAAAATAAAAGTAAGTTGGTTTTCAATTTTCATGTTTATAAAAATGGTTGATTAGTATTCAATTTTTATACCTTTAATTCACGCAATGCACCAAATATTTGAATTGTGATGAGATAATTTGACCAACAGATGAATCTTTGCTTGCTTTCATATCATCACAAAATTATGAACTTTGAGAATAACTCAAAATTTTGATAACCTTATGTTATATTGCACTGAGTTGTTATTAATTAGAATAATTAGTAAGCTAACATTTTCTTTCAAAGAAACCATGGAGACAACCCCAATGAGAAAAGATTGTCTTCAACCTGTTTTTTCTAAAATCAAAGACATAAAAACACAGAATTAGTCTCCATCTCAAGACATTATTCTTACCAAAGTAGTTCAGATATAGATCATTTATACTTACTGAAACTTTCTCATAATACAGTGGCCAAAGAGTTCTTTTTGTCAAGAAAATTATCTTTATATCAGTCAACAAAAACTACATAACAATCACGTTTGCAGATGCTACAGAAAATCACGTCATCGGAATGAGAAAAGACACTTATACATACTCTTTATTTCATTAGTAACCAACGGGCACAATGCTGAAAACGAATCAAATTAACAAAAGAAACCTTAATAGAATGCTGGTATGTGAACCTTCAAGCTCCATGGATGCATACAGAAGCATTGCTTCTTTGCATAGAAGTTCTTCATGGGGAAGTAAAGGAATCCTATTAAGCAGTGCAATATCCGGCTAGCAATAGCTCTTAAAGGAAACTAATCACCAATTGCAAAGTCCATAGCTTCTCCACAGTTGAAACCTATAATTTAAATTAAGATATGTAGCATTAATTTTTCATATATTAACTGACTGGGTAGGAAAGGTAGCACGGCCTAATATTTTTGAAAATTAAAGTGTATGAAAATGAGCAAATCTAACCATGACTAAATCCAGCATGGTATGTCCTAGGAAGGTTATCACAAACTCCCCTGGCATTTTAAGAGCTTTGTAAACGGGGACTTCATGTTCTAGCACACTATTTGGCGGAAATAGTGTTGTTTTCCCCAAGAAAACATCAAAGGCTCCATTTTCCCCATTACTTGACAAAATATCATTAGTATACACTATATACATATTCTCTCAAGTACATTATTAGCAAAATATAAAAATGCTTACAAAAAATGGTAATTTGGTAAATAATTTTTAAATTAGTAATATACTAATATTTCAGTTAAAAAAAATCAAATTTTATAAAAGTACCAGCAATGATATAAGAAAAAAGTAAAAAAAAGAAAAAAAAAAGAAAAAACCCTAATTCAACAGAATCTCCAACTATTCCCAACCTCAGCTCCTTCGTCGCACTTCACAGAGCTTCATTCAGACACTCACTCTCACCTTTCTCACTCATCGCACCGTCACCGCCGATCATCAACGTCACTCTCCTCGTTGGATCCTCTGCCTCGTTCCCGCGACGTCAGTGCTTGCTCACCTGTTCTTCCTTTGTGCCTGTGCCTCCTACGTCTGTGCCGTCCCGGTCGCCTTGGCTCCATCGTGCCTTGCCTGTCGCTGCCTCTGCCTCGTGCCTTGTCTGGATCTACTTGCTCCATTGTCATTGTGTTGGCTCTTCTGCAAGCTCTGCTCTGCGTCTATCGAAGCTCTGCTCTCGCTGGCGGCTTGCTTTGCAACGATGCAATGTGGCGACGACCCCAAGTTGGAAACGTCCCTGACTGTTTCTGGGTTTCTGCTTCTACTGTAGGTGAGATTTTTATTTTTCTTTTTTTATATAGTATTTCTTATTAATTTTTTATACTGGCTTTTTGCTCTTTCAATGTATTGATGCTAATTGTATTTGTATGTAAAATGGATTGATTTAATTTGTGACAGGTTTAGATGAATTGTATTTGTATGTAAAACTAATTGATTTAATTTGTTGTTCTCTTTGTTCTTTTTCCTTTCTTGAGCCTTGTATACCATTTTTCCTATTATTTTAAGATATTATGCCGTTGTATCAATCCGTTTTTGTGCTTGAGGTTTAATTTCTAACTGTTTGAATCCTTACTCTTTTACTCCGTGTTCGACAAATTTGACAAGATCATCAATAAGAAAATTCCTTATACTATGGTTTATGAGGATGATAAGGTACTCTCTCAGCCTTTGATAAAATCTTCAACTTAACTGTGTTACAGCTTAAGTGAAGTCTGGTAGTGCCGTGAATAACTACAGACATAGGTTAAAGCAATGGAATAAAGATTTAAAGATGTGCATTGGAGTTATCTGTTTTGTCTCATGAACTGATCTCTGTTGTTTTTTCTGTCTGGCTCTTCTATATTGATTTAAAAATCTTATTAACATTTACATAAGCCCTTTAGTTTATACTTTGTCAAATATTTTATTCACCTACTCGTCTAGCTTATGAAGAATGAGGAGGTTTGTGAGAACTATTGATGCCGAGGGCCTTGCCATTATAAAGCGCCGCCAATAACTCAACCAGGGAGTCGTTGTCAGTTATCATCATCACTTCCCAATTTCAAAAGTCATCAGAGAAGTTTCTGTCACCTTGAAGTGCAATATTCAGTTAAATTGCTGAGTGGCAGTGCGTGCCATCCCGCTTCATGGCCTTCATCAAACAAAAGGTTAGCTTATATAGCTCTCTTTTCCTACTCTTACTCTGCACTTTCAAACTCTATTCTTCTTCTGAAGCTTTGATTTCAAAAGCTCATGACACAGATGAAACCACAGAAACTGCCCAAACCACTAACCTGTCACCCCAAGAGACCATACCGGCACAGTTAGTCAATCACAATGTTGTAAGAGTATGTGTTAGGCTTGATTCCAACCAGTTTCATATCTCTAAAAACCTCCTCGACTTCTGTTATATTCCCAGCCCTGCACCAACCATGAACTAAACTAGTGTACACTATAACATCAGGCTCAAACTTATCCTTAAGACTATAAAAAAATGCTTGAGTGTCAATTGCTCTTCTCTTCCTGCATAAGCTACTAATCACAGTTTAAAATGCAACAATATCAGGGAAGCAACCAAAGTCTTCCATGCGATTAAAGTCGTGAACCACCTCCGTATCCAATCCGGCCCTTACGTATCGTTGGACAAGGACAGAAAACGTGTCAATGGTTATTTTGACTTCGTGAACTTTCATCAAATTGATCAAATGCCATGCCAAATCAAAATGCCTCAACTTTTTGGCAAAGTCGATCATCTCATTGTAGGGCTCAGGGGATGAAGGGAAGCCCTCGAGGGAGGTGGCCCAGTTGAAGAACGCGAGAGACTGGAGTAAGGAGATGCCATGGCAGACACCCCCTCATTTCTCGCTAATCTTGCGGGCAACGGCGGGGGAAATAGTTTATGTGGCGGAGATTTTGGAAAAACTGATGTTGAGATTGGGTATGGTGGGATTAAGGGTGGGTGGGTTGGCGTTGGGATTAGGGTTTTTGCAGTAGTGGTCTTTAATGAGAGAGTGAAATTTTTCTGCTATAAGGGTCTCTTGGGGTGACAGGTTATTAGTTTGGGCAGTTTCTGTGGTTTCGTCTGTGTCATGAGATTTTGAAATCAAAGCTTCGGAAGAAGAATAGAGTTTGAAAGTAAAGAGTGAGAGTGGGAAAAGAGAGCTGTATAAGCTAACCCTTTATTTGATGAAGGCCATGAAGAGGGATGGCATGCACTGCCACTCAGCAATTTAACAGAATATTGCACTTCAAGGTGATAGAAACTTCTCCGATGACTTTTGAAGTTGGGAAGTGATGATGATAACTGAGAGCAGTTCCCTGGTTGAGTTATTGGCGGCGCTTTAGAATGGCAACGCCCTCCGCATCAATAATTCTCGCAAACTTCCTCATTGTGCATAAGCTAGACGAGGGTATATTTAGGTGAATAAAATATTTGACAAAGTATAAACTAAAGAGCTTATGTAAATGTTAATAAGATTTTTAAATCAATATGGAAGAGCCAGACAGAAAAACAACAGAGATCAGTTCATGAGACAAAATAGATAACTCCAATGCACATCTTTAAAACTTTATTCCGTTGCTTTAACTTATGTCTGTAGTCATTCACGGCACTACCAGACTTCACTTAAGCTGTAACACAGTGAAGCTGAGGATTTTATCAAAGGCTGAGAGAGTACCTTATAATCCTCATAAACCATAGTAGAAGAAATTTCCTTATTGATGATCTTATCAAATTTGTCCAACATGGAGTAAAAGAGTAAGGATTTAAACAGTTAGAAATTAAACATCAAGCACAAAAACGGATTGATACAATGACATAATATCTTAAAATAACAGGAAAAATGGTATACAAGGCTCAAGAAAGGAAAAAGAACAAAGAGAACAACAAATTAAATTAATTAGTTTTACATACAAAAATAATTCATCTAAACCTATCACAAATTAAATCAATCAGTTTTATATAGAAATACAATTAGCATCAATACATTGAAAGATCAAAAAGCCAATTTAAAAAATTAATAAGAAATACTATATAAAAAAAGAAAAAGAAAAATCTCACCTACAGCAGAAGCAGAAACCGAGAAACAGTCAGGAACGTTTCCAAATTGGGGTCGTCGCCACATTGCACCGTTGCAAAGCAAGCCGCCAGCGAGAGAGCAGAGCTTCGACGAACACAGAGCAGAGCCTGCAGAGGAGCCAACACGATGACAACGGAGGAAGCAGATACAGACGAAGCAAGAGGTGGAGGAAGCGACAGGCGAGGCACGACAGAGCCAAGGCGACCGGGACGGCACAGACAGAGGAGGCACATGCACGAAGGAAGAAGAGGCGAGCAAACACTGACGTCGCGGGGACGAGGCAAAGAATCCGATGAGGAGAGTGACGGTGATGACCATCGGTGACGGTGCGATGAGTGACAGAGGTGAGAGTGAGTGTCTGAGTGAAGCTCTGTGAAGTGCGGGAAATGAGCTGAGGTTGGGGATAGTTGGGAGTTCTGTTGAGTTAGGGTTTTTTCTTCTTTTTTTTTTTTTTTTACTTTTTTCATATATCATTGCAAGTACTTTTATAAAATTTGATTTTTTTTAACTAAAATATTTGAAGGTTGTGGTAGGCTTAGAGAAGGGGGGTTGAATCTATGCCTGCCTTTTAGTTGCTGTTTTTACCCTTTTAAATAAACTTTCAATTCTGATTCTGTTTGTACTCAGCAGCGAAAATTTATGAGACAATTTATTTTTATCTCATGAATATCAGAAAATAGAACACAGCAGTGAAGAGAAAAGCTAACACCAGCATGTATCCTGGTTCAGTTGCCTTGTGCTATGCAACCTACATCCAGTCTCCTCCACAACAGTAGAAGAATTTTCACTATAGTTAACAGTATTACATACACCAATTTCACAAGATTGACCCAATCCTTTCATACTCAAATTTTAACCTAACTTGACATTGGCTTTGCTAATACCTAACTATTCACTCTTAGTGCTAACCCAACTAAGAAAGGGATACCTTACAGGTACAAGATACAAGACACTTAACCAACCTAAAGAAATCAGAAAATAACTCTAGGCTTTTCTCTCAAGTGTATCACTCAGCCTTTTTCCACTCATGGATTTTACTTGAGCTTTCTCACAATGCCTTTTCTCACAAGAAATTACAGAAAGATAAACATAAAAAAGTGCATCACAATCTGTAAAATATGAAGGAGATTGACTTCAACAACAGCCTCTTTGCTATGTGAAAAACCAGCTTCGCAAGCCTCAGATTTAGTTCTTCAGTATTGGCCGAATGCTTCTTTGAAAGAAAGAATTATCCAAGTAGATGAACTACTCAGGGAACTCTTCACAGAACACAACTCACCAAACTCAGGTTTTCTCTCCTTGGTTCTGAATGAGCACAAAGTCTTCTTTTATCTCCTTGCATGTTGCTGGGTTCTTCTTCCAAGGTCAACGCCTTGAGCTTTGAGCTTCACCAACCCACAGATTCACTTTTTCCCATTAAACCTTAGAGTAGAAACTTTGCTTCTGACTTTTTCATCTTGACCGAAAGCCATAAAGCAACAATCACAAGAGTCTTCCAATGGTCAACTTGATCTGAGCCCTTGAAAACCAACTTGGTCCCCAAGACATGTTTGAGACCATGGATTCACAGCAGAGAGGAACAGAAATCCTCTTTTCCATATAGCTCAAAATGGAGATACAGAGAGTTGAAGATGAAGAGAAGAAAGTGTGTTGCATGTAAGAGAAAATGGGTTACCTTTAACCTAAGCTGGATTTGGTTTGATCTTGTTGATTTGACCTCAACCTTTCTTGCCTAACCTTCTCTTTCTTTCCTCTTCTTTCATAACTAGCTTAGGAACTAAACACTTTTTCTTACTTTTTCTAAGTTCAGTGATTTGACTAAGACAGAGAGGAAAAGAACGTTGCTTTGGAGGCAGTGAGAAAGAGTGAAGACTTCAATCTTCTGTGAGAAGCTTGGTGTGATCAACTTGAATTGAAGGACACGGGCTTGGATCGGTTTTGATTAGCTTGGCCCGATGGTTCCTTTGGCTTCTTTCTTTGCTTTTCCTTAGGCTTCTAAATTTTTGCTTTCAGCCCACCATCCTTTCTGTTTGCTTTACATTCCATTTGTGCTATAAAATTTAAATTTTGGCCTGCAGTAATAAATAATTAGTAATATTTAATTTATAATTACTTAACACAAATTATTTATTTTGCCCAAAAATAATGTTTGTCATCACTAATTAATTTAGTTAATTTCTTAACTCAACAATCTCCCCCTTGATGACAAACATGATTTAAGCAATGATCAAAAGGAAATGAATTTGAGTAAGGTTTAGAAACTCCCTTTGATTTTTGTCATTCGCTTTTATGTTGCTCCCCTTTCCTTTTCAAGATTAGCTCCCCCTGGATTTATGCTTTCCTCTTTGTTCCTGTTGAACATTGTACTTAAAGAGAGCACAATAAAGAGCTACACACATTTGTCTTGTCTAAGAGATATCAAACAAACAACACCACATAATCAGCCCAACATCAAGCTAATATCATTAGCACAAAGATTCAACATGTGAAAACAGACAAAAAACTCAAAAAGAAATACTAGTAGCTACAGCAATACCAAAAATTCCTAGGACACATTTACCATCCTATTTACCATCTTGTTGTGCTATTGTCCTTTTACTATTACTCCCCCTTTTGTCATCAAGGGCGGATAATAAGCATGATCAACAAAAACAATGTCTTGAATCCTGCAGAAAAGAGTCAGTGCACAGTGCAAAATACTAACTAAACTACCAAAGGTGCAACAGTATTTAGAGTTATTACAGTCATCCAAAATAAAACAGTTCAATAGTAACAAAAGAAAACATAGTTCATGAGACAAAAAGGAGATCAGTAGCAGTAGTTTTCATGAGACAAATCCTAGGCATCAAAACCATTTCCCTTCGAGTCAGCTTCCTCTTCAACATCAGTGGCAGGGTCTTCATCCTTTTGAAGGTTATCAATGAAGGTCATGAATACAGCCACTCTATCCCTTGATTTCTTTAGGAAATTCACATGTTTGCTGGCCAGCTTCCTTTGTTCCTTGCTCATGGCAATCATATGATTGGATTGGGAGATAAACTCCTGAACAACATCTTTGACCACATTCAGCATAGCTGATTTCTTCCCAGTAGATATGGATGTACCCTCAGTGGAAAGAGAAGGAGATTCCTCAGGAACAAAGTCATCATCTTCATCATTTAAGACCACCTGTTCAGATCGAGTAGGTCCTTTGGGCTGTTTCACTGAACCACCCCCTTTTAGGTATGAATGTCTATTTTGATATTCTTCATTGGTCAAGTCAACACCAAAATACTCAAATATGCAAGTTAGAAACATGCCATAAGGAAGTGCTTTGTCTTTTTCACTCCTAACAGAGTCAAACATATATCTAACCATCAAGTATGCAAATGAAATTTCAGTTTTAGTGAGAAGGGCATATAAAACAAGAGTATCAGTGTAGGAAACCCTTTGATATGAGCCACTTTGAGGAAGAATAATGTGGTTGACCATTCGGTGCAACTGAGCACGCTCATACCCTAGGACTTTGTGAGTGGGTGTAATGCCATCAATTAAAGAAACATGTTCACAAATGTGAGCCAATGCATCATGGTAAGAAATTCTAACACCTTCATCCCACTTAACCGAAGTGTAAGCACAAGGCCCAACATCAGTATACTTCAAAGCATCACTGATAGTTTCATTGTTTAAAACTATGTCCCGGCCTTTTACATATGAGTGAGCTGTGCCTTCATGATAAGTCATATTGGCATAAAATTCTTTGACCAATAAGGGGTAAACATGCTTTTTGATGTCAAAAAGATGATTCCAGTCTAGAAAAATCAAGTTATCAACAAATGGAAAATATTTTCTTTTCAAAGATGGCAAATCAGCAAGAAAAGATGGACACATGGTACGATATTGGATAACCCCCTCATAAAAGTCATTATTCATGGCAGATTTGAATCTATAGGGGGTTATAGTTTGAATGAGAGGTCAAAAAAATGAGCTTTGTGATCAAAAGGTCCAATGTCTGGTTCTTTAATATTTTTTAGAGGGACTCGAGTTTTACCTCGTTGAGAGCGCACAGGAACTGACCTGGATTTTGGTTGAGTTGGTTCAGAAACAGGTTCCTGAGCCGCTGGATGTTTGCCTTTGGAGGAGCTAGGCTTTGAAGAACCAGGTTTTGAGGAGCCTGGCTTGGAAGGAGTCGCCTTTGGTGGTGGCATCGGCTTGACAGAGGCAGGGAATCTGGGAGTGTTTTTGGTACAAGCCATGGGGTTACAATGAGGAGGAGAGGTAGGAGGAGAAGGAGAGGGTATGAAGGTTTGGTCTTGGGAGCGAGTTGATGGCTTGGAGGAATGCTTGAGGATTTTTTCACGAGGAGGCATTTTAGCAATGGTTTTCTTCCTCATTTGGTAATATTTAGGCTTTTGAGGGAAGAGAAGCAGTAAAGAGAGTGGGAAGAAACTGAAGGGTTTGAGGAGAAGTTATGGAGGGAAGAGAGAGAGTGTTGGTAACCGTACCCAAAAGAAAGTTTCTCAAACCATGCAACTGCATCACAATAACCAACTGTAGAAAAACATCAATCTTAGGATACCAAAGACCAAAATTGGATGTGTCATGAACATATCTAATGATCCTTTTAACTGCAGAAAGATGTGACTCTTTTGGTTTGGATTGGAACCTAGAACACAATCCAACACTTTGCACAATATCGGGTCTAGAGAAAGTTAAGTACATAAGGGAACTAATCATTCCTCTATACCTAGTCTCATCGACATATTTCTCAGTTTCTCCCTTGTCTAATTTTGAATTAGGATGCATGGGAGTTCCCATGGGTTTGGCATTTTTCATACCAAATTTCTTAACTAATTCCTTGGCATACTTCTCTTGATGAATGAAAATACCCTTTTTAGTTTGTTTAATTTGCAGCCCAAGGAAGAAATTAAGTTCACCCATCATACTCATGTCAAATTCACTTGTCATGAGTTTTCCAAATTCAGAACAAAGGGATTTATTGGATGATCCAAAAATAATGTCATCAACATATATTTGGACTAGAATAAAAGAATCATTAGAATTTTTTATAAATAGAGTTGTGTCAGTGGTGCCTCTTTGAAAACCATTTTTCAAGAGAAAAGAGCTAAGTCTCTCAAACCAAGCTCTAGGAGCTTGTCTTAAACCATAGAGAGCTTTAGATA
Source organism: Arachis hypogaea (assembly GCF_003086295.3). Taxonomy (NCBI): domain Eukaryota; kingdom Viridiplantae; phylum Streptophyta; class Magnoliopsida; order Fabales; family Fabaceae; genus Arachis; species Arachis hypogaea. The sequence continues at coordinate 22,143,405 of NC_092053.1, read as the reverse complement.
GTTTGAAAACATGATTAGAATGCTCTTTATTTTCAAAACCAGGGGGCTGCTCCACATACACTTCTCTATCTATCACACCATTTAAAAATACACATTTTACATCCATTTGATATAATTTAAAACCACAAAATGCAGCATAAGCTAAGAGAAGTCTTATGGCTTCCATTCGAGCAACGGGGGCAAAAGATTCATCAAAGTCTATTCCTTCTTCTTGGTCATATCATTGTGCCACTAGCCTTGCCTTGTTTCTTGCAATGCTACCTGATGACAAGTCATCTTAGCCTAGTTTCACTAGCCTTTTTCTTTTATTTTCAATTGATTTATGCACTTTCTTGAGCCATAAGTAAGCCAATTGGGTGGATTTTCATGCTTCCTTTGATTTAATCAACCATAGATGAATTAACACAATTTCATGAGGATTTATGCTATAATTGCCACATATTATGAAAGAATGACAAACTCATGATTTTAAGCATAACTTTGATGTGTTTGGTTGATTAATGATAGGTGAAGAAAGCTTGGAGAAAGGTTGAAGCAAGAAGGAATGGTTAGGAGCAAAAGAGAACAAAAAGTTTGAGCAAAAGTTTGCCTCAAACTTTAGCTCAAACTTTTGGATAAGTGAAAACACACAAGAGAACAAAAAGTTTGAGCAAAAGTTTGCCTCAAACTTTAGCTCAAACTTTCGGATAAGTGAAAACACACCAGGGAACAAAAAGCTTGAGCAAAAGTTTGCCTCAAACTTTAGCTCAAACTTTTGGGAGAAAAGCTTGAGCCAACGTTTGCCTCAAACTTTTTGGCAACCGTTGGCATCACAAATCAACACCCTGGAGAGAAAAAGTTTGCGCCAACGTTTGCCTCAAGCTTTTTGGCAAACGTTGGCGCCATCAGCAACACACCCTGGAGACAAAAAGTTTGCGCCAACGTTTGCCTCAAACTTTTTGGCAAACGTTGGCGCCATGAGTGTGCATAAGGGGGCCAACGTTTGAGCAAAAGTTTGACCCCCAAACTTTAGCTCAAACATTGGTAGCAGCAAGAATGGGGTTGCTGATGCAAAAAGTTTGAGTAAAAGTTTGCCTCAAACTTTTACTCAAACTTTTACTCAAGCTTTTATAATTCCCAACCCGGTTCACTTCGGTTCTCTCTCCAACTCCAGCAATCAACCAAGGCCTCTATCAACCCAATTCCATCAAGAGCAAAGGCCCAATTCAAAGCTTGAAGACCATTTGAAGAAAGTGTATAAATAGCTTAGGATTTAAGTTTTAGGGGAGCTTTCCTTTAGTTTTTGTAGGGAGTTTTCGGAGAGCTTTTGGTGTTGAGTGATTTTGAGTTTCTATGTCTCGGAGAAGGAGAATTGAATTCCCTTCCTCTTAGTTTTCTTGCTTTCAATTTCAATTACATTTGCTTTGATCTTGGGTTGGAGAATTGAAGGAATTCTGTTTCAATCTCATCCTGAGATCTCTCTGTTTACTTACTGCACAATTGAATTTCAGTTTCTGTTAATTGCTTCTTCTTCTACTTTCTCTGCAATTTACATTTCCTTTGCAATTGCTCTTGTTGGATCTAGGAAGGTATTGAGATCTAGACTTGGTTATCTAGTCTCTTGAGTCCTGAGATCTGGATTCCCATTCTCAATTTCTCCGTTTACTGCTTTTCAAGCTCTTTTATATTTCTGTTTTAGATCCGATTCAACCCAAGGCATCTTCTACTCTTCTGTGTGTTGAATTTTACTCTTCCTTGTTTAATTTCTGCAAATCCAATTCCCAATTCCCTTTACAATTCAAGCCATTTACATTTCTTGCACTTTAAGATTCTGCAATTTACATTTCTTGCGTTCTAAGTTTCTGCCATTTAATTTCTTGCCCTTTAAGATTTAGCACTTTAAATTTCAGTTCTCTTTAATTTCATGCAAATTACCCATTCCCTTTATTTTCCATGCAATTTAAATTCTGCAAATCACAAATCTCTCAACCAAATCTTGATTCGCTTGACTAAATCAACCACTAAACTAAAATTGCTCAATCCTTCAATCCCTGTGGGATCGACCTCACTCCCGTGAGTTATTATTACTTGATGCGACCTGGTGCACTTGCCAGTGAGTTTTGTGTCGGATCGTTTTCCGCACATCAAGTTTTTGGCGCCGTTGCCGGGGATTGATTAGATTGACAATGATTAAGTGAGGTGGTGATCTAGATCTAGCATTTTTATTTCCTGTTTCTCTAATCTTTGATTAACACGCTAACTGTTTGAAATTTTGCTTAAACCAAACTTCGTTCTAGTAATAGACTGAAGAGTTACTAGTGGTGTGTCTTTTGTTTTGTTTGTATGTCAGGTACAGGGAGACCCATTCCTGTTTTATCTGAAACTGACCAAAGAACTCTTAGAAGGTTGAGAAGAGCTGAAAGAGGGAAAAATATTGTTGGAGAGGAAGAATCTGAGGAAGAATATCACGAGATGGAAGGAGATCCATCTAATCCAGGAGGAGGGGTTAACAATAACCCACAGCAGAGGAGAGTATTGGCCTCCTATACCTTTGCAAATGCTAGACATTGTGGAAGCAGCATTCTCACCCCTAATGTCAATGCAAATAACTTTGAATTGAAGCCACAACTCATTACATTGGTCCAAAACAACTGCTCGTTTGGGGGAGGACCATTGGAGGATCCAAATCAACATCTATCTACCTTCTTAAGGATTTGTGACACTGTCAAGTCCAATGGCGTGAATTCTGAAACTTACAAACTTCTGTTGTTCCCGTTCTCATTAAGGGACAAGGCCGCACAGTGGCTTGAAACTTTTCCTCAAGGAAGCATCACTATCTGGGATGATTTGGTGACTAAATTTCTAGCCAAATTCTATCCACCTCAAAGAGTCATCAGGCTGAAGACTGAGGTGCAAACATTCACGCAATTGGATGCTGAAAATCTGTATGAAGCATGGGAGAGATACAAAACTCTGCTGAGGAAATGTCCACCAGAAATGTTCACTGAGTGGGACAAGCTACAGAACTTCTATGAAGGACTCACTCTAAAGGCTCAAGAATCACTTGACCACTCAGCTAGAGGATCATTGCAACTGATGAAAACAGCAGAAGAAGCTCAAAATCTTATTGACATGGTGGCCAACAATCAATATTTCTTTTCTCATCAAAGAAATTGTCAACCATCACAAAGGAGAGGAGTAATGGAGCTAGAAGGGGTGGACTCAATCTTGGCTCAAAACAAGATGATGCAGCAGCAAATTCAACAACAATTTAAGCAAATGGCCAAAAGGATTGATAGCCTCCAAGTTGCAGCAGTTAACACAAGCCAACCATCATCCACATGGGGGCAAAATGAAGAAACTCAAGAAGAACAACAACAAGAGCAAGTACAGTATATACACAACCAATGACCAAATGAAGTGTATGGTGATACATACAATCCATCCTGGAAGAACCACCCAAACCTCAGATGGGGAGATAATCACACCCAAAACCAACAACCATGGCAGAGGAACTCAAACCAAAATACTTCAAGAAACAACCAAAACCACAACCAGCAGCAAACTAACCAGAATCCCTACAGAAAACCTCAAAACAACTACCCCAACCCCAACCAGTACCAATCCAATAACCAATTCACCAACCAAAATGCCTACCATCCACCACCCACATCTCACAACCCACCACAAGCATCACCTGAATCTCAAAGACTCACTAACTTGGAGACCTTGATAGACAAAATGTTGAAACACCAGAAAATGACAACCAAGAACCATGAAGCCTCCTTGAAGAGCCTAGAGAGGCAAATTGGGCAGATCTCCAAACAGATTTCTGTTGAGAGACCTTCAAGCTCACTGCCGAGTGACACAATCCCAAATCCTAAGGAAGAATGCAAGGCAATACAATTAAGGAGTGGGAAAACATTGAAGAGCAGCAAGAGACCACTAGAAGAGGAACAGTCAACACACACAGAGGAAGCCAATGATGATGATGTAATGGCAAGCAAGCAAGCCTCAAAGCAAACTCAAGAAAAGGAGGAACAATCAAAAATTCCAAAAAAGGGGAATGAAGCAATTGAAGAGCCAACAAAGAATCAAAAGCAACAAGCAGAGAAGACCCTTGTACCTCCACTGCCATATCCCCATAGATTCAACAAGGAGGCAAAGGACCAACAATTTCACAAGTTCCTTGAGACTTTCAAGAAGTTGGAGATAAATATTCCCTTGGCTGAGGCACTGGAGCAGATGCCCCTATATGCTAAGTTCATGAAGGAGCTAATCAACAAGAAGAGAAGTTGGCAAGAAAAGGAAACTATCATGCTCACTGAAGAATGTAGCGCTGTGATCCAGATGGGTATCCCACCAAAGCTCAAAGATCCAGGGAGTTTTGTAGTCTCATGCACCATAGGCAAAATAACATTGGAAAACGCCTTGTGTGATCTAGGTGCCAGCATCAACTTGATGCCTCTATCATTGATGAGAAAGCTTGCCATAGAAGAAATTAAACCCACCAGGATGTCACTAGTCATGGCCGATAGATCAATCAAGACACCCAATGGTATTGTGGAGAATTTACTAGTGAAGGTTGGAAAGTTTATCTTCCCCGCAGAATTTGTAATCTTAGACACAGAAGGGGAAGGAAGCAGCTCAATCATCTTGGGGAGACCATTTCTAGCCACAGCAAGAACCACTATTGATGTGGAGAAGGGAGAAATGACCTTCAGGGTGCATAATGAACAAATGGTAATCAATGTCTTCAAATCAATGCAACACCCCTCAGAGCAAGAAAACTACATGAATGTGGATATGATAGAAGGGTTGGTAGAAGAAATGTTTGAAGACGACTATTTGGAGCATCAGAAAGAACAAAGAGAGGAAGTGATAGAAATACTCATCGAAGACAAGAAAGAGGATAAACCAAAACAGGAGTTGAAACCTCTCCCTCCTCACCTCAAATACGTGTTTCTTGGGGAAGCAGAGGCATTACCAGTGATTATAAATTCCTCTTTGAGCATGGATGAGGAAGCAAGGTTGATTGAAGTATTAAAAACTTACAAAACAGCCTTGGGGTGGACAATTGAGGACATCAAAGGCATCAGCCCTGCTATTTGCATGCATAAAATTCTATTGGAGGAAGAATCAAAACCTGTGGTTCAACCTCAAAGAAGACTCAACCTAACCATGAAAGAGGTGATTCAAAAAGAAGTGATGAAGCTATGGAATGCAGGGATAATTTTCCCAATCTCAGACAGCTCTTGGGTGAGTCCGGTTCAAGTTGTGCCAAAAAAAGGAGGAATGACAGTCATCACCAATGAAAAGAATGAGTTGATCCCCACTAGGACAGTGACTGGGTGGAGAATGTGCATAGACTACAGGAGATTGAATGATGCAACAAGAAAAGATCATTTTCCTTTGCCATTCATCGATCAAATGTTGGAAAGACTAGCAGGCCATGCTTATTATTGCTTCCTGGATGGGTATTCTGGTTACAATCAAATAGTGGTGGACCCCAAGGATCAAGAGAAGACCTCCTTCACATGCCCATTTGGAGTTTTTTCCTATAGAAGGATGCCCTTTGGACTGTACAATGCCCCAGCCACTTTTCAAAGGTGTATGCTTTCTATTTTTTCTGATATGGTGGAAAAATTTTTAGAAGTCTTCATGGATGATTTTTCTGTTTTTGGCAATTCATTTAACACTTGCTTGCATAACTTAACTCTTGTTTTGAAAAGATGCCAAGAAACTAATTTGGTGTTGAATTGGGAAAAATGCCATTTCATGGTTCCGGAAGGAATAGTTCTTGGGCATAAAGTGTCATGTAGAGGTATAGAAGTTGATAAAGCTAAAATAGAAGTTATTGAAAAACTCCCTATACCTGTTAATGTGAAAGCAGTAAGAAGTTTTCTTGGGTATGCTGGCTTCTACATAAGGTTCATCAAGGACTTTTCAAAAATAGCAAAACCATTGAGCAATTTACTAATGAATGATGTTCCCTTCATTTTTGATGATAACTGTAGACATGCCTTTGAAACTCTCAAGAGAAAGCTCATTACAACACCAATCATCACACCCCCTGATTGGAATTTACCTTTTGAACTTATGTGTGATGCAAGCAACCTTGCTATCGGTGCTGTATTGGGGCAAAAGAAGGACAAATTACATCATGTCATATATTATGCTAGCAAAGTGTTGAATGAAACACAGAAAAATTACACCACCACTGAAAAAGAACTTTTAGCAATTGTATATGCATTTGATAAGTTTAGACAATACTTGATCGGTTCAAAAGTTATAGTATACACTGACCATTCTGCTCTCAAGTATCTAATGTCTAAACAGGATTCAAAGCCAAGGCTTATTAGGTGGGTGTTGCTGCTACAAGAATTTGATATTGAAGTGAGGGATAGGAAGGGAAGTGAAAATCAAGTAGCAGATCATCTATCAAGAGTGCCACAAGAAGCTAAGCAAGACAAACCACATCAAGTAAATGAGAACTTCCCTGATGAACATCTTTTCCAAATTCAACAAACACCTTGGTTTGCTGACATAGCAAACTACAAGGTAGGAAGGAAGATACCTCAAGAATTTTCCAAGCAACAAATGAAGAAATTACTCAATGAAGCAAGGAAGTTCTTGTGGGATGAACCTTTTCTATTCAAGAGATGCTCTGATGGAATGATTAGGAGGTGTGTCCCTGAAAGTGAAATGAAGGACATACTATGGCATTGCCATGGCTCAGCATATGGTGGACACTTTGGACCAGAGAGAACAGCTGCAAAGGTATTACAGAGTGGGTTTTATTGGCCAACCATCTTCAAGGATGCCAGAGAGTTTGTTCACCAATGCAATGAATGTCAAAGAACTGGAGGATTGACAAAGAGAAATGAGATGCCTCAAAACTTCATCCTGGAAGTAGAGGTGTTTGACTTATGGGGCATTGATTTCATAGGACCTTTTCCTCCTTCCTACTCTTTCAGATATATCCTGGTGGCAGTAGAGTATGTATCAAAGTGGGTGGAAGCAATAGCCACAACCACCTGTGATGCACAGATTGTCTTCCAATTCCTTAAAAAGCACATTTTCACAAGATATGGAGTACCCAAGGGGCTGGTTAGTGATGGTGGTGGTCACTTTTGTAACAAACAGATGGAGAAACTCCTCCACAAATATGGAGTAATCCATAAAGTAGCCACACCTTACCACCCTCAGACTAATGGCCAGGCTGAACTCGCAAATAGGGAACTGAAGAAGATCCTAGAGAAAACAGTGGGAAGCACGAGAAAGGATTGGGCTAGGAAGTTAAAAGATGCCTTATGGGCATATAGGACAGCTTACAAAACCCCTATTGGCAAGTCACCCTTTCAGTTATTATATGGCAAATCCTGTCACCTCCCTGTAGAGCTGGAACACAGAGCTTTTTGGGCCACTAAACTCCTCAACCTTGATTCCCAAGCTGCAGGAGAGAAAATGTTGTTACAACTAAATGAGTTAGATGAATTCAGGCTAGAAGCCTATGGGAGTGCTAAAATATACAAGGAAAGAGCTAAGAGGTGGCATGATAAGAAGATCACAAAGAAGGAGTTCAAGCCAGGACAACAAGTGCTCCTGTATAACTCAAGGCTTAAGATCTTCCCTGGCAAACTTAAGTCTAAGTGGACTGGCCCGTACGTGGTGACAAAGGTTTTTCCTTATGGGAGTATTGAATTGCTAGATGAAGCAACAAAGAGTCAATTTACAGCAAACGGTCACCGAGCAAAGCTGTATTTGGGAGGACAATGGGATAAGGAAAAAGAGGTCCAGAACCTACAACCCTCTTGAAAAGAATTGAAGAATGTCAAGCTAATGACAATAAAGAAGCGCTTGTTGGGAGGCAACCCAACCTGAGGTAGTTTTCTTTTCATAGCCGTTTCAATAAAAATGTTGAATAATTGATATGCATTGCAAGGAGCTAAGTTTGGTGTTGCACACCAAAATAATTTAAGGGAGAATGAAGGATTCTAAGTTTGGTGTTCCACCAAAATCTCATTTAAAAGCATACTCTCACCTCCTGCATAATGCTAGCTCCAAGCAATCAGACAAATTATTCAACCATTTAATTGCTTTTAGTTTTGGTTCAATAACCTTTAGCAAGGCCAAAAGAATTCATAAATGTACAACCTGTTGCATTAGAGACAGTGGCAAGAAATTAAGTTTGGTGTTCTCACACCAAATTAAATCCAAAAGCCACACTCAATTCATGCATACTAACCAGTCACCTAAGGACTTGAGAAGCAAGCAACTTTTGAGAATTATGCAGGAAACTAACCACCATTTGAGGACATTATGCATCATAACTCAAAAGGGACACAACAGAAGGAAGGACAAAAGAACTGCAAACAAATAGGTTGTATCTATACTTAACTTCTGCTGTTGAGAAATGCTTTGATTTATGTCTTGCTAAAGTGTTCATCTAGTACAAGTAGAATCATTTTTTTTGCAATAAGTAAGCTAGTCTAAGTGTGTGCTTGTGTGTTTACTTTCACTTAACTAAATGCATGCTTTGTCCCCTGCATCTTTAATTCAATAAAAGAAATGTTTGAATGTGGAGTAAGATAGTTCTCTGTTAGATAGAAGTACAATAAAAGTAAGTGGTGGTATGTATGTGTGATTGTATGATAGCTCACTTTTAGTGAATAAGAGAACTAGGATGTCTCCTTCTAAGTAGAAAGTGGCCTACTGTCTATGAATCCCAATCAAATAAAAGTCCTTGGTTAAAAAGAAAAACAAACAGAGAAAAGAAAAAGCCAAAAATGGGCAATAGAATAAAAGAAAAAAAAAGAAACAAAGCTAGACACCAATAGCTTGAACCTTAGAATATATGCCTGTGGTGTCTTTGTACTGGGATCTGCTTGGATTATTAAGTTCTTTGGAGTGCATCAACACTTGGTGACTTGGGTTAACTAACCCGGGATCATCAGCTGAAAGTCCACTATCAAGAGCAATCTAACTACAAGGCATTTAGTAACCCAAAGAGGTGCTGGGCATCAATGCTTTAAGAAGGAATGTGAGCCAAGTGTCTATAGTGAATAATGTGTCAAGTATAAAGAAAGAAAAGAACTTGTTACACATGACACTCAAATAAAGCTTATGAACAAAATAATAGCCAAGGATAAAGGAAGAATGAGAGGTCATAGCAGTGTGTTGCTTGATGCTTGAAGAAGACTTTCTAGGCCTAAGAGTTAATAAGAAGTGAGTGTTTACATATCCACATAAAACCCCATGAACTACCAATAATACTCTGCTAGCATGAACATCATCTTCCATTTCATTCTTTCTTCTCAATAATTCATTTCTTGCTTGGGGACAAGCAAGCTTTAAGTTTGGTGTTGTGATGACAAGTCATCTTAGCCTAGTTTCACTAGCCTTTTTCTTTTATTTTCAATTGATTTATGCACTTTCTTGAGCCATAAGCAAGCCAATTGGGTGGATTTTCATGCTTCCTTTGATTTAATCAACCATAGATGAATTAACACAATTTCATGAGGATTTATGCTATAATTACCACATATTATGAAAGAATGACAAACTCATGATTTCGAGCATAGCTTTGATCTGTTTGGTTGATTAATGATAGGTGAAGAAAGCTTGGAGAAAGGTTGAAGGAAGAAGGAATGGTTAGGAGCAAAAGAGAACAAAAAGTTTGAGCAAAAGTTTGCCTCAAACTTTAGCTCAAACTTTCGGATAAGTGAAAACACACAAGAGAACAAAAAGTTTGAGCAAAAGTTTGCCTCAAACTTTAGCTCAAACTTTCGGATAAGTGAAAACACACCAGGGAACAAAAAGCTTGAGCAAAAGTTTGCCTCAAACTTTAGCTCAAACTTTTGGGAGAAAAGCTTGAGCCAACGTTTGCCTCAAACTTTTTGGCAAACGTTGGCATCACAAATCAACACCCTGGAGAGAAAAAGTTTGCGCCAACGTTTGCCTCAAGCTTTTTGGCAAACGTTGGCGCCATCAGCAAAACACCCTGGAGACAAAAAGTTTGCGCCAACATTTGCCTCAAACTTTTTGGCAAACATTGGCGCCATGAGTGTGCATAAGGGGGCCAACGTTTGAGCAAAAGTTTGACCCCAAACTTTAGCTCAAACGTTGGTAGCAGCAAGAATGGGGTTGCTGATGCAAAAAGTTTGAGTAAAAGTTTGCCTCAAACTTTTACTCAAACTTTTACTCAAGCTTTTATAATTCCCAACCCGGTTCACTTCGGTTCTCTCTCCAACTCCAGCAATCAACCAAGGCCTCTATCAACCCAATTCCATCAAGAGCAAAGGCCCAATTCAAAGCTTGAAGACCATTTGAAGAAAGTGTATAAATAGCTTAGGATTTAAGTTTTAGGGGAGCTTTCCTTTAGTTTTTGTAGGGAGTTTTCGGAGAGCTTTTGGTGTTGAGTGATTTTGAGTTTCTAAGTCTCGGGGAAGGAGAATTGAATTCCCTTCCTCTTAGTTTTCTTGCTTTCAATTTCAATTACATTTGCTTTGATCTTGGGTTGGAGAATTGAAGGAATTCTGTTTCAATCTCATCCTGAGATCTCTCTGTTTACTTACTGCACAATTGAATTTCAGTTTATGTTAATTGCTTCTTCTTCTACTTTCTCTGCAATTTACATTTCCTTTGCAATTGCTCTTGTTGGATCTAGGAAGGCATTGAGATCTAGACTTGGTTATCTAGTCTCTTGAGTCCTGAGATCTGGATTCCCATTCTCAATTTCTCCGTTTACTGCTTTTCAAGCTCTTTTATATTTCTGTTTTAGATCCGATTCAACCCAAGGCATCTTCTACTCTTCTGTGTGTTGAATTTTACTCTTTCTTGTTTAATTTCTGCAAATCCAATTCCCAATTCCCTTTACAATTCAAGCCATTTACATTTCTTGCACTTTAAGATTCTGTAATTTACATTTCTTGCGTTCTAAGTTTCTGCCATTTAATTTCTTGCCCTTTAAGATTTAGCACTTTAAATTTCAGTTCTCTTTAATTTCATGCAAATTACCCATTCCCTTTATTTTCCATGCAATTTAAATTCTGCAAATCACAAATCTCTCAACCAAATCTTGATTCGCTTGACTAAATCAACCACTAAACTAAAATTGCTCAATCCTTCAATCCCTGTGGGATCGACCTCACTCCCGTGAGTTATTATTACTTGATGCGACCCGGTGCACTTGCTGGTGAGTTTTGTGTCGGATCGTTTTCCGCACATCACTACCATCTTCTCCTAACTTGTTCCGAAATATCCACTTGGTGATGGTCACTTTCTTTCCACTTGGCCTAGGAACCAAAGTCCACACTTGGTTCTTCTCAAACTCAAGAAGCTCATCCTCCATAGCTTTAACCCAAGAGGGGTCACTAAGTGCTTCCTTGATGTTTTGAGGCTCTATTTGTGAAAGAAGGGCAATTTTGATCCTTCATTTGCCTTTCTAGTGGAAGACCGTGTTTGCACTCCATGAGAAACGTCCCTAATGACAAATTCCTCTAGATAATTCTTCAAGAATCTCCATTCACGAGGTCTGGTGGATTTGGAGGCAGATTCAGATACCAAGGGATTCTGGGTGCTGCTGGCTTTAGGATTTCCTTCAGATTCATGAGACAAATTGGAATTGTCTCTTGAATTTTCAGCAGTTGCAGTTTCTGGTTCAGTTTGACCAGAATTTTCCTTTTCATGATTTTGAGTGGTTTCATCTTCCTTTTGAGCTTGATTTCCTGCATCACAATCTTCCAAAATGCTTTGCACCATATTAGTATCACAAAATGTAACATGTATGGACTCCTCAATAATCCTAGCATCTTGATGATAAACTCTATATGCTTTACTAGTTGTGGAATATCCTACAAACAAACACTCATACGCCTTTGGATCAAATTTACCCAAATTATCCTTGTTATTTAAAACAAAACATTTGCATCCAAAGATGTGCAAGTAATCTAAGTTTGGTGGGTAACCTTTCCAAAGTTCATAAGGGGTTTTCTTCAAAAATTTCCTTATGATTGTTCTATTCAAAATGTGGCAAGCTGTGTTAACCGCTTCAGCCCAAAGGAATTTTGGAACCTTACTCTCACAAAGCATAGCTCTTGTCATCTCTTGTATGCTTCTATTTCTTCTTTCCACAACACATTGTGGTGTTCTTGGACAAGAGAAGTTGTGAGATATTCCAAATTCTTCACAAAAGGATTCAAATAAATTATTTTCAAATTCAGTTTCATGATCACTTCTTATAGAAGAGATTTTTAAATCATTTTCATTTTGAATTTTCTTGAAAAAAGGTTCAAAGGCCGAAAAGGCTTCATTTTTATGTGCAAGAAATAAAACCCAACCAAACCTAGTATAGTCATCCACAATTACTAAACCATAATGTTTACCACCTAGGCTTTGAGTTCTTGTTGGACCAAATAAATCAATGTGTAGCAACTTAAGTGGTCTTTTAGTAGAGATGTCTTCCTTTGGTTTAAAGAACTTTTTGTTTGTTTTCCCATTTGGCAAGCATCACAAGTGATGTCTTTGTCAAACTTTATCAAAGGAAGGCCTCTTACTAATTCTTTCTTTACAAGTTTGTTTATTTGAAACATACTTGTATGGCACAATCTCTTGTGCCATAACCACTTTTCAGATTCTTTAGAGTGAAGACAAGCTACATTTTGATCCTTTAGTTCATCAAGAGTAAGTCCATACATATTATTAAAACGATTGGCAACAAACATCACTTCATTTGTCTTTTCATTAACAACACAGCATTCAAGTCTTTTGAAAATCACTAAATATCCTAAATCACACAGTTGACTTATACTCAAGAGATTGTGCTTCAAACCACATACCAAAAGTACATCATCAATGAAAGTAGATTGCTCATTACCTACTTTTCCAACAGCAATGATTTTACCTTTACCATCATCTCCAAAGGTCACAAAACCTCCATCATACTTATTTAGTTTGATGAAGTAGGTTGACCTTCCAGTCATGTGCCTTGAACATCCACTATCCATGTACCACATGTCCTTTTTGTTCTTGGATGCTAGGCAAATCTGCATGAAGAGTTTCAAGTAGCCTTAGGTATCCAAATTAATTTGGATCCTTTGAAGTTAATCCATCTTGGTTGCCCAAGTGCATTGAAATCACAAATAACATTGTAAACTTTGTTTCCTACAACTCTCTTTTCAATGAAACATTGTGCATATGAGTGACCAAATTTCTTGCAATTAACACAATGATTTTCTGATGTGTGTTGCTGAAATTGAGGTGATTTATATTGCTTGAAATGATTAAATAGTTGAAATTTTCTGATTTTTGGAGGAGATGCATTTCTTTTGACAAACTGATTTTTGTTATAATTATTCCTCTTTGTAAAAATATTTTCACCAGAATTTTTGAAAATCTTTGGATTTTTCGAAAATGAGGTTTTGTTGTAGAAAAATGGTTTCTTGAAAGCTTCCTCATTTTTCGAAATGTATCCCAAACCTGGCCTGTTTGAACTCGGTTCGGTTCTTGGTGAAGTCTCATTTTCACTTATATATACTTCATCAAAATTTTCTTCAAATGTTGGAGTATATCCAGTACCAGATTTGTTTGATATGGTTTTGGTATTTGATGAAGAAGCTACAAATTTTATAGAGGAAATATTTGAAACTGCATCTTCCTTGGCTATGTAGCCTAAACCAGATTTTTCAAACAATGGTCTTTGACTTGCAAGTAATTTGTCCAAGTTACTAGAACCTTGAGCAAATTTTACTAAGTCACCATTCAGCCTTTTAATCATATCATTTAATCTTTCATTTTCAGCAATTAACTCATGAGAAGGATCCACAATGTGCTTTCCTTTTAATTTTTCAAGTTCAGATTTTAGAAATCTGTTTTCTTCAATGATGTCCAAAGCACATTCAGTTTCTTTCACTTTTTCTTTTAAAAAATCATTTTCATCTCGTAACACATCTCTTTCAGATCTGCATTCATTGTACTTGTCAAGCAGTTTTGAGGTATTTAAAGTGAGATCATCAATAATAGCATGTAAATCCTCAATGGTCAAATCATAGTAATTTACCTCATCAAGATTGTTGTTTCCAGCCATGAAGCAGTCTTTGTCATCTCCTTCAGATTCTTCTTCTTCATTTGAGTCGTTCTCAAGATCCTCCCAAGCTGCCATGAGTAATCTCTTTCTTTCCTTCTTTCCTTTGTCCTCCTTTTTGAGCTTTGGACAGTTTAGCTTGAAGTGTCCAGCCTCCTTGCAGTGATGGCACGTCACTTTGCTCAAGTCTATCTTATGCTCCTTTGAACTTGAACCCTTGTATTTGCCCTTGTTCTTCATCATCCTTTTAAATCTCCTAGCAAAAAACAAAAGCTCATCATCTGAAATACCATCACTAGACTCACTCTCTTTTGGTTCTATTTGTGACTTAAGGGCTATTTCCTTTTTCTTTGAGTCTGTGTTTGTGTGTGTGGCTTCATAGGCAATGAGTTTTCCTCTCAGCTCATCATAGGTTATAGGACTTATGTTGTTGCTCTCGGTTAGGACAGTGGCAGTGTTTTTCCATTCTTTTGTGAGGCTTTTAAGGAGTTTTCTCACCAAGGTTTGTTCTGCATAATTTGTATCCATAGCATCAAGGTTGTTGATTATGATTGAGAATCTCTCAAATGCTTCATCAATGTTTTCTCCATCCTTCATGCTAAACATATCGTACTCTTTTCGCAGCATATCAATCCTCGTTTCTTTGACTTGTTTAGTGCCTTCGTGTGTAACCTGGAGTTTTTTCCAGATTTCTTTAGCTGTCTGCATCTAGATACCTTCCGATACTCTTCAAAGCTGATAGCACTTTGAAGAAGGTTGATTACTTTTAGCATTCAGCTCTATCTTCTTCTTATCATCTTCATTCCATTCAGCTTCTTCTTTTGGAGTCACCACTCCATCAGCACTTATTTTTGTTGGGATCTTGGGACCGCTCACAACAATCTTCTATATGTTGTAGTCAATGGATTGGATGAAAATCCTTATCCTTTCTTTCCAGTAGGAATAGTTCTTCTCGTTGAAGAAAGGTGGCCAGTTGTTTGACTGGCCTTCAGTGAGGGTGTAGGCAACTGTGGTTGTGCCCAGGTTGTTCGCCATTGGATCTTTGCTCCAAGCGGTTAAGCTTGATTCTTGAGACCTTAGCTCTAATACCAATTGAAGGTCGTGGTAGGCTTAGAGAAGGGGGGTTGAATCTATGCCTGCCTTTTAGATGCTGTTTTTACCCTTTTAAACAAACTTTTAATTCTGATTCTGTTTGTACTCAGCAGCAAAAATTTATGAGACAATTTATTTTTGTCTCATGAATATCAGAAAACAGAACACAGCAGAGAAGAGAAAAGCTAACACCAGCATGTATCCTGGTTCGGTTGCCTTGTGCTATGCAACCTACATCTAGTCTCCTCCACAACAGTGGAAGAATTTTCACTATAGTTAACAGTATTATATACACCAATTTCACAGGATTGACCAAATCCTTTCACACTCAAGTTCTAACCTAACTTGACATTGGCTATGCTAATACCTAACTATTCACTCTTAGTGCTAACCCAACTAAGAAAGGGATACCTTACAGGTACAAGATACAAGACACTTAACCAACCTAAAGAAATAAAAAAATAACTCTAGGCTTTTCTCTCAAGTGTATCACTCAGCCTTTTTCCACTCATGGATTTTACTTGAGCTTTCTCACAATGCCTTTTCTCACAAGAAATTACAGAAAGATAAACATAGAAAAGTGCATCACAATCTGTAAAACATGAAGGAGATTGACTTCATCAACAGCCTCTTTGCTATGTGAAAAACCAGCTTCGCAAGCCTTAGATTTAGTTCTTCAGTATTGGCCGAATGCTTCTTTGAAAGAAAGCATTATCCAAGCAGATGAACTTCTCAGAGAACTCTTCACAGAACACAACTCACCAAACTCTGGTTTTCTCTCCTTGGTTCTGAATGAGCACAAAGTCTTCTTTTATCTCCTAGCATGTTGTTGGGTTCTTCTTTCAAGGTCAACGCCTTGAGCTTTGAGCTTCACCAACCCACAGATTCACTTTTTTCCATTAAACCTTAGAGTAGAAACTTTGCTTCTGACTTCTTCATCTTGACTGAAAGCCATAAAGCAACAATTACAAGAGTTTTCCAATGGTCAACTTGATCTGAGCCCTTGAAAACCAACTTGGTCCCCAAGATATGTTTGAGACCATGAATTCACAGCAGAGAAGAATAGAAATCCTCTTTTTCATATAGCTCAAAATGGAGATACAGAGAGTTGAAAATAAAGAGAAGAAAGTGTGTTACATGTAAGAAGAAATGGGTTACCTTTAACCTAAGCTGGATTTGGTTTGATCTTGTTGATTTGACCTCAGCCTTTCTTGCCTAACATTCTCTTTCTTTCCTCTTCTTTCATAACTAGCTTAGGAACTAAGCACTTTTTCTTACTTTTTCTAAGTTCAGTGATTTGACTAAGACAGAGAGGAAAAGAACGTTGCTTTGGAGGCAGTGAGAAAGAGTGAAGACTTCAATCTTCTGTGAGAAGCTTGGTGTGATCAACTTGAATTGAAGGACACGGGCTTGGATCGGTTTTGATTAGCTTGGCCCGATGGTTTCTTTAGCTTCTTTCTTTGCTTTTCCTTGGGCTTTTAAATTTTTGCTTTCAACCCACCATCCTTGCTTTTTGCTTTACACTCCATTTGGGCTATAAAATTTGAATTTCGGCCTGCAACAATAAATAATTAGTAATATTCAATTTATAATTACTTAACACAAATTATTTATTTTGCCCAAAAATAATGTTTGTCATCACTAATTAATTTTAGTTAATTTCTTAACTCAACAATATTAGTATATTACTATTTTAAAAATTATTTACCAAATTACCATTTTTTGTAAACATTTTTATATTAACACCAAATTTTTAAGTCAATAAAAATAAACAATATTATGCATTAGTCTAAAGTCTTATACATTCTAAACATAAAATATTAACCTATAGTCTTATAATGACTAATAATATAAAATATTAAGGTTTACAATATTTAAATTCTACATAAGAATAATCATCATTTATCACTAATAATACAAAATATTAATTGTGTATAATGACCAGGCTACTGGGTCGGATCTGGGTGACCTAAGTTATGACCCGGTCCCAGTTTCACTCACTTTCCAGATTTCATTTCTTTTTCCCAAGTCAACCTCGGATCACTTCGAACTCATGTCTTCATGGTCCAAAATCCTTTGGGTCCAGACCGAATCTTCGAACCGGACCGAACTGTACACACCACTAGATGAAATCAAAATTGTTACATTATTTTCTTTTAAGATATAAATGGACGAATTAAAGTTACAATTATTTATGCATATATCAGTTTTCTAAATGGGCAAAACATGATATCAATTTTTCTAAGGCTGTTTTCATTAATTATTGACATAAACTATATATCCTTCCTGAAACTCAATTACAACTCTTACAAATAAAACATTTATATTGTGCAGTTTTCCTGCACATAATAATCTGGTTGAAAAAATTATTCATGTGAATGAAATATATGTTTGTCATCATAATAATTGTCATGTCGTTTTCCTGTAAATATGGGTGCAGACTTAGTTAAGATAGCATAGTCATAACTCATAAGTGATAGCTATGGCATATTCTTAAACTTAACAACTAAGGAGAGTTCTAACTTCTAACTTTGAATTGATATACGTCGCTTCACCTTGAAAAGCATATTGCCCATCCCACATCATGAATAATGGTCCTATTGCTATCTATTTTTTCCATCATTGAATTTAATTTGATAATGCACCTTGCCAATGCAATTTGAACACAGAAGCCTTAGCATGTGAACAAGATTTATTGTGTATTGTAATATATACTAAACTTTAATATATTCCTAGCTAGCCATTTAGAATAAATAACAGCAAAGAAGACTCTGCTCCATAAAACACAGAATACATACACACACGAATTACAATTTGTGTCTAAAGATATTAAGCCTGAGAGCCTATCTTTGGTATTAATCCTTCCTGGAAGTATACGCACCAACTGAAAAATTCAACTTTAGTGGGGAATAATAAGTCATTTCCATATTATGCCTAAACTTGTTGATGAGGCTCACAGGGCATTCATTAGGGGGTAGCTGCAGAAAGATTTATGAGAGACCGTTGACAAGTGTAAGACAGTACATTGGTTCAAGAGAAAGAAAAAAAAAAAGGGGGGGAAGAAAATCAGCTACTATTATTGACGAGTGTATGTTAGGATCTTATTGAAGATGCTTAATTTTTCCTAACAAGTTATGACCTTAATTAAATAATCAAAATAATTCCTTAAATTTCACTTTTGATTCAAATTGATTTTTTAAATTTAATTTTCATTAAGTTAAATTGTTCTTTTGAATTTTCTAACGTTAATTAAGTTCATCTTTATCCAATTTTTTGTCTATATTCATACTTTCACTTTATACTCCTTTTTATTTATATTGTTGAAAAATTTGGAAATTAATTTAACTCAGAGTTAGAATGTTTAACCATTTTTTTTTTGTTACGAGAAATGTTAGAGTACTAAGAGAAATTATTATTTTTTACTAATAGTTAGTTTTTAATATTTAAAATTATAAATTAAAAATATGCCGTTGAATTATTAAACTAAAAAAATTGGATTGATGACTAAAAATGATAGTAAAAAATAATAAATTTTGGTAAGGCTAAAACTGAAAGTAGCCCTTTTTATTTATCATGTCTTTCAAGGAGAGGAGTTTAAGGAGCTAGTATAGGTTCGAGCCCTTAAGCATTTTTCTTTTTCTTTTTTTGGGCCATTACGTAATTCGCATACTTATTCACTCGCTCACACTATTAGGAATATTCATAGATCGAATTCGATCTGCATATTTGTGGTTTCTATCCGAATCTGATCCAAAAATTATGGATATTGATCTAATCTGCAAGATTGTGACATCTGATCTGCACACTAATAATATCAGATTGCAGATTTTAAATAAGTATCCACATATCTACGGGTCCGCAAAAAATAAATAAGTAAGTAAATATTTTTTTATGTTTTATTTCAACTAATAATTATGATATATATATATAGTATTATTTTATTTTTATTATTTAAAAAATATGTTTAATAATATTCTAGAAATAAATATGTTTAAAAGAATAGAAAAAAAAGGATTCTATTGATATTTTTCAAATAAAAATAAACTTTTTCAAATATTTTTATATTTTGCGAATATATCCGATATCCGATCCTATCCAAAAATCAGATCCAAACTTAAAAAACGCAAATATTGAATCCAATTCGATGATTTTAGTGCGGATCAGATCGAAATTTTGACCATATTCAATTTGAGCTATTTGATCCGCATTCACCCCTACACACTATGAGATTATTAAACCGCTTCTCAGACTTAACTAAAATTTAAACTTAATACAACTCTTTAAGAGGCAGGTAAATCTACCATCTCATTCAAGTATCAGTTACTTAATTACTTTAAATATAAAGATTTTTAACTCCAAATAAACAAGTTAGTTTATAAAAGAAAAAATAACCATTTGTACACATAAACTTTGTGAAGGTTAACAAAAGGGACAAATGGGGAGTGCTATGGTGCTGAAACTAATACTTTTCAGCAGGTGCTGAAATGAACTGGCCACGCTATATAATGAACGCGTGTTACTGTTGGTGTGACAGGAGAAACTGTTAGTG
Source organism: Arachis hypogaea (assembly GCF_003086295.3). Lineage (NCBI taxonomy): Eukaryota > Viridiplantae > Streptophyta > Magnoliopsida > Fabales > Fabaceae > Arachis > Arachis hypogaea. Next base: position 22,123,702 of record NC_092053.1, on the reverse strand, counting down.
TGATAAGAAAAAATCAGAAAGTAAGTGAAAACATCAGAATACAGTAATTAGTTAGGATGGTGTTGAATAATTAAACAAAAAAATTTGTATAAAGTGAGGTGGTTATAGATTGTTAATTTTTATTACAATTGGATTTTTCCTTTTTTTTGTTACAGTGAGATTTTTTAGTAAGTAGGTAGACTACTAGATTGGGCTTACATTGTGTAGGAATTAGGAATGATCCAATATTTTAAAAATAAACATTTTAATACTAATACATTAACTAATACTCCTACATAAATTAATTAGCTTAGTTCATAAATTCAAGGAAAAAAAAACTTACTTCATAAATTCTTATTTAATAATAAATGGTTAAATTGTTATCAAATAAACTAAATATTTTATTTTTCAAAATATCAACTGAAATAATATATTTACAAATCAAATTTTTTATTTTTTTAATATTATAAAATATTTTTTTACTAATTTAAATTGGTTATCCTCTAATACACATTGAATCAACCTGTTAACAATGATTTAATACAGTTAATTGAATAATAATATTCTCACTCATTTAACGAAGCACAATCTAATTAATTTTATTTTAAATTATAAAATTAAAATTTTTTTAAGTTCTTATTTTTAAATCATTTAATTCATACTCAATTTTTTTTAATTTTAAATTAATATTTATTAATTTTAAAATTATAAGACAATTTTTTTCCAAAAACCAAATATACATCACTAGCAATATAAACACATTGTATGACTATGTTTATTTTCATATTGCGTACTTACTGCATATTACTAGTTTTAAATATTTATTTTTTATTTAATTAAATAAAAAATAAAACATAACAAATATACATCACTAACAATACAAGCACATTGTATGGCTGCGTTTATTTTCATATTGCACTTCCATTACACTATACACACTAAATGTGTTTGAAGGATTACGAGGACAACGTGAATGGCTTGTAAGTATATATGCCATATGCTCCTCTTTTTAACACCTTGATATTTATATAGTTGTAGTATTAATTATAAGAACAAAATTTAGAAATTTGATGAAAATTATAAATTGGACTAGACAACATAGTTATTATATCACTCATTTTCTAACATAGTTATAATAAATCCTTGTAATGCTTCAAATATTTGTTATGTTTTATTTTTTATTTAATTAAAACTAGTAATATGCAGTAAGTACGCAATATGAAAATAAACATAGTCATACAATGTGTTTATATATTGCTAGTGATGTATATTTGGTTTTTGGAAAAAAAAAGTTGTCTTATAATTTTAAAATTAATAAATATTAATTTAAAATTAGAAAAAATTGAGTATGATTAAATGATTTAAAAATAAGAACTTAAAAAAAATTTAATTTTATAATTTAAAATAAAATTAATTAGATTGTGCTTCGTTAAATGAGTGAGAATGTTATTATTCAATTAACTGTATTAAATCATTGTTAACATGTTGATTCAATGTGTATTAGAGGGTAACCAATTTAAATTAGTAAAAAAATATTTTATAATATTAAAAAAATTAAAAATTTGATTTTTAAATATATTATGAGTAAAGTATCGTTTTTGTCCTTAACGTTTGGGGTAAATTCTATTTGTGTCCCTAACGTTTAAATCGTCCTATTTGTATCCCTAACGTTTGTAAAAGTGATTCAATGTTATCCTGCAGTCAATTACATATCATGAACGCTTTAATTTGAGTTTTAAAAATTTCTTCTTGAAGTTAGAATACAAATGTCTGGGATAGAATTGATGATCCACTCCCAAAAATAGCTCATCAAAAGTTAAAATTAATTCCTACAACATTTACATAATTCACTTTTTTAGGGACATAATTAAATCTAAACACAAATAGTGGGTATAATATTAAAATCGAATACATTCAAGTGAGACCTAATTGAAAATGAATGCATCCAAGTAAGAATAATTGAAAAATATAATCTGATTTGTTAGTATAATTGTTAGTAGGATAACATTGAATCACTTTTATAAACGTTAGAGATACAAATATGACGATTTAAACGTTAGGGACACAAATAGGACTTACCCCAAACGTTGGGGACAAAAACGATACTTTACTCATATATTATTTCAGTTGATATTTTGAAAAATAAAATATTTAGTTTATTTGATAACAATTTAACCATTTATTATTAAATAAGAATTTATGAAGTAAGTTTTTTTTTTCTTGAATTTATGAACTAAGCTAATTAATTTATGTAGGAGTATTAGTTAATGTATTAGTATTAAAATGTTTATTTTCAAAATATTGGATCATTCCTAATTTCTACACAATGTAAGTCCAGTTTAGTAGTCTACCTACTTACCAAAAAATCTCACTGTAACAAAAAAAAAAAGGAAAAACCCAATTGTAATAAAAATTAACAATCTATAACCACCTCATTTTATACAATTTTTTTTTGTTTAATTATCTGACACCATCCTGACCAATTACTGTATTTTGATGTTTTCACTTACTTCCTGATTTTCCCTTGTCACACCAACAACTTTCCTTGTCACATCAACAGCAACACGCGTTCATTATATAGTATGACCAGCTCATTTCAGTACCTGCTGAAAAATATTAGTTTCAGCATCATAGCATTCCCCTAACAAAAGTATCCATTAAACAAGGAAACTAACGTTATACCTATGAAAGATGGGTTTCACATGACAAAAGTATCTAAATCCTAATTTTTTGTTAACTCTTTGATAAAATTTCCAAATTATCCACACCCTTTATCTTCAACCTCAACTCCATCCCCATTTCTTCTTCCTAAAATTCCAAACTTTCATGTGTCTTCTTTTCTCTCTTCCAACCTTCTTTCCAAACCCTCGGCCACTGCTATCATCGTCTCCATTCTATATTTTTCATATATCATACACCGCCACCGCATCTAGCTCCTCCATTATTTGTTGTCACTACAACTACCTCGGCCTTTAATTTTCCATTTCTCTTGCCTCGATCATTATCTACGCTTGTATCAACCTCATCCGTCATTTCTCACCCTTGATTCTCCTTCCTTCACCACTCGTTGCAGCCACAATCACTTTGTCTCCTTCATCACTCGTAGTAATAATTTCTGCATATTCCATTATTTCACTTGTCGTTGTTGACTTTTTCGCCATCCACTTCTGATTTGTTTTTATTGTTAAATCTATTGCTAAAGTCTATGTTGAGTGGTGATAGTGGTTGTTGGTGGTGGTGAGTTGTAAAAATGGGAGAGTTTTTGGAGGGAGTGGCGGTGAATAAAAAAGGTGATAACAAAAGTGTGGTGTGTGACGAGAGTTGGGTGAAGGTGATAGGTTGAGTTTTAGATGGGGCGAAAGAGTTCATGGTGTTGCGACGATTATGAGTAGGGGTGCACATGATCCGGCCCAGCTCGAAGGCCCGGCCCGGTTCCAAACACTTTAGGGACTAATTTGGTGTGATTTCATCGGGTTTAGGGTCGGGTAAGGGTCTCAAAAATAGACCCGGTCATTATTTCGGGTCGGGTCCAGGCCATAGCTCGGGTCACCCGAAATCGGTCCGGTGACCCGGTCATCATACACAATTAATATTTTGTGTTATTAGTGATGGATCATGACTATTTTTATGTGGAATTTAAGTATTGTAAACCTTAATATTTTGTGTTATTAGTCATCATAAGACTATAAGTTAATGTTTTATGTTTAGAATGCATAATATTGTGTTATTTGTATTGATTTAAATATTTGGTATTATTAGACAATATTAGTATTGATTGTGGTTATACTTTAATTTTGAAGAAGGGTTGGTTTTTGTTATATTTTTCTAAGTGAATTTTACCATGTTAAATAATGGTTGGAATTTTGAAAATTTGGATATTTTTACATGCTAGGTTACAAGAAGATATCAACATCCATTAACGGCTCGATTTTCACCCGATTTTCACCTGATATAATTGTGGCCTGAAAGTATATTGGTTTCATCGGGTTTAGGGTCGGGTTCGAGTCTAATAAATAGACTCGATTTATATTTCGGGTCGGGTCTGGGTCACATTAAACCCGGCTTCACCCGACCCATGTGCACCATTAATTATGAGAAGGGGGCAACTATATGATAGTAGCGGAATGGTATAAAATTCGATGTGGGGGTTTGAAGGAATAGTATTGGACAGTAGACCGATAATAAGTGTGAAGAGTGATAATCGTGGTAGTGGCGATGACAGGTGGTTGATGGAAGAAGAAAGTAGTGATAATGATTATGAGAAATTTATGTTAAAAGTTTAGAATTTTAGAAAGAAAGAACAACAATAAAATTGAGATTGAAGATAAAAAGTGAAAATAATTTAAAAATTTTATTAAAAAATTAACAAAAATTTAAAATCTAAGTACTTTCATCATATAAAACTTATTTTTATAGGTATAATATTAATTTTTTTTATTTAATAAGTACTTTTATTGGCGTTCAATCTATCAAAATATTGTTCTCATTATTTTTTATATTTTAATATTTTTAACAACTTTATTAATGACCTTAATTCAAATATATCAAGTTGCAATTCGTTATCTCGAGTTTTGATTCAATAACTTCTTAAACGGGTCAAATAATGGATCGAAGTTAATATTTTAATCCAACAATTAGTCTTTTCCTTTATTTTTAATTAAAATTATCTATTTAAATAAAAAAATAAATAGATTAACTTTTCTTAAATACTCATATTTATATGATATATAATTGATTCAGACATTTAGCATACTCAAATAGATTAAATCAAATATTTGCACCCTAAAAGTAAAAATACAAAAAAAAAAAGAACAAAACACTTCTTTTTTTATACCAATGATAGGAAAACTTGAATTTGCGACTTTTTAAAAAAGTATAAAGAAAATATATTATTTGAATTATAACTTCTTGGCAACAAAACAAAACACTTAACTGACAGATAAAAATTGAAAAAAAATATTTTGATTATTAACCGTTTGCTTTTATTGTACTACTACATACATTCTCATCAGTATTGATTGATGTCTTGGCTATAAGTTCATGGAAGCATATATTACATGGGACATATGTGTGTACCCTTGAACTAATCGTGTGAGTGAGTCATGTGGCTTTGATTCAATTGGAACAAAAGTACAAACATGCACTACTACTACTACTACTGTTCATGAGAGAGAAGGAAATATATACTCTATAAAAAAGGGTGTGAAATTGCAAAGTCATAGTTGAACTTTTTGCCCTAATTAATTTCACCTGTCATACTTATTTCATGGCGCGTCCATATCTCCCTTATTAGTGCTGGTGAGTTTTCACAATGAAACCCGTACTGTATTGTATTAAATGGAAATTTATTTGGATTCTTCATCTAAATGGTATTTCGTAACAAACCAAACTTCAACTATCACAGTAAAATTAAATTCAATAATCGGCAAAAGGTGCTATGCTTTAAATACTTTGCTACCTACTTTTATATTTTTTCTTTTTTAATTAAACAAATTCACCGTCTCTTGCCTTTAATAATTATATTTTTTCCTTCAAGATAAATGTAGGTACAGCTAGCATCCTAATGATTTTAATATCTTGTATTCTTGTTACACTTTACTCTTATTTATTACACATGTACTTCCTCTAATGTAACACAGTCATTAACACAGTCCTAACTGTGTAAGTAGTAAGTACACATGGCAAAGAGATTAAAAGCGATGACCATGATTGAAACCAAGAAGGCCCCCGTTGAGCTTCTCTTTGACAAGTGTCTTTCGTTTGAGGGGAAGATAATTTATAAAACTCCTACGCTTTAGAATTAGGAGCTTCTAGATCAATAAGAAACGAAAACATATAAATCCAATTCAGGAACAAACAAAAATACCATCAACAAACAAATAAATTCAATTATTTACAATTTTTTTTTAAATTATTTTTTTATTTCTTTTTTCTTTTTCTTCTAAATATTCCAATTTCATCTATCTACCATTAGCGAATAGCCACTAGTCACTATTGCGCTTATCCGTCACCTACTATTATTATGATTTATGAGCAACTATACCAAATATATACTAATAAAATTAATTATTAGTATAAAATATATATTAAAATATAAATATATATTAAAAATAATTAAATAATATATATATATATATATATATTAGTAACAAATTTTAATAATCAATTTTAATATATAAATAATATTTTTTATTATTAATTATCTTAAATTTTAAAATATAATCTTAAATTTTAAACATTAAATAATAATTTTTAAAATTTAAATTTTATATTCTAAATTAATTTTAGTTTGTTTTTTTTTTTACTTAAAAATTCTAATACTTTTATTGTTTTTAATTTTAAATACTTTTATATTCAATATGCGATATATATAGATACAGTTTTGACAATAAAATAAGTATATAAATATTTTGTAGGTTTGTATTGTTGTATGAGTATACATGTACGAATTTGATTCCATATGAAATTGAGGTGAAGCAATACATGCCCCCACTATAAATTGAGGAAGAGTAGACAATGGCATTTTGGGGGACCTCTAACCACAAGACAAATAAAAGTAAAAGAATATCTTTGGGAGTTAAGCAAAGGGAATCATCATCACAATAATTTTGTTACTCAGGTAGTTGGTTCAGAGTAGTAATAAATGGTGTGCTTTTGTTTTCTGGTGGATCAGAGGAGGAAAGTGCGGCGGAGCAAGCCGGTGGCAGGGTCGTGCTCACGGTGCGGCCGCGGTGCTAGCGTGGCTGATATCATCACACAAACCAGGTTTTGTTATGTTCCCTTCTACTGCAAATCTTGGAAGGCTATTATGTGCACCTTTTGTGGTGCCATTCTCAAATCTTATGCATGATTCATTCAACCAAACCATATAATTAAATCCCTTCTCTCCACCTTCACCACATGCATGTTTTCCAATTTTACTGGATTAGTTGATTTCCTTATGATTTTACCTACTTAATTAGCTTAAACATATTTTGATTAGTCTTTTTTTTTTTAATTGTTGGTTTAATTTCTTCTTGTTATATATATACACTGATGGAGTTGTACGTGGATATGTATATATTAAAGAAAATAATGAATGTTCACTTCTTCTATTCTATTATTATTAATTTCTCCTCTATATATGTTTCTAAGTTTCTTTAATATCCTCTAATCTGAAAATGAACCAGATTGATAGGTATATCAAGCAATGAAAATAATACAGTGTGAATGTGTGATTTTATTTTCACTATTTGTTACAGTTAGATCTAATATAAGAAACTATAAGGTAGCGTTTGTTTTGAGGTACTGAGACAAGAGATTGGGAGACTGAAACTCAGTATCATGTTTGTTGGCTCAGAGACTGATACTAAAATTTCTGTCTCTGTCTCCAAAATTTCAGTAATACCTCCAAAAAGTGGGGACACAGAAGACTGAAATTTTTAGAAACGGAGACTGAAACTTTAATAACATTTTATACCTAAAATACCTTCATTTCAATTAATTAATTCCAATTTTATCCTTCGTACAAATTAAATTAGAACTTTATTCTTGTTTTCATTTCTGTCTCCCACTTTGCACCAAACAAAATACTAAAATTTATTTCAGTATCTGTCTCTAAGTCTCTGTCTCTCAGTATCAGTCTTTCCGTCTCTGTCTCTCTACCAAACGCTACCGGTATCACTTTATTTAATATTATTATCGCCACAATAAATCCATTGAATATTAAAGGCGATGTTGATCATGGGACTAAATCAAGCATTAATGATTTCCCCATTTTTAATCCACTTCTGTATGTATGTGGGAAAATAGAAAATATGAACGTCGGTTAAATATGTATAATGATTGTTCTGTGAGAGATAAATTTTGAAACAACATACTAACGCATTGTAAGGGACAAAATAATTTATATTTAATATATTTTAAAAAAATGAGGATATCACATTAAAAATGAATATAATTTTTTGAATTTCGCTAGAAAGCTAATGGAATATCTGTACAATGTGTACAATGGATTGTTTATTTGGTCCAATATAAGTTAAGAATGAAAATTATCCACGTTTACTCTAATTTCAAAAGTGTTGTTCATTTTTGTGTTAATTACCATTGTATACATTGTAGATCAATTATATTGACTTTCCATATTTTTTTAATTTTTTATTATAATTTTGTCATAAAAAATATTTAAAATTTTATTTCCTATCCCTCATTAGTCATTACTTCATATGTCACTAACAACTTTTCTTTTTGTTAAGGATAAAATTGGTTTTTAATAACAAATATGTATATATTTTTTATTAATATTTTAACAATTAAATAAATTATATATATTCATGTATGTTTATTTTTGTGTGCATACATATTTTTTATTTGTGTCTTTATTATTATAACATAATAAACAAATACAGCCTAATTTCAGTTACTTAGTCCAAACATTCATTGTGGCCTTTGGTAGATATCTGAAGCATTTTATTGTCAAATAATTTAATTTCATATATGAATTTGATAGGTAGGGTCATCTACCTACTCATCATCAATGTTTCATGAGAATTTAAATCTTCATCATGAAAAAGAATGAAATGTGCGTGCAACTACATTTCCTTATAAAACCCAATGGAAATCCCAAGTTTCGTTTAAATTGCAATGTACTCACTTGTCATTCTAAAAATAGTGTGATGAGAAGAGGTGTTGCCCTGTCACTTTTAGTTTTATTTGGTTCATCCAAGTCGCTTTCAATGCTTCTTTAATTAGCATTATTTTCCACCTAAAAAATGTACAATACACTTTTATATTATCACGATTTACTTTATCCGTAAAGTAATATTTTGGTTTTTAATGTTTCAATTAAATTTTAGTTTAGTTTTTAGTTTTTTAAATGTTTTATTTTAGTTTAAAAAATTTTAGTTGATTTTAACGTTGTTTCACAATTAAATTTAATATGAACAATTAATATAACGTTCAATTTTAATATTACGTAAAATTGATTTATTAATAATTATTAATATAAAATTTTTTTATTAATTATTCAAGTCAAATTTAACAATAAATTTAAAATTTTTAGAATTAAAATAAAATATTTAAAACATTAAGAATCAAAATATTTTATCCTATTTTATATTTAATCATCTCTATTAACACTAGTTGAGACACGTGCTACTGTATATTGTTAGATTAATTATCTAAAAATTTATTAATTAGTTAGGAATGAGAACACACAATGTGAACATTAAACATTTTCTATTGTCTCATATATTGTTACACTTGTTTAGTTGCCGTCACCATTGATGTCTCCAAAAGAACCATTTATGAACTCCCAACTGTAATCCCACACATGTGGCATGCAAAGCATATTCGGTATCTAAAATCGTTACCTGTGGATTCTATTTTTAGTGTTTTTTTTTAAATAACATATTTTTATTCTTAAAATTGAATAATTTTATATTAAATAAATATTTTTTTGTCAATAACAAAAAAATAAAAAAATAAAGATTGAATTTTATTTCAAATTTTATATATATTTTAAATAATTATTCGAATATATATTTTCTGCAAAATTTTAAATCAAATACACAAGTAATTTGATAAATAAAAAAAGTATTTGTGACTTTTAAAAAATAGTATTTTTATTATTTTTGTCTACTTTAAATATTTTTATCAATGATTTAATAAATTGTGAGTATTTTAATGATTTATTTTTAATTTTATACTAATTTAAGTGTAATTTGCAAATGACCGAATATCAATCGCATATATGTGCTTTTCACTCGGGAAAAGTGAAACTTTAGAATAAAATGACATTTTGGCAAAATGAATTTTATATTTATTTTTAATAAAATAAATTTTTAAAATATTTGTTTCGTTTGATAAAATTATCTAATTATTTAAAGTAATGAGTTAAATAGAACAGATATTTAAAGTTTATTTTATCTAAAACAAATATAAAGGTTTATTTTGTTAAAATTAAAATCCTTTAAATGTCAAAATAACTATTTATTGAAAACTTTAATAAAAAATTAAAAATCAATAAAATTTATTATTTTTGTTATTATTTTTAATTATTAATTTAATCTTTTTGTTCTTATAATCTAATAATATATTTTTAGTCTATATTTTTTAAGTATTATTAATTAATTACTAATAAAAAATAATAAATTTTGTTAACTTTCTAATATTTCTCATCTTAATAATAACTTCAACATAAAACCTACAACAAATATAACTCTTGACCTTTATTTCATGTAATTAGGTATCCATCATCATTCATCATTTAAACAGGTATTATCTATTGTAATAATTATTTTTCAAATCATCTCTCATGTATTTAAAATTTAAAATTATATCTCCTTAAAATTAAAATATTTAAATTTAAATTTAAATTTAAATTTAAATTTAATAAAATAAAAATAATAAACCAAAATTAAAGTCTAACTAAATTAAAATTAAAATAATACTATCAAAATTAATTTTTTTCGGTTTTAAGACTGGCATATATGATTTTTTTTCTAATTAACAAAAGTAATAAACACAATTATTTTTAGATAAGTTTCGGATGTATTAAGAAATTATTTAGTATGCAATTTTATAATTTTAGATGTGTGATAAATATTGAATGTGTTAAAAAATTATTTATCTTAAGAAAAATATAAACACAAATTTAAATAAATTTTGAATGTGTACCAAAAATATTTTGTGTGTTATTTTATTATTTTAGATGTGTTATAAACATATGTAAAATAATAAAAAATATCACAAAAATAATCATACTAGAAAAAGAAAAAAATAATGTTTAAATACAAGCATATGAATCTAAAATATGCTTAGATACGAAAGAGAAGATGTGATATTATTTAATTTATAAATTAATTTTATTATTTATTATTTTAGATTTGTCGTAAACATATTTAAATGACTACATCAAATCTTTATAATACATCTAAAATAATATAATTATTACACAAAATAAATTATGAACATACACATCCGAAATTAAAGTCATATGATGATAGATGCTCTAAAAAACAGTGAAGTGGTATGTATATTGAATAAAGGAATTAAGCCAAAGCCTGAAACACAAGTTTAGAGTTCAGAGCTAAGAACAATCAGAAGGAAATCAAGCTCATCAGTGACTTGAGCTCTAAGAACAGAAACAAAATAGAGTTCTTCAATGTAACAGTAAATGCGACAAAATTGAAGAAAATAGAGAAATTAGAATCTACTGAATTAGATTGCAGCGGTGGAAAGAATTCATAACCTGAGAATATAGAAGTGAAAATCAACACGGGGGGCAGAGAAGATAACAGAATAGAAGAATAGAAGAATAGAAGGGAATATTCTACGTAGCAGCTGAATGAGAGTGACAGAAGAAAAGAGGGTTGAGAGAGAAGAAAGAAGAAAAATACCACAATACGCTTAGTGCCTGAAATCCCTCAACAGCCTGCTATTTGACCTCTTTCTCACGCTTCTTCTGAGGCCCTGAATTTGAGGATCTGCTGCCATCTGTCCCCAGTTAGTTGCAACCTCTTTTGCTAACGTTGCATGCCTCTCACTTCCTTCCTTGCATTTAACTATACTCGTATCATTACTCTCCCCATCAAGACCAACCTTGTCCTCAAGGTTAAATTCGGAAAATAACTTGATGAATTGGGCAGTATCCTCCCAAGAGTGCCCCATTGTACCAAGCTTTGAGACACCACTTGATCACTCCTTTTAATTGAACGAGTCTGCAGTATTTTGCAAGGTTCTAAAATTGGCCCTGCATCTGTAGTAGTTAACGGTAGAAGAAAATATTGTGAGGTTCCTTCACCCCGAAATAGTTTTAAAGCTGAGATATGAAATACATTATGAATACGTGCTTCCGGTGGCAACTCCAAACGGTATGCCACATCACTCAACTTCTTTACTATAGGGAATGGTCCAAAATACCTTAATCCAATCTTCTGATGCTTTCTCAAAGCCACTGACTGCTGGCGATAGGGCTGCAGCTTAACCAGCACTAAATCTCCTTCACTGAATTCATACTGTCTTCTACGCTTGTCAGCAACCTGCTTCATATACTGCTGTGATCTTTCCAAATTAAATTTTAACATGTCCAGCAGTTGATCACGGTCCTCCAACAGCTCTTGTAGAGAGGAATCATCTTGAGCTAAAAACTCATATCGAGCCAACGTAGGAGGTTCTCGGCCATACAATGCCTTAAATGAAGTCATTTTGATGCTGCTATGCCAAAAAGTATTATACCAATATTTTGCCCATGGAAGAAGAGTAACCCAACGCTTTGGATTATCAAAACAAAAACAACGTAGATACATCTCCAATGTCCTATTACATACCTCACTCTGACCATCCGTTTGTGGATGATAAGCGGAACTCATTGCTAATGTGGTTCCTTGACTTTGAAACAGGTGCTGCCAGAATTTGCTGATGAAAACCCAGCCTCGATCAGAGACAATAGAACTTGGAAAACCATGAAGCTTAACCACATTGTTGATGAACATATCTGCCACCGATTTGCTATTGAAATCATGCTTTAAAGGGATGAAATGAGCATATTTGGTTAGTCTATCAACTACCATCATAATCACTGAATTCCCTGCTACCAGTGGTAATGCTGTGATAAAATCTATTGCAATATTCTCCCAAACCTATGAGGAAAATGATAATGGTTTGAGTAACCCCGCTGGGTCCTTGGTGTCCACCTTAGCTTGTTGACATACACAACAGTTTATAACATAACGCCTAATGTCTCGCTGCATGTTGGGCCAATAGTAGATTGCACAAATTCGCTCCACAGTCTTTGCTATGCCAGCATGACCTCCAATAGCACTATCTTGGTACTCATGCAAAATTTTAGGTATCAAAGAGCTAGTTGTAGGTATCACCAATCTGTTCCTCCACAAAAGAAGGTCATTATGGACTGAGTAATTTAAATTCCCCAAAGTATGATTACTACACTTTTCTATCAGTACTTGAAGATCAGGATTTTGAGCTAAATCCTCCTTCAATTGCCTCAGCTCGTGGTGCGGACCAAGCACCAAGGAAACTCCTCGAAAGGGCATCTGCAGCCACATTCTCAGCACCAGATTTGTGGTGAAGCTCGAAGTCATATCCCAATAGCTTATGCAGCTATTTGTGTTGCTCTTGAGTGTGTAGATTCTACTCACGCAGCGCCTTAAGGCTCTGATGATCTGTATGCAATACAAATTTCTTTCCTAGTAAGTAATGTCGAAATTTCGCCAACGCTTCAGTGATGGCATAAAATTCTCGAACATAAGCTGATTGTTTCTACAGAGTTGGGGGAAGCTTCTTAGAAAAGAAGGCTATTGGATATTTTTGCTGCAATAGAACCGCACCTATTTCCGAACCTGAAGCATCAGTTTCAACCTCAAATGGTAGATCAAAATTGGGCAATTGCAACACAGGTTTTGAACATATAGCCTGTTGAAGTTGAGTGAAAGCCTTAGAAGCTTCTGTACTCCATACAAAAGCATCCTTCTTTAGCAGATTTGTTAAAGGGGAAGCCAAGGAAGCGTAGCCTTTAATGAATCTTCTATAGTATCCAGTAAGACCAAGGAACCCTCTAAGCTGTTTAACATTGGTGGGCTGTGGCCAATCCATAACAGCTTGTACTTTAGCCATTTTCATATGTACTCCTCCTCCCATTATCGTATGTCCCAAGTAATCCACTTTGGATGAGCCAAAAATACACTTGGATAGTTTGGCAAAGAGAGACTCCTGTTGCAACAGCTTTAAGACCACTTCCAAATGCTCAAGATGCTTAGTAAAGCCATCACTATAGATTAGTATATCATCAAAGAATACAAGCACAAAATTTCAAAGATAAGGCTTGAACACCTTGTTCATTAAGCTCTGAAATGTAGCAGGAGCATTGGTGAGGCCGAATGGCATAACCAACCATTCATATAATCCTTGATCAGTTCGAAAAGCAGTTTTGAATCTGTCATCAAGGTTGACTAGTATTTGGTGATAGCCAGAACGTAAATCCAATTTGGAGAAGATATTAGTCCCAAATAATTTATCTAAGAGTTTATCTACAGTAGGAATTGGAAATCCAACCTTCACAGTGATGGCATTTAAAGCTCTATAGTCTGTGCAAAATCTCCACGTGCCATCCTTTTTCTTAACCAAGAGACTTGGTGAAGAGAAAGGACTCTTACTAGGCTGTATTATACCCTCCTGCAGCATTTCATTCACCATTGATTCTATCTGAGATATCAAATGATGAGGGTAACGGTAAGGGCGAGCCTTCACTGGTTCAGCACCCTTAATTAATGGAATTGCATGATCTTGTGACCTCTGAGGGGGTAAATCCGAAGGCACATTGATTACACCCACATATTACTGAAGTAATTGGCCCAAAGCTAGGTTAAGTGAATCGGGTAATTGCAATAGTTTAGTTGTAGGCACCGTCGAATGTTGAACCTCCAAGTTAAACATCTCAGCTAGTGCATCAGTAGAGATCATTCGCCTAATATGATGGAATTGAGCCTGTGACGAAGGAACTGATTTGTATTCTTGAATTGTGATAAATTTTCCATCATGCATAAACCTCAGAAAAGAAGAATCATAGTCAGCAATGTGAGCTTTAAGAGATTCTAACTAATTAGATCCAATGACCAACTCACCCCCTGCAACATGAAGAACAAAAACCTCAGGTATGCTGATAGTATTGCCCGATATAGTGATGTCCAAACTGGGAATCACGCCTTTCACTGGCAGAATTTGAAAATTACCAACCATAACCTTAATGCCAAGAATAGGTTCAATGGGTAAGTTCAGAAACTTGGCAATACGGGGTTGGATAAAACAATCCGAGCTCCCCTCATCCAATAATGTGTGCACCTCATGTCCATTAATAACAGCAGTGAATCTGATCATAGCAGGTCCCTTAGTGCCATGGATGGCATTATAAGAGAGATGATGGGCAACAACCTCCTGTTCCAGTGCCTCCAAAGTAAGATCAACATCAGTGTCATCCGTAGTTTCTGGGTTAACATCAATAGAATCATCCAATTCAAGGTAAAGTTGCAGGTATTGTTTATTGGCGCAGCGATGAGTAGCTGAAAATTTCTCATCACACCAATAACACAAACCCTTATGAAGGTTGTGGTAGGCTGGTGCACGAAATTGTGATCTCAACGGCGCCAAAAACTTGGTACGCACAATCATAATCTCAATTCTTCTTCATAACTTCACACAACTAACCAGCAAGTGCACTGGATCGTCCAAGTAATAAACCTTACATGAGTAAGGGTCGATCCCACGGAGATTGTCGGCTTGAAGCAAGCTATGGTCATCCTTGTAAATCTCAGTCAGGCAGATTCAAATGGTTATGGGATTTTGGTAATTAAAATATAATTCAAACAGAAAATAAGATTGAGATACTTATGTAATTCATTGGTAGGAATTTCAGATAAGCGTATGGAGATGCTTTGTTCTTTCTGAACCTCTGTTTTCCTACTGCTTCCATTCAATCATTCATACTCCTTTCCATGGCAAGCTATATGTTGGGGGATCACCGTTGTCAATGGCTACCGTCCGCCTTCTCAGTGAAAATGGTCCAAATGCGCTGTCACCCCACGGCTAATCATCTGTCGGTTCTCAATCATGTTGGAATAGGATCCATTGATCCTTTTGCGTCTGTCACTACGCCCAACACTCGCGAGTTTGAAGCTCATCACAGTCATCCCTTCCCAGATCCTACTCGGAATACCACAGACAAGGTTTAGACTTTCTAGATCTCAGGAATGACCGCCAATAATTCTAGCTTATACCACGAAGACTCTGATCATTCGGAATGGAGGCTAAGAGATACACGCTCAAGCTATTGCAGATAGAACGGAAGTGGTTGTCAGGCACGTGTTCATAGGTGAGAATGATGATGAGTGTCACGGATCATCACATTCATTAGGTTGAAGTGCGAGTGAATATCTTGGAATAAGAATAAGCTTGAATTGAATAAGAAAACAACAGTACTTTGCATTAATTCATGAGGAACAGCAGAGCTCCACACCTTAATCTATGGGGTGTAGAAACTCCACCGTTGAAAATACATAAGTGAAAATAGTCTAAGCATGGCCGAATGGCCAGCCTCAAAGGTCTAGGGACTAAACGTCCAAAGATGGTCTAAAAGACTCTTAATAAATCACTAAAAGTAGTTTTTATACTAAACTAGTAGCTAGGGTTACAGAAGATAAGTAATTGATGTAGAAATCCACTTCGGGGCCCACTTGGTGTGTGCTTGGGCTGAACATTGAGTTTTCATGTGTAGAGACTCTTTTTGGAGTTAAACGCCAGGTTGTAGCCTGTTTCTGGCGTTTAACTCTGATTTGCAACCTGTTTCTGGCGTTTAACTTCAGAATAGGGCAGGAAGTTGGCGTTTGAATGCCAGTTTTCGTCGTCAAAACTTGGGCAAAGTATGGACTATTATATATTGCTGGAAAGCCGAGGATGTCTACTTTCCAACGCAATTGAGAGCGCACCAATTGGGTTTCTGTTGCTCCAAAAAATCTATTTCGAGTGCAGGAAGGTCAGAATCCAACAACATCTGCAGTCCTTCTTCAGCCTCTGAATCAGATTTTTGCTCAAGTCCCTCAATTTCAGCCAGAAAATACCTGAAATCACAGAAAAATACACAAAAAAGCGTATAAATTATCTGCTCATCACAACACCAAACTTAAATTATTTCTTGTCCCCAAGCAACTGAAAATCAAATAGGATAAAAAGAAGATAATATACTATAAATTCTAAAATATCAATGAAACTTAGCTCTAATTAGATGAGTGGGACTAGTAGCTTTTTGCCTCTGAACAATTTTGGCATCTCACTTTATCCTTTGAAGTTCAGAATGATTGGCATCTATAGGAACTCAGAATTTAGATAGTGTTATTGATTCTCCTAGTTCAGTATGTTGATTCTTGAACACAGGTACTTTATGAGTCTTGGCCGTGGCCCTAAGCACTTTGTTTTCCAGTATTACCACCGGATACATAAATGCCACAGACACATAACTGGGTGAACATTTTCAGATTGTGACTCAGCTTTGCTAGAGTCCCCAATTAGAGGTGTCCAGGGTTCTTAAGCACACTCTTTTTGCTTTGGATCACGACTTTAACCGCTCAGTCTCAAGCTTTTCACTTGACACCTTCACGCCACAAGCACATGGTTAGGGACAGCTTGGTTTAGCCGCTTAGGCCAAGAGTTTATTCCTTTGGGCCCTCCTATCCATTAATGCTCAAAGCCTTGGATCCTTTTTACCCTTGCCTTTTGGTTTTAAGGGCTACTGGCTTTTTGCTCTTGCATTTTAGTTTAAAGAGCTCTTGGCTCTTTCTGGTTGCTTTTTCTTTTTCTTTCTTTTTTTCTTTTATTTTCGCCATTTTTTTCGCAAGCTTTTGTATTCACTGCTTTTTCTTGCTTCAAGAATCAATTTTATGATTTTTCAAATTATCAATAACATTTCTCCTTTTTCATCATTCTTTCAAGAGCCAACAATTTTAACATTCATAAATAACAAGTTCAAAAGACATATGCACTGTTCAAGCATTCATTCAGAAAACAAAAAGTATTGTCACCACATCAAAATAATTAAACTAATCTCAAGGATGAATTCAAAATTATGTACTTCTTGTTCTTTTGTAATTAAAACATTTTTCATTTAAGAAAGGTGATGGATTTATAGGACATTCATAGCTTTAAGACATAGACACTTAAACACTAATGATCATGTAATAAAGACACAAACATAAATAAACACAAAGCATAGTAAACGAAAAATAGAAAAATAAAGAACAAAAAAATTAAAGAACGAGTCCACCTTAGTGATGACGGCTAGTTCTTCCTCTTGAAGATCTTATGGAGTGCTTTAGCTCCTCAATATCTCTTCCTTGCCTTTGTTGCTCCTCCCTTATAGCTCTTTGATCTTCTCTAATTTCATGGAGGAGGATGGAATGCTCTTGGTGCTCCACCCTTAGTTGTCCCATGTTAGAACTTAATTCTCCTAGGAAGGTGTTAATTTGCTCCCAATAGTTTTGTGGAGGAAAGTACATCCCTTGAGGCATCTCAGGGATTTTATGATGAGGAATTTTCTCATGCTCTTGTTGAGGTCCATGAGTGGGCTCTCTTGTTTGATCCATCCTCTTTTTAGTGATGGGCTTGTCCTCTTCAATGAGGATGTCTCCCTCTATGACAATCCCAGCTGAATTGCAGAGGTGACAAATGAGGTAAGGAAACGCTAACCTTGCCAAAGTGGAGGACTTATCAGCCACCTTGTAGAGTTTTTGAGGTATAATCTCATGAACTTCCACTTCCTCTCCAATCATGATACTATGGATCATGATGGCCTGATCCACAGTTACTTCGGATCGGTTGCTAGTAGGAATGACAGAGCGTTGGATGAACTCCAACCATCCTCTAGCCACAGGCTTAAGGTCATGCCTTCTCAATTGAACCAACTTGCCTCTTGAGTTAACTTTTCATTGAGCTCCTTCCTCACATATGTCCATGAGGACTTGGTCCAACCTTTGATCAAAGTTGACCCTTCTAGTGTAGGGGCATGCGTTTTCTTGCATCATTGGCAAGTTGAACGCCAACCTTACATTTTTCGGACTGAAATATAAGTATTTCTCCCAAACCATTGTAAGCCAATTCTTTGGATTCGGTTTCATACTTTGATCATGGTTCTTAGTGATCCATGCGTTTGCATAGAACTCTTGAACCATTAAGATCCTGACTTGTTGATGTAAGACCCAGAACTTTTGAAAAGTCTTATTATGATCAAGTCTCAAATCATATAGTTATTTATAGCCTTAATTTCGAAAATCATTTTATTAAAGATAATTAAGGCAAGTTGTGATTTATTGAATTTGAGACAAGTTATGATTTATTATCCAATTTTACAACTATTGGATTATTTTCTATATTCAAATTATAAAGTTGGTAGTTGCGAAATAATAAGGATTTCTATATGATTTGGATTAAATAATTAATATTTTAAATATTAATACTGCTATTTTGGAAAATGAAGAAATTGAGTATATTATTTCTAATTATTTGGTTGGGACATTTTATTGAAAATAATTTATGAAATTGATGAGCAAATAGTATTTTTATACATTTTATTAATGGATTAGAATTTATTTCTAATTACTATAATATCCCTATTTTTATTTGAAATTACCAAAATGCCCCTAACCCTAATTTTTGAAAGAGAAACCCTAACCCTAAAACCCTAACCCGGTAACCCATTTCTTCCCCCCACAACCCAGCACACACAAACACTCCCTAATACTACAGCAGCAGCGGCTGCAACGTGAAAGGGGGAAACAGGGGAGGGGTTTGCGGAAGCAGATTGAGAGAGGAGGAAAGGCGGCGCGGTGGACGCCACTGCCACCGTCGCCGCCGCTGCTGACAAGGAGGGGAGAGAGCTGTGAGGGCCGAGGAAGGAGAAGGAGAGAAAGACCCGCGCCGGCATGCGGGCTTCACCGTCGCCATCGCGCCGTCGCCTGACCGAGGGAGAAGACCGTCGCGCCTCACTGCCTCGCCACCGCCGAACTCGCACGCAGAGAGAGAAGATGCGCGAAAGGGAGCCACCGCGGTGAAGCCATCACCGCCTGTCATCGTCGCCAAGCGTGGGCCTTCGCCGTTTTCCTCGTCGCCGACCAGCTTGTCGCATCACCGCTGACGCGCCATCATCCTCGTCACAGAGCCAGCTGCCACGGAGCTTCCATAGCCGCCGCGTTTCACCGCGGTTGAGGGCGTCTCCATCGTCGCACCTTGGCCGACGGCATTACCGATTTGCTGCTCCTCGGTGCCTAGCTGGAGCTCCTGTTGCTGATGCCGGAGATCGGCGGTTGCCGGAAAACACCACTGTTGTTGTTGCCGAAGGAGGGAGAAGCCGTGCCGCTGTTCTGACCGCCGGAGCTTCTGGTCGAGCCTCAACCGCCGGGAACGCCGCTGCCGCCACCGAGCTCCACTGCCGGTAAGGCTTTTAAGTTGAGTTTCCCTTCTGTTGAGTTTCCTGGAACTTCATTGTCGCTGCGTGTGGTTCATATCGCCGCTGCTGCTTGGGACTGACTGCCGGGCTGCCGCCGAACCGGTTCGGAGACCGCCGTTGTTTCGGTTCAGCCGTTCCTTTGGTTCGGTAAGCGTTTCGATCTGAAAGCCCTCTATTTACTGCTCTATTATACGTTGAGGAGTTGTAGCATTTGTTGTTATGAGAGCTAATCTCGGTTATTATATATTGCGATTAGAGTCGTTGTGGTTGCTGAGGAAACGGTTTGGAGCTGAGGTTTTGGTAGTCGGGATTTTGATTGTTGATTTCGGGTCGAGGCGGAAAGGACGCTGTGATGCCTTCGAGTTATGGAATTTGCATTTTGAGGTAGGGGCGCTTTCCAAAAACTATGTTTTATGTATTGGAATTATTACATATGGATACTGATGTGAGATATTGTGTATTTGGCGATTGTATCTGCCTTATGTATTATTTGATTGACTCGAATGATTATGGATGTTGGCTTGGCTGAATTGTTGTGTGGCTTGTGAAATGTAATGTTTGAAGTTGATTCTTTAAATATTTGAAATGAGTTTAATCCGTTGAGGATTGGTTTGAATTGAGTCAATTATTTTGATGATGTGAAAGATAGAATGCTCTTGAAATCCAACCTGGGTTGCTTTAATTGCTTTGGTTTTGATAAATGATTTATTGCTGAACCGATTCTTTAAAGCTTTATAAATGAGTTAAATCGGTTGATATTGAGTTGATTTTTGAAATGGTTTCCTTGAGGTATGCCATTGAGGCGACTGTTGGATTTAACTTGCTTTTGAATTGATTTCTGGTTTTGAGCTGTTGAAAAGGAATGAGAAACGGTTTAGTTGGGACCCGAACCGGGTGGCAAAAGTCCAAGTTTTAGGGGAGGTGATGCCGAAATTTCTATAAAATCCGAGTCTTTATTGAAATGTTGTTTGGAGAATGATGAGTTAAAGACTTCTACTATTTTATTTAAATTATCAAGAAAAGGATGATTCATGCTTTTGAAATGAGTTAGTAAAAGGGGAAATTGTAATTTAGTCTTGCTTCTTAAGAAAGGCATTGTATCTCTTTCAAGAGAAAGTTATTTAGGTGAAACTTGTGTTTTAAAGCTGTTTGAACGTGAAAAGGGTTTATGCCTTTGAATTTGACTTGGGAGTTTCAATTAAAGAAGTTTCAATGGCTTTGAAAGAACCTGAATGTCTATTGACAAGTTTCATTTTGAAATGTTTGAGAAAGGTTTTAAGTGCTCCTTGAATTCTGAACTTTTGCAAGACTAAAACAATTTTGAACAGTCGAAATGCTTTAGAATTTATCATGGGGGTTGAAGCTGGTTTTACCTAGGTAAAGGAAACGGCTTTGAAAGAAGTAAATGATTACGTGACTCGGTTTGGCTTAGATCCTATTTGCTTACTCAAATCAGAAAGCCAATGTTTTAATGATTTTAAATGAATTTGGCGAAATGAGTTATGTTATTCTCCCCTAAAGACTTGGGACTCTGTCGAGAAACTTTTGTTACGAAATCCCATTGTTGTATGGGTGATTTTGAATATTTTGAAATAAATCCTTAACTTGCCATGGTTTTGGAAGTTTTGGAAAGAAAATGCCGAAAGTGGCTTTGTTTTAAAAAGGGAACTCACTTTGAGTAAATTTGGCTTATGAGCCTGAGATGATTTGAGAAACGAGATTTCTAAAGCCAAGGCTGAAAAGAGTTGAAACTTGATTTCAAAGTGAAATGAATTGAGAAAATGATTTATGGCTTAAATGCCGATTTCATAAATCTGATGATTTTGAATGGTGGAAGTGCTGTTTTATTATGAGCCGGAATGGCTATGTATGATTACGAATATTGACTGGTTTTGGATTGAACCGTGAGCCGGAATGGCTGTGTATGATATGAATATTGGCTGGTTCTGGAATGAACCGTGAGCCGGATGGCTGAGATGGATGTTGATCCATGGATGAGATTGATTGCATGTTTATGCTGAATCATTGATAAATGTGAATGTTGCACTTCCACTATCTGAGATACGAGTTTCCCTGGGTAGTAGCAGTGGCTAGCCACCACGTGCTTCAGGTTGAGACTTGATACTCTGTTGACCCTATGTCGTAAGTGTGGCCGGGCACTGTGAAAGCCCCGGATGAGCTCGCCCCCATAAATATTCACCAGTGACGGTGATGGATAAATATTCACCAGTGAGGGTGATGGATATGGATCATGATTATGATCAAGTTTATGATGAGTATAACTCGAGTTGGGGATGCACGACAGAGGGACAGTCCAATGGTTAGCTACCAGGACTTGTCGGGTTGGCTCTATAACCGACAGATGATATCATCAGCCACTAGGGATAGGCATGCATCATATGCATTTGTGTGACATTGGTTGGGTGTGCATATTATATTTGGTTTGCCTATGTGATTAATTGCTAACTGTTTTACTTGTAATAACTGTTTGTTTGTGCTTGAACTTCCTATCTGTGTTTGCATCTGGGACTCTGTTGGATTGTGGTGATTGGTTGTTGGTTGGATTGTTTGGGCCTAGGGCCGTGGTTGGAATGAGATGAACTGATGGTTGATTTCGGTCTTGTGTTTCTGGTTTGGAATAAAATATGAAAGGCTATTTTGGTTTCGCTTAGATAAACCGTTTTGAAAGGCTTTTGAGTTTTTGAGAATTGAACGGTTCTTCTTTCCGAAAAGATTTCCGACTTTACTTTCATTGTAAACCGTTGTTTTTGAAAAGAGGCATAAGACGGTTATGAATCACTGGTACGGCTTATCTTCACGTATCCTATTACAGTAATTCCTAAAAACCCTCTACTGAGAACCCTTTCGAGGATGATGTTCTCACCCCCCTACATTTTTCCCCTTTCAGGATATGGCGCAGAAGTTACGAAGAGCTTATTTAATTGTTGTTGTGATGCTCTGTATTATTTTAGTTATGGTTTACTGCACCCTCGCCTTTATCTTGATATGTTCTGTAAGAGGGATAGGAATTGTATTGGATAATGCTTATAATATTATCTATGTATATAAGTGTATATATGTATGTACCCTTTATGAGTTTTTGTAAGTTGTATGGTATTTATGGATGTACGTTATCGAACGAAAGTATCTTTGGGAGCGGTATTGCGGTTTAAAGTTTTAAATAGGCTCATATTTTAGTATTAAATAATATAAGTGTCGTCGTAATGTCCAAGCTATCAGAGTCGCGCAGCCGGAAGTGCGAGCTTTGGTAGTTAGGGTGTTACAGTTGAATAGGATTGGAGAGAACTTTCCATCCTCGTCTTCTAATCTCATGTCGGATCTCCAGATACTCACTCATTTTGAGCTTGAAAGGGACCTCAGGGATCACCTTCTTCTTGGTCACAACTTCATAGAAGTGGTCTTGATGGACCTTTGAGATGAATTTCTCCATCTCTCATGACTCAGAGGTGGAAGCAATTGCCTTCCCTTTCCTCTTTCTTGAGGTTTCTCTGGCCTTAGGTGCCATTATTGGTTATGGGAAAAACAAAAAGCAACGCTTTTACCACACCAAACTTAAAATGTTTGCTCGTCCTCGAGCAAAAGAAGAAGGAAAATAGTAGAAGAAGAAGAAAATGGAGGAGATGGAGGGGAAGTATGTATTCGGCCAAGGGGGGAAAGAAGTGTTTGTAATGTGTGAAAATGAGGTAGAGTGGAGGGGTTTATATAGGGGTGGGGGAAGGGTTAGGTTTCGTGTATTAGGGTTGGTTTGGGAGGGAAAGGATTTTGAATTTGGAGGTAGGTGAGGTTTTTGGGGAAGAGTGGATGGATGTGAGTGGTGAAGGGTATTTGGAGAAGAGTTATGGATGTGATTGGTGAGGGGTATTTGGGGAAGAGTGTTATAAAAGGGTGTGAAGAGGAGAGAAGGAGAGGTGGGGTAGGTGGGGATCCTGTGGGGTTCACAGATCCTGAAGGGTCAAGGACTTAGCATCCCTGCTCCTTGTAGGCGTGCAAAACGCCCTTAGAGTGCACTTCTGGCGTTAAACGCCAGGTTGCTGCTTGTTTCTGGCGTTTAACTCCAGCTTTTCTCCCATTCTTGGCGTTAAACGCCAAGTAGATGCTCTGTTCTGGCGTTAAACGCCAGTCTGGTGCCTGTTTCTGGCGTTAAACGCCCAGAATGGTGCCAGACTGGGCGTTTAACGCCCATTCTGCTACTCTTACTGGCGTTTAAACGCCAGTAAGCTCTTCCTCCAGGGTGAGCTATTTTTCATGCTGTTTTTCATTCTATTTTTGATTTTTCAGTTGTTTTTGTGACTTCACATGATCATCAACCTAAAGAAAACATAAAATAGCAATGAAAAATAAATAGATATAATTAAATAACATTGGGTTGCCTCCCAACAAGCGCTTTTTTAATGTCAATAGCTTGACAGTGAGCTCTCGTAGAGCCTCACAGATAATCAGAGCAAGGTTGGGGCCTCTCAACACCAAACTTAGAGTTTGGTTGTGGCATCTCAACACCAAACTTAGAGTTTGAATGTGGGGGTTTTGTTTGACTCTGTATTGAGAAAAGCTTTTCATGCTTCCTCTCCATAGTTACAGAAGGAGAACCTTGAGTCTTGAATACAAGGTAGTCCTCATTCAACTGAAGGACCAACTCTCCTCTGTCAACATCAATCACAGCTTTTGTTGTGGCTAGGAAGGGTCTGCCAAGGATGATGGATTCATCCTCATCCTTCCCAGTGTCTAGGATTATGAAATCAGTAGGGATGTAAAGGTCTTCAACCTTAACTAGCATGTCCTCTACTAGTCCATAAGCCTGTTTCATTGATTTGTCTGCCATCTCTAATGAGATTCTTACAGCTTGTACCTCAAAGATTCCCAATTTCTCTATTACAAAGAGTGGCATGAGGTTTATCCCTGACCCTAGGTCACACAGAGCCTTCTCAAAGGTCATGGTGCCTACGGTACAAGGTATGAAGAATTTCCCAGGGTCCGGTTTCTTCTGAGATAATGTCTGCCTCATTAATGCACTCATTTCATTGGTGAACAAGGGGGTTCATCCTCCCAAGTCTTATTACCAAATAACTTGGCATTCAGCTTCATGATTGCACCTAGATATTGAGCAACTTGCTCTTCAATGGTGTCTTCATCCTTTTCAGAGGAAGAATATTAATCAGAGCTCATGAATGGCAGAAGGAAGTTCAATGGAATCTCTATGGTCTCTGTATGAGCCTCAGATTCCTTTGGTTCCTCAAAGGGAAATTTCTTTCTGTCCAGAGGACGTCCCATGAGGCTTTTCTCACTGGGACTCACGTCCTCCTCACTCTCTCCAGGTTCGGCCATGTTGGTCATGGTTATGGCCTTGCACTCTCTCTTGGAATTTTCTTCTGTGTTGCTTGGGAAAGTACTGGGAGGAGTTTCAGTAATCTTCTTACTCAGCTGACCCACCTGTGCTTTCAAATTTCTAATGGAGGACCTTGTTTCATTCATGAAACTTAGTGTGGTCTTGGATAGATTAGAGACTATGGTTGCCAGGCCAGAATGGCTATGTTCAGAATTCTCTGTCTGTTGCTGAGAAGATGATGGAAAAGGTTTGCTATTGCTAAACTTATTTCTTCCACCATTATTATTGAAGCCTTGTTGAGGCTTCTGTTGGTCCTTCCATGAGAGATTTGGATGATTTCTCCATGAAGGATTATAGGTGTTTCCATAGGGTTCTCCCATGTAATTCACCTCTGCCATTGCAGAATTCTCAGGATCATAAGCTTCTTCTTCAGAAGATGCTTCCTTAGTACTGTTGGATGCGGCTTGCAATCCATTTAGACTCTGAGAAATCATATTGACTTGCTGAGTCAATATTTTATTCTGAGCCAATATGGCATTCAGAGTTTCAATTTCAAGAACTCCTTTCTTCTGAGGCCTCCCATTGTTCACAGGATTCCTCTCAGAAGTGTACATGAACTGGTTATTTGCAACCATTTCAATGAGTTCCTGAGCTTCTGCAGGGGTTTTCAGATGAAGAGATCCTCCTGCAAAATGGTCCAATGACATTTTTGATAACTCAGACAGACCATCATAAAATATACATATGATGCTCCATTCTGGAAGCATGTCAGTAGGACACCTTTTGATCAGTTGCTTATATCTTTCCCAGGCTTCATAGAGGGATTCTCCTTCCTTCTGTCTGAAGGTTTGGATTTCCACTCTAAGCTTGCTCATCTTTTGAGGTGGAAAGAATTTGGCCTGAAAAGCATTGACCAGCTTATCCCAAGAGTTCAGGCTATCCTTAGGTTGTGAATCCAACCATGTTCTAGCTCTGTCTCTTACAGCAAAAGAGAAAACCATAAGCCTGTAGACCTCGGGATCAACTCCATTGGTCTTGACAGTGTCACAGATTTGCAAGAATTCAGCTAGGAACTGATGAGGATCTTCCATTGGAATTCCATGAAACTTGTAATTCTGTTGCATTAGAGAAACTAATTGAGGCTTAAGCTCAAAGTTGTTTGCTCCAATTGCAGAAAGTGAGATGCTTCTTCCATAGAAGTTAGAAGAGGGTGCAATAAAGTCACCAAGCATCTTCCTTGCATCTCCACCATTGTTATTGGGTTCGGCCATGTCTCCTTTTTTTTTCAAAAATTTCTGTCAGGTCTTCTCCAGAGAGTTGTGCCTTAGCTTCCCTTAGCTTCCTCTTTAGAGTCCTTTCAAGTTCAGGATCAGCTTCAACAAGAATGTTCTTATCCTTGTTCCTGCTCATATGAGAAAGAAGAGAACAGAAAATATGGAATCCTCTATGTCACAGTATAGAGATTCCTTTATGTGAGTAGAAGAAGAGAAGAATAGAAGAAGGAGAAGAGAAAAATTCGAACATAGAGAAGAAGAGGGGGTTCAAATTATGAGTAGAAGAGAAGTGTTAGTAGATAAATAAATAAATAGAAAGAGATAAGAGGGGGAAGAATTCGAAAATAAAATAAAATAAAATAAAATAAAAATATTTTTGTTTTTATTTTAAATATTAGTTATAATTCAAAAATTAAAAAGAGAAATAAAATTAAATTAAAATTTAAAATAATTAGTTAATTAAAAAGAATTTTTTTTAAAATGAGGGGGGGTTTTCGAAAATTAGAGAGGGAAAATTAGTTAGGTGGTTTTGAAAAAGATATGATTGAAATAGAAAACTTTTTAAAATCAAACAAAAAGTTAAGTAGTTAATTGAAAAAGATTTGAAAATCGATTTTGAAAAGATAAGAAGTTAGAAAAGATTTTTAAATTAACTTTTGAAAAAGATATGATTGGAATTTATTTTGAAAAAGATTTGAAAAAGAAATTTAAAAAGATTTGATTTTTAAAATTAAAGTTAATTACTTGACTAACAAGAAACAAAATGATATGATTCTAAAATTTTAAAGATTGAACCTTTCTTACTAGGCAAGTAACAAACTTAAAATTTTTGAATCAATCACATTAATTGTTAGCATTAATTTTGAAAATATGAAAGAAAAGTAAGAAAAAGATTTTGAAAATCAATTTTTAAAAGTTTTCGAAAATATGAAAGAAAATATGAAAAATATTTAATTTTTGAAAAAGAATTGAAAAAGATAGGATTTTTAAAATGAAAATTTGACTTAACTCATAAGAAACAATTATATTTAAAAACTTTTTGACTAAATCAAACCAAATTTTCGAAAATTTATGAGAGAATAAGGGAAAGATATTTTTTTATTTTTAAATTTTTAAAGAAGAGAGAGAAAAAAAAGATATCATTTTTATGTTTTTCTCTTTTTCTATTAAACAACAAAAATGAAACAACACATAAAAGTTTAAGATCAAAATAAAAAATGCATGCAAGAACACTTTGAATGTCAAGATGAACACCATGAACACTTTGAATGTCAAGATGAACACCAAGAACTTATTTTTGAAAATTTTTAAGAAAAGAAACACATGTAAGACACCAAACTTAGAAATTTTCATTGTTTAGACACTAACAAATTGAAAATGCATATGAAAAACAAGAAAAGACACAAAACATGAAAATGCAAAGATCAAACAAAGAAATTCCTCAAGAACAACTTGAAGATCATGAAGAACACATGCATGAAATTTCGAAAGTTTTAAGAACAATTAAAAGGATGCAATTGACACCAAACTTAAAATTTGACACTAGACTTTAACAAGAAACACAAAATATTTTTGGTTTTTATGATTTTGTAAATTTTTTTGGATTTTTCGAAAATTATTTTGAAAAAGAAAAATAAGGATTTCAAAAATTTTAATAAGAATTCCAGGAATCATGCAATGTTAGTCTACAACTCCGGTCCAGGAATTAGACACCAAGCTTTCAGTGAAAGCTCCGGTCCAAAACACTAGACATGGCCAATGGCCAGCCAAGCTTTAGCTGATCATTACATTCAAGTATTCAATAGCAAGATTGATAGAAATCAACAAGCTCTTGTGATGATAAGTTGAAACCTCGGTCCAAAAGATTAGACATGGCTTCACAGCCAGCCAGACTTCAACAAATTATCATAAAACTCTAGAATTCATTCTTAAAAATTCTGAAGAACATAGAATAATTTATTTTTTGAAAATTTTTTTCGAAAATAAAAATAATAAAAAAATAAAAAGCTTAAAATTAAAATAAAATTACCTAATCTGAGCAACAAGATGAACCGTCAGTTGTCCAAACTCGAACAATCCCCGGCAACGGCACCAAAAACTTGGTGCACAAAATTGTGATCTCAACGGCGCCAAAAACTTGGTACGCACAATCATAATCTCAATTCTTCTTCACAACTTCGCACAACTAACCAGCAAGTGCACTGGGTCGTCCAAGTAATAAACCTTACGTGAGTAAGGGTCAATCCCACGGAGATTGTCGGCTTGAAGCAAGCTATGGTCATCCTTATAAATCTCAATCAGGAAGATTCAAATGGTTATGCGATTTTGGTAATTAATATATAATGCAAACAGAAAATAAGATAGAGATACTTATGTAATTCATTGGTAGGAATTTCAGATAAGCGTATGGAGATGCTTTGTTCTTTCTAAACCTATGTTTTCCTACTGCTTCCATTCAATCATTCATACTCCTTTCCATGGCAAGCTGTATGTTGGGGGATCAGCGTTGTCAATGGCTACCGTCCGTCCTCTCAGTGAAAATGGTCCAAATGCGCTGTCACCGCACGGCTAATCATCTGTCGGTTCTCGATCATGTTGGAATAGGATCCATTGATCCTTTTGCGTCTGTCACTACGCCCAACACTCGCGAGTTTGAAGCTCATCACAGTCATCCCTTCCCAGATCCTACTCGGAATACCACAGACAAGGTTTAGACTTTCTAGATCTCAGGAATGACCGCCAATAATTCTAGCTTATACCACGAAGACTCCGATCTTTCGTAATGGAGGCTAAGAGATACACGCTCAAGTTATTGCAGATAGAATGGAAGTGGTTGTTAGGCACGCGTTCATAGGTGAGAATGATGATGAGTGTCACGGATCATCACATTCATCAAGTTGAAGTGCGAGTGAATATCTTGGAATAAGAATAAGCTTGAATTGAATAAGAAAACAATAGTACTTTGCATTAATTCATGAGGAACATCAAAACTCCACACCTTAATCTATGGGGTGTAGAAACTCCACCGTTGAAAATACATAAGTGAAAATAGTCTAAGCATGGCCGAATGGCCAGCCTCAAAGGTCTAGGGACTAAACGTCCAAAGATGGTCTAAAAGACTCTTAATAAATCACTAAAAGTAGTTTTTATACTAAACTAGTAGCTAGGGTTACAGAAGATAAGTAATTGATGCAGAAATCCATTTCCGGGTCCACTTGGTGTGTGCTTGGGCTGAGCATTGAGATTTCATGTGTAGAGACCCTTTTTGGAGTTAAACGCCAGGTTATAGCCTGTTTCTGGCGTTTAACTTTAGAAAAGGGCAGGAAGTTGGCGTTTGAACGCCAGTTTGCGTCATCAAAACTTGGACAAAGTATAAACTATTATATATTGCTAGAAAGACCTGGATGTCTACTTTCCAACGCAATTGAGATCGCACCAGTTAGATTTCTGTAGCTCCAGAAAATCCATTTCGAGTGCAGGGAGGTCAGAATCCAACAGCATCTGCAGTCCTTCTTCAGCCTCTGAATTAGATTTTTGCTCAAGTCCCTCAATTTCAGCCAGAAAATACCTAAAATCACAGAAAAACACACAAACTCATAGTAAAGTCCAGAAATGTGATTTTTATTTAAAAACTAAAAAAAATATAATAAAAATTAACTAAAAATAATGCCAAAAAAGCGTATAAATTATCCGCTCATCATAGGCTTAGAGAAGGGGGGGTTGAATCTATGCCTTCCTTGTAAGTTTCTATTATGACCCTTTTAAAACAAACTTTCAATTCTGATTCTATTTGTATTGAGCAACGGAAATTTATGAGACAATTTATTTTTGTCTCATGATTATCAGAAAACAGAACACAACAGAGAAGAGAAAAGCTAACACCAGCATGTATCCTGGTTCGGTTGCCTTGTGCTATGCAACCTACATCCAGTCTCCTCCACAACTATGGAAGAATTTTCACTATAGTTAATAGTATTACATACACCAATTTCACAGGATTGACACAATCCTTTCACACTCAAGTTCTAACCTAACTTGACATTGGCTATGCTAATACCTAACTATTTACTCTTAGTGCTAACCCAACTAAGAAAGGAATACCTCACAGGTACAAGATACAAGACATTAACATACCTAAAGAAATAAGAAAATAACTCTAGGCTTTTCTCTCAAGTGTATCACTCAGCCTTTTTCCACTCATGGCTTTTACTTGAGCTTTCTCACTATGCCTTTTTTTCACAAGAAATTACAGAAAGATAAACATAGAAAAGTACATCACAATCTATAAAACATAAAGGAGATTGACTTCATCAACAGCCTCTTTGCTATGTGCAAAACCAGATTTGCAAACCTCAGCTTGAGTTCTTCAGTATTGGCTGAATGCTTCTTTGAAAGAAAGCATTATCCAAGTAGAGGAACTTTTTTTCAGAACACAACTCTCAAACTCTGATTTTTCTCTCCTTGGCTTTTGAATGAGCAGAAAGTCTTCTTTTATCTCCTTGCATGTTGCTGGGTTCTTCTTCCAAGGTCAACACCTTGAGCCTTGAGCTTCACCAACCCACAGATTTACTTTTTCTCATTAAACCTTAGAGTAGAAACTTTATTTCTGACGTCTTCGTCTTGACCGAAAGCCATAAAGTAGCAACCACAAAAATCTTCCAATGGTCAACTTGATCTGAGCCCTTGAAAACCAACTTGGTCCTCAAGACATGTTTGAGACCGTGGATTTACAGCAGAGAAGAACAGAAAATTTCTTTTCCATATAACCCAAATGGAGATACAGAGAGTTGAAGATGAAGAGAAGAAAGTGTGTTGCATATATGAGAAAATGGGTTACCTTTAACCTAAGCTTGATATAGTTTGAATTTGATGATTAGACTTCTGTATTTCAAGCTTGGACTTTCTCTTTCTTGCCTCTTTGATGATCACCTTAGGGAAGAAGCTTTCTCTTTCTCTTTCTCACTTTTCTGAGTTTTTGATTTGACTAAGACAGAGGAGAGAAGAGCGTTGCTTTGGTGACAGCAAGTGAGAGGGAGAGTGAAGACTTCAATCTTGTATGAGAAGTTTTGTGGGATCAACTTGGATTTATGGACACGGGCTTAGATTGGGTTTGATTTGCTTGGCCCGTTGGTTCCTTTCTTTGTTTTCTTTTGGGCTTCGTTTGAGTTGTCAACCCATTAGCCTTGTTTCATTTTCCATTTCATTTGGGCTGCAGTATTGCAACAATAAATAATTAGCTTTATATAATTATAAACAAACAATATTTAATTATTTATTTTGCCCAATTAAATAATGTTTGTCATCACTAATCAATTTAGTTAATTTCTTAACTCAACAATCACTCTCTTGATGACAAACATGATTTAAGTAATAATCAAAAGGAAATGAATTTGAGTAAGGTTTAGAAATTCCCTTTGATTTTTGTCATTTGCTTTTATATTGCTCCCCCTTTCCTCTTCAGGATTAGCTCTCCTTGGATTTATGCTTTCCTCTTTGTTCCTATTTTACATTGTACTTAAAGAGAGCACAATAAAGAGCTACACACATTTATCTTGCCTAAGGGATATCAAATAAGTAACACCACATTATCAGCCAATCATCAAGCTAATATCAGTAGCCAAAAGATTCAATCATGTGAAATCAAGTTTTAATGCAGTAATCAGACAAAAATCCCAAAAGAAATACTAGTAGCTTGCAGCAATGCCAAAAATCATAAGACACATTTACCATCTAGTATCCTATTGCTATTACTCCCCCTTTTGTCATCAAGGGCGGATAATAAGTATGATCAACAAAAATAATGTCTTGAACCCTGCAGGAAAGAGTCAGATCACAGTGCAAAGTACTAACTAAACTATCAAAAGTGCAACAATATTTAGAGTTAGTACAGTCATCCAAAATAAAAAACAATTTAACAGTAGCAAAAGAAATAGAGTTTATGAGACAAAAAAAAAAGAGCAACAGCAGTAGTTTTCATGAGACAATTTCTAGACATCAGAACCATTCCCCTCTGAATTAGCTTCCACTTCAACATCAGTGGCAGGGTCTTCATCCTTTTGAAGGTTATCAATGAAAGTTATGAACACATCCACTCTATCCCTTGATTTCCTTAGGAAATTCTCATGCTTGCTAGCTAATTTCCTTTGCTCTTTGCTCATAGAAATCATGTGATTTGATTGGGAAACGAACTCCTGAACAACATCTTTGACCATATTCAGCAGAGCAGATTTCTTTTCAGTAGAGATAGATGTACCCTCAGTGGAAAGAGAAGGAGATTCCTCAGGAACAAAGTCATCATCTTCATTATCTAAGACCACCCTTTCAGATCGAGTAGGTCCTTTGGGCTGTTTCACTGAACCACCCCCTTTCAGGTATGAATGTCTATTTTGATATTTCTCATTGGTCAAGTCAACACCAAAATACTCAAATATACAAGTTAGAAACATGCCATAAGGAAGTGCTTTGTCTTTTTCACTCCTAACAGAGTCAAACATATATCTAACCATCAAGTATGCAAATGAAATTTCAGTTTTGGTGAGAAGGGCATATAAAACAAGAGTATCAGTGTAGGAAACTCTTTGATATGAGCCACTTTGAGAAAGTATAATGTGGTTGACCATTCGGTGCAACTGAGCACGCTCATATCCTAGGGCTTTGTGAGTGGGTGTAATGCCATCAATTAAAGAAACATGTTCACAGATGTGAGCCAATGCATCATTATAAGAAATTCTAACACCTTCATCCCACTTAACTGAAGTGTACGCACATGGCCCAACATCAGTATACTTCAACGCATTACTGATAGTTTCATTGTTTAAAACTATGTCTCGGCCCTTTACATATGAGTGAGCAGTGCCTTCATGATAAGTCATGTTGGCATAAAATTCTTTGACTAATAAGGGATAAACAGGTTTTTTGATGTCAAAAAGATTATTCCAGTCCAGAAAAATCAAGTTATCAACAAACGGAAAACCTTTTCTTTTCAAAGATGGCAAATCGACTAGAAAAGATGGACATAGGGTACGATACTGGATAACCCCCTCATAAAAGTCATTATTCATGGCAGATTTGAATCTATAGGGGTTATAGTTCGAATGAGAGGTCAAAAAATGAGCTTTGTGATCAAAAGGTCCAATGTCTGGTTCTTTAACATTTTTTAGAGGAACTCGAGCTTTACCTCGTTGAGATCGCACAGGAACCGACCTGGATTTGGGTTGTGTTGGTTCGGGAACTGGTTCCTCAGCTGCCGGACGTTTGCCTTTGGAGGAGATAGGCTTTGAAGAACCAGGTTTTGAGGAGCCTGGCTTGGAAGGCATCATCTTTGGTGGTGGCGTCGGCTTGGCAGAGACATGGTATCTAGGAGTATTTGTGGTACGAGTCATGGGGTTACAACGAGGAGGAGAGGTAGGAGGAGAAGGAGAGGGTGTGAAGGTTTGGTCTTGGGAGCGAGTTGATGGTTTGGAGGAACGCTTGAGGATTTTCTCACGATGAGGCCTTTTAGCAATGGTTTTCTTCCTCATTTGGTAATATTTAGGCTTTTGAGGGAAGAGAAGCAGTAAAGAGAGTGGGAAGAAACTGAAGGGTTTGAGGAGAAGTTATGCAGGGAAGAGAGAGAGTGTTGGTAACCGTACCTAAAAGAAAGTTTCTCAAACCATGCAACTGCATCACCACTGATTTGACTTGAAAAGACATGACCTCATTACAGAAAAGATTTTATTTGATTTTAAATTAAAACAGAAAATTAATTTTAAATTTTAAAACAAACAAAAAAATAAACTGAAATCCCTTTTTGGACCAGAAGACATTTAAATGAAAGCCCTTTCAAAAAATAAACACACACGCAACAAAAAATCAACCAAAAAAAAAGTGTAACATTCATATTTGGGCCCAGAGATGGTTGGATTTAAGGAAACACATTGGATCACTCTAGATCTTATTTTTGAGGTTGTCCCAGATCAATCTTCACTTGTAGCAAGCCCAGAACACACTGATTGTAGGGAATGTCCTTCATCTACCCAGAATTGTCTCATACCTGTTTATGAGACAAAATGCTCCAGTAAGCGCATCAGCAATTAAAAAGAGAATCATAACTCAAAATTCCTAGACTAGTCCTAAGCATGTAGAATCTGTCCTCAGCAAGTGGTTTTGTGAAAATTTCTGCTAATTGCTCCTCCGATTTAACAAATTGAATGCTAATATCCCCCTTTTGGACATGCTCTCTTATTGAGTGAAATTTTATTTCAATATGTTTAGTCCTAGAGTGCAAAACTAGATTTTTAGAAATATTAATGGCACTCATATTATCACACATCAAGGGAATATTTTCAGCATTTAATTTGTAATCGGCAAGCTGTGTTTTTAACCATAACAGCTGAGAACAACATGAAGAAACAGCTATATACTCACCCTCAGTAGTGGATAGAGCCACTGTTGGCTGTTTCTTACTTGACCAAACATTTAAGGACTTCCCAAGGAAGCAACATAAACCTGAAGTGCTCCTTCTATCAACTCTATCACCAGCAAAATCTGCATCACAATAACCAACTGTAGAAAAATCATCAATCTTAAGATACCAAAGACCAAAATTGGATGTGCCTTGAACATATCTAATGATCCTCTTAACTGCAGAAAGATGTGACTCTTTTGGTTTGGATTGGAACCTAGAACACAATCCAATACTTTGCACAATATCGGGTCTAGAGGAAGTTAAGTACATAAGAGAACCAATCATTCCTCTATACCTAGTCTCATCAACATTTTTCTCAATTTCTCCCTTATCTAATTTTGAATTAGGGTGCATGGGAGTTCCCATAGGTTTGGCATTTTCCATACCAAATTTCTTAACTAATTCCTTGGCATACTTCTCTTGATGAATGAAAATACCATTTTCAGTTTGTTTAATTTGTAGTCCAAGGAAAAAATTAAGTTCACCCATCATACTCATGTCAAATTCACTTGTCATGAGTTTTCCAAATTCAGAACAAAGGGATTCATTGGCTGATCCAAAAATAATGTCATCAACATATATTTGGACTAGAATAAAAGAATCATTAGAATTCTTGATAAATAGAGTTGTGTCAGTGGTGCCTCTTTGAAAATTATTTTTCAAAAGAAATGAGCTAAGTCTCTCATACCAAGCTCTAGGAGCTTGTCTTAAAACATAGAGAGCTTTAGATAATTTGAAAACATGATTATAATGCTCTTTATTTTCAAAACCAGGAGGCTACTCCACATACACTTCTCTATCTATCACACCATTCAAAAATACACATTTCACATCCATTTGATATAATCTAAAAGCACAAAATGCAGCATAAGCTAAGAGAAGTCTTATGGCTTCTATTCGGGCAACAGGGGCAAAGGATTCATCAAAGTCCATTGCTTCTTCTTGGTCATATCCTTGCGCCACTAGCCTTGCCTTGTTTCTTGCAATGCTACCATCTTCTCCTAACTTGTTCCGAAATATCCACTTGGTGCCAGTCACTTTCTTTCCACTTGGCCTAGGAACCAAAGTCCATACTTGGTTCTTTTCAAACTCAAGAAGCTCGTCCTCCATAGCTTTAACCCAAGAGGGGTCACTGAGGGCTTCCTTGACATTTTGAGGCTCCATTTGTGAAAGAAGGGTAATGTTTGATCCTTCATTTGCCTTTCTAGTGGAAGACCGTGTTTGCACTTCATGAGAGACGTCTCCAATGACAAATTCCTCAGGATAATTCTTCAAGAATCTCCACTCACGAGGTCTGGTGGACTTGGAGGCAGATTCAGATACCAAGGGATTCTGGGTGCTGCTAGCCTCAAAATTTCCTTCAGATTTATGAGACAAAATGGAATTGTCTCTTGAATTTTCAGCATCTGCAGTATCTGGTTCAGCTTGATCAGAATTCTCCTTTTCATGATTTTGAGCAGTTTCATCTTTCTTTTGAGCTTGATTTTCGGCATCACAATCTTCCAAAATACTTTGCACCAAATTAGTATCACAAAATATAACATGTATTAAATCCTCAATAATCCTAGCATCTTGATGATAAATCCTATAGGCTTTACTAGTTGTGGAATATCCTACAAACAAACACTCATACGCCTTTGGATCAAACTGACCCAAATTTTCTTTGTTATTTAAGACAAAACATTTGCATCCAAAGATGTGCAAGTAATCTAAGTTTGGTGGGTAACCTTTCCAAAGTTCATAAGGGGTTTTCTTCAAAAATTTTCTTGTGATATTTCTATTCAAAATGTTGCAAGCCGTGTTAACCGCTTCAGCCCAAAGGAATTTTGGAACATTACTCTCACAAAGCATAGCTCTTGTCATCTCTTGTATGCTTCTATTTCTTCTTTTCACAACACCATTTTGTTGTGGTGTTCTTGGACAAGAGAAGTTGTGAGATATTCTAAATTCCTCACAAAAGGATTTAAATAAATTATTTTCAAATTCAGTTCCATGATCACTTCTTATAGAAGAGATTTTTAAATCCTTTTCATTTTGAATTTTCTTGCAAAAAGGTTCAAAGGCCGAAAAGGCTTCATTTTTTTGTGCAAGAAATAAAACCCAACCAAACCTAGTATAGTCATCCACAATTACTAAACCATAATGTTTACCACCTAGGCTTTGAGTTCTTGTTGGACCAAATAAATCAATGTGTAGCAACTCAAGTGATCTTTTAGTAGAGATGTCTTCCTTTGGTTTAAAAGAACTTTTTGTTTGTTTTACCATTTGGCAAGCATCACAAGTGATGTCTTTGTCAAACTTTATCAAAGGAAGGTCTCTTACTAATTCTTTCTTTATAAGTTTGTTTATTTGAAACATACTTGCATGGCCCAATCTTTTGTGCCATAACCACTTTTCAGATTCTTTAGAGTGAAGACAAGCTACATTTTGATCCTTTAGTTCATCAAGAGTAAGTCCGTACATATTATTAAAACATTTGGCAACAAACATCACTTCATTTGTCTTTTTATTAACAACACAGCATTCAAGTCTTTTGAAAGTCACTAAATATCCTAAATCACACAGATGACTTATACTCAAAAGATTGTGCTTCAAACCACATACCAAAAGTACATCATCAATGAAAGTAGATTGCTCATTACCTACTTTTTCCACAGTAATAATTTTACCTTTACCATTATCTCCAAAGGTCACAAAACCTCCATCATACTTGTTTAGTTTGATGAAGTAAGTTGACCTTCCAATCATGTGCCTTGAACATCCACTATCCATGTACCACATATCCTTTTTGTTCTTGGATGCTAGGCGAATCTGCATGAAGAGTTTCAAGTAGCCTTAGGTATCCAAATTAATTTGGATCCTTTGAAGTTAATCCATCTTGGTTGCCCAAGTGCATTGAAATCACAAACAACATTGTAAACTTTGTTTCCTACAACTCTCTTTTCAATGAAGCATTGTGCATATGAGTGATCAAATTTTTTGCAATTAACACAATGATTTTCTGATATGTGTCGCTGAAATTTAGGTGAGTTATATTGCTTGAAATGATTAAATGGTTGAAATTTTCTGGTTTTTGGAGGAGATGCATTTCTTTTGACAAACTGATTTTTGTTATAATTATTCCTCTTTGCAAAAATATTTTCACCAGAATTTTTGAAAATCTTTGAATTTTTCGAAAATGAGGTTTTGTTGTAAAAAAATGGTTTCTTGAAGGCTCCCTTATTTTTCGAAATGTATCCCAAGTCTGGCCTGTTTGAACTCGGTTCGGTTCTTGGTGAAGTCTCATTTTCACTTGTGTATACTTCTTCAAATTTTTCTTCAAATGTTGGAGCATATCCAATACCAGATTTGTTTGGTATAGTTTTGGTATTTGATTAAGAAGCCACAAACTTTATAGAGGAGACATTTGAAACTGCATCTTCCTTGGCTATATAACCTAAACCAGATTTTTCAAACAATGGTCTTTGACTTGCAAGTAATTTGTCCAAGTTACTAGAACCTTGAGCAAATTTTGTGAAGTCACCATTCAGCCTTTTAATCATACCATTCAAATTTTGTCTACAATGTGCTTTCCTTTTAATTTTTCAAGTTCAGATTTTAGAAATCTGTTTTCTTCAATGATGTCCAAAGAACATTCCGTTTCCTTTACTTTTTCTTTTAAAAATTTATTTTCAGCTCTTAACACATCTCTTTCAGATCTGCATTCATCGTACTTGTCAAGCAGTTTTAAGGTGTTTAAAGTGAGATCATCAATAATAGCATGTAAGTCCTCAATGGTCAAATCATAATAATTTACCTCATCAATATTGTTGTTTCCAGCCATGAAGCAGTCTTTATTATCTCCTTCAGATTCTTCTTCTTCATTTGAGTCATTCTCAAGATCCTCCCAAGCTACCATGAGCACTCTCTTCCTTTCCTTCTTTCCTTTGTCCTTATTTTTGAGCTTTGGACAGTTTATCTTGAAGTGTCCAGCCTCCTTGCAATGATGGCACGTCACCTTGCTCAAGTCGATCTTGTGATCCTTTGAGCTTGAACCCTTGTATTTGCCCTTGTTCTTCATCATCCTTCTGAATCTCCTAGCAAAAAACAAAAGCTCATCATCTGAAATACCATCACTAGACTCACTCTCTTTTGGTTCTATTTGTGACTTGAGAGCTATTTCCTTTTTCTTTGAGTCTGTGTTTGTGTGTGTGGCTTCATACGCAAGGAGTTTTCCTCTCAGCTCATCATAGGTTATGGGACTTAGGTTGTTGCTCTCAGTTAGGATAGTGGCAGTGGTTTCCCATTCTTTTGTGAGGCTTCTAAGGAGTTTTCTCACCAAGGTTTGTTCTGCATAGTTTGTACCCATAGCATCAAGGTTGTTAATTATTATTGAGAATCTCTCAAACGCTTCATCAATGCTTTCTCCATCCTTCATGTTAAACATCTCGTACTCTTTTCGCAGCATATCAATCCTCATTTCTTTAACTTTTTTAGTGCCTTCGTGTGTAACCTGGAGTTTTTCCCAGATTTCTTTGGCTGTCTTGCATCTAGACACCTTCCGGTACTCTTCAAAGCTGATAGCACAGTGAAGAAGGTTGATTGCTTTAGCATTCAGCTCCATCTTCTTCTTATCATCTTCATTCCATTCAGCTTCTTCTTTTGGAGTCACCACTCCATCAGCACTTATTTTTGTTGGGATCTTAGGACCGTTCACAACAATCTTCCATATGTTGTAGTCAATGGATTGGATGAAGATCCTTATCCTTTCTTTCCAGTAAGCATAGTTCTTCCCGTTGAAGAAAGGTGGCCGGTTGTTTGACTGGCCTTCAGTAAGGGTATAGGCAACTGTGGTTGTGCCCAAGTTGTTTGCCATTGGATCTTTGCTCCAAGCGGTTAAGCTTGATTCTTGAGACCTTAGCTCTTGATACCAATTGAAGGTTGTGGTAGGCTTAGAGAAGGGGGTTGAATCTATGCCTTCCTTGTAAGTTGTTGTTATGACCCTTTTAAAACAAACTTTCAGTTCTGATTCTATTTGTACTCAGCAGCAGAAATTTATGAGACAATTTATTTTTGTCTCATGAATATCAGAAAACAGAACACAACATAGAAGAGAAAAGCTAACACCAGCATGTATCCTGGTTCGGTTGCCTTGTGCTATGCAACCTACGTCCAGTCTCCTCCACAACTATGGAAGAATTTTCACTATAGTTAACAGTATTACATACACCAATTTTACAGGATTGACCCAATCCTTTCACACTCAAGTTCTAACCTAAATTGACATTGGCTATACTAATACCTAACTATTTACTCTTAGTGCTAACCCAACTAAGAAAGGGATACCTCATAGGTACAAGATACAAGACATTAACATACCTAAAAAAATCAAAAAATAACTCTAGGCTTTTCTCTCAAGTGTATTACTCAGCCTTTTTCCACTCATGGCTTTTACTTGAGCTTTCTCACAATGCCTTTTCTCACAAGAAATTACAGAAAGATAAACATAGAAAAGTACATCACAATCTGTAAAACATGAAGGAGATTGACTTCATCAACAGCCTCTTTGCTATGTGCAAAATCAGATTTGCAAATCTCAGCTTGAGTTCTTCAGTATTGGCCGAATGCTTCTTTGAAAGAAAACATTATCCAAGTAGAGGAACTTTTTTTAGAACACAACTCTCAAACTCTGGTTTTTCTCTCCTTGGCTTTTGAATGAGCAGAAAGTCTTCTTTTATCTCCTTGCATGTTGCTGGGTTCTTCTTCCAAGGTCAACACCTTGAGCCTTGAACTTCACCAACCCACAGATTCATCTTGACCGAAAGCCATAAAGCAGCAACCACAAAAATCTTCCAATGGTCAACTTGATCTGAGCCCTTTAAAACCAACTTGGCCCCCAAGACATGTTTGAGACCGTGGATTTACAGCAGAGAAGAACAGAAATCTTCTTTACCATATAACCCAAAATGGAGATACAGAGAGTTGAAGATGAAGAGAAGAAAGTGTGTTGCGAAAATGGGTTACCTTTAACCTAAGCTTGATATGGTTTGAATTTGTTGATTAGACTTCTGTGTTTCAAGCTTGGACTTTCTCTTTCTTACCTCTTTGATGATCACCTTAGGGAATAAGCTTTCTCTTTCTCTTTCTCACTTTTCTGAGTTTGTGATTTGACTAAGACAGAGGAGAGAAGAACGTTGCTTTAGTGACAGCAAGTGAGAGGGAGAGTGAAGACTTCAATCTTGTATAAGAAGCTTTGTGGGATCAACTTGGATTTATGGACATGGGCTTGGATTGGGTTTGATTTGCTTGGCCCGTTGGTTCCTTTCTTTGTTTTTTTTGGGCTTCGTTTGAGTTGTCAACCCATCAGCCTTGTTTTATTTTCCATTTCATTTGGGCTACAGTATTGCAACAATAAATAATTAGCTTCATATAACTATAAACAATCAACATTTAATTATTTATTTTTTCCAATTAAATAATGTTTGTCATCACTAATCAATTTAGTTAATTTCTTAACTCAACACCTTATCCCTCTTGTTCTGCATCTCGGCAGGGGAAAGCCTCCGAACCAAATTCTTCGATGGTGGTAAAGCTGAGCAAGGCGCAGGAGTAGGAAGAAGAGGTGGATGAGGACTCTTTGGAAGACTACGATTCTGCTGAGAACTCAAGTAAGAAGGATACACCGAGCGAGGTTGGGACGTATTATAGGTGGTTCTTGGAATCGAAGCAAACTTCTCCTCTTACATTCTAGCCAAAGTCAAGGTGCGCATCAATGAAGGAGGGCACTGAGCCTTCACCTCTCTATGAATATCAACTCGTAAACCACCAATAAAATAATCCTTCAAAGCCTTAGGAGGTTCAATATGAGATCGATTAGCCAAGGCAACAAAAGCAGCATAATATTCACATACAGTACCTTGCTGCTACAGTTTATAAAGGAGTTCTCTAGGTGATTCGAAAAGAGAAGGGCCAAACTCCAATTCAATTTCTCTCTTCAACTGTGTCGAAGAACGAAATTGAGCCGATCGTTGAGACACTTGAAACCACGGAATCGTAGGCCCAACCATGTGGATTGCAGCGATGCCAATTTGTTCATCTTTAGGCACTCTGAAAAACTCAAAGAATTGATCCATGGAGAATATCCACCCCAGAGCATTTGAGCCATCAAACTTGGGAAAATCAAACTTCACTCGGCTATGCTGAGCCAATCGATTTACAGTATCTACCCCGTTACCTGAGTTTGAACCATGGGAGAAACCCCTCGATGGAGAGCGAGATCATGATTGTTCCTGCATGATTTGCGTCAACGAGGATTGAATGGCGTCAAACTTCAAGCTCGTAGCCTCTGTGGCTCTCGCGCGTTCAGCGCGAGTCTCATCCGAGACCTCCTCGATGCGCTGACCCAAGCGTTTCAGCTCTGCCTCCAAAGTTTTGAGCCTCATATTTTCTACCGTGGCACGATGAAAGCACCAAATGATAGGGTGATTGATGCTTTAAAAAAACAGTGAAGTGGTATGTATATTGAATAGAGGAATTAAGCCAGAAACACAAGTTTAGAGTTCAGAGCTAAGAACAACCAGAAGAAAATCAAGCTCATCAGTGACTTGAGCTCTAAGAACATAAGCAAAATATATTTCTTCAATGTAACAGTAAATGCGACAAAATTGAAGAAAATAGGGAAATCAGAATCCGCCGAATCAGATTGTAGCGGTGGGAAGAATCCATAACCTGAGAAGATGGAAGTGGAAATCAGCACGGGGGGCAGAGAAGATAATAGAATAGAAGAATAGAAGGGAATACTCTACGTAGCAGCTGAATGAGAGTGACAGAAGAAAAGAGGGTTGAGAGAGAAGAAAGAAGAAAAATACCACAATACACTTAATGCTTGAAATCCCTCAACAACCTGCTATTTGACCTCTTTCTCACGCTTCTTCTGAGGCCCTGAATTTGAGGATCTGCTGCCATCTGTCTCGAGTTAGTTGCAACCTCTTTTGCTGACGTTGCATGCCTCTCACTTCCTTCCTTGCATTTAGCTATACTCGTATCATCACATCTTAAAAAATATATATAATTAAACTAGATTTATTGGAATAAAATGAAGTTAGAAAATAATTTGTTCTTTTTAAGAAAACTTATCCCTCTTGATATCAAAGTCTTCGTCGCCTTCACTCGTTCACTCATTGCAGCTTGAACATCGCTGCCTCTAATCCAGTCTTCGTTGCCGCTACAGCAGCATCTTCGACGGTCTTCGTTGCAGCTCTTTCACCAACATCCTCGTTTGCTGCTCAATGATGATGATGAACAAGAAAGCTATTCCCCCGGTCTTTAACCTTGATCTGTAGCAATTATTTATTTGCACCACAAATCATGAAGTTTTGTTTAATTACTTTTGTTTGGTTTTTTATTAATTTACTCTTTTATAACTTAGTTTCAAGTTTTCATGCAAAAGAGTTGAAAATTTTGATAAACAGTGCAGGTTAATTATTT
The DNA here is from genome assembly GCF_003086295.3 of Arachis hypogaea. Taxonomy (NCBI): domain Eukaryota; kingdom Viridiplantae; phylum Streptophyta; class Magnoliopsida; order Fabales; family Fabaceae; genus Arachis; species Arachis hypogaea. The sequence goes on along the minus strand of NC_092053.1, from coordinate 22,080,206 downwards.
AAATTATTTTAAAATAAAAAACAACTTTTTTTTATGTTTTTTGAAGTTCTCTCACTGAAATAGTTATAATAGTAATTTAAATTAAATAAAATTGATAGGGGTTCCTAGAAAACATAATTAATTAGTTGATTAAAAAATTAATATAATAAAATAGAGTAATGATACATATTCAAATTTTTTTATAAAAAGTCTAAGTTAAATAATAAGACTTAAAATAATGTTAACTAACAACTAATTTAAAAGATATTTAAAGGCTGAATCATTATTGGATCAATAGCATTTTCGTTCCTAATCATACAAAAATAAAAAAATAAAATTATTAAAAGAAAAAAGAAAAATACTTACAAAAAAAAAGAAGAGACACTACAAAATTGAACATGTTATAAGTATAATTGTAAATATAATAATAAAATGAGTCAAGTACGATTTTGGTCCTTAACATAGAAGCCGAAAATTTATTTCGTCTCCGGCCTTTTTTTCGCTACAAAATGGTTCCAAAAGTTTTAGTTTGTTTTAAAATCGTCATTTTTATCAAATTTTTTATTTTTATTACCATTTTACCGCTAACTAAAAAAATAAAAAAGGAAAGAAAAAGCGTAAAGGGGAAAGGGGAAAGGGAACACGAAGGGAGAAGAGGGGGGGAGGGGGGTTCAAAAAGAAGAGGGGGAATGGGAAGGGTCCTCGCGCGCCGCCACCGCTCTTCGCTGCCGCCGCCGCCACCGCTGCTCCTCGTCGTCTCTGCTGGATCTCGCCGCCTGATCTCGCCGTTGCTCCTCTTCCTGGTTCGACGTCGACGCCAGCAGATCCGCGAGAGTAGACGTTGCGCGCTGCTCGCCGTTTCTGCTCCTCCTCCTTGCTTGGCCGCCGATCGTCGCTGCTCCTCGCCAGTTTCTGGTTTCTTCTGGTTCTGCTGCTTCTGCTTCTGATTATCAATTCTTCTGGTTTCTGTTCTTTTGTTGTTGTTGTTCTCCTGATTCCATTATCGATTGATTTTTCTGAGTTCTGAGTTATGGATTTTTGTTTTTTTGAGTTTTGGGTTCTGAGTTTTGATGATGATGATGATTTTCTGAGTTATGGGTTCTTGTTGTTCTTTTGATGATGATTATGATTTTCTGAGTTCATTGGTGTTGTTTCTGTTTCTGATCTGCTTCTGCTTCTGGGTTCAGCTTCGCTTTTGGTTGATTTGGGAAAAAAATGGAATGATATTTTCATCCGAAGGACGATTTTAAAACAAATTAAAACCTTTGGGACCATTTTGTAGCGGAAAAAAGGGCAGGGACGAAATAAATTTTCAGCCTCTACGTTAGGGACCAAAATTGTATTTAACCATAATAAAATAATAATATTATAGCACATTGTATAGTTTAGATTTGATTGGATTCTATCTTTTACAAACCGCCAGATTGTATCGAATTTTGAATCTACTTCTCATAACCAATCCAATCCAATTCAAATCGCACAATGTACTATAATATTATTATTTTATTATTATATTTACAATTATAGTTATAACATGTTCAATTTATTATGCTTTTTATATTATTTATATATTATTATTATTTAATAAATATTTTATGGTCAAAATATTATTTATTTATTTTAATTAACCATAATTTTATTTTTATTGTTATGTTATGTTGATTTTTTAAGATTTTATTAAAACTTGTTACATTATTATTGGTAATTTAAAATTTAGAGTAAAGGACAAATCTGTCCTTGACCCTCCAAAAAAGTGGACATATTTACCCCTCCGTTAGAGTCGCTCCGTTTGCCCTGACGGAAAATGGTGACGTGGCTCCCGTGGCGCTGACCTGGCCGTTACGGGCTGCCACATAGGATGGACTTTTGAAAAGAGGACGTATTAGTCCTTTCACACCAAAACATGTAGCTTTTCAAAACAGGACATATTAGTCCTCTCACCCCAAAACGACGCCGTTTCTCCCCCACCCCTCCAAACACACTTTAATCCCCTTCTGCATTTCCAATCAACAATACTTCACCAAATCCAAAAGCAGCAAATTCAGCACTTCCAATTCTGCAATTCCAGAATCATTAGCAATGCATCCAAAACACATAAACAAAGAATCAACAGAGTAATAAATCGCAGCAACATCAGCGAAATTTCAAGAAAAATGAGAGGCAGGAGTCTAAGCAAATTCAGATTCAACAAGCAATCCAGCGACATATTCACTAACAACAGAGCACAAATTCAATTTCACAGGCTCAGTTCACAATTCAACCAGTCAAGATTGTGCAATTTATGAAGAACGAACATGTAAGAACTCCTTATAATTCTGAAAAAATTGCTACACTCTCAAATAGAATCAGCAACTTACCAGAAATTGCATATGGAGAAAACGGATCTGAGAGAATAAGAAAAATTATGCAAACAGCACCTAAGAGCTTGAAGGAGTGAGATTAGATAAACTCTCCGGTGCATCGATTACATGCCACCGAACACTGAAGCTCCATTTTTCGTCAGAATTTTCGTCTGGAAGCAGTCTAGAGATATGACCAACAGCAACATGAAGATTTCGGCCCACGACATAAATATGGCAATCGCAAGCATTGACAGCAAAAAGCTTACATATTTGCTCAGGCAAAGGGGGGTCATCTAAGGCATCCCAGGAGTCTGTTTCCGTGTCATAGACCTTTAGCTTCATTCTTTCGAGCTCAGAGACAACAAACAAATGGCCATAAACAACGACACTTGAACCGGTCCAGCCTTCTCTAAGTCCAACAGCCATGTTTTCCCAATTATTTGTTCTGGGATCATAGACTTGTCCCCTTGGAGAGACATAAAAAGGCCATAACCAGCCTTCCTTGACGAGAGGCTTCCCGTTGAGAACTGCTGCATCATAAGATGCCATATTGGTTCCTATGCTGGCGATAGAGCGCCAATTTCCAGTAAGAGGATCCAATACCTTTCTCATCTAAATACACACCTCACCTAAACCCTCCCTTTCACAACTAAACTTGATTTCATTCCCTCCAAAATCCAAATCCTCCTCAACAAACACAAAATTTCCTGACTTTATGAAAGCAACTTCACCACAAAGCCAGTAACTTTACCATCAACTGGAAAGAATTTAACTTTGGAGCATAGAGATACCAATTTACAAAAAGGCAAAAGCTTCCTTGGCGGAAGCGTCGTCGTCAGTGCGTATGCACTTGCCGAGTATGAAGGAGTGGGAGCGAGCAAGGACTTGTGGTCGAGCGAAGATGATGCAGAGGTTGAGGAAGGAGAAGAGAGAGAGCCAGCACCGCCGCGTACGAAGACGAAAACGGAGGAGAAGTTGGCGGGAGTGGTTCCGGTTCCGGTGGCGGCGATGATTGAGGACTCGGCCTGGCAAAGGAGCCACTCGATGGTCTGGCCGTCGGACTTGTGGCCGAGCTCCGTCGGATGCCATGGGTCGGAATGCTTCCTTTCTTCCTTCACCCGCTTCACCTTCACACTGAATTCGAAGGATTAGGGCTCAAGGATTTCATAGATTGGGGGTGGGGGAGAAACGGCGTCGTTTTGGGGTGAGAGGATTAATATGTCCTGTTTTGAAAAGCTACACGTTTTGGTGTGAAATGACTAATACGTCCTCTTTTCAAAAGTCCATCCCACGTGGCAGCCCGTAACGGCCAGGTCAGCGCCACGGGAGCCACGTCACCGTTTTCTGTCAGGGCAAACGGAGCGACTCTAACGGAGGGGTAAATATGTCTACTTTTTCGGAGGGTCAGGAACATTAAAGTATTTTCCAAACCTTGGGAACGAAAATGTCTACGTAAAAAAAAGGTTAGGGACGGATTTGTCCTTTACTCTAAAATTTAATATTAAAATTTATTATATATATATTTAATTTTTTTAATTTATAAAATTATAAATTCAATCTGTTTGAAATTAAATCATTAAATTTTTTTAAAAATCCATCTAATTCAAACTACACCCCAAATAAAATTAATATTCAAATCAAATAAATTTTTAATTCAAAATGGATCAACCCCAACTACAAACGTTACATCCCACTAATTCTGCATTGAATGAAGATTGTCCGACAAAGTACAAAGCAAATGAAAATTAAAGGATCCAAAACACGTGGCAGTATCCAATAAGCTAAGCAAACTTCCATCACTATTCTGAATTGTGTATAATTCATCTATGGAACTTGGAATTCTTCCTCCAACCCGCCGACTAGTTCGACCTTAACCAATTTTTCACACTATAAAATAAACTTCACAACACGAAAAAGCCAAAACGAAAAAGCCAAAACCAAAGAAATATTTTTATTAATTTACGGAAATACTTAAATCAGAGTACACGGTACGCTTCTGTTTGATGGGGTGTGTGTTTGGATTAGAGTTTGTAAACGATAGTTTATATAAAATTAATTTTATAAGCTTGACTTTGATAAAAAGTGAGTTAGTGTTAACGTAATTTATATTTGATAAATTTGTATTAAAATAGATTATAATAAAATGAATATTGTTTAAATTATATCATTTAAAATTATATTATTTTAATATTTTTTATTATAATTTCGTTTGAAAAGAATTTAAATTTATGTGTTGAAATTTAGTACTCTTTTTAAAAAAATAAAGTTCTATAAAAAAATACGTATTAATAAAAATAATTAAAAAAATTTATATGAACAATGAATACTAAAATTTTTATTAAAAAATACAATAATATACGTAAGTAAACATAAAAAAAATTCTAAAAAAAATATTCATACTATTAACAAGAAAAATAAAAAAAATTGAAAAAAATTAAAACTTAATAAAAAGTACTAATAATATTAAAAAATATTTGTTTATAAAGCATAATTATAAAAAAAATTCAAAAACTCTCATGATTGTTTTTGGTATCTTTTATTGTAAATGAGATTGAATTACAAAATTGAAGAATATCAATTTATTTTTTAATTTATCAAGTGAACGCAAAAGTTAAACGCAAAAGCTACAATTTGTTGCTTCTGATTGTTTTGTCGATTTTTAACAAATCGATGGTGGTTCGATATCTAGTGGTTTGGGAGCAAAACCTACTCCTCTTTGCAGGTACCAGTTTTCTAAAAGTGCATTAAAGCGTCTTTGATTAGACCGTGATTGGGAATAAAAATAAATTAAAACTGATAAATCAAAGAAAAGAATAAAAGGAAGGTTTTCGAAAAGAAAACATATTAAAAACAGAAAAGTTTGTGTTGAATTTAAAGGAAAGCGATAAGATGCCTTTAACTGGATCAAAAGACTTTAAATTGAAAAGTAAACAATGCAGAAATGTAAATTGGACAAAGATGAAGATAAAGAATACTTGGAAAATAAATTCACTTAAAACATAAAGTTTACAGAAAGGTAAACTGAAAGAATGAAAAGATGGAAGGAACCCTATAGAAAAGTTACTCGATTGCAGACTCAGGAATTCACTGGGATGTGAGTGTGTTTTGAGTAAAAGTTCCAACCCTTATTTCCTAACACTTTCTAGTATTTATAGACTAATCTTACATAACTGACAATTAATTTACAATTAATTACAATTAAATACAAAATTACAAATTTGAAATGCAATCCCTCTTGGTAACCGTTCCCGCCGCGTGATTGTAGATATTCCCCATGATTTCCTCATGTAATAGAAGCCACTAACTTTCCCACTTCTATGACTATTCGACCAGCTCATCGAAGACCTAACTCAATCCCTCGAATCGAATCTCCTATTCGATCAGGCCTACTCGATTAACAAAACAATCGAAATCCAAATCAGCGCCAATTACTTCCAACCTCATGCTCATGCGTATATCTTCTCGAAAGACCATACCTGACTCATTCCGAATCAATTCACTGTTATCGAAAATATTTTTCGATCAACAAATTGTCCCCCTTGGATTAATGTGGTTGCCTTCGATAACATTATCGAAGAATAAATCACTTAATCCAAAAAACGTCAATTTTTAAATCAGTAATAATTGTCATTTAAACTCCCCATTACTATTGACCCACTTAACCCGTCTCCCGAAACTTGCAATTTCTCTCTCTACCACTTCATCCTCCTCACGAAGTTACCTTTATTCGCATTCCTTCCACAGTAACGGCTACAGTGACACTTTAAATTCATCACTTTCTCCTTTGTTCGAATTTCTGGAACCTCATCATTCTCTGAATTTTCTCTACACCAAGAATTTCTTCACAAAATTCTCAACCTTCAACCTCCTTTTTTTTCTTTGACAATGGCTGGTTCCTCTTCTCATGCCACTACTCAAGATAAGGGTAAAGGTCATGTAATAGCACCGCCATCTCCGCCAACTCTTCGTATTCTTAATCAAATCAATGATAAAATCATTGACGATCTCCATTTACAGATTAACGATACCAGAATCTTAATCCCCTTCACAATTGGAGCAGATACACACTGCTTCCTTGGACCAATTGAGACTCTTGATAGAGAAAACAAAAAACTCTCTTTCTTCCCAAATGCTGAAGGAGAAGATTTACTAATAAACCAAGTTTTCAACATCTCTCATTTCATCAACCAAAAACCCTTTCGTAACAATCCGAAAATAAATCCTCGAGGGTTCAATTTCACAACTTGGTACCAATGCCTCGAGCCCACAAAGAGTGCTATCTGGGGAGCCCTAGGAATACATGAACTACTAAGGCTTTCTCATTTCTCACTCACTACATACCCTTGGATGATTGGGGCGGTGACTTGTTTCTGGAATAGAACAACCAACAACTTCCACCTTTCTTGCGGAATGATCGGAATGTCTCTCCTCGATGTAGCTGCCATTACAAGACTCCCAATAAATTCTCCAGATTGTACCCCTGAGATGCAATCTAAGCATCAATACAATATTTTCTTCAACACTTCTTACAGTGAATTTATTGCCCACAACATGGGTGAAGATGGTACAGAGATCATAGACAGTGAACATGTAGCCTTCTTGTTTTACTAGTTAAATACAATTTTGTTCTGTTCTCGAAGTGTACAAATATCAAAGCTTTTCCTTCCCCTAGCTGCTCTCTTACATGAAGGGAAAGCTCTCAACTTGGCCAAGCTTCTCTTGGGGCACATTTTTGAAGAACTTGGTCAATTTGTCTGTGACCTCCGAGATAATAGAATAATCAATACAGGAGGTCCACTCTGGCTCCTTCAATTATGGCTTAATACCATTTTTGAAAATTTGACCAAACCTGAAGGTGGCAGTACTGACAAACAATACATTGAAGGTTTTCGTTTGTCAAATTACAAACCAAATTTTCCAAACACTCAATCGGATGAAGACAGATTCTGGGCTGTTTTCTCCCTCTTTCATTCTTGCAAAGATTTCGATAACGATCAACTCAATTTTACTCATTTTTTGTGTTGCAATCGCGGCCCTGCTTGGCTTGATCGTTTACTCTTTCCAAATACTAATGAGAAAAATGAACTCGCAAATCAAACTTGGGCAAACCTGTTGGCTGTACAGGTGATACCAATAGGGTTGCCACGGTATAAAAAAGAAAAGTTCAACATAACCCTGTACGCTCCTCACTTAACTGCTAGACAACTAGATTTTTCTCAAGCTATCCCAACATCACAGCCTCGATACAGTGAACCATTCTGTCACATTACTCTGTTATCTCAAGAAGATTTCAACACTTGTCTCTTAAAAAATAAAAAACAAAGAGACCGCTTCAACTTCTTGATCTATGAACGCAGCTCATTTATCACCAAGTCTTGGTTCAAATGGTGAGCTGCTTATTATTCAAGGTACACTCGTACCTTAGAAGAAATTCAAAAAACTGCTGTTCGAACAGCTGTCACTGAGAGTTCCCCAAAAAGGACTCACAAAGAAAAGCTGATGCTGCTTGACCACCACCACATAAGAGCAGAAGGAATCTTACCAGAACCTCTCGAAGAGTAACTTTTCTATTCATAAATCTTCCTTTGAACTCGAAATGTTATTCAATTTGTATTTTCTTAACCATAATTGGTTTTGTACTTTTTATCAGTTAGTACTACCATCATCAAGCGAAAGTGCTGATGAAAGTAAACCAACCAACAAGGACAATCTTGCTGCCTCTTCTCAATCGGAGGATGCAGCCGATTCTGACCCTGGCTCTCAACTGGTACGAAGATCCAGACTTCCTCAGGTAACATAATTATCTTTACACACATTTTACTGAACTTTAAAATAAATTTTAGAATTATAACTGTGTACCTTTTGCACTAGCCCATTAATGTTGCTCATTCGACTTCATCTGCTGAGGTTCTTAAACAACCAATTTTGCAATAACAAAATGACCCAGAGTATTTCACATCACATGATTCGATTCAATTCACAGGGTCCCTTCAATCAATTCCAGCCGCTTTTCCACCTTCTTTCCATACAACACAGGTGATCGACCCAACAACAAATCCCTTGCAACATTCTCCAGAAGAGACACATATACTTGAGTCAATTTCACCAAACAATCAGGATGCATTCTCCGCAGGAAACCTAGTGGTCCCAGACTCCGATTCTGCTTCTAAGGATGCTGACACCACCAATTCAGATTCCTCTCGATCCAAGGTTTTAGAAACTCCTCCCGAGTTGCAACCTAGTTCTTCACTTCAAGCTAATCTTCAAACCCCTCATGGGCCAAGGCCTGGAACAGCGAGTGCTTCTACCACCCCTATAAGTGCTTCCTTGGACAACTTAATTTTTGTCTTAAATAAAGTTGTCCAAGAAAATAAAATTCCAGTGCCTGTACCAGCGATCTCAAGACCTGCTACATCAAGGCCTTTAATCGAATTAGATCCTGATGCTCGGGAACAACTTCAATCACTCATCAAGCTCTTGGATCATCCACCTACTACATGGGTTAATGATCTAATTCTCTATAAACTCTTGGCTGATCTTTTAAATTCTTCTTTTGAACTTCCAACTAACACACCACATTCTGCCTCAATTCAAGAGTTCAAACAACTTCTCAATGAGAGCGTCGCATCTCAGTTTCAACTCCAAGAAATTGAAAATGAAGAAGCCACATCCATTTCTAATATAGAAAATTGCCTTGCAACCGCTCAACCAATTCAAGCTTCTCGTGAGGAATTTGATCTAAGAATCTCCCATGCTATTTTTGTTCAAGCCTTTCATGATCAAGAAAAAGTAAGACTCGAAGCAGAATTAATTCAGATTCAGGAACAGCTTGCCACCATACGCCAAAGTCGAGCCACCATAGCCAAACCTCTAGCAATAGCCCAACAAGATCAACATCACCTTATTCAGGAACATGTCTCAATTGATACCAAGCAGGGAGAATATGAAAAAAAAACTTGAAAAAATGCAAGCTGACAAGTTCAAACAAATCGAAGTGCTTTCAATTCTGAAAAACAAAAGGGCAAAGCTGCGCTTTGATTTGGCAAAACTAGTGGCACCTTAAATTCCTTTTTTATTTCTAATTTTATTTTTGCAATAACTTCCATCTTTTCTGAACTTTATATATATGTTGAACTTCTATGTTTGCCAACAACAGAAAAGTTTCAAGTATTTTTCATTAATCGAGTTAAACACTTTTTCTGACTCGATATCTTTGATTGGTAAGCATTTCCAGAATATATTCTCATTACTTGGAATGGACCTTCCCAAGTATGGGACCACTTACCAAGAAATCTTGATTTCTTCTCCATTGGCAAAATAACCTTCAAGACCAATTCACCTACATTAAAAAACTTTTCCTTGATTCGACGATTATAGCTTCGAGCAATACTTTCTTTCTGTCGAATCATATTATCAAGTGCCAAAATTCATTCTGAATCTAATTCATTCAACTCATCGAACATTACATTCCAATAATCATCAACTGGCAAATCATTCTGTCTTGATATTCTTAAAGTATTCAAATTAATTTCTAATGGTAGTATTGCATCATGACTATACACCAACTTAAATGGCGAAGTACATGTCGAACCCTTTGGTGAGTTCCGATAGGCCCATAACACTTGGCTTAAAGTTTCATGCCATGTTCGAGGCCTATTTCCAATATGCTTTTTAATCAAACTTATTAAAATTTTATTTGCTGCTTCTACTTGCCTATTAGCCTGTGCATAATAGGGAGTCGAAGTAACCATATTGATATTTCTTGAAGCTGCAAAACTTTTAACCCGTTGACCAGTAAACATTGTTCCTTAATCAGTACTTAATGTTTGAGGAATTCCAAATCGATGAATAATGTGTTCCTCAATAAAGTCTATTATCTCACCCTGACTTACTTCGATCAAGGGAATCGCCTCAACCCATTTTGTAAAATAATCAATTGCTACTAGGATAAACTTGTGTTGTTTAGATGAAGGAGGATGAATTAATCCAATTAAATCTAAAGCCCATCCTCTAAATGGCCAAGGCTTTATTATCAAATGTAATTCGGATGCAGGAATTTGTTGAATCAAGCCATGTTTTTGACATTCCAGGCTCGCTTTTGCATAATCAATACAATCTTTAATCATAGTTGGCCAATATACATGACTGCGATATAGCACCCATTTTATTTTCTTTCCAGCCTGGTGAGCACCGCATATTCCATTGTGAACTTCACCCAAAGCAATGTTTTGATTACTCTAACCTAAACATCTCGATAAACTCCCATCGATACCTTTCTTATATAGTTCATCAGCCATTAAAACAAAATTTATTGCCTGCAATTTTATCTTTCTTTCAACTAGAATGTTAGGCTCTTTCAAGTATTGAGCAATAGGCTTCCTTCAATCAGTATCCTCCCATTCATCAACACATAAAACTTCTCTTTCACTTGCAGGTACTAAAATCTGATGAATACCTATTAAAGACTCAAGAGTCCCTGATCCGATTTTATACTTCGAAGTAATTTGGGCTAATTCATTAGTTATCTCATTTTGAATCCTTGGAATATGAACCAAAGAGACTTTTCAAAAAGAAGTTAACAATTTCCAAGCGGTTGTTAAATACTTCTGTAACCTCTCATTGTTACATTTAAATTCTTTGGATAACTGCTTTAAAACTAAGTAGGAATCCTCTAATATCTGAACTTCGAAGACCCCTTTACTAATCAAAATTTCAAGGCCCAAAATTAACGCTTCATATTCTGCCTCATAATTTGAACATGGATATTTTATTTCAAATAGAAATTTTGACAAGATTTCTTCTGGTGAAACAATTAAAATCCCAACTCCTGCACCATCTTTATGTTTTGACCCATCAAAATATAACCTCCAATAATCGATTTTTACCTCGATTATATTTGCCCCCTGGTCATTCAAATCTTTCGAATTATCCACAAGAAAATCTGCAATGACCTGTCCTTTCACAGCCTTTGCTGGAACATAATGTAAATCAAATTCTGTCAATGCCAGCATCCATTTTCCCAAACATTCTCTTAACATAGGAAAACTTAACATATACTTAATTAAATCGGTTTGTGCTATAACTTTCACCGACTTGGCTACCATATAACATTTTAATTTCATACATGCATGATATAAAGACAAACACAATTTTTCGATTGAGGAATACCTTGTTTCGATATCAGTTAATACTCGACTAAGGTAATAAACCGCTCATTCTTGTCCATTTTCATCATCTTGGGCTAACATACACCCTATAGTATCTTTAGATGCCGCAATATATAATTTTAAAGGTTCAAATGGTCGAACATTTGCCATAATCGAGGCTTGAGAAAAATAAGTTTTAATCGAATCGAACGCCGATTGATGCTCTGTTGTCCATTCAAAATGTGAATTATTTTTTAGTTTCACTAGAGGTGCGAAGACCCTAGTTCGATCCGAAAGATTCGAAATGAATCTTCGAAGATAATCCACTTTACCCAAAAATGATTGCACCTCTTTCTTCGATTTTGGTGCAGACAATGCCAATATCGCATCTGCTTTATTTTTATCAATGACAATCCCTTTTTTATGAACAACAAAATCCAAAAAATTTCCGGCTGACACACCAAAAGCACATTTTAAAGGATTCATTTTTAAACCTTTCTTTCTCATAGTAAGGAATGCTTTCCTTAGATGATCAATGTGATGGCTTACCGAAATCGATTTAACCATAACATCATCGATATACACCTCCATAAATTTCCCAATAAACTCATGAAAAATAGCATTCATTGCGCGTTGATATGTTGTCCCAGCATTTTTCAAGCAAAAGGCATAACTACCCATTCATACGTACCCAATGTGTAACACTCTCCCTATCAGAAGTCACGCTTCCGGCTGTGCTACTCTGATAGCAAGAAGTATTACGACTACTTTACATACTAAATATTAAAATAGGAGTCTGTGACTCGACACTGTATCGCTGATTTCTTTGAAAATCGGAAGTAAATACTTTGTCTTAAGAAAAATACAAGCAAGCATAGATTCATATACAAGACTCCTTACATAATAACCCATAATATATACATATAAAACATACAACTCCTATCCCTCTTACAAACTTGTAATAACAAAGACGAGGGAAGAAAATAATCTAATTAATACAACAACATATATAAATCAAACGCAGTATAACTTTCCATAATGCTTCCTCATCTGGTTCCTAAAAAGGTAAAGCTGTAGGGGGTGAGAACCTAACCACATGGTCTCACCACGGAGTTTCAAAGTTGTCATAAGAAGATATTTAACAAGAAAATCATTTTCAAGCTCAGTGATTATCAATGCCTTATGAATCCTTTAAAAACCAGTAAGTAATCGATCAAAACCTTTTCAAAGAAACAATGTTTAATCTTTCCGAAATCCGAAAGCTTTCCTTTCTTATAAGAAAATCTCAATCAGAAACCAACCACGCAATCAAACAACACAATCATTAATTCAGCACCAAAGTTCATTCTCAAATGTAACACGCCAGGACAAACACAGGCAAGACAGACAAGGAAAGTACAAGTAGGTAGCAGTTACAGCACATAGTTCAAGTAGCAATGAAGAACAGTTTAGCAATTAGGCAAACCAAAACAAGTTCAAACCCAAGCAAAGCATACAAATGCATATGATGCATGCCTGTCCTATGGCTGATGAGGCTCATCTGTCGGTTATCCAGCCAACCCGACAAGTCTGAATTATCCTTAGACTGTCCCCCGACGTGCATCCCCAAGAGTCTATGCATAGATTTTTCTCAAATAATCAATATTGCTCAATGGGGGTAACATTCCCGGGAATTTATATAGTGCCCGGTCACACTTACGTCATAGGGTCAATAGAGTATCGAGTTTTCAACCTGGTACACGTGGTGGCAAGCCATGGTACTTTATTCAGGGAACCTCGTATCTCAGATAATTCAAATTCATAAGCCATGTGAATAATTCAAAGTTCATATCTCAACATTCTCAACATCATAATCATCCATCAATCCAAATCTCATTTCCAAATTCATTCAAAAACCATATTTTAAAGAAAATCCTCATCATCCTTCTTTTCATTCCGCCCATTAATAATCCCAATTCAAAACATAATTCTTTCTTTGATAAATAAAGCAATCTTAAAACCTATAATGTTTAAAAACAAATCTTTTGAATTAATTACTTCAAATAAAACTTCCAATTTTATAAAATTTCGGCAGCATCTCCTCTAAAACTCGGATATTGCCACCCTTTTTGGGTCCCATCCAAATATTTCTCAAACCTTTTCTCAACCATTTCCAAATCTCAAATATTTTCCAGAGTTGAGCCATTTCCAATACCAGATTATTTTTAAACCAAACAAATCCCAACAATAAAACTCTTTTTAAAATCAAACCAGCTCAAGTATTAAATCATTTATAAAATCAGACCGACTCAAAATCAAATCGCTTTAACTCGAAACCAAGAAAAATCACTTTTCATAATACCCAAGTAAATAACTTTTCCAAACCCATTTTTTATCAATAACCGTACATCACTCAAGCAATCAAACAACCATATCTACAAGACAAACATAATCACAGAAATATATTTTTTGCATCAATATCTATTTATAACAACTCTGTAATGTAAAATAAATTTTAAGAAAAACCCCTACCTCGATGTCGCAATCGTATTATTTAATATAACCATTTCTTCTATCCCTAATTTGCGGTAGCAGTAGTCATTCTAACACAACCGGAACGGCAGCGGCATCACCCATAACTCTAGTAGCAGCAACAACAACTTTGGGAGGAAATTTAATAGAAGCTGAAGCAAATGCAAGGGTAAAATAGAACAGATCATCAAAGGAGCAATAATCAGAATATTGGTTGTAAAACAAAACAATCTTACCAAAAGAAATACAGGAAGAGAGCAGCATTAATCAGGGCAATAGCGATGTCAATTCCAATGATACTCCAGTAATAGCGACATTAGTAATCCTCACAGCAGTAATCAAGGTTGCAACAACATAGAGAGTTCAAATTCAATGGGATCGGAAATGGAAATTAATTCAATGGAATTGGAAATAGAGATAGCTTACAATGCAGCAACAACAGGGTTTTCGAGTAGCCCCAGTGGCCACTTTCAGTGACGACGACAGCAGAACAACGGTGGCAACAGCAAGAGTTCTGGCGGTGGCGGCTCTGACAACGACAACAAGGTACAGCGGTGACTGTATAACCAAGCAGACCTAGGCTTCAGTGGCGGTTTCCGGTGGCGGCAGCATCGGCGTGGAGCTCCGGCGATGCAGCGACAAGCATAAACGGCAGTGGGCAGATCGGCGAGGGGCAGCCATCCTTCCAGCAGCGGCGGCAGAACGCAAACAACCTCTCTCTCTCTCCCCGCAGACTCTCTCCTCTGCTTCACCCACGGACGACGACGGCGCGAATAGTAGCAGCTGCGGTGGCTAGCTTCATCTGCAACGAGGAACGGCGTAATAGCGTCGTTTTCCTTCTCCTCTGGCTCGTGGTCAGCGGCTCGGTGGCAGGACACGTCAGCGACTATGGTGAGGCGGAAGGGTTGGACGGCAGCAGGGTGTGGCGGCGGCAAGCTTGGATGCGGCCTCCGTCTCTTCTCTCCACAGCCTTCCCCATCCGATCTCCTTCTTCTCTCTTTCCCTTTCCCCTTGTTTTTTCCTTTCCTTCCTTCCTATTCCCGTTTCCCTATTTTCTTTCCTTCTCTGCTTTTGTTTCCCTTGCAATTAGGTTTAGGTTTGGGAAAAGGGTGGGTTACGGTGGGGTAGAGAGTTAGGATTAGGGTAGTTTATGTAATTTTAATAAAATTAGGAGTATAGAGTATTAGTTAAAAATCTAATTTAAATATAGAAAATTATTTAATAATTATAATATTAAGTAAAATTTTTAATTTAATTGTCAAAATTTGATTTAATTATTTTTAATAAAATAATTTCTAAAAATAAAGTCTTTAATGAATAAACAAATTGAAATTAACTCATGATAATATTTTTTTGAAAATTATGGGTCTTACACAATGCCCCAGGACAACGAAAAGCAGTTTTAGCCACATCATCTTCTGCAATAAAAATTTTATTATATCCAGAATAACCATCCATGAAACTAAGTATTTCATTTCCTACTGCAGAATCGATTAGCATATCTGCAATAGGCATAAAAAATTCATCTTTCGGAGTAGCATTATTCAAATCTCAAAAATCGATGCATACTCTCAACTTCCCTTTTTTCTTCATAACAGGGACAATATTCGACACCTATTCAACATAGCGTGCAGTTCGAATAAATTTTGCTTTAATCAAATGTTCGATTTCCTCTTTAATCTTTATATTAATTTCAGGAGCGAATCGTCTTGGAGTTTGTTTCACAGGACGAGCATTAGGTTTCAATGCTAATCGATGTTCCACCAGTGAACGATCGAGACCAGACATCTCATGATAATCCCAAGCGAAACAATCTTTAAACTCATGTAAAAGATTAAAGAGTTCAGTTCGAAAAGGATCAACAAGATCTTTACAAATATATGTAATTCGAACATCATCAGGAGTCCTTAGATTAATTTCTTCTAAGGGATCTCGAGATTCAAACCCTTTATAATAATAATCATTAATTACTGAGTATTTTTCAAAACCCAATGGTTCGAGATCATAAATGCAATCAAAAGTGAAATCAATAGAATTATCAGAAACAAAAGAAACTTGATCATGCATAAAAACATCATTATTTTCACTTTCTGCATAATGAGCCTCTGCTATTAAATCGGCAGTCGAGCTTGCATCACTACTTATATTACAAGAAATAGGGAAATCATAATTAAATTCGACTAAAGATGTCGAATCGGACACAACATAATTACTAGTATTACTAACCCTATGTGATTCAACTTCATCAGCAGAACCAACTTTATTTTCTAATAACTGAGAATTATTTAAATAATTATGTAATGTTACCAGGTAGTCAAAAACTTTTTCAACCTGGTCCATAGAGTAGTTCCTCCAAAGTATTCAAGAAAGACAATCCCAACCAGTTGGCTCCAAACCCAATTCTGGATAGCGTAACTTCACCGAGAGACCTTCCGAAGACAAGTAGCACCCTTCACAATTATAAGGACTCAGTGATCGATCAACATTTAAGGGTTTTAACTTACGATTATAAATCCTGAAATCGATATGCATCTGTTCGACATATAAATTCGAATCTGCCTTGACGGTTTTAAGTTTTCCCTCCTTAGTCCATAAGAGCACGCTCTGATGCACAGTAGAAGGTACGGCCCCCACACCGTGGATCCAATCTCGCCCTAACAAAGCATTATAACTTGCTCTTGAAGGAACCACCACAAATACAGTATTACGCTCAGACGATCCGACCTTCACAGTCAAAGTAACCAATCCTCTGGCTGGGGTTAAAGTTCCACTAAAATCTGTCACAGCAATGTTTGTAGGAACTAAATCGTCAGGATGCTTTCCTACCTTAATTAACATCCTCTTTGGCAACAAACTAATTGCAGCACCACCATCAATCAGAACTTTATTTACCTTTATCCCACTCAAAGTAGTGGTTATATGAAGTGGGCGGAGGTGAGACATTTATTTTTCAGTAGGCCACAAAAAGTAACCCGGCTCGTCCTCGATTCTGATAAAGGAAAAAGCTTCCTCATCCTCCGAATCGTAATCTTCATTGGGGTCACCTTCATACTCCCCCAAATATTTGGTCGGAATGATAGAAATTGTTCCAACCATGTCATCATCACTCTCATCGAAATATTCTTCATCAACATCAACATCTTTATTTTTATCAATTCTAGAAGATTGGGCTATTGCTTTGCCCTTTTCCATCTTCGCACGTGATGGAATCTCTTTAGGATAAGTTTCTCCATCAGAAGGAAAAACAATTCTAGAATGCACAGAAGGCATTGCCCCCTTGCTTAGTTCCTTACCTGTCTCAATCGAAAGTTTCTTGTTCTGATTGAAACTTCTCCTTCCTCCTCTTTCTCGTGGATAACCCCTGGCACGACCTCGATAGAAGGAATACTGATTTTGGGAAGGTGCTCGATGCCCCACTGTGGATTTCGTCGATACAAATGATCGCGTCTCTAGAATTCTTGGCAATTCCTAATCCACTGAACACGTATGGCCTGAGAATGGCTTAAAGGTGTAGATACATTTTCTTGAGAGGTCTTTGAACTAGAACCCTTCAAACGCCTAATTGGCTGCCGCTGGCGCGCTTGCTCTTCTCTATGAGCCAATTCCTTTTTCTTCCTTTCCTTTTCAAAAATTACTGCTGCTTCAGCATCAAAAATAGCATTGCACCGTGGACACAGAGATACGTCCCGGTCTTTGATCTTTTGCTGAACCAAGAAATCCAGCAAACCATCCCCTATTCTGGGATATACTGATCTAACTTGTGACTCAAAATCATCAAGAACCACATCAAATTCATAAGACATGCCCACCATGTTCACTCCAAAGCAAGGTTCGACATAATTGGCATCAACTTCAAAGGGATCAACATCAACCTTCATCTCTTTCTTGCCATCATCAAATTTGAACCGTCCCTCCATTATCGCTTCTTGAATTAAGTCCCTGAAACGGACACAACTGTTAGTCGAATGACTTGTTGCTTGATGAAATTTACAGTAAGGCTTTCCTTTTAAATCTTTCACAAAAAGCAAAGTTCTACCCTCAGGCAAAATTAATTGTTTATCTTTAAGCAACACATCGAAAATCTGATCAGATTTCGAAATATCAAAACTATACTTCTTTCCACTTTTCAGTTTTGAATCATTCGACTTTTCATTACTTGGCAGTTTCTTCAACAAAGAACATACATATAGAGGACCTTTCTTAAGTTCAGCCAAATCGACTTCCATTTCGAAATCGATTTCCTCCTCTGAGGACTCCATGATCACATAAGCAACCTTTTCTTTTCGAGTAAAGGGTTTACTCTTTGATCTTTGTTTATTTCTATACTTTTCTTTCTCTTTTTTCATGAGTTCGGTCTGTCGAACCTTCTCAGCCAAATGGGCTAAATCAGGAATATGCACATTGAGCAATTTTCTGCGCATATAGAATCCTAACCCCACAGTTACTATTTTCACTACCTCACTTTCGGGTAATGACACATAGCATCTACTCCTAGCATTTTTGAAACGAATTAAATAATCATTGATAGTTTCACCATCTTCATATTTCAAAGCCACTAGATCAGTAACTACCACATTCATTTTCCATCGATAAAATTGAGCGTGAAAAGCAGTTTGTAACTGATTCCATATTGTAATCGAATTTGGTCTAAGATTCGAAAACCAAGTAAATGCATTCTTCATCAATGAAGAAGGAAAAAACTTCATTTTCAAATTTTCATCATTAGCTAAGTTTCCAAACTCAACCAAATAACGAGCAACATGCTCAGTAGTTGATTCTCTAACATCACCAGCAAATTTTGTGACTATTTTTGGACTTTTTATCCCCTCTTGGCACTTCAGCCATCTGAACAACTTGGAAAAAGGAAGATACAAAATGTGGTTGATTCATAAAACCAACATTAAATCCAACTCGATTCAAAACTTCTTCCACAATTCTAGTGACTTGATAACATTCACCACCATGATTAGCACGTAACTTGGCTAAAACATCATCAGCATTTTGACCTCGGAGAATTATATAAGGGTTTTCTTGATTCAAAACATTGTTTTCATTTTGAAAAATATTTTCTACTCCTTCATTATTTCCCCTGGCATTATGCCTTTCACCATCATCATAATCAACAATTCAAGCAATCCTCTCGACCTGTCTAGCAAGATGTTCGAATTTTGATTTATGATCGGCCATTGATAAACCCATATTTCATGAGTTCTTTTGTGCTTAATTAGAGTGATTTATTCAACTCTTCACCTACTTATTCACATTAATTGCATGGTTTTACTTTTTCTTCCTTATTATGTCATATTGTGAAAAACATGTTTCCTAAGCTTTAAAAATTAATTATTTTAATTACCTTTATTTCCATTTGATGCCGTGATTAGTGTGTTGAGTAGTTTCAGATTTTCTAAGGCAGAATGACTTAAAGGATGGAAAAGGAAACATACAAAAATGGAAGGAGAAAGCAAAACGGAGCTTTGAAGGAAACTGGTATTCACGTGATCGCATGGATGACGCGATCGCGTGCCAAGCACGAATCAATAGCGACGCGGCCGCACGACTGACGCGACCGCTCGCCTTAAGTAGAACGCACATGACGCGGTCGCATGACTGACGCGACCGTGTGGCAAGGAAAAGCTCCAGATGACGCGACCGCGTGACCCACGCGGACGCGTGACAGAGGCCACGAATCAAAATTTACAGAATACGCCCCCAGCGAATTCTGAAGCCCTTTTTGGCCCAGATCCAAGTACAGACAGCATACACCAGAGGTTATAAAGTGTGGGAATGCACCCATTAAGAAGGAGCTCGCATAATTTTAGTTTTCAATGATTTAGATTTAGTTGAGAGGGAGATCTTCTCTCTCTCTTTTAGGATTTAGGATTTCTTCTTGTTTTAAGAGTAACTCTGGATCCCAGGTTTAATGTTCTTTTATTTTAGTTTTACTTTTATTTATTTATTCCAACATTTGAATTGATTATTATAATTTGATTTAAGAATTCTTCCATGTTACAGACAGTTATTTGAATTAATGATATTTGAGGTATTTTCAGTTTATGATTGTTCTCTTTGATTTAAGTTATCATTGCTTCCCATCTAAGGACGTTTTTATTATTTCAGTAATTTTACTTTTTTTCCCTTTTGGTTCTGGTTAAGAATTTAGTAACTCAACAGTTATTAAACTCAACATAATTGATAATCGTTATCTTGCTAACTGAGCTGAACTTAAGCAATCCCAACCTTTTCTTAGGAAATAAATAGGATTCAAATGTCAATTTAATTAGTCCCCTGACTTTCCTTTGCCCTAGTAAAGGTTGACCAAGTAGAGTTTAGATTCAACTTTCATTATAGTTGAGAGAGATAACTACGTTGGACCTCCGACTTCTCTTACCTTGCCAAAAGTTTGCTTTACAGTATTTATTTATTTTAATTGCCATTTACTTTACTTGTCATTTAAATTACTTGCTTCTCATCTTCTAAACCCCGATTACAACCTTTATAGCCAATAATAAGAACATACTTCCTCGCAGTTCCTTGAGAAGACGACCCGAGGTTTGAATACTCGGTTAACAATTTCTAAAGGGGTTTGTTACTTGTGACACCCAAAACGTTTGTACGAAGGGATTTTTGTTGGTTTAGAGACTATATCTACAACGCGACTGTTTTTATGACATTCTTTACTGGCAAAAATTTCTAACGTCAGCCATCATAGGATTCAGAATTGTAGTCATCTGTTGGGTCAATAAATTGACTAAGTCATGGTGATTTTCCTCCACTTGATGTCGATATACTGCCATTGAATTAGCAGCATTCGAAGTAGAGCCCACATTATAATCACGAGAATACTCAGAATATTGCTGTGGATTTTGAGTATTATTAACTCCATTTGTATTCCCAAAGCGGATAAGTGGGATAAAACCACCCACTGGTGGGGTATAACCAGGAGGAATACCATAAGGAGGCCAACCAGCGGTTCATGGAGGCTGATACAGTGGCGTAGGGCCACGTGGACGAATATTACGTCCAACATTTCCAGTTTGAATAGTTGTAACTACTATACTTTCAGTTCCAATTGCAGCCTCCGAACGTGAAGACACGTCGGCTTGTTGTACAGATACTGGTATGTTATCATTAGTGGATGAACCACCATTCACAATCGATCTCTCATCAGCCATGTGAATGATTTTCCCACTCCGTAATCGCATATACTAAGTAAAACTGGAAAAAAAGTTGTTTGACACACTTCAATTTAAAAACTGTCCCACTGGGCGTGCCAATTTGTTTTGTCGATTTTTAGCAAATTGATGGTGGTTCGATATCTAGTGGTCTGGGAGCGAAACCTACTCATCTTTGCAGGTACCAGTTTTCTAAAAGTTCATCAAAGCGTCTTTGATTAGACCGTGATTGGGAATAAAAATAAATTAAAATTGATAAATCAAAGAAAAGAATAAAAGGAAGGTTTTCGAAAAAAAAAACATATTGAAAACAGAAAAGTTTGTGTTGAATTTAAAGGAAAGCGATAAGATGCCTTTAACTGGATCAAAAAACTTTAAATTGAAAGTAAACAATACAGAAATGTAAATTGGACAAAGATGAAGATAAAGAATACTTGGAAAATAAATTCACTTAAAACATAAAGTTTACAGAAAGGTAAACTGAAAGAATGAAAAGATGGAAAGAACCCTACAGAGAAGTTACTCAATTGCAGACTCAGGAATTTCCTGGGATGTGAGTGTGCTTTGAGTGTTTTCTGAGTAAAAGTTCTAACCCTTATTCCCTAACACTTCCTAGTATTTATAGACTAATCTTACATAACTGACAATTAATTACAATTAAATAGAAAATTACAAATTTGAAATGCAATCCCTCTTGGTAACCGTTCCCGCCGCGTGATTGTAGATATTCTCCATGATTTCCTCGTGTAATAGAAGCCACTAACTTTCCCACTTCTATGATTATTCGACCAGCTCATCAAAGACCTAACTCAATCCCCTCAAATCGAATCTCCTATTCGATCAGGCCTACTCGATTAACAAAACAATTGAAATCCAAATCAGCGCCAATTACTTCCAACCTCATGCTCATGCGTATATCTTCTCGAAAGACCATACCTGACTCATTCCGAATTAATTCACTCTTATCGAAAATATTTTTCGATCAACACTGATGAATGGGAGTTCAAACCCTGAATCATATTAGCGTTTAGAGGAAAAAAATTAGCCAAACAAAATTAAAATTACAGCATTTAAGAAGATTAAATATGCTTACTTCTTGTGCTTCTAACATGTTTACTAAACACACCCAGAATATCACTGTCTCTAATTAGATCATTGGTTCTGATGATACGTGTACTTCTATACTGTATAAACTCAAAAAAAAATTATTAATGGAGTCACTGTTTTAAAGTCATTATATCTAGGTCTACTAATTAACGAGCCATGTATTTTTGAAAATATGCAATAAATATGATAGATGTGGATTCAAAAAATAGGTTCACTTGAGATTTTTTTTATTTAAATTAAATAATTATATAATTTATCGATATACATAAATTATAGAATATTTACTTAAATAAATAACATACCATATTTCGAATATTATGAGACAAATATGTATATAGACATATTTTGAATATCAAAATCTCGAAATATGATATGTAAAAATTTTGACGTATCCAAAATGTGTTTCCAAAATGTGTTTGAGTTATGTTGCAAGCTGAAGAACGATACTAAACATCTGATATGCATTTTTTTTTACCAAAGATAGGAGACTCGAACCCGCAACCTCTTAATTGAATATAAGGAGACTATGCTATTTGAGCTTTAACTCATTAGCATCTGATATGCATTTCGAAGTTTATGCAAATCACAATAATATTCGAAATATAGTCAAAATAGAAATTAGAATAGTAACACGCGAAATATAATTTGACTCTTTCTTTAAATAACAAAATTCCTGTATTATCGCATTATATTTTTTAATAAAATAGTAAAGCAAATAAATATTCCACATTTTCTGACCCTCTCCTTCTAAAAATATTGTTTGTTCTTACTAGTTAATGTTATTAGTACTACGAAAATGTGAACGAATAAAAAAATGATTAATAGATCATATTAATTTTATCAATATTCTTTTGTTTAAAACAAATATTATATAATAATATATACTAAAATATCTTTGTCATTAATATATTCTTTGGATTAATTTGATAAAAAAGACTAAAATATATTTTTTAGTTTTTTCACAAAAATATTTAATTTTTCATAAAATACAAAAATACTTTTTTTCTTAATTTTTAAAAGAATAAAATTTTTTTAAGATTAATTTTATTTAATTTATAGTATAAATTAAAAATTTAATTTTAAAATTATTTAAAGTAACCTTTTTAGTTAATTCTAAGACTAAAATATTCTAAATTAATTTCAGAATGACTAAAATAATTTTTTTGGATTAATTTTGTTTACTTGTATTATAAATAAAATTTGAATTTAATAATAAAAAGACTAACATATGCCTTTTAAGATTGAGGACTTGAGGTGTTAATATTTTTAGAAATAATTTTAATTTAACTTCAATCATTTTAATAGTTAAACATAGAATGATATATTAGTTAAATTAAATAAATATATTGGATATACAAGAAATATACTAATCTAAAATTATTCCTTCATAAGTTTTTGATCATATTTTAGGTATTATGACTCTAATTTCTATTTTGATTGTATCTTAAATGATATGACCTGTTTCAACTTTTGAATACATCTCAAGTGTTTAATATCCGTTTTTTTTCTCTATAACGTATTTTGAATGCACTTTGGATATCTCTGATTTTTCATGCGTCATATACGCATTTGTCACGTAGTATTTGAGATGTGGTAAGTTGTTTATTTAAATAATTATTCTGCTATTTATTTATATCAATAAATTATATAATTATTTAATTTACATAAAAAAAATCCAGTATACTTGGTAACATCTATTTTAAATGTATATTTTAAAATCATTATAAAAAATATTTTATAAAAATTATTAAAAGTAATTATTTTTATATTTTTAGTACATTAAAAACTTTAAAACTTTCTATGGTTCTATTCTAAAGACGTGTTTTTAAAACACTAGCTAAATTATATACATAAATAGAATTTAGATTTTTTAAAATGAAAAAATTAATAAAATAATAAAATAAAATATTAATTATTATCAATTTTATAACTTCTAAAAAATATGTATTTTATTATCTTAATTTAAGAGTGATTGATTTTTTATTTTATTGTTTTATTAACTTTCTCATTTTAAAAAATCTTGATTTATAAAAATAGGAATAGATTCACTTATAGAGAAGTAGGAACAAGTATCTCACTAAAATTTGAAAATCTTTGTAGTAGTATATAAAAAGAGAAAATAACTATTTTTAACTATGAAATATTTTTAACACTGACAAATCTATTCATGAAAAAATAAAACTAATGTTAGTATCCATAAAAAATAGATTCCAATTGACAAAACTAATCGAAACCTAAAAACTATTTGAAATTTTCAAATGAGGAGTGCTAGGAGATAGCACTTTTGTTAAATTCTGTCCGACACTTAACCATCAAAAGAAAATTGAATAATTCTACACTATTAAATACAATCTCACACCATTAAAAACATCATTAATAGCTAATTAATAACTAAAAATCACAAAATCTACTTATTCCTTAGACTTTTCCTTTTCAAATTATCCTTTCTTTACCAAATCAAATTTCACAACTTCTCTTTCTTTTCCTCTTCCACAACCGCACTTACTTTCAACTGCCCAATTTCATCGTCCTCCATCAACTCACCCACCTTCATTGCCTCCATCTTCTACACTGGCAAATCTCTCATTGTCTGGTACTCTGGTTCATCGCCAACGTCACTCCCATCGACTACAGAACCTCCTTCTTCTTTCTATCCTCTAACCCATCACGGCGGCGGAGCCTATCGATCCAGGCTCAGTTGCGCAACCACGCCGGTGCTCTCTGGTGATTGGGATAAGCTATTCTAGCCCATCGCGACGTGCTTCGCAAGCGGTAGTAGTGCTCCTAACATCGTAGAAATTTACCTCGAGAGGCTTCAGATTCGTGATGTTAGCTTGCAAGCAATTTCTAATTGTTTTAATTTGGAGATTTTGCACCTTGTTAAAATCCCTGAGTGCACTGATGTAGGATTAATTTTTATTTTTGAGAGATGTAACCATATATATAGAGGGTTGGAAGGCTAATTGAATTGGTGATAAAGGTTTAATTGGTGTTGCTAAGGGTTGTCCTAATTTGTAGGAATTGGTGCTTATTGGTGTTAACCCTACGAAATTAAGTTTGGAGATATTGGCTTCGAATGTTTTGAATATAGAGAGATTAGCTTTGTTTGGGAGCGATACAATTGGTGATGCTAAGATATCTTGCATGCTGTAAATTTGGAGATTTTGAGGAGATGGAGGCGTGGAGAGAGGATAGGAAACGGAGGAAGGATCTAGAGTCGATGGGGGTGGCGTTGACGGCGAATCAGACAATGAGGGAGTTGCTAGAGTAGAAGATGGAGGCGATGAAGGTGGGAGGGGTGGTGAGTGAGTGCGGTGGTGGAAGAAGAACAGGGATTGTGAAATTGAATTTGATAAAGAAAGGGTAATTTGAGAATTTTGAATAATTTTTTAGGTTTTGGTTAATTTTGTGAATTAGAATCTATCTTTCATAGGTATATATTAATTTTTTTTTGTTGGTAGATTTGTTAGTATTTAAATCTTTTATAGTTAAAAATGGTTATTTACTCAAAAATTATATATAATTATCTCTATTATATTATTAATTTTGATAATTTTGATTCTACTATTTCGTCTCTTTTATTTATTTTTGGGTAAAGGTGTCTCTTTCATTTTTGTTTGGAAAAGTATATGGAACTAAAATGTAACCAGCCAAAAAGTAAACAAAATCGTTTAATTAAAATCACTTTTTGAATAATATGTTTGAAAACCGCTCCTGAGATTACGGAGCACAAACCAAAACCGGAGCTTTTGGTTCCTAGTTGTTCTCTGTTTGTTTTTGTTTTTTGGTATTGGTGTCTCTTTCATTTTATTTTATGTTATGTTTACTGGATATGTAAATTTCTTGGCTCCATGCAGGAAAATTTTTGTTGACTATTATTTGCCAGTCGATTTTTGTTGTCACTCTAAAATACGGTCACATGGACCATGGACCAATGGACTTGCTCTTAGATTTCTTTTTCCCATTTCTCTTGTATTTTGTCGGATGACAGAATATGGGTCTCTTAGTTTTTGTTCTCTATTTTTATGTAAGTTTTTTTCCTTTGTTTTATTTTCATAATTCGCTACAAGGAAATGAAAAACTAAAATAAAATAAAATTAAATCAGTACTGCTTCGGCTTATCACTTATTTTTTTTATTAAAATGGGGCCTGAGCCCAAAGAACAGCGAATTTCATAAATAGTCTGGACTTAGTGGATTATAGGTTAGCCCAATACGCCGAAAATGTTCTGTTTAATTTTCGTTAGCCCAGTCATAGGCCTTAGACCATAATAACGAATTAATATTCAATTTAGTCCTTTAAAATAATATCGGCCTCGTCATGTGTCCAGAAATAGATTGGAAGAAAAGAGAGAGAAGCACTATAAAACCTGATCTAGTGAGTAGTGACATCTATATAATTGCTTTTGTTTTTCGGGATGTAACCGAAGTTAAAATTGGGATACCGAATATTATATTTGGTAATTAGAAAATAAACTAAAATTTTAGTTTCGAAACTCAAAATTTCAATCTTTTTAACATTTTTAAATAATATGAATACAAGAACTAAAAGTTTTTATAATATTTTTTAAAATTTTTATATTTATCTTAAAACAAATATGATATTAATATATAACTTAATTTAATATATTTTATATTAAACATAATATAAAAACCTTAATTCAGTTTTTTTCTCCATTTTTAATTTTGAATCTCTACCTTTTAATTTTAATCTTTCTTTAAAACACACTCTATATGTCTTATTATAAGAAATCTAAAAGAAAATATGTAATGTGAGCGAATGTTTATACGAAAATCTATGCTGCAATTGCCCGTAAATAATGCAGTTGAGAATATGTCGTAATCTATATAAACGAGAAAAGAAAGATAATGACGTTACTTTTGTGTTAATTGAAAATCAGTGTTATGATTAGTAAGTAGCATGGAGGGTGTGACGTTAAGCACATGGTGTGACAATGATTCTGACCCGCTGCGGCCGTCACACTTTCCTTTCTAGTTTCTACTACTCTTTTGTCTTCTCTCTTTGAAGGCCATTAATATTAATAATTGATTTAACAATTGTTTAAAATTTAAATCAAGGGTAAAAAACTCAAATGAGCCAAGGACTCATCAAAATTACCCATATCCGCCAAATCAAAAATTGAGACAATATTCCACCAGAACGTATTTTTATGTAATTCGAAACAATAGGTTTCGAACTAGATATGTATGTAATTCGAATTGATTGAATTCGAATTACTCCAACTCACTAAACCCACGTAATTCGAATCAATTCGTTTCGAATTAGAAGCGAAAATTTTCAAGTAATTCGAGTCAACTTAACTCGAATTATGAGAGAGAAGTTCGAATCCTATTAATTCGAATTACTAGGAGAAGGAGTAGGGAGAGAAGTTCGAATCTTATTGATTCGAATTATGTGATTTTGGCTACTCTAAGTAATTCGAATTGAATCGTTTCGAATTACATTGAACTTGCCTATATAAGGGGTTCGAACCAAGTTCATTCGAATCACTTTGCCATTCTCATACCCCACCAAATCCCAGAGAAAACGACCAACATTTGGGCCGAGATTCACCGGATTGGCATATTCAGGCGATGGGAGACGATCCGGGGAGGCTTTACCGTCTGGATGGAGTTGCTCATATCGCCGGGGTGATCAACGACGAGGTTAGTGGTCTATGATGTTGCGCTGTTCATAGTGTTTTATGTTATGAAAGTGGTTTTATGATAGTGGTTTATGTTATAGCGGGTTTATGGCAGTGGTTTTATGAAAGTGGTTTTATGTTAGTGGTTTATGTTATAGTGAGTTTATGGTAGTGGTTTTTGTTAACGGTTTAGGACGGTGGTTTATGTTGTTGTTAGTGGTTTAGGATAGTGGTTTAGTGTAGTGGTTTAGTAAAGTGGTGTGGGCCAGTGGTTTTTGTTAATGGTTTTTGATAGTGGGTTATGTTAGTGCTAGCGGTTTATGATAGTGGTATTGGCAAGCGGTTTTTGTCAGTGGTTTTTCTCACCGGTTTTTGTCACCGGTTTTTGTCACTGGTTTTTGTCACCGGTTTTTGTTTTACCCGATTTTGAGGTCGGTTTTTTTTAAGGGTTTTGGATAGTGGTTTTAGCGTATGTTAGCGGTTTGGGGAAGTGGTTTTTGTTCTTTGTGATATGAGTTGCATATGTCAGTGGTTTCTGAAAATGTTCTAATTATGCGGTTCATCTTCTGTCCAGCCTCAGCGTTGCATATCCAGCGTTAGGCGGCAGCAGGGGATGCGGCTTGATGAGAGGTACGTTCCGTAT
This sequence comes from Arachis hypogaea, assembly GCF_003086295.3. Classification (NCBI taxonomy): domain Eukaryota; kingdom Viridiplantae; phylum Streptophyta; class Magnoliopsida; order Fabales; family Fabaceae; genus Arachis; species Arachis hypogaea. Next base: position 22,051,662 of record NC_092053.1, on the reverse strand, counting down.
CTTCAGATGGCCGGCTTGTACCATCTAGCGAGGTTGAACGACAGATGGTTCCGACTAGACGAGCCTTTAGTCAGTGCATTCATCGAGAGATGGCGTCCAGAGACGCATACCTTCCACATGCCGTTTGGAGAGTGCACCATCACCCTTCAGGACGTCGCATACCAGCTGGGGTTGCCGGTGGATGGTCATTACGTTAGTGGTTGCCTGACAGACTTCCACCTATACATTGAGGGTGGTAGGCCAGCTTGGACGTGGTTCCATGAGTTGCTTGGTGTCCTGCCTCCTGAAAACCAAGTTCAAAAATTCGCAGTCAATTGTACATGGTTTCAGGAGACATTTGGAGAGTGTCCCGCAGGGGCCGACGAGGAGACAGTTAGGCGCTTTGCCCGTGCCTATATCATGATGTTGTTGGGGACGCAGCTGTTTGCCGACAAGTCCGGCAATCGTATACACATCAGATGGCTACCCTTTGTTGCTAGACTCGAGGAGATGGGTGGCTACAGTTGGGGGTCGGCGGCGCTCGCATGGTTGTACCGATGCATGTGCAGAGTCGCTAACAGACATGTTGTGAAGTTAGCTGGGCCGCTACAGTTACTGCAGTCTTGGATCTTTTGGAGGTTTCCTTCCTTTAGGCCCTCCCGGTATGATGCGTTTAGCTGGCCCCTTGCCTCGAGGTACGTTTAGTTTTTTGTATTACGTATCGTTATGGTATTCACTTTAGTATGACTCACGAATGCATTATAAACCTTTACTTATTTCGCAGGTGGTCTGGTTACAATCCTGGGATTAGCAACAAGGGGCCTAGGGTTCAGATGGCTCGCCTGAAGCTCGACCTGTTACAGCCTCGGGATGTAAGTACCATCAGCCGTATGTGTAGCTAGTCAATGTTTAAGTTTTTAAAGTTTAAGAGTGACTTTTAATAGAATGTTTATGGTGTTTACAGTTCATATGGATGCCCTATAGCGCACTCGACGTCATCCAGGTTGTCCATCCGGAGGTATTGGAGCCTCGGCATACGATGTTATGGCGGTGTGTGACGTCCTTGATATATTTTGCGGTTGTTGAGTGGCATCAGGTTGATAGAGTGCTACCGCAGTTTGGCGGCGTACAGCCCCAACCGCGCCCCGCCCTGAACATAGACTTCTTGATGTCGAAGGACGGAAGAGGAGGTGACCATTGGTTCCCGGCGCAGCTAGTTGATTGGCATCTTCACTGGCAGGAGCGTGCGGATCACATTTTACAGTTCGACGTTGTGGCCGACCCCGGCCCCTCGCATGAGTTCTTGACATGGTGGCATCAGCATGGAAAGAGATTCCTGTCGCCAGAGATGTTCTTGGGTGATCCACGAGGTCTTCCTATTCCGGGTGAGGCGACTCAGAGGGGTCCAGGCCGAGTTCCTAGTCCACGATGTTCCTGACAAATGTCGTGTTGAGAGGCGAGCTCGAGTCGGCACACGTCGTAGCCAGCGAGAGCATGCCTGGCTCGATGATGCGATGGATGAGGTTGAGGACGCAGGTAGGGGTCGAGGGAGACGACGTGGTGGTGGACGTAGGAGGAGGGGGGTTGATGCTAGAGATGATATCCACCACCCTGTGAGAGATGCAGCTGGACGAGGTGAGGGTGTCGGGGTTGACAGGCCCCAGCAGGGGGGCATGACGGTGAGTGGTATGGATCTGGTATGGGAGATCCGTCGACGCACACTGACGCTGGGCTTGGAGATGGACCACTTGGAGATTATTTCGTTGGTGTCCCCGGTGATGATCAGGCACTTCAGGACAATACTCCATGGGTCAGTCCGAACTCTATGTTTCCAGACTTCATTGCTAGTGACGGTTTAGTGGCGGAGTTCGGTGGACCACATTTCCTTGAGGATATCCGTACCATCATGCAGGAGGATGATGCTTCACGAGGCTGGCATCAGACGACAGGGACACAGGCACCTTTAGATGTAGATCTGAACGAGCCTGCCACGGTGCCTCCTGTGCAGACTTTTGCCTTGGGTGGGACGCCGACATCCGCACATACTCTGGGGTCACACTCAGTTGCCGGCCCGTCGTCATCCAGACCAGTACATGTTCCCCCTAGGCCGCCTACAGCGGATGTTCCGGAGGATGATTCCAACTCGATTGAGGATGAGGAGCCACTGATCCGGAGAGGACATAGGACACGGGTTCCGCGCCGTTGTTTCACTGGTTCACACCTATTCCGATGATTCTGGGTTCTACGTGTATTTGTTCTTGCCATGTAGTCAGCTTGTGTATTTTTACTTGGTTATTAATGTTATGTATGGCTTCCTTTATGTATTTGTGCACCGGTTAGTTACTTTCTTGTTATTTAGTGTTTTATCAGACACCTAGAGATAAGGTGTAGTTTGGTTATGTAACGTAAAGCCATAACAAGAACCACAATTGAAAGATATGTATCGTACGAAAAAAAACTTTTTGGAATTGTAGAATAAATTACTTAGTTTCACGAAGTTCATTGGTTGCTAAGTTAAATAACATGCATGTGCTGATGGTAATAGAAATAAAAACATACGGACAAACATTACTAATCATTGGTTGATCCGTTAAATAACATACATGTGATGATGGTAAATAGAAACAAAAACATTCAAACTAACATTCCTAGTTATTACCCTCCGTGATTGTGGGTCGTCCGGCCTGCGGACAACTTCTCCGAGTATGTCCTGGTTGCCTGCAGAGGCCACATCTCTTTGGGCGGTTCGGATCTGCATCATCCATGTTGGTTCGTATACGAGTAGACCTCGGTCGACCCTCCCTCGCACGCCTCATGTTCGGATCCGGTATAACGGTGGGCCCGACATATGGGGGCCAGAATCCCTCCGGAATGGGAGGTGTGAATCCCATCTGATAGACACCGAAAACAGAGCTCATGCGATAAACTTCGTGGACGTAAGGCTGCCAAGTTAGTCGTGAGTACGCACAGCATGCCAGTGCGTGAGGACACGGGTAATGAAGTGCCTGGAAGTATCCACAATCACAAGTCTGAGACCCTAGTGAGACCCTGTACGTACCAAGAGAGAACGAACCTGTAGGAGTCGTTTCAGCCACGGTGTACTCCGAGTTATCCCTGTCATAAACAGTCACCGTGAAGCACCTGGCCGTCTTCAGGTTTGCCTCGATACACTTGACCAGGTACTGGCTAAATTGTTGTCCGGTAGCCATCTGAGCCTGGGCCTCCGAACCCTTACGGACAAATAGTTCCGCAAGCCTTCCATATGTGACCTTGACCAGCGAGCACACGGAGAGGTTCCTTACCCCCTTCAGGATAGAATTCACACACTCAGAAATATTGGTCGTCATGTGCCCGAATCTCCGACCTTCATCACAGTACTGTGTCCACAAGGAGTACTCAATTCGGTTCGCCCAGTCACACATTGCCGGGTTCTCGGACCACATAATGTCGAACCAGTAATCAAACTCTACTTCTGTCTTCGCATATGCGGCGTTCACAAGAAGCCTGCGAGCATCTTTGCCCTTGAAGGTGAGGGCAAAATTCGCTGCAACGTGTCGAATGCAGAATGCCCGGTATGCAGCTGGGGGTAGCCATCCCCCATCGGGTGCCTCAAGTGCTGCCTTGATGCCGTTATGCCTATCTGAAATAACCAACAATCCCGGCTGAGGTGTCACGTGCTGACGGAGGTGGGTGAGAAAGAAGGACCAAGACTCAGCATTCTCACCCTCAACCAGTGCGAATGCCACAGGGAGTATGTTGGAATTCCCGTCCTGTGCAATTGCCACAAGCAACGTTCCCCCATACTTGCCATATAGATGGGTGCCGTCAATACTCACCAACGGCTTACAATGACGAAATGCCTCGATACAAGGGGGAAAAGTCCAAAACAATATATGAAAATAAGCCCGAGACTCGTCCTCCTGTCCCCCAACTATAACAGGGCAAGTCTTGAGGACGGCTACAGTACCAGGCATCGTCAACTGAACTCCTAACACCCACCGAGGGAGCTCGTTGTACGACTCATCCCAGTCCCCATAGATGATTGCAACAGCCTTCTGCTTCGCCATCCACACCCTCCTATACGTAGGCCTGAATCCAAAGTGAGCTGCCGTGGCATTCAGAAGCACCTTGATGTTGACGGATGCGTCAGCCCTAACCATTGGCATAATGAACGTCGCTATCACATGGTAGTCCAAACTCCTATGGTCACTGGAGATGGAGGTGGCAAGACAGGTGTGCGGTCCGTTGTACCGCTTGACTTCCCAGATACCCTTACGTTGCCGGAGACTCAACCGAATCAACCATGTGCACCCATTCCCAAACTCTGAACACTTTCCCACGTACCTTCGATAGTCAGACTCGACTACCTTGTACTGTACCCCTCGGTGGATGCTGTACGTCTTCACACTCAACAGCGCCTCATCTTTGGCCTGAAATTGTTGACCAACCTGGAACTCTGTCATACCGGCGGACCCTTCCGTATCCCGAGCGCCAAATCCAGCAAGCTGCTCAGGATATTCATCCTGTCTCATGGCTTCCAGGTCCAAAGATGAAAAATGGGGTGGATACTGCTGTGTGCCAAAACTAGTTCCACCAGTAGCCCTTATCGGATCGCTCGCTCCAACATCATCGGCGATAAGATCCGGCTCGAGATCATCGTCATCTGCCTCATCAAACAAGCCCTCTCCCACTCCAGCCGGTGTAGGACACCGTACGTCGGTCGGAAGATGTTCCCCATATCCAACCTGGTCTCCAACATTGCCGCTAAGATCAACAGCAAACGATGGGGAGGCGGCAGGCTGGACCGCTGGCACATATACTGGAATGGAGGAGGAAGCAACCGTAGGTCTCGAGCTTGAACCGGCCACCGTGGCTATAGTGTTGGCATTGCGGTTCGACCCACCTGAGCTTGATACCACGTCACCGAACTTTGCCAACAGCTCTGGTGTCCTCACCTCGGGAAACTGCCTACGAGAAAGAAACATGACCTGCAAGTCCTCGTCACTCCCAATGGTGAAACAATCATACTTCACCGTATCATGGAGAACAGTGGTTGGAATGCGATAGTAAAACTTCTTAACCCTTTTCACTCCTTCCACACCAAGCTTGACAAGCACGGAGCTAACGAGAGCATCGTAGCTGGTGGTGGGACTCACGACAATACACAGAGGATCCTTATCAGTGAACTTCACGCCAGAGCGAGTTTTTCTCTTAACCGATCCTCTATGGTGTACTAGCACTAGAAAACTATCCTCACTAGCCATCTCACTTCTTTGTTCACAGCTCCATGAGTTCGCTGCATATATATAGAGCTCCACTCCACACTAATTCGAAACAACTTGATTCGCACCATATAAACATAATTCGAATCCAATCAATTCGAATTACAAAGGAGTATTAATTCGAATCATTTAGTCTCGAAAAACGTCATTCGTCAAAATTTCTTAGTAATTCGAATTGATATCATTCGATTTACCCTTAGCTAGTTCGAATCTTATTGATTCGAATTACGTATGACTCTGCATGGTAGTAATTCGAAACGAATTGATTCGAATTACGTGGGTTTAGTGAGTTGGAGTAATTCGAATTCAATCAATTCGAATTACATACATATCTAGTTCGAAACCTATTGTTTCGAATTACATAAAAATACGTTCTGGTTGAATATTGTCTCAACTTTTGATTTGGCGGATATGGGTAATTTTGATGAGCCCTTGGCTCATTTGAGTTTTTTACCCTTAAATCAATAATTCACACCCATAAACTATTTTAGCTTTAAATTATATATAGAAGGGGATTCGAACTCACCGTTTCTAAATAAATATAAAAAAATTATGTTATTTGAGCTATAATTCGTTCGTATTATATATAGTAAATTAAATATATTGGATTCAATCAATTCATATTGAATGTAAATCGATACTAATTTATTAAACTTTCTTAGCATTTACTATTTCACAATATATATACAGTAAATCGAATCAATTGGATTCAATTTACACTTACACTATGTTAAAAATTTTCATCGACATCATTTTTTCGCACTCATAGCAAATATAATATTGACAGTTTGAGATATTAATGTTATATTTTTTTATTTGTTGAGTTCAATTAGAAAAGTAGTAATTTATAGTAAATACCAATCAATTTTTTTATTATATTGTTATTATAAAGTTTAAATATTAAACTCTAAATTCTGATTTCTATTTAAATTTTAAAATTAATTTCTAAAATTAGAGAATTAAAAAATAATTTTACAATCTAATTCTTTATTTTTTTAATCGTTATATTTATTTATCAGTCCGATTCTTTTAGTCAAATAATCTAATAATATATTTTAAATTCACACTTTTAAATATTACTAACTAATTATTAACAAAAAGTTCAATAATAAATTTTATTTATCTTCTAGTATTTTTTAATTTATGTAAACTACTAAAAAATAAAAAAATTCATTAAATCTCTTTAATTAATGAGTACTCATTAAAAGATTTCATCAAATTTTTTTAATTAACGAGTGTTTATATATATTCTGCTTGTTTAGAAGATTTAAGAATAAAAATTTTGGATTGGCTCTCAATTTTTTTATCTTTTAGTATTTTACATACATTAAAAAATACTAAAAGATAAATAAAATTTATTATTTTTTATTATTAATTAGTTAATAATATTTAAAAGTGTGGATTTAAAATATATTATTAAATTATTAAATTAAAAAAAATTAGATTGATAGATAAAAATATCGATTAAAAAATAATTAAAAATTCGGTTGTCAAATTACTTTTTAATTTTCTAATTTTGGAGATTAAGTTTAGAGTTTAAATTAGAAATTCAAAATTTAAAGTTTAATATTAAAACTTTATAATAACAATATAATTGAAAAATTGATTGGTACTTACTCAAAATTACTAAATTTCTAATTGAACTCAAAAAATAAAAAAAATAAAAATATAATATTAATATATCAAACTGCTAATATTATACTTACTACAACGAGGGGAAAAAGGTTGTCGATGAAAATTTTTAACATAGGTAAATGGAATTTAATAATGTTGTTCAATACTATATAGTGTAAATGTAAATCGAATCAGCTTGATTTAATACTGTGCAATAATAAATCAAATAAAAAATTATTCGACTTACTAAGTGAGCTAGTTATTCAGTCAATTGAATCTAGTTGTATCGATTTACATTGAATACGAATTGCTCCTACACTAAATCGAATCAAATTTATTCCATTTATCATGTATCACCCTAAATCGACGTCAATTGACTCGATTTATATTGAGAAAGTGTAAATCAAGTTCAATTATTTTTATTTACATAAAATTATTCAAAATATGCATGTCATAAAAATTAAAACAGGACATTAATATAATTTTGAAGTTGAAATGATTTATGAGTGAGAATTATCCTATAAATATATGTCATTCAATCTCAATATTTATTAATTGTATATAAATTTGCATATCATATTAAAGAGTATAGTTATCAAAATCGAAGCGCTAATTGATTCAGTTATATTACTGGATCACTGAGTTAATAATTTAATTGATAAATTATTGGTCGAATTGTTTGATCCGATAAAATAATTTAGACAAATAATATATAGAATTATAATACAATTAAATTAAATAATAAAAATAAATATAATATTTCATTTGATGACTCAAGAAACACAATATTATTATTTAAGAATAAAAAAATTATTTTATATTATTTAAATAAATTATATTTAAACTTAATTACTTTAATAATTAATATAACCTAGGTATTAATAATTATTATTTTGAGGTTTACCTGAAACTGGGTTGTTTAGGCTTAGACATGAGGTCTAAATGCCTTTAGATGATTTTTCAACGTCTCTTGTTGTTATGGTACCGCCGTCCGACGTCTTGGTGATAGTGGAGGATGGTACCTGGAAGGGACATTGATGCTTAAATTAGCATGGTTTTAAACAGATTTTTAGTAGATTAGGTTCGAAGTATACCTGAAGGTGTCAGGGTATTTATAAGTGTAGATGTAAAGTCAATAACCACCTTTTGAGTGGTCCCACTTTTGGTGGTGCGTTAGTTACTCTCTTTGAGTAGGATGGTTGTTGAGATTTTCTTTCTAGATGAGTAGGAGAGATTCTAGAAGTTAGTTACTCATTCGAACAAGTAGGGCTAGGATAGTGTCATCACGCCCGACCTCTATAGAAGTCGGGTAGGTGTCGATCCAGCCAATATATGTTGATTGGACTTTATTTGTTTTGAGCCTGGCTTGAGTATTGGGCCAAGGTGTGAATAGTTTTCCTGTTTGAGACCGAACTTCATTAGATCGGACTCAAGCATTTAAAGGTTGAGCTAGATTATTTCTTATGGTGTTGATCCATCACGTCGGGTAAGCCGCCTTTCATGGGGTTAGGTCGGATATTTGACATGCTCACGAATTTAAAATGTTGCATCTTTTCATAATCGTTTGCATGTTCCTTCCGATTACTTTGGTAGCCATATGCATCATTAAATGGGAGTGACTTTACAGTTTTACCCCTAGAGTCTTATATAAACTCAACTCCTTTTTCTTTTTCTTCTTTTTGCTTCTTCTTCTAGGATTTTGCTTCATTCTCTCTCAAGGCTTTTCATTTCTCTCACTATGACACTATTTTTTTTCAATATTTCTCTGTCTTAAAATTATACTTCTAATCTTCGTTCGTTCTTGCTCGAGGATTTTGGAACGTTCGTGTTTTACTATCACATGCATTCTTTCATTTGATCTTCCATCAAGGTTGGTCTTTCCTTCTTTGTTTCATTTTCTGCAACCATGCTTCTTGCTGAATAATATGTTTGTGCTTCTGATACTATTATTTTTTATATTTGTGTTAAAAATAATTTCTTAGTAATGGTTGTTGGTGTTTTCTTACAGTAATTTTTCTGATTGTACTGTAGTAGTATACTTTGTTGGGTTACTTTCTTTAAAAGTCATTCCTCTATTATGAATTTATGCTGAATGGGGAGGGGGGTTTGTTTTGTGCCCCCTAAATAGTGCTGTTTTTGTTTTTGAAAATGGTGCCGTTTCAAGTTCTAACAGGATAGATTGATTGACATGTCCGCAAGAGGGGTTAAGAATTTTAGAGTTATTTTCATTTTGTTGAAGATGACCTGACCTCTTGCAAACTGTTTGAATGTTTGTATTGCTATGTTCGTTGTTGCAGCTTGTAGTGACGATTTTCTTTTGTTATTTTGTAGGTATAACTTTCTATGTCTCGTTCAGTAATACTCAGCATGTCTTCTAAGGTTCCGTCCGACTTAGACTGAGTAGATATTACTATTCTTTCTGCTGTTCCTGTAGTGGATAATGAGTATGTAAAAAATTTTTGTAGATAACATAGGTTACTTAAAGAATGGGAGGATGAAGGTAAGTATGAGATAATAGCTCTTGACCCAGAGGACAGGATTTGTTCTTTCCCACATTGAGAAATCGGAGCATCATTTCATGTATATGTACGAGTGCTTGTTTACTAAGCTGGAGGTGAGTCTTCTTTTTTCCGATTTTGAATCCGAAATTCTTCATCTTTGCAAAGTTGCCACTTCTCAACTTTATCCCAAATCTTGGAGTTTTATGAAAATTTATCTGTTAATAAGTTGAGAGCTTGATCTTCTTTTATCTTCCAAGGTCTTCTTTTACCTCTTTTAACTCACCAAGCCATTTAGTTCAAAAAAATATGGCTGGATTTTTTTCGAGCTGTTCAGGGAAGGAAAGTTTCCTCCATTTTTGATGATTCTTTTCAAAATTTCAAAAATTATTTTTTCAAGATCCGATCTGTAGAAGGTGTCCGACCTTTCTTTCTGAATGAACAAGATGAATATGTTTCTAGTCTATACTGGGAGTAGTTCCCCAATATTATCAAATACAATTTTGAGAATTTAGATGTGGCAGAGAAGTGTGTAGTAACCCTGTTCCAAAAGTTTTGGGATCAAACTTGTAATCTTGACACCAAGAAATTTCTGATAAAAAAACCGAGCTATGTTCATACCAAGTTAGGTAGTACTCCTCTGCATTTTGTAAATATCTTCTTGTTGATATTTATTATGTTTATATAACTTGGACTTTATATTTGGTTTTGCAGAAAGGATGACTAGAGGTTCAGACACTTTGAAAGGTTTGCGTCAGACCAAGAAGAATGCTGCAACTCGAGCTATCTAACTAAAAGAGGCCGGCAAGTCGGGTGGTCTCTCTTCTTCTTCCAACTCGGACTCGGGTTCCTCTCAGTTGGCTAAGGTTCTTCTTGACCCTTCTCCTCCTCCTCCTCTTACTCCTTTTATCGGGTCCAATATTTAGACTATCCCTTTTGTACCTCCTTTTTCTAAGCTAAGTTCCAAAAAACGTAAGATTTCTGAGTCTGACAGTGTGTATGACCAAGGTTTCAATGTTGTGGACTTCTGTGAAGAACATATCCTTTCTCATATCTTTATAAGTATGAATGATGTCTCCATAAAAAAATCTTCAAATGTTGGCCCAAGGCAAAATTCAGACGGCTGGGGTATGCTCTACTTTGCTAAAATAACTCAAAAAGACTCCCCTTGGTGCTACTCAATGAGTCTTGACCAACCTTCGAGCTAAGGTATCATCTTTGCGGGAGGCCAAGCAAGAGTTGGAGAAGGAGAAGAAAGTTATTTCCGTTGATCTTTCAAAATTTCAAGAGAGAGTGAAACAATCTGAGGCTGCCTGTGTCATGACGGGGGGTCTGAAGATGAAGGCTAAGAAGAGCTATACCTGTGCGCTTTGGAAGAAATTGGATTTGAAGGATGGGGTCGCCAGATTGAAGGACGAGAATGTGAACCTAGAGGAGTTGGTGGCCCGAGGTATGGAGGAAATGTCCAAGAATCTAAAAGCTCAGTTCTGGGTTCTGGCTTCCAAGGTGGACCTCTCTCCTATCGACCCCGACAAAGTTGTGGTTGATGGGAGGATTGTCCTTCCTGTAGATGATTACCTTCCTTTTGAAGATCCGAAGACATCAAGTGCTCGAGCTAAGGAAACCTCTCATTGCTTCCCAACTTGAATAGATGAAGACCCTCCTTCCTTTTCAAACCCTATTGCCGAGACTTTCCCTGCGACCCAAGCTGAAGGGACGAGCGATGTGACCATTAATGAACAAGATCCTTCTTAGTTTATTTTCACAAACTCTTTGATATTCTATGGCCCGGCTTGTGGGTCTTTAAATAATTTATATTTTTAATAGCTGTTGTTCGATATTTTGCCTTTGTTTGGGCCCTTAAAAATTTTCTACAATTTATTTTGTGGTAGTTCTTAAAATATCTTCTGAACATTTTTGCATGAATTATTTGAGTTGTTCTAACTACTTTCAGCTTTCTGTAGTAAAAAATTTTGACAAGTTATTAATGACTCTCTTTTTAACTAGATTTAGTCTAGTTTTTTTAAGAGGTCAGATAAGCTATTTGGCCTATGAATGTCGAACATTTATTTGGATCATTATTTTGTAATAATCCTTTGTGAGTTCGAGATTATCTGTTCCCTTAGTCGAAAAATTCTATTAATTAGGTGCCGACTTTAAGTAGTCTGTTTAATCAAGTTACTTTTGCAATTTTTTTTAGGCTCGCCTCTTTTACTGACTTGCTTTTAAGTAGCTTTAATGAGGTTAGGTCACGATCTACGCATATAACTTCTTACACTAATTTGGAACTCATCGCTTCATCTTGTTGACTATCTAGGTCGGACAATGATTTTGGCGCTTTTTCGAGCTTAAATTAGTGTGTGTGGTAGAACAATCAATGGAATACAGGATGAATTATCATTAATGAAAATGATTTACAAGTGCTATTTGCTACTAAGAGTTTTTTGTGTCTAACTCCTAGTCCTTGTTATGATGCCTCGTTAAAACTCCCTTCAAGAAAATCCTTTTCGGAAAAAAAAAACTATGAAGTTGGAAAAAAGAGTACATCAGGGAACAAGGTTCGCTTTCTAATTGTAGTACCTTTTACATTACATGCATGCCACGACCTTGGGAGTTCATTCCCTTGTAAGTCAAACACTTTGTAGTAACCCTTTTCCAAGAATTCAATGATCTTGTAAGGTCCTTTTTAGTTTGTAGCCAACTTTTTTTTTGCCCGACTTTTGCACGCCGATGTCATTCTTGATCAATATGAGGTCGTTCATGGTGAAGTTTCTTCTGATGACTTTCTTATTTAACCTTTTGGTCATTCTTTGTTTCAATGCTTCCTCTCTTATCCGAGCTTGATCTCAGATTTTTGAAAGAAGATCGAGTTCTTCCATTTGAGCTCGGATGTTTCCTACTTTATTATAGAATCTAACCCTTAGACTTTCTTCATTAACCTCTATGGGAATCATAGCTTCTATGCCATAAGCAAGTAAGAATAGAGATTCCCCAGTTGTTAAATGGGGAGTTATCCGATATGCTCACAAGACTTGGAAAAGCTTTTCGATCATGCTCAATTTGCATCTTGTAGTCTTCACTTGCACTTGGCCTGTATGAATTTATTCGCAGCTTATTCTTGTCCATTTGCTTGAGGGTACTCTACCAACGTGAATTAATGCTTAATCTTGAGACTTGCCACTAAGCTTCTGAAGGTTGAGTCGGTATACTGGCTACCATTGTCTATAGTGATGGAATATGGGACTCCAAACTAGGTAACAATGTTCTTGTAGAGGAATTTTCATCTTCTTTGGGCTATGATGGTCGCCAGAGATTCTATTTCAATCCACTTAGTAAAATAATTAATCCCGACTATGAGGTATTTCACCTGTCTGAGTGCTTGAAGAAATGGTCCGAGTACATCCAGACCTCATTTTGCAAATGGCCATTGTTAGGTGATGCTGATAAGTTCTTTTGATGGTGCCACATGGAAATTGGCATGATTTTGACAGGGCTGACATTTCTTAATAAAGTCGGTCGTTTCCCTTTGTAAGGTCAGCTAGTAGAAACTCGCTGTCAATACCTTCTTAGCTAGTGACCTACTCCCAAGTGATTTTCACAAATGCCACTATGAACTTCTTCTGTCAACGAAATCAAAACGCACTTCAGTAAAGGTGTGGAGATTCCTCTTCTATAGAGTACATTATGGACCAAAGTATAGTCATGTGCGTCCTTTATGAGTCTCCTCGCCTCTTTTTCCTTTTTAGGGAGGACTTCAAATTTGAGGTATTCGATGATAGGAGTCATCCACCCCAAAATCAGATTTGTGACTGTCAGCATGTCCGATTTGTCGACTTTTTTAATCACTGATGGAGTGTGGAGAGTTTTTTGATTTAGACTTTTATTATTGCCTCCTAACTTGGTGTTGACCAATTTGGAGAGGGCATTAGCTCGACTGTTCAATTCCTGAGTTATGTGCATGACCTCTACTTCCTGGAATTGAGTTAATTATTCTAGTATTTCTTCTAAGTACTTATTTATATTGGGATCTTTACCTTGGTAAGTCCCATTTACTTGAGAAGTTATTACCTGAAAGTCACTAAACACTATGAGTTTTGCTACCCTGACTTCTTTGGCTAGCCTCAAGCCAGCAAGCATGACTTCATATTCTGCTTGATTGTTGGAGGCTGAAAACTCGAATTTTAGCGAGAGCTCTTTTCGAGTTCCTTCTTCATTATCAAGAATAATTCCTACTCCACTTCCAACTTTATTTGACGATCTATTTACATATAGATGCTAGTAGGGGTGGTAAATGGGCCAAAATCTGCCAGGCCGGTCCGCGTAACCCGCCAAAAAAGGCGGGCTGCGCTAAAAATTTGAGACTGCCAAACTTAAAAAGTCTGCCTAACTCATACCGCCTAATCCGTGGGCTTTGGCAGAGTGGGGTGGGCTTTCCGGGTGGCCCAGGTATTTAGGACCGCCTCACTAGGCCAGGGGGGCTAGCCAGCCAGATGGAGGGCTTTTGGCAGGGTAGGGTGGGCTTCCCCATTTGCCACCCCTGGATGTTAGGCTGTAGAGTCCCCTTGAATTCCTGTGTACTCGGCTAAAAAGTTCGCCAGATATTATGATTTGATTGTTGTATGAGTTTTGTATTTGAGGTCTAAGTCGGACAATTCCACAGCCTATTGTAGCATCTAACTCGCGATATTCGTCTTTTGGAGGATGCGCTTCATGGGTTAGTTAGTTTTTATTTTTATGGTATGAGCTTGGAAATAAGGTCGAAGTCTTCTGGAGGCGAAGACAAGGGCATAAGAGAACTTCTCTATTTTTTGATAGTTTAATTCTGCCCTTGTAAGTCCTTGCTGGTGAAGTAGACACGTCGTTGTCCGTTCATGTCTTTTCAGATGAGGGCAGAGGCTATGACCTTGCTTGCTACTGCTAAGTATAGTATGAGTTTCTCTCCTTTTTCAAGTCGGGTAAGAATCGGTGGTTGGCTCAAGAAATTTTTGAAGTCTTGAAAAGCTTGCTCACATTCTTGAGTCAACTCGAATTGGCATCCATTCTTAAGTATTGAAAACAAAGGTAAAGATTTTAGAGCCAACCCTGCTAGAAATCTAGATAAGGCTGCCAACCTACCGTTTGGTTGTTAAAGTTCCTTCAGCCAAGTCGGAATTTTCATCTCAAGTATTGCCTTGCACTTATCCGGGTTGGCTTCAATGTCCCTTTTGGTAAGCATAAATCCTAAAAACTTCACAACTTCCACCGCAAAGGTGCACTTTGAAGGATTTAGTCTCATCCCGTACTGCCTTATCGTGTTAAACCTATACAGCACGGACACTTCCTGATTTGCCGTGCCCACGTATTGGACACATTTTGGACATGACACTTATCGACACTCGTCCGACACGCGTGTCTTCTGTGTCCAAACCGTGTCTTAGTAAAACACACTTGAATACACCTAAATACCATCACGTGTCAACATGTCTAGCCTTATTATTAACATATATTTTTGAAATGAGTTTAGAAATAATATATATAATTAATTATTAAAATAAAATATATTTTAAATATTTTATATAATTAAAAAAGACATTAAAAATAATGAAAAAATAATTTATATTTTAATATTAATAAAATACCAAAATATTATTACAATTTATCTAAAAAAGCCATGTCCCCGTGTCTTATAAGAATTTTAAATTCTCGTGTCCGTGTGTCTCGTGTCGTGTCATGTCCCGTGTCCATGTCAATGTCCATGCATCATAGTGTTAAACACTTCTGCTATGTTAGACAATAGATTGGCTTTTTCTTTTGTCTTGATTGATAAGCATATTGTATACTTAGACTTCCATCAACTTTTTGAGGTGTGATGAAAATACCTTGTTCATTAGTCGTTGATACATGGCTCCAACATTCTTTAATCCGAAAGGCATTATCACATAACAATAGTTTGCTCTAGGAGCAATGAAAGAAGTCTTTTCTCGGAATTTGGTTGTATCTCGAATATCTTTCATAAAGGACCAAGTATTTGTAGCCCGAAGTCAAATCTACCAGAGTGTTAATGCTAGGAAGACGGTAAGGATCGTTGGGACAAGCTTTATTGAGGTTGGTGTAGTCGACACACATTCTCCACTTCCTGTTTTGTTTCTTTCGAGCACTACATTGGCTAGCCATAACGGGTATTTCACTTCCCTTATGAACCCGGCTTTTAACAATGCTTGGACCTGTTCTTCAACGACTTGCGCCCTTTTGGGTCCGAGCTTTCGTCATTTCTGTTGGATAGGTCATGAGCCTGGATAAACGGCAAGCTTGTGACTCATGAGGTTGGGATGTATTCCAGGCATGTCAGAGGCCTTCCACGTGAAGAGGTCAAAATTTTCTCGTAGGAGCTTGACGAGATCTGCTTTTAACTAATTATTCAAGTTATCCCCTATGTTTGTTATTTTTCCTACTTGATCTCCAATATGAACCTCCTCAGTCTTTCCATCAGGTTGTGGTCTCGATTCTTCTCGATTTCAAACACCGACGAGTTCGATGGTATTGACTTCTTTTCCTTTTGTGCACCCACATAGGTTCATGATTTTATTGTAGCACCTTTTTGGCAATTTCTGATCTTCTCTCACAGTGGCTATTCTCTCAGAGATAAAAAATTTCATGCAAAGGTGAGAGATAGAGACTACCATAGCAAGTCATTTAGAGTTGCCTGACCTATCAGAGCACTGTAGGCCGATGCTACGTCAACCACTATCTAGTCTATACTCAAGGTTCTTGACTTGGTACCTTTACCAAAAGTAGTGTATAATGGAATGATGCCTTGGAGTTGGATTGGTGTGTCTCCTAACCCAAAAAGAGTGTCTGGATATGCCTTTAGTTCTTTTTTTTCTAAACCCAGTTTGTCAAAAGCAGGTTTAAATAGGATGTCGGCTGAACTTCCTTGATCCACCAGAGTTCTGTAGAGGTTTGCATTGACAAGTATCATTGTGATCACGACGGGGTTGTCGTGTCCTGATGTTATCCCTTGGGCATCTTCTTTTGTGAAGGTATAGTAGGTAAGTCGGTGGCTTCAGCTTGCTCCCCGACTTAATAGACTTCTTTCAAATGCCTCTTGCTGGAGGATTTAGTTATTCTGCCTCCTGTGAATCCTCCGACAATCATGTGAACGTGTCTTTCAGGAGTTCGTGGTGGTCGATCTCACCGACTCCTGTCTTCTTTTTCTCTTTTCCTTTTCCCTTGATCATCTCATCTTTCTGTCAAGTATCTTTCTAACCGACCTTCCCTAGCAAATTTTTTTCTATCACATTTTTTAAGTCAAAGCAATCATTAGTGGAATGTCCGTATATCTTGTGGTATTCACAATATTCTGTATAACTTTTATCTTTTTTTTTTGATGGGTCGAGGAGGTGGAAGTTTCTCTATGTGGCAGATCTCCCTGTAGATGTCGATAAGAAAAACTCGTAGTCAGGTGTAGTTGTGATACCTTTGAGGCTTATTCGAGTTGTATTTTCATCTTTTTTCTTTGCTTCTTTCTCTTTATCCCGAGTCTGGTAGTGAAAGTTTTATCGCAAGGCGGGCTCTCTTAGTCAGACATTCTCTTCCATGTTGATGTACTTCTTCGCTTGCTCTTGCACCTCGTACAATGAGGTCAAGTGTCTTTTCGATATGGACTGGGAGAATGGGCCTTCTTTAAGGCTTAACTAGCCCATTATGACCGCTTTTGTAGGCAACTTTTGGATTTCTAAACATGCTTTATTGAATCTTTCCATGTAAGCTCAGAGAGTTTCTATGACCTCTTTCAAACCTGAGTGGTAGACTCTCAAAACCACTTCATTGCTGCCTTGGTTAACGTCGTTGAAAAAGCTTTGCAGCGACTTGCATTCGACGCATCAGCCAAGTACATTCGGCTTTTAAAGTTACTTAGATGGTGTCCTGGGTCGGTCATTCCATCATAGAGCTCTATGTCTAGGCTTTTGAAGTTTCTGGGAACCTTAGCCCGCATGATCTCTGATAAACTCCAATTTTGTGGTTTATCTTGTGTTGAATTTAGTGGATTTTATCAACTTATCCCACATTTATTCAATAAAATAGCATGGTTTCGTGAATTCCTCCTAATTTGTGCTTAAGAGTGAAAAAATGCTTTTTAGGCTCTTAAATTGCTAAAATTAAGTCACTTTAATTCCACTCGATACCTTGATGTATTTGTTCAGTGGTTTCAGGCTTAGGAGGCAAGGATTGGATCAAAGAAGTAAAGAAAAAGCATGCAAGATGGAGAATTTATGAAAAATAAGGATTTGGTGAATGCAAGGCCACGCGTACGCGTGTCTCACGCGTACGCGTGAGGAAGGAATTCGCCAGGCCATGGTACGCGTGACATCCCGTGTACGTGTGATACTTATCACGTGACGTCATTAAAGGAACATGCTGGGGGCGATTTCTGAGCTCACCCAAGCCCAAATCCAACTCAATTCTGAAGTATTTGAAGCCAAAATCAAGAAGGAACAAGGAGGGAGCAATTAGGGTAGTTTTCTAAAGAGAGAAGCTCCATCTTCTCTCTAGAATTAGGGTAGAATTAGGTTAATGTTATCTTAGATTTAGGTTTTACTCTTGCTTTAATTTAGTTTTCCTTGCAATTTCTTGTTATTACACCCCTGCTCTCTTAATTTTACTTGTTATTTTTCTCTATTTGGTCACCTTTATGTTCATACACTATTATTAGATTTGGATTTTTTTTAATGCAAGTTTGATGTTTTTATGTTATTGATGTTTATTTGAGTTGTTATTATTGTTATTTTCTTGCATTTGATAGTAGTAGATTTTATTATTTTTATATTTTAATATGCTTTTCTTTTTATGCACACCAAGTATTTTATAAAATGCTTGGCTTAGCTTTAGAGTAGATTTTGAGCAGTCTTGGCTTGGAAAGAGAAGCTTGGTAATCTTGAGTAATTAATACCCAATTTATATTGGTGATCTAAAATTGTTAGTTAATCTTGATTGATGCTACTTATGGATTGGGATTAACTAGGCATATTTGACTTTCTCCCAATGTTGGAGATAACATAATCGGCTTAACTCTTGGTAATCATTGTGTCATGATTAATGACTAGGATAGAAAATCTTGATTCTCAATCCTTGCCATGAATGCTTCTTTCGTTATTGTTATCTTTAGTTGCTTGATTTACTTTCTTGTTTTCTTTAAATTTCTTGTCATTTAATTTCTTGCCTTTTTATCATCAACCCACTCTGTGAAACTCATAACCAATAATTAAGCACTCGATTGTAATTTCTAGGGAGAACGATTCGGGAGCAATACTCTCGGTTATTTTTATTGGGTTAAACTTGTGACAACCAAATTAAACTTTGATGTGAGGATCAATTGCCGGTTTGGACTATACATGCAACAAAGTGATTCTTTTATTAAGAGAAATTATAAACCAACGGTAACCTTTCATCAATCTCTTCTATGAATGAATCTTCACCTCCAAAGGGAGTTTCTTTCCGATCCGCTTGGGTTCTCCGACCTCGAAGATCGATCTCTAGTTTCTCGAATTTTTCTTCCAGATCCCTTCATCATCGTACCTCCATTTTTAGAGCTCGTTTAGATTCTCATTGTCGCTCTAATTTTATCTCGAGTCGTTCCAACCATCCATGGTGTCCGTGTACTAAACCCATAAGTTTTGCTGGATTTTGGTTTACCATGTCCTTAGGTGGGTAAATTTTTGAGTTTATCCTTCAGGGTTGAAGGTTTCGAAAAGTCTCCCCATTAAAATCGTCCACTCTATCTTGCCATGAAGGTATCACTATTGCACGATTGTCGTTGTGATGTTCTGACTCAGACTCGTATGTCGTATGTCCATCTTCAGGACGATCAACCGCCATGGTTGGGTGTAGACTTCCAGGTCCCCGACAACAGCACCAATATTCCGAAGGTTACCTAAAACTGGGTTGATTTGGGCTTTGAAGTGAGGTCCAAACACCTTTAGATGATTTGTCCGACATCTCTTGCTGCTATGGTGCCACCCTCCGATGTCTTAGTGATGGTGGGGTAGTATCTGCAAGGGACTCAGATGCTTAAGTTAGCATGAGTTTTAGACAGATTTTTAGTAGATTGGGTTCGAAGTATACTTGAGGGTGTCAGGGTATTTATAAGTATAGATGTAGAGTCAATAACTATCTTTTGAGTAGTCCTACCTTTGGTGGTAGGTTGGTTACTCCCTTTGGGTATGGAGGTTGTTGAGATCTCCTTTCTAGATGAGTAGGAGATATTGTAGGAATTAATTATTGGGTTTTTTACTTAAATAAATTGTTTGGGAGTCAAAATTACGTGATTCTCCTAAAACGAATTCTGCAACGTAAATCCCCTCTTGGTATTATTATATAAATCGTCCTAGGCTGCACAGGGTTACATAAAACGTGAATCATCTCAGCCTAGGACGATTAATGCATGAACGTGTAAGGCAAATCAAACGTAAATCGTGGCAGGGTCTCCAGGATTAGAAGAAGAGTATAAATCGTCCCAGGGTGGTAGGTTTTACGTGTTAATGGGCTAACTCTCACTGGTCTGCCACGATTTATGCATTATTGGGACCCTCTTCAGCCTAGCACGATTTATGTATTAGTTTGTAACACTAACTGGACTGGGACGATTTATGCCCAAGTTAGTAACCATAAGAACTCAAGGATTTAATGATTTAGGGTGTATGTAGTTTAGCATAAGACGTTAGAAATCAGACTTCTTAGTAGTTTAGTTAACACTTTTACTATAGAGTGATGGTTGCATAATAGGGTACTCTTATTTATAATATTTTAATTTAAATTATATCTATTTAAATTTTAACTTAAAAAATAAAAATATACTTTTTATAATTTCAATTATTGATTTTATTGAGAATATTAAATTAAATTAAAAAATACTAACAAATTATAATAAAAGAGTACTAAATTTTAATACATAAATTTAAAATTTTTTTTTTAAAAAAAATGTCAAAAGGTATTAAAAAAATTAATTTTGTATAATATAAATTTATGTTGTTTTAAGTAATATAAATTTAAGTTTTTATGAAATTTTTAGTAATCGTTGTTTATATAATTTTTTTAATCATTTTTATTAATGCATATTTTTTATAGAATTTTTTTTTGTCATTTTTTATTTGACTTCATATAAATTTTAATTATTTATTTATAATTTTAATTATTAATTCTATTAAAAAAATCAAACTAAATAAAAAAAATACTAACAGGTTATAATAAAAAATATGCATTAATAAAAATGATTAAAAAAAATTATATAAACAACGAATACTAAAAATTTCATAAAACTTAAATTTATGTTATTTAAAACAACATAAATTTATATTATGCAAAATTAATATTTTTTAACATCTTTTGACATTTTTTTTTTAAAAAAAAATTTAATTTATGTATTAAAATTTAGTACTTTTTTATTATAATTTGTTAGTATTTTTTAATTTAATTTAATCTTCTCAATAAAATCAATAATTGAAATTATAAAAAGTATATTTTTATTTTTTAAGTTAAAATTTAAATAGATATAATTTAAATTAAAATATTATAAATAAGAGTACCCTATTATGCAACCATTACTCTATAAAAAGAGTGTTAACTAAGCTACTAAGAAGCCTGATTTCTAACGTCTTATGCTAAACTACATATACCCTAAATCATTAAATCCTTGAGTTCTTAGGGTTACTAATTTGGGCATAAATCGTCCCAACCTAGTTAGTGTTACAAACTAACACATAAATCGTGCCAGGCTGAAGAGGGTCCCAATAATGCATAAATCGTGGCAGCCCAGTGAGAGTTAGCCCATTAACACGTGAAACCTACCACCCTGGGACGATTTATGCTCTTCTTCTAATCCTGGAGACCCTGCCACGATTTACGTTTGATTTGCCTTACATGTTCATGCATTAATCGTCCTAGGCTGAGATGATTCACGTTTTATGTAACCCTGTGCAGCCTAGGACGATTTATATAATAATACCAAGAGGGGATTTACGTTGTAAAATCCGTTTCAGGGGAATCAGGTAATTTTGACTCCCATACAATTTATTTAAGTAAAAAACCCTTAATTGTTGATTCGGACAAATAGGGCTAGAATAGCGTCGTCGCGCCTGACCTCACAGAGGTCGGATAGGTGTCGATCCAGCTAATATATATTGATTGGACTTTATTTATTTTGGACCTGACTTGAATAATGGACTAAGGTATGAACAATTATATATGTTTCTATAATATAATTATTAGCCTTTAAAAAATAATGAATATAACTTGAAAGCGTGCTTGTCATCTAATATATATTTAATTATTTTTATCATAGTTTTAAATATTTTTTGAGAGGTTTATTTTTTTGTCTTGTAGAATTAATTTTTAAACAATATAATTTTTTAACTATTTTGATAATTCACCCGTTGTAAATAATCATATTAATAAATATATAGTCATTAGTTATTACTTAAATAATGGTCATGTATATAACAAAAAATGGATTTATTATGTTGTGTTTGTTTACAAGCTTATGATACTAAGACATTGATACAGAGATATATATTTGTATTTAGCAAATGAGACATTGACAAAAATATTATGTCTTAGAATATTAAATTAGTATATTTTATGTCATTTTTATTAAGAAGAACATAGAAATACTAAATGGAGATATAACTTATTATTATTATTATTATTATCACTTTTAAATTTTATAATTATATTTTTATTATTTTATTTTTCTTTTAAAATTCTGTGTAAAAAAATAAAAATAAAATAAATATTTTATTATTTATTCTATTTTATATTCAATATATCACTAAACAAAATATTAAATATTAAATTTTATTTATATTCTTTGTGTCTTATTTTAAGAGTTATGTCTTATACTCTTATTATGTTCTCAAAATTAAACATAATTTTGAATAACAATGTAAAGTAGTATAAATAGTTAGATAGACCATAGTAACCTGTTATTCATATTATACTTTTAAAATAAGTGTAGAAATTAACTTCTAATTAATTGGTATTAACAAATTTTTATTATAAAATTATGTTTTAAATTAATATAAATTGAATATGAAAACCAACTTTTAACGTTAGAATTTTAAGATTTATAATTAGAATTTAAATTTTAAAAATTGATTAATATAATTAAAAAAAAGTTAACTCTCTAATCGAAATCTAGGTTGTATTTCTGAAAATAAATTTTAGGAGTACTTTATTAGGCCTTTTATTTCAACTGATTAGGTATAAAAAGATGAAAAATGATGAGTATTTAAGTTTCAAAGAGGATAATAACTGCCAATAAATTATAGTTCAAATGACATAATCTTTTTATACTCATTTAAAAAGTTATGGGTTCGAGTTTTTCTATCTTCTGTAAAAAAAAAATAACGGATAAAAAAACTGGATAATTGGATATAATTAATCATCTCATCACATGGTCATGGGAAGAATAAAATGAGATGGTCTATTTAAATTTGTTTTATTTATAAGCTATAATTTTTTAATTCGGATCATTTATGGTTATTAGTTTAACGAGTTAAACGAATTGGTTTGTTTACTATTTTGTTTTAATTTTTAAATATTAACAAAAAATATTATTTTTAGGTTAAAAATCTTAAAAAAACTTTTTTTTTAGTTAATGGATTAAGTTTTCAGATTGAATAAAAAAATTGGCAAAAAAGTATTACTTTTTATAAAAATTATTAAAAAAAGTAAATGGATTACCCATTTAGTCTGCAGATTAGTTCATTTCATCTGTTTTTTTTTTTTTTAAGTTAATTGGACTCAACTTATTATATCCAAAATTTTAATAAATTTAATTTTAAAAGTAAAATTCGCTCGCTTAAATAAGTAAATGGGTTGTCCGATGAATTTAATCTATTTTAACAAGCCAACAGGAGGAGGACAGTTGAGTTGACTATTGTGGGGGTTGGTTGAGACTTTAGAAGCAAGTGGTTGAAGAATGAATGAATTTGCCTTTTAAGAACTTAGTTATTAAAACAACCGAAGAAAAAGGGAAAAGGGATAGAGAGAATCAATGCCTTTATTTGCGGCCTCAAATTCTAAGTCTAGGTCAACTTTCAAGTGTTCCTGTCCATTCTGTGCACATAGCCACATATTGCGTTGGTTGCGATCACGTACAAATTTCTATTCCAAATTCAAAATCAACTTCAAATTTTAAATGTTTTTAATTTAACTTTAATAGATTATTCACGTAATAAATCTTTTGTATGTTATGTAATTAGTTGTGGAAAGTGCTAGTTCAATAATTATTTTTTATAGTTAAATTTTTAAAATATTATTCATTTTCTTTTTTAAATTAACAAAAATACTGAAAATAATACAGGAATTTTTTATAAAAAATTAAAAAATCAATAAAATTTATTGTTTTTAATAAATATTTTTAATTATTAATCTAATTTCTTTAATCTATCAATATAATAATAATATATTTTTTGTTCATATTTTTAAACGTAACTATTGGACAAAAATAATAAATTCTGCTAATTCTCTAGTATTCTTTTTTTTTTTTATAGCTAGCATGTAATTTTTGGGAAAAATATAAAATTTTAAATACAAAAATTGTTAAATAAGAAATACAAACATTTTTTGTAAGAGATGAAGAAAAAATGCATTACAAAAAAAAAGGAAAAGAGAAATAAAAAAAAAACACATATACAATAGCAAGTGAGCAAGAGAAGTACGAAGAGGTCTGAAAGGGGGAAAAGGAAAAAGAAAAAAAAAAGTGTAGAACATGGGAAAGAAAAGGGAAAAAAAGGAATTTGATTGAAAAATGATTTGTTTAAGAACTATTATTTAATTATATATTGATAATTATTATAAATGAAATCATTAACCATTAAATTATGAGCTTGGACAATACTTCATTATACATGAAAAAGCTAAGTTGGCTATATAAATATTTTTTCTCACTAAAAATGTTCAGGACCAACAAATTCCTGTAAATTATTTTTTAAAATATGTTTCTCTTTTTTGTATTTAGAAAATAAAAAGATACTTGTTTTATAAAAAGAAAAAGGAGAGTTTATTTATACAAGCATAATTGAACAAAAATTGAGTACAGTAACAGTACAATTCATTAAAGAGAAAAAGAAGTTAACGAAAACAAAAGATAATTAAAGACACCACAAGACAAACACGTTAAGTCTTAATAATCATTAGAAACTATATATATATGAAATGATGATTATGACACCAAATAACACTTTGAATTTGTTATTGAGAAACTCTTAATTGTTCCTTTCGGTGCTTTCGTCGATGATGTAACGTTTATTCATCAACATTAATAAGAAAAGCAAAGCAGGAATATCCATTTACATAGAACAAAATAAAAAAATCATTAAGATGAAACTTTCGTAATTATTACTATTCAACATTAAATTACAAAATAAAAATAAAAGTTGAATGCGGGTGCTTATTATTACAGTAGTTATAACGTTTAAAAAGTATAGTTAAATTAAGTTATATTATTTGATTATTCGTAAATCGTAATACTTCTTAATTTTAAAAATATATAACATCAATTTTTTAACTATATTTTTAAATATTATCAATATTAATATTAACCATGACAACATTCACTAAAATAAAATAATTAATTTGTATCCAAACACACAAAAAAATGGCAGCAATAGCATATCCAATGAATAGATTAAAGTCATGAGGTTGAGAAATTTTATTCGGAAAGAGATATGTTATATTATTTAGATTGGAATAATTAATATCATATAGAAATTAAATGTGTGAATTGAGAAGCGACAGAAGGTGATGAGTGATAATGGATATGAAGATGCTGATATGAAAGATCGACTCCATGTGCTCCAACGCGTCTACTACTTAAAAATGTGTCATGCCAATTTCGCCAAACTCATTTTTCTTTTATTTAATATTTATACACAGAAATAAAAAATAGTAATAAATTAATACAATGTTCCACCGTGATTAATTATTTATGAATAATGTAATCCACTGATATACAATGTTATATATTTGTATGCAAAATCACTCCTAGGATTATACACCACATTATTACTAAAAGTTCTGAAATCCTATTACAACAATAAGGATAGATCATTGTATACAATATATAATATATTTGTGAATTGTGATAATGGGTATCAATTCTCCTTTTACAAATCATAGAAACTGCATGACAGTAACAAGTGGGCTCAATGCTCCCAAGAAAGGTATTTATCTTAATGATTTTATTACCTCATTCGAACTTTGATTAGAAAATACACCAAAATGTCCCTCTTCAAATTAGTTAATGGATTTCTTTCATGTCGTATTAAGGTAAATTCATGATAAAATTAAAGAAAAATTTAATACCATGTTATTAGGTTTTTTTTATAATTTATTTTGTACACTAAACAATTCTCTATTTTTTTCCAACTTAATATAGTCAGGATGTGTAATAAAAAACTTTGACTTAATCTCGTATGTTTTCGAGATGTGTATAAATTTTAGCTTTTTCATAATATATCGAGATGTAATTTTTTATTTAAATATGTAAATTGTCTCAAAATTAAATATAAATTTAATTATTTTGTTGGTTTTTATAATTTTACTAATTTGTAATTAAATTTCTATAATTTTTTCTTTTAATTAGGTTTTATATTATTTTTATTTTTGTAATTAAATTTTTTCTAATATAAAAAATATTAGAGTTAACTAAATATTTTTTACAAAGATATCCACAATTAAGAACCTAATTAGATCTTTGATCATATATTTTTAAGAAAAATATTCTATTAATTTTAATAATTTTGACATAAAAAAATTTAATTATAAAATTAAAAATAATAAAAACACAATTAAAAAAATAATATATATATAAATTTAATTATAAATTTAATAAAATTATAAAAACCAATAGAATAATTAAATCTTAAATATATTAGTAAATGGAATATTATTTTATTTTTATATAAAAGAAACCAATTTTTTACCCTTAAAAGATGGCCTTTTGGCGACGGTGAAAAGCAAAAGTGTTGCGAAAGAAAGTGTGATCTAGTTTTGGTTTGTCTCAAGTCCAAGTTGGGGAATGAAGGCAATGAAGCCGCGTTAAAGTGGGACCCACGTATCGTTGAACCCAGCGCAGCAACCATTCCCTTCGAAGACATGTTCTTTTGTTTTCTCTCTGTTCCCCTTCTTAACTCAATACCCCATAACCATACTATTTATATAATCTTAGTCTAATACTCTTGCTTCCAATACATTATATTCTTAAGCTTTATT
Organism: Arachis hypogaea; assembly: GCF_003086295.3. Classification (NCBI taxonomy): domain Eukaryota; kingdom Viridiplantae; phylum Streptophyta; class Magnoliopsida; order Fabales; family Fabaceae; genus Arachis; species Arachis hypogaea. The sequence continues at coordinate 22,025,039 of NC_092053.1, read as the reverse complement.
TTATTTGAAGCTATAAGATTCGATAAAAAGGAGGTGGAAAATAGAGTAAAACTACTCATTTAATTCTTTAATGTTTGAAACATTGAAAATTCTTTTTCTTTTTCCAAAGATATCTTAATATTATTGTCATATTAATTCTTCGATTTTTTAACATAGTTTAAAAGGATTCTGATTAATAGGTGTTTTTTTCTTCTTCTTCTTCATCCTGTCTCAAATAATACAGAATTTAGAGTTATTGATGACTGATAATTTAATTCTTAAGAATTAGAATATTGATATTTTAATCTCTAAAAATAAGGTTATAGTATTTGAAATATTTACTTTGTTTATTTCTTTTAAGATTAAATGGTCATCATACCTTGTAATTATTAAATTCAAGATTTTAATAAAGTAGGTTAATTTATTCACCTATTTAAATAAATATTGAGAGTTTAAAATTTTAATTTATATATACAGTAATTTATTAATTAATGATAAATTTTTAAATACAATTGAAAATATCGTAAAAAAAATACATAGAAAGATTAGTTAATTTGAATAAATGGAAAATAATTATAAAACAAATAAAAAATAAGATAAAATAAATATTAAGATATTATAATAAGTTTTATGTATTATTATATAAAGTTAATTTTGATGTATTATTAATATAAAGGTGAATTCAATCGTACCCTCTTTAAAATAAAGGATAAATTACCTCTTGTAATATATATATTGAAAGTGATTCACCATATGAGTTTTTTGATGTGAAAGAGATTTTTACTAATGTAATTTATGCACTTAAGGTAGATGAGAGCTTATGGTCGTGATGATAGAAATCATAAAGACATTTGGAAAGATTCTTTAAATCCTCAAGTCATAAATACAGTTAAAGACATTGTTGTTAATGATGTCAAATACAAGTTTCAAGGGATCGTAGATTTGGATCCTCATGAGATTAAAGGCATTGTTGTCGATGAGGTGGAGATCACTAAAATTTGCAAGATGAGGTGACAATTATGCACAAGAATTTAATCATTTTCATGGGACAAAAATTTTGCGGACAATGAACTTCGAGAATGTTATCACCATATAGACGCTGAGGTTGGGAAAGAGTTGTGCCTATGTAGCAGAGATTCTCCGTACTTTGGTAGCACAAATGTTGCCATGTGTAACGAGCTGAATGCGTACTTGCACCTTGTTGATGGGTTTGTGAGTTAATCGCAAAAAATTTTTTTCAGTGGTGACAGCCACCACTACCACCATAGACTGATGATGCTAAACTAAATTTAAATAATCACAAGAGAAAAAGAAAAGTAGAAAACATATACCTAATTATTATGATTAACATTCAACTTAATTATAATTATAGACACTATATATATCACAGAGAATAATTTACTCTTTATTTTAGAGAAGATATGGCAACATTCATCTAACATAAATAGTTTTATATGAATATCTAATTATGTAATATCATATTATTAAAAATAATTATTTTTATTAACGGTATGAATAAACATAAAAAAATGACAGTATAAAAGATCAATGTATCAAAATTAAATTTTTATTATGTTTTTTTTTTTTTGTTTTTTTTTAATAAGATATCAAATGAGCGGCTGTATATCACAAAGCACAACCAATTCTAAGATAATTGTAGACCACATCCCCAGAACTTCCATTTTTATATTCCTTTTCAATTTTTTTAACATTATAACATTGGTGTCAAAGATTCTGAAATTTTGAAAACCACACCACCAAATCTTCAAGAAACAGCTGGTTCATTTCTTTTCTTTTCTTTTTTCTCTTCTTAATGGAAGTTAGTAGAATAATAACTAAGATTAAAACTTTGAAGTTCCATGAACCTTTTTTCCAAGTCATAATTTTTCTTTCTTTGTTGAGTTTTTGTGGGGTCCCCATTTTTGTTCTGTAGATGACAGCCTAATCAACAGCCTGGAAAAGGGTGTGTGTGCAGCCACCACACTAAAAAGCTTTCAACTTGGTTGATGATTCATACTTGAAGCATTTTCATTTTTCACTAATGCCATTCACGTAATCAACCTTAATCCCACTCTCATTTATTCTCTTTCAGAACTTGCTCAATTTTTGCCATACACATTTTCCCTCGAAGACAAGGTATGCATATCAAGACAACTCTTTTTTCTTTTTCTGTGTATTTCTCACTCTACTTACGTAAGAGAATTCTAGCAACTAGATTTTGACACCACCTCTTCTGTATTTGTGTCTTGTAAGAAATGTTTGGTTTTTGTTTGTTTTGTGCATTGAATTTGATAGATCCGAGGTTGGTGCAGGTTTTTGTGTGTGTGTGCATTTGGGAAAAGAGGTGTTGTTGTTGCTGATGCTCACAACCTGTTTGATTATATGGGACTAGTGTGAAGACAAGGCTACAATGTTGATGATGAAACTTGTTCTCAAGTGGGTTTCTTCTGTTTTTGTTGTTTTGCTTCTGTTCTTGTTGAATGGAGCATTTTCAGCAACATCTTCTTCATCATACACTCCTCCTGATAACTATCTCATTGCTTGTGGTTCCTCAAAAAACATCACCTTCCAAGGCCGCACCTTTGTTCCTGATTCACAGCATTCTTCACTAGTGTTCAAAACTGGGGATTCTCTTGTTTCTGCTAGTTCCAATTCTAGTACTGCACCATCCCCAATTTACCAATCAGCTAGGATCTTCACTGATACAGCTACATATAGGTTTGAGATTGCGCAAGAGGGTCGGCACTGGGTCCGGCTTTATTTTTCGCCTGTCCGGAACTCCGGTCACGATTTGAATTCTGCTTCTGTGACAGTTGTTACTGATAATTTTGTTCTCTTGAGCAATTTCACATTTAGGAGCTACAATGGTTCTTATATGTTTAGGGAATATGCTATCAATGTTACCTCTGATACCTTGACTATGACCTTTATCCCTTCTAATGGTTCAATTGCCTTTGTCAATGCAATTGAAGTTGTGTCTATGCCTGATGATTTGTTTGTTGATCAGGCATTGGCCCTTAACCCCTCGGCCCCATTCAGCGGCCTCTCTGAACTCGCTTTCGAAACAGTTTACCGGGTGAACATAGGAGGTCCCTTGATTACTGCCCAAAATGACACCCTTGGAAGGACTTGGGAGAATGATCTGAAGTACCTCCATGTGAACAGCTCGGTCACTAATGTGTCGGTTGATCCTTCTATCATCAAGTATCCAGCAGGCGTGACGCCTCAGACGGCTCCGAATTGGGTCTATGCCACAGCTGAAGCAATGGGGGATCCAAATGTGCCCAATTCCAATTTCAACATTACTTGGGTCTTCCCTGTGGATCCAAGTTTCTCGTATTTTATCCGGGCACATTTTTGTGATATTATGAGTACTTCATTGAACACTTTAGTGTTCAATATGTTCATAAACTCTGACATAGCTATTGGAAGTCTTGATCTCTCATCCATAACCAACGACTTGGATGTGCCTTACTTTAAGGACTTCGTCTCCAATGCTTCGGACTCTAACACTTTAACAGTAAGTGTTGGTCCTGATACCATGGCAGATCTCACTAATGCTACTATGAATGGATTGGAGATAATGAAAATCAGCAATTCACTGAGGAGTTTGGATGGGCTTTCTTCAGTTGAGAGTCTCCTTCCTAGTTCACAATCAAAGAAGAACAAGATAGGAATAATAGTTGGTTGTGCTGTTGGAGCTTTAGCTGCCATAATATTTGTTGGATTATGTTGTTATTGCTGCTTGGTACGACGCAAATCAAAGGATACTCAACAAGGTGGTCATCCATGGCTGCCTTTGCCCTTGCATGGAAACTCTCAGACCATGACAAAAATGTCAACACTGTCGCAAAAGAGCGGAACTGCAAGTTGCATATCTTTGGCTTCCTCAAATCTTGGACGCTTCTTCACTTTCCAAGAAATTCTAGACGCAACCAACAAATTTGATGAGAAGTTGCTTCTTGGTGTTGGTGGTTTTGGTAGAGTTTACAAGGGAACTCTTGATGATGGAACCAATGTAGCTGTTAAGAGAGGCAATCCTAGATCTGAACAAGGTATTGCTGAATTCCGAACAGAAATCGAAATGTTATCCAAGCTTCGCCACCGTCATCTTGTGTCTCTCATTGGTTATTGCGATGAGAGGTCAGAAATGATTCTTGTCTATGAATACATGGCTAATGGACCCCTCAGGAGTCACCTGTATGGAACTGACCTGCCACCTCTGTCCTGGAAGCAGCGGCTTGAAATCTGCATTGGAGCAGCAAGAGGCCTCCATTATCTCCACACAGGTGCATCTCAAAGCATAATTCATAGGGATGTAAAGACAACAAACATCCTCTTAGATGATAACTTCGTTGCCAAGGTTGCTGATTTCGGCCTCTCCAAAACTGGTCCTGCTCTTGATCAAACTCATGTGAGCACTGCTGTCAAGGGCAGTTTCGGTTATCTTGATCCCGAATACTTCAGGAGACAACAGCTTACAGAGAAATCAGATGTCTATTCTTTTGGAGTAGTTCTAATGGAAGTGTTATGCACAAGGCCGGCTTTGAACCCTGTCCTTCCAAGGGAGCAGGTTAATATAGCTGAATGGGCAATGACTTGGCAGAAAAAGGGTATGCTTGATCAAATCATGGATCAAAATCTAGTTGGAAAAGTCAACCCTGCTTCTCTTAAGAAGTTTGGGGAGACTGCTGAGAAATGCTTGGCTGAGTATGGTGTGGATAGGCCATCCATGGGAGATGTCTTGTGGAACCTTGAATATGCTTTGCAACTCCAGGAGACCTCGTCGGCACTTTCGGAGCCAGAAGATAATAGCACGAACCACATTACCGGAATTCAGTTGACTCGTCTTGAGCAATTCGACAACAGTGTGAGTATGATGGATGGGGGCATTTCTGGCACCGATGATGATGCTGAAGATGCTGCGACAAGTGCAGTGTTCTCGCAATTGGTAAATCCTCGTGGAAGATGAGTTCTTTCTTGTGTACCATTAGTTCAAGCCTTGGACTAAATTGAAAGTCCTGATTGATGAATGAAAGTTGTTTCTCATTTCATTATTGTTTTTGTAATTTTTTTTTCCTTTTTGCTCATAACATAAAGTTACCATGTAATATAGTATAGTTGTTCAGTTCTACAATAAAAGTTAGATTTGGTGAACCATCTTACATGCAATGTACTTTACAAAATTGTGGGTACCAATGTACTCCACAAAAATCACTTTTTTTTTTCCTGAACCGTTTCCAATTTTATCATTCCATGATATCCATAAATCAATTTGATGTTTAAAGCTCACTATCAACATATTTTGAAAATGATAGTAAGTAAAATGGATGAAAAACATTGATAGATAGAACTCATATTATCAACTTGCTAAACTACCTTAAAGAATCACCTCTTGATGTTGTCCAAAACTTTACCTGTTTTTCTTAATTTCCTTTGAATGTCAACTTATTTCTTACCATCCTGCCAATGCACAATCAATAGAGTAGATCTCAATTGTATGTTTCTTCTCTAATGGGCTGTGACTAATTGGGAGTGGATTTTCTTAAAAAAAAAAAAATCAATTATTTGGTAAATTATGATTTTTTATTATTGAATATTTTTTCTTATTTATTATTATTTTTTGTCTCACTTAAAAAGTGTAAAGTGAGAGATCACATTTCGCCAAACAATTGAAAAAAAATTAAGAAGATCTATTCTTCTCACTAATTGTTACAATGCCTCATCTTCATGTAACCAATTTTCTCTTAGATGTTTTTGGATACACAATAAAATCGTTCATCCAATTCAATTCAAATTGAAAACTGATTAAAATCCCACTAATTTGGATTTAATTGGATTTTATTTTTACCAAATCGCATGAATTAGATCGGATTTCGAATCTACTTTTTAAAACCAATCAAATCCAATCTAACCAGGACAATGTAATATAATAATATTATTTTATTATTACATTTAAAATTCTACTTATAATATAATCAATTTGTTTTATATTTTTATCTTATTTATGTAATATTATTATTTAGTGAACATTTTATATATATATATATATATATATATATATATATATATATATATATATATATATATATATATATATATTTATAGAACTGCAAATCCAATCCAATTCAAACTGATCCAAACTGCTTAAAATTGGATTGGGTTATCTAAAAAAATAATCCAATCCAAACCGCATCGCAAGTAAGATTAATGTTTGGATCGGATAAATTTTTTATAACAAACTTATCGAATTCGCACCACAAATACCCCTACTAATCGCCTAGTGACGATTTTCTGCATAGACGTTTGTTCATAAAAAAAAACGCGTGTATATGTTACTACTCCTTTTTTTCCACGTTTTTTTAGCACACAATTTTTTGTTGAAGAGCACAAAAATTTTTTGAGATAACACAATTTTAAAGCACAGCACAAAAAAAAAATTGCACATAATACAAATTTATCGATATAGCATATAAATTTTTGCACATAGCACACAAATCTTTGCACAAAGCACACAAACTTTTGCTATGAATATTGACGAACAGGAATTTTGCCAGTAAAGAATGTCATAAAAACAGTCGCGTTGTAGATATAGTCTCTAAACCAACAAAAATCCCTTTCGTGCAAACGTTTTGGTTGTCACAAGTAACAAACCCTTTAAAAATTGTTAACCGAGTATTCAAACCTCGGCTCGTCTTCTCAAGGAACTGCAGGGAAGTATGTTCTTATTATTGGCTATAAAGGTTGTAATCGGGGTTTAGAAGATGAGAAGCAAGTGATTTAAATGGCAATTAAAATCAATAAATAACTGTAAAGCAACTTTTGGCAGGGTAAGAGAAATTGGAAGTCCAACTTGGTTATCCCTCTCAACAATAATGAAAGTTGAATCTTAATTCCTCTTAGTTAACCTTTAAAGCAAAGGAAAGTCAAGGGACTAATTAGTTTGACCTTCGAATCCTATTTATTTCCTAAGAAAAAGTTGGGATTATTGAAGTTCAGTTTAATTAGCAAGATAGCGATTATCAATTATGCTGAGTTGGATAATGTTGAGTTACTGATTTCTTAACCAAGACCAAAAGGGGAAAAAGTAAAATTGCTGGAATAAAAATGTCCTTAGATGGGAAGCAAAAATATCTTAAATCAAAGAGAACAATAATAAACTGAAATACCTCAAATAATCATTAATTCAAATCATAACATGGAAACGGTTCATAAGCCAATTTGGCAACATCTATAGATACGAATAAAAGCATTAAAGTGAAAGTAGCATAGAAACATAGATTAAAGTAAATATTAAACCTGGATCGAGAGTCACTCTTAAAAACTAAGAGAAGTCCTAAATCCTAATCCTAAGAGAGAGAGGAGAGAACCTCTCTCAAACTAAATCTAAATCATGGAAAGTGAAAATTGGCCAGCTCTCCCTGAATGGATGCATTCCCCCACTTCATAACCTCTGGTCTATGCCTTCTGGACTTGGATTTGGGCCAAAAAGGGCTTCAGAATTCGCTATGAGCGTTTTCTGCAATTTCTGGTGCGTGGCCTCTGTCACGCGTCCGCGTGGGTCACGCGGTCGCGTCATTCGGAGCTTTTCCTTGCCACGCAGTCGCGTCAGTCATGCGACCGCGTTATATACGTTCTGCTTAAGGCGCGCGGTCGCGTCAGTCATGCGACCGCGTCACTGCTTCTTTGCGCTTGGCATGCGTCCGCGTTGCCCATGCGATCGCGTGGATGCTAATTTCTTCAGAAGCTCCGTTTTGTGCTTTCCTTCCAATTTTGTATGTTTCCTTTCCATCCTTTAAGTCATTCCTACCTTAGAAGATATGAAAACTACTCAACACACTAATCACGGCATCGAATGGAATTAAAGGTGATTAAAATAATTAATTTAAAAGCATAGAAAACATGTTTTTCACATACATCACATAATAAAGAAGGAGAGTAAAACCATGCAATTAACACGAATAAGTGGTTGAAGGATTGAATAAATCACTCAAATTAATCACAAAATACATCATAAAATATGGGTTTATCAAATATACTTTGTTAGTTGGGTTAGTTAATGTTCTAATTATATAGTCCTCCAAAAATTTTTATATTATACATCAAAATTTCTATGCTGTGCACCAAAATTTTTGTACTGTACAGCAAAATTTATGTGTTGTGTGTATTTTATTAGTATAGTGTACAAATTTTTACATATAGCACATAAATATTTGTATATAGCACACAATTTTTTGCATATAGTACACAAATTTTTACTATAAATTTATTTTGTTAGTTAAGTGAGTTAATGTTCTGGGTATGTAGTCCTTCAAAAATTTTCTGTGCTGCACATCAAAATTTATGTGTTGTACATATTTCATTGGTATATGATGAGCGGATAATTTATATGCTTTTTGGCACTATTTTTAGGTAGTTTTTAGTATGATTTAGTTACTTTTTATTATATTTTTATTAGTTTTTAAATAAAAATTATATTTCTGGACTTTACTATGAGTTTGTGTATTTTTCTGTGATTTCAGGTATTTTCTGGCTGAAATTGAGGGACCTAAGCAAAAATCTGATTCAGAGGCTGAAAAAGGACTGCAGATGCTGTTGGATTCTGACCTCCCTTCACTCGAAGTGAATTTTCTGGAGCTACAGAAGCCCAATTGGCACGATCTCAATTGCGTTGGAAAGTAGACATCCTGGGCTTTTCAGCAATATATAATAGTCCATACTTTGTCCGAGTTTTGATAACGCAAACTGGCGTTTAAACGCCAACTTTCTACCCTATTCTGGCGTTAAACGCCAGAACTGGCATAAAAGCTGGAGTTAAACGCCCAAACTAGCACCAAAGTTGGCGTTTAACTCCAGGAACAGCCCAAGCATGAAAAAGCTTCAATGCTCAGCCTAAGCACACACCAAGTGGGCCCCGGAAGTGGATTTCTGCATCATTTACTCATTTCTGTAAACCCTAGGCTACTAATTTTCTATAAATAAGACCTTTTGTTATTGTATTTTCATCTCTGAAACACATTATGTAACTTTACGTTCTGAGACCTCCATGGGAGGCTGGCCACTCGTCCATGTCTACCCTATTTTCACTTATGTATTTTCAACGGTGGAGTTTCTACACCCCATAGATCAAGTGTGGAGCTCTACTGTTCTTCATAAATTAATGCAATTACTACTGTTTTTCTTTTCAATTCAAGCTTATTCTTGTTCTAAGATATTCATTCGCACATAAGAACATGATGAATGTGATGATTATGTGACACTCATCACCATTCTCACCTATGAACACGTGCTTGACAACCACTTCCGTTCTACATGAAAACGAGCTTGAATGCATATCTCTTAGCCTCGAGATCAGAGCCTTCGTGGTATAAGCTAGAATCAATTGGCAGCATTCTTGAAATCCGGAAAGTCTAAACCTTATCTGTGGTATTCCGAGTAGGATCTGGGATGGGATGACTGTGACGAGCTTCAAACTCGCGAGTGTTGGGCGTAGTGACAGACGCAAAAGGATCAATGGATCCTATTCCAATATGAGTGAGAATCGACAGATGATTAGCCGTGCGGTGACAGTGCATTTGGACCATTTTCACTGAGAGGAAGGACGGTAGCCATTGACAACGGTGATCCCCCAATATACAGCTTGCCATGGAAATGAGTACGTATGATTGGATGAAGGCAATAGGAAAGCAGAGGTTCAGAAGCAACAAGCATCTTCATACGCTTATCTGAAATCCCACCATTGAATTACATAAGTATCTCAATCTTATTTTCTGTTTTAATTATATTTTAATTATCAAAATCCCATAACCATTTGAATATGCCCGACTGAGATTTACAAGGATGACCATAGCTTGTTTCAAGCCGACAATCTCCGGGGGATCGAACCTTACTCACGTAAGGTATTACTTGGACGACCCAATGCACTTGCTGGTCAGCTACACGGAGTTGTGTGAAAAGTGTGCGATCACGATTTCGTGTACCAAGTTTTTGACGCCGTTGCCGGAGGTTGTTCGAGTTTGGACAACTGACGATTTATCTTGTTGCTCAGATTAGGTAATTTTATTTTATTTTAAGCTTCTATTTTTATTTTATTTTTGAAATTTTTTTTTCAGAATTTTTAAGAATGAATTCTAGAGTTTCATGATGATTTGTCGAAGTCTGGCTGGCTATGAAGCCATGTCTAATCCTTTAAGTCTTGCTGTTGAATGTAATGATCTGCTGAAGCTTGGCTGGCCATTGGCCATGTCTAGTGTTTTGGACCGAAGCTTTCACTGAAAGCTTGGCTGGCTAGTAAGTCATGTCTAATTCCTGGACCGGAGTTTTAGACTAACATTGCATGATTCCTGGAATTCTCATTAAGAATTTTGAATTCCTTATTTTCTTTTTCCAAATAATTTTCGAAAAATACAAAAAAAATTATAAAATTATAAAAATAAAAAATAATTTGTATTTCTTGTTTGAGTCTAGTATCAGATTTTAAGTTTGGTGTCAATTGCATATTTTTCTTTCTCGCAATTTTCGAAATCTTATGCATTATGTTCTTTGTTGATCTTCAAGTTGTTCTTGATGATTTTCTTTGTTATGATCTTTGAACTCTCCTGTTTGGTGTCTTTTGTTGTTTTTCATATGCATTTGCAAAATTATTATTGTCCCTAGTATACAAACTTCTAAGTTTGGTGTCTTGCATGCATAATTTGTTTTGATCTTGATTTTCCATGTTTAGTTCATTCTGTTGTTTTTCTTTCTCATCATTAAAAATTTAAAATTTTTTTCAAAAGTATGTCTTTTCAAATCAATAATACAGAGAATTGAAGATTCAGAAGATACAGCAGAAGAATTACAGAGAAAAAGCTGGGCGTTCAAAACGCCCAGTGAGGAAGGAAAACCGGCGTTTAAATGCCAGCCAGGGTACCTGGCTGGGCGTTAAACGCCCAAAAGGGTAGTATTTTGGGCGTTAAACGGCAGGATGGCACGGGAGGGGAGATTTTGTTTTCAATTCAAATCTTCAAAATTTTTCAAAATCAAATCTTTTTCACATCATACCTTTTTCAAATCACATCTTTTTCAATTTTCTTTTTAATATTTTCAAAAATTCCAAAATAATTTTCAAAATCTTTTTCTTATTTTTATTTCATATTTTCAAAATTAATGCTAATATTTAATATGATTGATTCAAAATCTCAAGTTGTTACTTGCCTATTAAGAAAGGTTCAATTCTTAAATTTTAAAATCATATCTTTTAGTTTCTTGTTAGTCAAGTAATCAACTTTAATTTTCAAAATCAAATCCTCTTAAATTGTTTTTCAATCATATCCTCTTAATCACATCTTTTTCAAAATAATTTTCAATCATATCTTTTTGATTGCTAATTTCAAAATCTTTTTCAAAATCACTTAACCACTTTCTCACTTTTAATTTTCGAAAACCATCAATCAATTTTTCAAAATTCTTTTTTTTATTTAAAAATCTGTTTTCGAAAATTTCCCTACCTCCTCACCCTCTTCTATTTAAGGACTAACACTTCTCCTCTATTAGCAATTCGGACTCTCTCCCTCTCTATAAGTTCGAAATGTCTTCTCTACCTCATCCTTCCATTCCTCTTTTCCTCTAACACCTCAAGGAATCTCTATACTGTGACATAGAGGATTCCATGCTTTTTTGTTCTCTTCTCTTTCATATGAGCAGGAGCAAGGATAAGAACATTCTTGTTGAAACTGATCCAGAACCTGAAAAGACTCTAAAGAGGAAGCTAAGAGAAGCTAAAGCACAACTCTCTGAAGAGGACCTAACAGAAATTTTTGAAAAAGAAGAAGACATGGTAGCTGAAAACAACAACAATAGTGGAGATGCAAGGAAGATGCTTGGTGACTTTATTGCACCCTCTTCTGACTTCTGTGGAAGGAGCATCTCAATTCCTGCAATTGGAGCAAACAACTTTGAGCTTAAGCCTCAATTAGTTTCTCTAATGCAGCAGAATTATAAGTATCATGGACTTTCATTAGAAGATCCTCATAAGTTTTTAGCTGAATTCTTGCAAATCTGTGACACCGTTAAGACCCATGGGGTTGACCCTGAGGTCTACAGACTTATGCTCTTCCCTTTTGCTGTAAAAGACAGAGCTAGGACATGGTTGGACTCACAACCTAAAGAAAGCCTGAACTCTTGGGAAAAGATGGTCAATGCCTTATTGGCAAAGTTCTTTCCACCTCAAAAATTGAGTAAGCTTAGAATGAAAGTCCAAACCTTCGGACAAAAAGAAGGCGAATCCCTCTATGAGGCTTGGGAAAGATACAAGCAATTGATCAGAAGGTGTCCTTCTGGCATGCTTTCAGAATGAAGCATCATATGTATATTTTATGATGGTCTGTCTGAACTGTCCAAGATGTCATTGGACAACTCTGCTGGTGGATCTCTTCATCTGAAGAAGACGCCTGCAGAAGCCCAGGAACTTATTGAAATAGTTGCAAATAACCAATTTATGTACACTTCTGAAAGGAATCCTGTGAATAATGGGACAACTCAGAAGAAAGGAGTTCTTGAGATTGATACTCTGAATGTCATATTGGCTCAGAATAAAATATTGACTCAGCAAGTCAATATGATTTCTCAGAGTCTGTTTGGAATGCAAGCAGCAACAGGCAGTACTAAGGAAGCTTCCTCTGAAGAAGAAGCTTATGATCCTGAGAATCCTGCAATGGAAGAGTTGAATTATATGGGAGAACCCTATGGAAACACCTATAATCCTTCATAGAGAAATCATCCAAATCTCTCATGGAAGGATCAACAGAAGCCTCAAAAAGGCTTCAACAACAATAATGGTGGAAGAAATAGGTTTAGCAATAGCAAGCCTTTTCCATCATCTTCTCAGCAACAGACAGAGAATTCTGAGCAGAGTCCCTCAGGCTTAGCAAACATAGTCTCTGATCTATCTAAGGCCACTCTCAGTTTCATAACTAAAACAAGGTCTTCCATTAAAAATTTGGAGGCACAAGCGGGTCAGCTGAGTAAAAAGGTTACTGAAACTCCTCATAGCACTCTCCCAAGCAATACAGAAGAAAACCCCAAGCGAGAGTGCAAGGCCATAACCATGACCAACATGGCCGAACCTGGAGAGAGTAAGGAGGACGTGAGTCCCAGTGAGAAAGACCTCATGGGACTTTCTCTGGACAAAAGGGAGTTTTCCTTTGAGGAACCAAAGGAATTTGAAGCTCATACAGAGACCATAGAGATTCCACTAAACTTCCTTCTACCATTCATGAGCTCTGATGAGTATTCTTCCTTTAAAGAAGATGAAGATATTGCTGAAGATCAAGTTGCTAAGTACCTTGGAGCAATTATGAAGCTAAATGCCAAATTATTTGGTAGTGAGACTTGGGAGGATGAACCTCCCTTGCTCATCAATGAACTGAATGATCCGATTCAATTGAAATTACCTCAGAAGAGACAGGATCCTGGAAAGTTCTCAATATCTTGTACCATAGGCACCATGACCTTTGAAAAGGCCCTGTGTGACCTGGGGTCAAGTATAAACCTCATGCCCCTCTCTGTAATGGAGAAATTAGGGATCCTTGAGGTGCAAGCTGCAAGAATCTCACTAGAGATGGCAGACAATTCAAGGAAACATGCTTATGGACTTGTAGAGGATGTCTTGGTAAAGGTTGAAGGCTTTACATCCCTGCTGACTTTATAATCCTTGACACTGGGAAGAATATGGATGAATCCATCATCCTTGGTAGACCCTTCCTAGCCACAGCAAAAGCTATGATTGATTTTGACAGAGAAGAGTTGGTCCTTCAAGTGAATGATGACTACCTTGTGTTTAAGGCTCAAGGATCTCCCTCTGTAACCATAGAGAAGAAGCATGACAAGCTTCTCTCAATGCAGAGTCAAACAGAGTCCCCACATTCAAACTCTAAGTTTGGTGTTGGGAGGCCATCATCATGCTCTGAGTATCTGTGAGGCTCCATGAGAGCCCACTGTCAAGCTATTAACACTAAAGAAGCGCTTGTTGGAAGGCAACCCAATCTTTACTTATCTATGTTAAATTTCTATTTTATATTGTTATTTTATGTTTTATTTAGGTTGATGATCATGTGAAGTCATAAAAACAACTGAAAAATCAAAAACAGAATGAAAAATAGCATTAAAAATAGCACACCCTGGAGGATGATCTTACTGGCGTTTAAACGCTAGTAAGGGTAGCAGAATGGGTGTTAAACGCTCAGTCTGGTACCATTCTGGGTGTTTAACGCCAGAAAAGGGCACCAGACTGGCGTTTAACGCCAGAAAAAGGGCAACAAACTGGTGTTTAATGCCAGAAAAGGGCAACAAGCTAGCGCTTAAATGCCAGAAAGGGAAGAAAAGCTGGCGTTAAACGCCAGAAATGGGCAGCAACCTGGCGTTTAACGCTAGGATTGGCACTCCAAAGGGTGTTTACACGCCAACATGGTGCAAGGATGAGAAATCCTTGACACCTCAGGATCTGTGAACCCCACAGGATCCCCACCTACCTCAACTCTCTCTCTCTCTCTTCTTCACAACCTTCCATAACACCCTTTTCCAAATACCCCTCACTAATCACCTCTATTTCTCTTCCCCATAACACTCTCCTCACAATTCAAATTCAAAATCCTTTCCCTCCCAAACCCAACCCCTAATACACAAACCCTACCCTCTCTTTCCACTCCTATATAAACCCATCTTCACTCCTTCATTTCCACATACCACAAACACTACTTCTCCCCTTGGACGAACCACTAAACCCCCTCTATCTCCTCTATTTCTTCTTCTTCTACTCTCTTCTTTCTTCTTTTGCTCGAGGACGAGCAAACCTTCTAAGTTTGGTGTGGTAAAAGCGTTGCTTTTTATTTTTCCATAACCATTTATGGCACCTAAGACCAGAGAAACCTCTCGAAAGAGGAAAGGGAAGGCAAAAGCTTCCACCTCTGAGTCATGGGAGATGGAGAGATTCATCTCAAAGGTCCATCAAGACCACTTCTATGAAGTTGTGGCCAAGAAGAAGGTGATCCCTGAGGTCCCTTTCAAGCTCAAAAAGAGTCAATATCCGGAGATCCGACATGAGATTCGAAGAAGAGGTTGGGAAATTCTCACCAATCCCATTCAACAAGTCGGGATCTTAATGATTCAAGAGTTCTATGCCAATGCATGGATCACCAAAAACTATGATCAAAGTATGAACCCGGACCCAAAGAATTGGCTTACAATGGTCCGGGGGAAATGCTTAGATTTCAGTGCAGAAAATGTAAGGTTGGCATTCAACTTGCCAATGATGCAAGGAGATGCACGCCCCTACACTAGAAGGGTCAACTTTGATCAAAGGTTGGACCAAGTCCTTATGGACATTTGTGTGGAAGGCGCTCAATGGAAGAGAGACGCAAGAGGGAAGCTGGTTCAACTAAGAAGGCTAGACTTCAAGCCAGTGGCTAGGGAATGGTTGGAGTTCATCCAACGCTCAATCATTCCCACTAGCAACCGGTCTGAAGTTACTATAGACCGGGCTATCATGATCCATAGCATCATGAATGGAGAGAAAGTAAAAGTTCATGAGGTTATATCCCTAGAAATCTACAAGGTGGCATACAAGTCCTCTGCTTTGGCAAGGTTAGCCTTTTCTCATCTCATTTGTCACCTCTGCAATTCAACTGGAATTGACATAGAGGAAGACACCCTCATTGATGAGGACAAGCCCATCACTAAGAAAAGGATGGAGCAAGCAAGAGAGCCCACTCATGGACCTCAACAAGAGCATGAGGAAATCCCTCATCATGAAATCCCTAAGATGCCTCAAGGGATGCACTTTCCTCCACAAAATTATTGGAGCAAATTAACACCTCCCTAGGAGAATTAAGTTCCAACATGGGACAACTAAGGGTGGAGCACCAAGAGCATTCCATCCTCCTTCATAAAATTAGAGAAGACCAAAGAGCCATGAGGGAGGAGCAACAAAGGCAAGGAAGAGACATAGAGGAGCTCAAGTGTTCCATTGGATCTTCAAGAGGAAGAACTAGCCGCCATCACCAAGGTGGACCCGTTCTTTAATCTCCTTGCTCTTATTTTTCTGTTTTTTGAAAATTATGCTTTATGTTCTATCTATGTTTGTGTCTTTACTACATGATCATTAGTGTCTTAGTGTCTATGCCTTAAAGCTATGAATGTCCTATGAATCCATCACCTTTTTTAAATGAAAAATATTTTTAATTGCAAAAGAACAAGAAGTACATGAATTTTGAATTTTAAAATAGTTTAATTATTTTGATGTGGTGGCAACACCTTTTGTTTTCTGAATAAATGCTTGAACAGTGTATATTTTTGAATTTATTGTTTATGAATGTTAAAATTGTTGGCTCTTGAAAGAATGATAAAAAAGGAGAAATATTATTTGATAATCTGAAAAATCATATAATTGATTTTTGAAGCAAGAAAAAGCAGTGAAAAGCTTGCAGAAAAAAATGGCAAAAAAAAGAAAAAAAAAGAAAGAAAAAGAAAAAGCAAGCAGAAAAAGCCAGTAACCCTTTAAACCAAAAAGCAAGGGTAAAAAGGATCCAAGGCTTTGAGCATTAATGGATAAGAGGGCCTAAAGGAATAAAATCCTGGCCTAAGCGGCTAAACCAAGCTGTCCTTAACCATGTGCTTGTGGCATGAAGGTGTCAAGTGAAAAACTTGAGACTGAGCGGTTAAAGTCGTGGTCCAAAGCAAAAGAGTGTGCTTAAGAGCTCTGGATACCTCTAATTGGGGACTCTAGCAAAGCTGAGTCACAATCTGAAAAGATTTACCCAGTTATGTGTCTGTGGCATTTATGTATCCGGTGGTAATACTGGAAAACAAAATGCTTAGGGTCACGGCCAAGACTCATAAAGTAAATGTGTTCAAGAATCAACATACTGACCTAGGAGAATCAATAACACTATCTGAATTCTGAGTTCATATAGATGCCAATCATTCTGAACTTCAAAGGATAAAGTGAGATGCCAAAACTATTCAGAAGCAAAAAGCTAAGAGCCCCGCTCATCTAATTAAGACTGATCTTCATAGATGATTTCGGAATTTATTGTATATTCTCTTCTTTTTATCTTATTTTGTTTTTAGTTGCTTGGGGACAAGCAACAATTTAAGTTTGGTGTTGTGATGAGCGGATAATTTATACGCTTTTTGGCACTGTTTTTAGGTAGTTTTTAGTATGATTTAGTTATTTTTTATTATATTTTTATTAGTTTTTAAATAAAAATTACATTTCTGGACTATACTATGAGTTTGTATATTTTTTCTGTGATTTCAGGTATTTTCTGGCTGAAATTAAGGGACCTAAGCAAAAATCTGATTCAGAGGCTGAAAAAGGACTGCAGATGCTGTTGGATTCTGACCTCCCTGCACTCGAAGTGGATTTTTTGGAGCTAAAGAAGCCCAATTGGCGCGCTCTCAGTTGCGTTGGAAAGTAGACATCCTGGGCTTTCTAGAAATATATAATAGTTCATACTTTACCCGAGTTTTGATAACGCAAACTGGCGTTTAAACGCCAACTTTCTACCTTATTCTGGCGTTAAACGCCAGAACTGGCATAAAAGTTGGAGTTAAATGCCCAAACTGGTACCAAAGCTGGCGTTTAACTCCAAAAATAGCCCAAGCACGAAAAAGCTTCAATGCTCAGCCCAAGCACACACCAAGTGGGCCCCGGAAGTGGATTTCTGCATTATTTACTCATTTCTGTAAACCCTAGGCTACTAGTTTTCTATAAATAGGACTTTTTGCTATTGTATTTTCATCTCTAAAACACATTATGTAACTTTACGTTCTGAGACCTCCATGGGAGGCTGGCCACTCGGCCATGTCTACCCTATTTTTACTTATGTATTTTCAACGGTGGAGTTTCTACACCCAATAGATCAAGGTGTGGACCTCTACTGTTCTTCATGAATTAATGCAATTACTACTATTTTTCTATTCAATTCAAGCTTATTCTTATTCTAAGATATTCATTCGCACACAAGAACATGATGAATGTGATGATTATGTGACACTCATCACCATTCTCACCTATGAACGCGTGCCTGACAACCACTTCCATTCTACGTGAAAACGAGCTTGAATGCATATCTCTTAGCCTCGAGATCAGAGCCTTTGTGGTATAAGCTAGAATCAATTGGCAGCATTCTTGAGATCTGAAAAGTCTAAACCTTGTCTGTGGTATTTCGAGTGGGATCTGGGATGGGATGACTGTGACGAGCTTCAAACTCGCGAGTGTTGGGCGTAGTGACAGACGCAAAAGCTTCAATAGATTCTATTCCAACATGAGTGAGAATCGACAGATGATTAGCCGTGCGGTGACAGCGCATTTGGACCATTTTCACTGAGAGGACGGACAATAGCCATTGACAACGGTGATCTCCCAATATACAGCTTGCCATGGAAAGGAGTACGCATGATTGGATGATGGCAATAGGAAAGCAGAGGTTCAGAAGCAACAAGCATCTTCATACGCTTATCTGAAATCCCACCAATGAATTACATAAGTATCTCTATCTTATTTTCTGTTTTAATTATATTTTAATTATCAAAATCCCATAACCATTTGAATATGCCTGACTAAGATTTACAAGGATGACCATAGCTTGCTTCAAGCCGACAATCTCCGTGGGATCGACCCTTACTCACGTAAGGTATTACTTGGACGACCCAGTGCACTTGCTGGTCAGCTGCACGGAGTTGTGTGAAAAGTGTGCGATCACGATTTCGTGTACCAGTATAGTATACAGATTTTTACATATAGCATACAAATTTTTGTTGTAAATGTATTTTGTTAGTTGAGTAAGTCAATATTCTGGGTATGTAATCTTCCAAAAATCTATGTGTTGTACATCAAAATTTATGTGTTATATATAGTTTGTTGGTACAGTATATAAGTTTTTACACATAGCACACAAATTTTTGCTACGAATGTATTTTATTATTTAGGTGTTATGCGTATTTCATTGATTAGGAGAAGAAGATGATGAAAATGACGAGAACGATGAAAATGATAATAAAAGAAGATGAGAAAAAAAAGAGAAGAAGAAATTAAACAACAACAAAACAGTAACAAGACGAAGAAGAAGAAGAAAACAGCGGTGGGGACAGCAATAATAGCAGCAACGATAACAACGATGTTGAAGAAAGAAAGAAATGCGTAAAAAAAAGAAGAAGATGACAATGACGATAATAGAATAAATGACCATTTGTACCCATGAGAGATGAAAATGCTGACATTTGTACCCATGATAGCTAGAAACTAAACTTATACCCATGATAGATGCACTCCATGTGACAAAACTTCCCTGGCTTGGGTCTGAGCTTGGTTCGTGGGAATTTGAACCTAGGTGGCACTCCCACCCCCCCTCCAAACCCATATCTGACGTGGATTTGAACGTTTTTTTATCACAAATAGTGTGGAAAAAGGAACGATAGTTCCCGCGAGAATCAGTCGTGCCCTAACAGAGGTTTGTCGTCGCCGTTGGTCCATTCGAAGTCGGAGAAGACGACCAGATTACACCGAATCGAGTAGCGAGCATAGCCTTGTACCAGTCTGTTCGTCTTCGACATCGAGGAGGTCACTCCCTTTGAAGAGCAGAGGTATGTCATTTTCCACTAATGGATAATTTCATATGTCGTCGCCACTAGTTAGACAAACGCTGTTACCTGATCAAACCCTATGAGTAACTTTATTTCCTTCAGGATTGATAGAGAGTAGTTTGTTGAGGGTTTGTGTTAGCATCACTTACAGAGCATCACTTACAGAGAATGTGTGTTTATTGCTTTGTTTAATTTTACTTGCAGGGATGTCCACCATCCACATAACTCTGTCCATTCATCATAGAGGAAGGTTTGAGAGAGGGGCATGTGGTAAGGTTAGCTACATTGGTGGAAAAGTGACGGAGATAGAGAGGGTAAACGTTGATACCCTCAATGGTTTTTTCATGTTTGACTTTCTGAAGGACATTAGATATACGTCGATTTCTGAGTTTTACTGGCTAGAACCTGGGAAGGAGCTTGATGATGGGTTGAGGTTGCTAAGGTTGATATGGATGTAGTTAGAATGTATGAGGCAGCCATGAGGAATGGAAACAAAATTAATGTGTATACAGAGCATCCCGTGGATCAGCCTGTGGTAGTTGAGGAGAAGGAGTTGACTCCATCAAAAATGAGAAGAAAGGTCTGTGCTAAAAGGGTACCAACTCCAAAGAAGACTCCAAAAAGAAGATTAGCAGTAGTGGATGATGATGACGATGCTGAGATAGCTGGTAATGTACAAGTTGAGAAGCAGGCCCAAATAAGTGCTGAGACCTAGCCCATGGAAGAGGCCCATCAAGAGCACAACCCAGCTAATGTTATTGCCCAAAATGAGGTCAGTCTGATAGTGCCTAACCAGATATCGAATCCAGTACCTTCAAAAACACATGAACCAATTAACATTTTCCAACCTCCTCCAACACCTGTCCAGCCGAATGAACCACCATCAACTCAGTCCCAACCTTCTCAGCCACCTCTTGAGGTAGAGTAGCAACCATTCCAAAGTGATGGGACAGACCCAGTCCCTCCCCCTGATGCTAATGTATCTGAAGCTTCCCAGCCTATTGAGCATGACCAGCAACCTTCCCACACTGATGAGACAGACCAAGAAACTCCCTCTCAGGCCAATGTCTCTGAACCTATTGCACCTGAGCAGCTCACCCAATACATTCCACATCCTTACAGAAATCCACTTTCACAATCAATCCCTGAGTCAACCCCACCTTCTCAATCCAACAGGACTCCCCAGAATAATGAAACCAATCTTTCAGATGAGGCTGAGGAGAGGCCAAAAAGGACCAAGAGAAGATCAATAAGGAGGCCTCCTCCAACAAGACAATCCTTCATCCCTAACCCTGATCCGAACAAGCCTCCAACCTTCTTTGTCCTGGTTGATGAGGAGGATTTTTCTGATGATAATGTTGGGTATCATTGCTATGAATCAGAAGACTTGCATAGCATACCTAGTGATGAAGATTCTGACGAGAATCCAGTTTTCCCTTAGAGTAATGCCGATGCCCCTGTGAGCCAGGTGCAGTTGGAAGTGGGCATGGAGTTTGAAACTCTAAATAAATTTAGGAAAGCAGTCCGGAAGTTTAATATAAACATCAGAAGAAGCATCTTCTTTGCACGCTGTGACTCTACAAGATCAAAGGCTATATGCTACGATGAGGATTGTCCTTGGTAGATATACTGTGCCAAGAGAACATTTCTAGCAAGTTATCAGGTTAAGACTTTTGTCAATGAACACACCTGCAGTAGGGACAATCACTGCAAGTCAGCAGATGGAAAATGGGTGATTGATGAGCTAGAAGAGAGAATAAGAGTTCAACCAAACTTGACTGTGAGAGAGGCTGACCAATTCTTCAGAGCTGAGTATGACATAATAATCAACGAGAGAAAGATTTATAGATCTATGAAGAAGGCAAAGGAGAGGATTGAGGGGTCTGAGATTGCACAGTATGCAATCCTTCGTGACTATGCTAATGAGATTCTAAAGACTAATCCTGGATCTACAGTTATGATACACACAAATCCCATGCCTGATTCAAATCCCCTTTTTCTCAGGATCTATGTATGTTTTGATGCATGCAAGAAGGAATTTGTAGGTGGTTGTAGACCATTCATAGGGTTGGATGGCACCTTTCTTAGAGGGTATTATGGAGGTCAGCTATTAACGGCTATAGGGCATGATGCAAATAACCACATTTACCCCATTGCATATGCAATTGTTGAATCAGAAAACAAGGAAAGTTGGAAGTGGTTTTTAGAGATCCTTCAGGAGGATGTGGGAGATTTTCAGGCGAACGGGTTTAACTTCATGTCCGACATGCAAAAGGTATTTGTGTTTATGTTTTATTATGCGATCAGTTGATAACAGTAATTCTGTACTAGGTTTTCATGCTTTATTATTGAACTAGTTTTAGATGCACATTGCAGAAGTATGATTAGAGTTGTTTAATGATTGGACGTACGATAATTGATACATGCTTGCTATTGTTGAATTATGATTAGAGTTGTTTATTATTATTGTAGTTTCAAAACTGATAACTGCTGATAATTGTTGAAGAGTGATTATTGAATGCTATTTATATTTATGTATATCTATAGGGGTTAATTCCTGCAGTCCAAGAAATGTACCCAAACGCCAACCATAGGTTCTGTGCCATGCATATTTGGCAAAACTTTCGCAAGAAATAGAGTGACTTGCAGAAGAAATGTATGTGGTCATATGCTAAGGCCACTACAACACAAAACTTCAATGCTGCAATGGATAGGCTAAAAAAGATCAATGTCGGGACTTGGGAATACTTGGACAAGATTAGTCTGAAACAGTGGAGCAGAGCATAGTTTAGTGAATACCCTAAGATGGACAACTACACCAATAATAACTGTGAGGTGTTTAATGCCAAGGTCAAGAAGATGAGGGAGAAATCGATTATAACCATGCTGGAAGAAGTGAGGTGCTACGTAATGTGGATCATGGCAAGGAATAAAAAGGCTTTGGTTGGTTACAGTGGAAGGTTAGCCCCTACTCAACAAAGCAGATTAGAAAGAGAGAAGAGAGAGAGCAACAAATGGAGACCCCTTCCTACCAGAGATGACGCGGGAAATGTTTATGAAGTCCAATGTCTTCCAATGAAGGTCAGTGTGGACTTGCGCAAAGGTACATGCAGTTGTAAACTCTGGCAGCTGACTGGGCTACCTTGTAGACATACATGTGCTGCTCTAGCTCACCAAAACAAAAGACCCGAAGAGTATGCACATAACTGGCTCACGATGGGTGCTTATAATGCTGCATATCAGACTTCAATGCGTCCAGTCCCAAGCCAAGAGTTCTGGGAGCACCTTGACACCCTACCTATTCTGCCACCCCGGTACAAAAAACCAATCAGAAGACCTTCAACCAAGAGAGACAAAAGAAATGATGCCCCTAAGGACAAGAGTGATCCTCATAGAACAAAGAGGAGGATTGGCACCATCATATGTAAATACTGCCTACAGGTGTGTTCAGTATATTATTACAGGTGTTTAACTTCATGTGCCACAATTTAACTAGTACCTATTTTACGTAGGCTGGTCACAATAAGCGAAGCTGTAAGAAGAGAAAGGAAGCAATGGGTGAAGGGAGTGCTGCACCCCAAGTCCCTGCAAGCGATGAGGATGAAGATATGCTGGCTGAAATGTACTATGAGGAGACTTTAGAAGCTGCAGAGGCTGAAGCAGCAGCAACTGAAGTAGGAAATGTTTCCACAGCAGGCCAGCCTGCACAGGTTAGATCATTGTGTTATTCATTTCCTTAATTACACTTGTTTAACCACTCATACACCAATTTTGGTTCTTCTTTGGAATCTAGCAACCGCCCCCGATGCCACCCCCAGCAAGCACACAGCCCTAGACTCCAACAACCACTGGAGCAGCCAAGAAACAACCTAAAAGGAGAAGTGTCAAGCGACCCCCCCCCGGTCTGCACATACACCACAAGCATCTGCAACATCTCCCAATAATCCATCCACAACCCCTTCCACACACAACTCTCAAACAACCCCGAATCCACTGCAAGGTGCTAGTGCAGGGACAACCACAAGGTTCGTGCAACTCATGCCGACAACTGGTGCGGCAGCAAGTTCTAGAGGCCGAGGCACAGCTGTTAGAGGCATGGGTGAAGGAAGAGGTCGAGGCAGGAGAGGTGCATCAAGCGGAGCCAAAAATGGTGTATCGAGCGGGAGCAGTAATTCAACACCGATGTCATAGACAGTGTTTTGAATGTATTTTGCTATTTTGATGTAATCAACATTGTTGATACACTACTTATAGTTAGGTACTGGTTGGTTTATTTCACTATTTTGGAGTAAGCAACAGTGCTATTTTGGTTGTTCTGACTGTGATTTGCTGTTTTTGCTGTAATCAACTATGTTTTTTGGTTATGCATTTTCATGGTCAGTCCACTAGTTAAGTTAGCTATGCTGTTATGGAACAAGATTATCATTATTCGAACAGCACCTATGCCTGATTTTATACTTCATTACCACAACCATCAGGTTTCTATGTCGCAGATTTAGCTTAATTATGATTCTTTAAGTAGAAAACATAGCTTCATGTCCATATCCAACTGTCTAGCATTAAAATTTATCAAAATGAACTTACAAAGCAGGAACAGATTCACAGTTGCTATGTCAAAGTCAGAAAATACATTCACTCTCTCGTGATTTACAAAACCCCAACTCCATACAAATTTTACATTTTCATAAAGAAATACATCTCACCCATCAAACAAAATGCAACCCCAACGCAATCCATAAAAGAAATACTCTAATTTCCCTAATTTCACCCCTAATTTCAGCCCTAAATTTGTCTATCTTTCTCCCCAGGATTGACGATGCTTGCTGATTTTCCCCAGGTTCAGTGACAGTGAACCCATCATTATGCCTTGGATAAGAAGTCTCTGACTGTCTTCTGGCCAAACATCTTGCTATGCCCTCCCATCCTTCTTCGATTTCATCAACCCATACAAAGTATTTGCAGTCTCTTGTCTGACAAAATAAAACAAACGCACCGATTGGTCAACATAAATGCAAAGAAAACTTTCTCACCTGAACTCCAACAGCGTCTGGCCATTACCGCCCATAGAGGACATCTGATGAACCATCGATTAGGGTTCGTAATGGTGCCAGACTCCATCAACGCAACCTCTCTGCCACAGAAGCATTAGCCGTCTAGCTTCTTCGCCTTCATCTTCTTCGAATTTGAAGAAGAACTGCGACTGCCATCATTTGTAGCAGAGTTAAATCTGCGGAAAGACATTGCGGGAGGGGGAGGGGGAGGGGGAGCTACCTAAGGTTTCGATTTTATGCGTCACACTCAATGAGATTCAACAAGCATCGATTTTTTCTAGAGCATGGTTTGCATTGGGGGAGGGGGGAGCTACCTAGGGTTTCGATTTTATGCGTTCAACCTTTTCCCCTCTCATATACCAACGTTCAAATCCACGTCAGATATGGGTTGGGGGGTGGGAGTGCCACCTAGGTTCGGATTCCCACGAACCAAGCTCAGACCCAAGCCAGGGCAGTTTTGTCACACGGAGTGCATCTATCATGGGTATAAGTTTAGTTTTCAGCTATCATGGATACAAATGTCAGCATTTTCCTCTCTCATGGGTACAAATGGTCATTTATTCGACGATAATAATAACAAATGAAGAAGTGACAGCAACAACGACGACGACAGCAGTGACAATAACAATAACGTTAAAGAAAAAATGCGCAAAAAAAAAGAAAAAGATAATAATAATAACAATAATATAAGAAGAATTTTTTTTAAATTCAAAATATACTTAGACGTCTAGTATTTTTCTAAAAAAAATTAGCCAAAAATAATTGAATTTTTTTATTAACTTCTTTAATTATAACACACACATCTATTATTTTTCTTCTCATGCTCCTCAGTTTTTTACCCTGATAAATAATAATAATTGAATAAGATACGCATTAATTGCATTAATAGCATTGACAGAAAGTACATTAATAATATTCAAATTGTTTTATCACCTATTATCGCAAAGATATTATATGTACTATTAGTAATTCTAGCTACTAAGTCTGGTAGATTTTCTTTGTTACCATGTCTATGCCAATTTCTAGCCTATTATGCACATATTTTTTTAATCAATTTTCTTTATTTTTTTCTTGTTTCATTTGGTGAAAATAGTTAAAATATCTTTAATTTAATATTGATTATTTTACATCTAATATCTATAATTTTATACTTATAGCATTTATATTTTTATACATATAATATCCATAATTAACGAATTTGTACGATTAATATTATCCAATTTTAAGATATATATTTTAAATTATTTTAATATTTGTTAGTTGGTTGATATTCATATGTATATTTATGTATTAATTTTAATTTAATCAGTTAATAATTATATTTAATAATTTATTTCATAATTTTCTTTTATATTTTATTTCTATTTTTTATTTTATAATATAAATCTATATATAAAAATATGAGTTATATAGTAATTAAATATTCATAATTTACGAATTAAAATTGATTTGTTATTATTTATTATTTATTTTTTTATTTTGTAGGTCATAAACCAACTGTTTTTTTTTTGTGATTTATTGTTTATTTACTTTTTATTGAGACTAATGAATTTGAGATTTTGGATTTTTTATAAAATGTGTTGTGGCAATTTAAAAATATTTTTTAAGGTTAATGATATAAGAATTTAACACTTTTATTTGAAATAAAATTTGTATAATTGTGAATGTAATTAACTAATAATGAGGGAGAGATTTTTAGAATTTGATTCTCATCAGATTTAAAAATTGATTTTTAGTGTAATTAAATGAAATGAGATATTTATAATAGAAAATTAATTGTGTCAATTAATTAAGGAGAGTGATTCACATTTTTTTGTAAGTGAGAATATTATTAATTTTATATTTTTATTTATTGTTTGTGATTTTTGGCTACATAGCATTATTTTGGTAAAAATTTTTATTTTTCAAAAGTAACTTATAAAATCTAGTTTTTTTAAAAGTTATATCATCTATGTTTGGTAAATTAAATTAAAAATAACTTTCAATAAGCATAACCAATAATAAGTGTATTCGGTAAAATATTTTTTAAATTTTAAAAATATTATAATAGTCACTAATGAAATAATTAAATTTGAAAATGAATTAATGTATGAAGTTACATTAAACTTTTTAATTTTGATAAACACAAGTTATCTTTAAAAAGCTCTATCTTAAGTGCTTTAAAATTTTTTTCTATTTTTTAAAAGCTACAAGTACAAACACATGGTCTTTTTTATTTACCAGACGTAAAATGAGGAGCTTGTATTTTTAAACAGCACAAACAGTTTTTCAAAAAATTCTATCAAATCAACTCTTAGTTTAAAGTTCAAGGAATGAAAAAGAGATTGTTAGAATATCACAGATAATTTATGATCTGGAAATTTTTTTAAAAATAAAGTTAGATATTTTATTTCTTTTTAAAACATAAAACGAAATATTTTGGCCCACGCTTGGACAACATACAACACAATAAAATTGGGGTCTTTTATTTTGGCAAAACAAGCCAAATACAAGCAAATGAATTATCTGAAAGAAGATGAGAGAACTAGAGATTTCTGGTAGAGACAAAACTTCTTCGGCAGAGATCTTCTTCCCTTTAAAGACCTGAAGATTTCTGGCAAGTCAGTTTTCATAAGGTGAAGGCAAATTGAGATAGAAGGTGGGCACTGTGTGATTTTGTTTTAATCAAATAGAGGCTTGCTTCTAACCATTTGCATGGTGGTTGTTGTTGCATATTAGCTGGGACGAGGTTGTGGCCAAGCTTCACCCACACTTTCTTCGCTGTTGAGCAATCAAAGAGACAATGGAATGCGATTCAAGGGCCTGTGTACAACAAGGGCATCTAGCTGGGATGTGGTTTATTCTGGTGTTGAGCTTCTCCATATCAGGTAATCCATTATGGCTTAGTTTCCATAGGAATACCTTTATTTTTGGATTGTATTTAATTTCCCAAATTAAATTCCCTAGTTGTTTTGTGTGAATTTGGGATCAGGTTGGTTTTCATGAGCATGGTAGAAATAGAACACAATATCATATCCTGAGGAGACTGAGTATAAGCCATTCTTTTTCTTGATTTAGATTAGTTTGTCTTTCTCCTGTTTTGTACTTGTTTGACAAATAGTAGTGGCTTCGGTCTGGTTGGAATTGTTTGTTATTAGACTTTGATTCCAATTTCTATCATCATTAAGTAGCTGACTCACCCAAATTAGTCCGTGCTTTTGACAACTCTCTGGAGATAGAATAAATAGGGGTGTGTCTCCAAACCATCTATCCTATCTGATTCTGATTTCTCGCCTATTGCCAATCTGCCATTTATCTCCTTTTTTCCAACACTTTTCTACCTTCTAAGAGGCTTCTCCAGGCCCAAAATGGGTTAGAACCAATGTCAGCTTGTAGAAAGGAAGAGTATTTAAAATACCTACTCCTATAGACCTTGTAGAGAAGGGAGTTTTCTTTTGTTATAAGTCGTCATCCTTGTTTTGCTAACATAACAAGGTTGAAGACTTTAAGGTCTTTGAATTTGAGTCCCCTAATTTCTTCAGTCTACACATTGTATCTCATTCAATCCAATGCATTTTCTTTTTCTTATCTCGCTGGCCCCACCCAAACTGCATCATGAGACTATGGAGCTCATCAAGTAAAGTATCCAGAAGCTTAAAACAGCTGAGGGAGTACATATGGATAGTTGTAGCTACTACTTTAAGTAGGACATTTCGGCCACTAGGAGATAGTAATGACCTTTTCCAGTGTTAAAGTTTCATAGAAACTTTTTCTTTATGTAAGTAAACATTTGTTTCTTCAACATGTTTATTACTGCTAGCATTCCAAGGTATCTACCCTGAGCACTGACATGGGGAATGCCTAGTAATTCTGACAGTTGGTCTCTGAGATTGGGGGTATTCTTACTAAAAAACACAGAGGATTTGGATAAGTTTAGCTGCTGACCACTTATAGCACCGTAGGTTTGTAGAGTTTGCAAGAGATTTTGGCAATGTCTCATATTTTCTATACTGAATAATAGAGAATCATCTGCAAATATTAGATAGTTGATTGAGGGGCATCTTGCATTCAGTCTCAAATTATGAACTATATTATTCTGTTCTTCTTTGTGCAACAGATGAGATAACCTTAGCTTCTGCACAGATGAGCAATAGATAGGGGGAGAGAGGATCCCCTTGTTGGAGCCCTCTGTTGGGTCTAAAGAAACCAATTGGTTGTCCTTCTACAACAACAGAATATAAGATCGTTATAACACATTCCTTGATCCAACTGATCCATCTCCTTCCGAAGCCTAACTTCTCCATAATAAACCAGAGGTAACTCCATTCCACTCTATCGTAGGCTTTGCTCATGTCTAATTTCAGGGTCATTTTACAATCTCCAGCCCTTCTATTCTTTAGGAAATGCATGTACTCATGATCAATAAGGACATTATCACTAATTAGTCTGCCTTTGATAAACGCACTCTGATTCTCACTAATTATTCTATTCATAATAGGTTGCATTCTGTAACAGCCCAGACCACCCGTTAGCACGATATTGTCTGCTTTGGCACATAAGGCCTCACAGTTTTGTCTTTGATGATAGGGATGATAGCCGAAGCCCCCCACACTCACTCGTCAAAACGCGTCATGCTAGGGAGAGGTATCCACACCCTTATAAGGCATGCTTCATTCTCCTTCCCAACCAATGTGGGACCTTACAATCCACCCCCCTAAGGGAGCCCAGCGCCCTCGCTGGCACATCGATCCGGGTTCTGGCTCTGATACCATCTGTAATAGCCCAGACCACCTGCTAGCACGATATTGTCCGCTTTGGCACACAAGGCCTCATGGTTTTGTCTTTGACGATAGGAATGATAGCCGAAGTCCCCACACTCACTCGTCAAAACGCGTCATGCTAGGGAGAGGTATCCACACCCTTATAAGGCATGCTTCATTCCCCCTCCCCAACCGATGTGGGACCTTACACATTCAGTGCACAAGCAATTTTGATAATATTTTATAGAATCTAGTACTAAGCGAAATAGGCTTGATTTGAGACATAGATGAGGCATTATTTACTTTGGGAATTAGGAAAATTTGGGTGTGGTTGTTGAAACCTTTGAGTATCCTGCCTCCTGAGAAAAAACTTCTCGCTACATCCCTCACATCCTGACCAATTATACTCGGAAAATGTAGAAAGAATTTAGCCAAAAATTCATCATCACCAAATGTTGCCTCGGCGACTATGGAAAATACATCCTTTTTGATTTCTGAATCTGTGACAGGTCGGATCAGGTTTCTATTCAGATTTGCCAAAACTTTCAATTCCAATCCCTCTAGAACAAGATTTGGATTGTTAGTGCTGCCTTGTGTGAAAAGATCCACAAAGTATCATTGAGCTTTTTCAATAATCTCATGTGCCTTATATAACTAACCGCCATTCTCATTCTCTAGTTTCCAAATTTTATAATGTCTATTAGGCATTTAAAATTTAGAATGGATAAATCGTGTGTTCTGATTGCTCTACTGCAACCAATTAGTCCGGGATTTTTTCCTCCAATATCGTTCCTCCTGTTTAAAAGTGTGGAAGAATTGCGCTTCAAGATGTTCTACTTCGGTCTTGCTTCCTTCAAAGAGATCTTGTTTCTTTTCTACTAGTCTCATAGAAATATCCTCTACCAGCTTTTTTGAGTTAGTGACGGTTGATTGTTGCCACTCCACAATACGGTGCCTACAACATTTCAACTTTTGGAAGAGTCTGTACATAGCTGTCCCCTATATTTGATCCTTCCAGACCTCAGCAACAATGGTGTTTATCTTTGGATTTTCACACCATTGTTCTTGAAACCTAAACTGCCTCTTCTGCTTTATTACCTCTGTTCCCGTTGCAAATAGTAGTGACCTATGGTCTGATCCAACATCCTCCAAATACATTAGAGTAGCATAAGGATAAGCTGATTTTAGAGAATTTGAAATCAAATTTTTGTCAAGCCTCTCCCAAGTGGCTCTATTTCCATCACTTCGGTTCCACCATATATATTTATCACCAATATATCCCATGTCAATTAAGGCTGTTGAATTAATAAAATAGTTGAAACTCTCAATAGAACTCGGTTGTTTGTCTTTACCCCCTCCTTCTCATGGCTTGCAATGATGGTGTTAAAATCACCAACCACCATATGACTTGCACTAGAGCTCGACAAGAGTTGTAATAGTTCAAGAAATTGCTGCTACCTTATATCTTCTCAGCTGTGTAGGTGAACTGCTAAGACCTCTGTTGGCGTTAAATTATGACCCTCTTCCATTAAAAATCATATATAGAAATCCAATAATGATTTGATATTGATTTTAACCTTCTTTCCACTATACTACCAGACCTTCTGCCATCCCATTTGGTGAAACACCGAAACCATATTGGAAGCCACATCTTTTTGTCTGTTGCTCGACAAACAAGGTAATATTTTTTATTTCACAGAAAAATACTACCTCGAAGAAAATGATCTAAAAATTTGGTTGATAAAAAATTCACTTGAATATTTTTATTATAAACCAAAAGACCACTAGTGTGTATCACAGAGATTATCACAGGACTATAGAAAACATTGTAAAGGTCGCTATATCCGAACAATGGTCTTGAATTAAAAAGTATATAAGATATCAATTTAATTCTATTTCTAATTCATAATATCCATATTAGAAAGGATATTTTTAAAGCAATTTCACATTAAAAATATTTTAAGTTTTGTTTTATTCTTTGCTGTTGGTTTGGTAATGGGTTTTAAAATACATTATAAATTGATGAGTTTAGCATTAAAAAAATAAGGTGTTGAACTGAGAACTTTTTTTGAATAAATAAAAAATCTTTTATTTACAAATATATGTAATTTGTAGAGTTTTTATGGATTTGCACTTTATTACTTATTTCGTTTACATTGTAAACAAGAGAAGACACGATATGTATAACGTGGTTATTTTGTTTATACTGTAAACGAGATATATACAGTGTTATTTTGTTTACACTGTAAATAAGATAAACGATAAGTTATGACATTTACACTATAAATGAGATACGGTATGATAAATTTTTAGCAGTTATAAAAGGATCTACAATTATTTGTATTTTCTACAAATATTTTACTTCTTCTTTTTCTTTGTTTGTCTTCCAAAAATTAAGCAAAAATGTATAGTGGTAGTGGATATGTGGTTATAAGTGTGTATCCCAATTGTTATATGAGAAACAGTGACACTGGAGTGATATTTGAGTGTGATAATCTCATTCTGTTGCGCACTCAGCGAGTAAATTCTTTGTTTGAACTAAAGAGTCTGATATTGAGGAGCATTGGTGCTAGCGGAAGAAAAGAGGTTGAAGAGTTGGATATAGGTTGCTAGCACCGATGGAAAATAGAGTTTTTTTATTTTGTCTGTTTTGGCTCCATAGCGATGAGCATGTGTGCCTCATATTTGACATCCTTGGGAGAATCATGACGGAATGCAAGACCCGGTTAATTAACGGCTAATTAACCCATATATGAGAATTTATTCTAGAAAGCCAAAAATGATATTTTTATGGCTTAATATGATAGAGGAAATTGAGACGAGAATTTCGGTACCAATTTTATGGAAATCGGACCAAGATTGGACCAAACGGGCCAAACCGGACCCAAAGTGGGCCCTTGGCCCAACATAACTAAACCAAAACCCTAGTTTTCAGCACTCTCTCTCCTCACAACACACTCAAACACGCTGAAATGGTGGAGAGGAAGGGAAGAACACTCTCTCAACTTCTATCTCTCACTTGATCTTCAAACCACCATAACTTTTGATCTAGAGCTCCGATTGCCGCTCCGTTTGCGACCACGCGTTCACCGTGGAGAGCTCTACAAAACCCATATAATTAATCTTGAGGTAAGCCATGTTTTACTGTTCGAAATTCCAGCCCTTGATTTCGAGTTTCATGAGTAAAAATGTTGAGATTTTGGGTTCTTTGATGTTATAGGACCCAACTCTCTTGAAGGAGAAGGTTAATCTTGTCTCTTTGGACCTTGGGTGTGGTAAGATTCTCAACCCTAGTGTAATTTGTTGTTCTATGAGGTTTGGGCATTGAGATGTTGTGTATGGGTATGATGATTGTGGCTTAGGTTGTGTATATGTGAATATTGGAGCTTGATTGGTGATTTTGAAAAGCTTGGAAGAGGGTTTTGTGTGATAAAATCTGTTCTTGGAGGTGTTGATACCTTGAGAGCTTGTGGACAAGTGGTTTGGAAGTGCTCCGGTTGAGCTTGGGAAATTGGCTAAGGTATGGTTTCGGTTTCCCGTATCAATATGTAATGTGGTAGGAAATACTTAGGCTAGAGGCCCTAAGATAGGCATTGAATTGATGATGTTGTGGAATGGTTGAGATATATGATATGATCATATGTGTGATTATGAATATTGATGCCTTGATTGTGTGATATGTGAGAAAATGCATGTTGTGATATATGCTTGATGAATGATTGAGGTTGAATTGATGGGTGGTGCCATATTGTTGGTGAGTATGATGATTATGTATAATGATGGTTGATTGGAAATTGATATTGTTAGAAATTGGGATGAGAAGGATGTATGACATAATATTGTGTTTATCCTTTGGCCTTTTGATTGAGAAGTGTTAAAATGGTTGGAGATAGTTTTGAGAATTTTGGTAAAATGTCAATGCGTGAGTTGAGGATGGCTTGTTGTTGAATTTGGTACACTTTGATTGATTTCAAAGAAAATGGATGAAATTGGCATGTTTTAATTGATTTTGAAAAGAGTTGAAAGTGGCTTGTTTTGAAAATGGCACTTTGTGGTTTTGAATGAAAATATGGTTTTTGGGCATACTTTAACGGGACATAACTTAGACTACGGATCTTTGATTTGTGCTAAATCTGTTTAGAAATGAAATTGGATCCGGGATGTCCATGCCGTTCGAAGAACGGGTGAAAAATGATTTAAAATGAGAGAGTTATGACCGTCGGAAGATTGGGGGTTGAATCTGTGAATTCTGCAGCTTTTAACTTAGAAAATTTTTAGCAGAATGACCCCTCGCGCGTAGGCGCACTTGGCGCGTATGCGCTGTTCTTCGAGAAAGCATCATCCACGGGTGCGCGTGGAGTGCGCGTACGCGTGGCCCTGTTTTCATCTCAAAGTTGATTTTTGAGTTTTAAAAGCCAAACTTCATACTTCTAAGCCTCCAATCTCACCACTTATGTCTTAAATCATTATGATATGCCTAGCATGAGGAAAAAGGGCTAGTGAATGTGGTAACTTGCGAGTGAAGCAAGGAAAAAATGAATGATCCATGAGGATCAAAGATGATTATGTGAGATGTGGAGGATGGCGGTGGAAGTGCTTGTTATGCCATGGGCCGAATGGCCGTAATTGTTAATGAATTGGCTGGTTATGGATTTAACCGTGAGCCGGATGGCTAGATTTTTGCCGTGTTACGGTGGAGCCATGTTTATGGCCAAATATAAATGCATATATGCTGTTGATTGAATTGTGAATGTTTGCACTTCCACCATTGGAGATGAGGGTTTCCCTGGGTAGTAGCAATGGCTAGCCACCATGTGCTCCAGGTTGAGACTCGAAGCTCTGTTAACCCAATGTCGTAAGTGTGGCCGGGCACTGTGAAAGGTCCGGATGAGCTCGCCCCCATAAATATTCACCAGTGATGGTGATGGATAAATATTCACCAGTGAGGGTGATGGATATGGATCATGATTATGATCAAGTTTATAATGAGTATAACTCGAGTTGGGGATGCACGACAGAGGGACAGTCCAATGGCTAGCTACCAGGACTTGTCGGGTTGGCTCTATAACCGACAGATGATATCATCAGCCACTAGGGACAGGCATGCATCATAAGCATACTACATGAATTGTTTGAGATTGCCTATTTGACTGCATATTACTTGCTAATTGCCTAAATGCGTTATCTGTTCCTATTTGTAAATCTCTTGTCTAATATAACTGTGTTTGCTATATTATACTCCTGCTGGTGGTTGGGAGGTCTGAAGGAATTGGAAAGGGAAGTATTAGTTAGACTGAAGAATCTTTAGTCAGTTGCCACTTACGGTTTAGCTTGTTTATAAGCTTTGATATTATCTGAAGGAAGTTCTAGGATTGCCTTCGGCTTTCCTCTATTATTATGTATTATATATGTGGAAGCTGTTACCGTGCTGGGGACCTCTGGTTCTCACCCATGCGGATTTTGTGGTTTTCAGATGCAGGACGCGAGGCTTCTCGTTGAGGCATGCTGGAGACTTCTGGATTAGCGAAGATCCTTTGTTCTCGGGACTCTGTTTTGGGTTATATATCTTGTTTAGATACTTTTATCTCCATTAAATAATACAAACTGTGACGACTCCTTCTAGAGGGGATTTTTGGAGAATAGGTTTTCTGTATTTGTGTCCCTTTGGGTTTCCTTTGGGGTTTTCTTATTTTATCATATGTATATATTGCTATGCTCGGACCGGTTATTTTCGCAACCGGGTTTTGAGTCTTGATATTCCCGTTTTTGACACTCTTTATATATATGATCTTGCGCTAGCTTATCCTTTGCTCGTTACGTTATCATTCGGAGTGTTGCGTTTTTGAGTTACGGTTTTTGTTTACCCCTTTTTCTTCAAAGGCTCCTAGTTATAATCAATTATTCATACTACTATACGTACTAAATTTTTGTTTTAGAGGTCGTAATACCATGCCATCTCTGAATTATGACTTAAGCATAAGACTTTGTATGGTAGGGTGTTACATTATGGTATCAGAGCAGTTCATTCCTGTAGAGCCTGAGGAATGGACTGACTATGCTTCTGTGCATTCTCTGTATGTGTGTTATGTGCTGTTAGTATATCTACTTGATATAGTTGGCATAAACGTTCATGAGCATGCATTTGGGACTTTGAAGCACTAAACTTCCGATATTGAGACTGATCAACTTAATATCGATTGTTTGATGTGTATAGGAACCAGATAGCGCCTCGTGGACGCGGTAGAGGTCGTGAGAGAGGTCGTACTAATACTCGTGCGCCGGAGACTAACCCTAATGATCCGGTGAACTTTATGACTGCGTTGGAGAACTTGGCTGCTGCTATGCAAGCCACTACTGAGGCTCTTGGTCAACAGATGAACAACCATGGTAATGATGGAGGTGGAGTTCAGGGCCCGATGACACTGGCAAACTTTTTGAAGGTTAATCCACCGAAGTTCAAAAGAACTACTAGCCCGACTGAAGCCGATACGTGGTTTCAGGCCATGGAACGAGCACTGCAAGCGCAGGTAGTACCTGAAGGGCAGCGTGTGGAGTTCGCTACCTAATTGCTCACTGGTGAAGTGTCGCATTGGTGGCAGGGTATCCGACGCCTCCTGCAGCAGGGTGATGATTATATCACCTGGGATGTCTTCCAAGAGGAGTTCTATAAGAAGTACTTTCCAACTTCTGCTAGGACGGCCAAGGAGCTTGAATTGTTGCAGCTGAAGCAGGGTACTATGTCCGTATCTGAGTATACTGACAAGTTTGAGGAGCTGTTCAGATTCTCTCGTATGTGTCAAGGGACTCCGGTGGAATATGAGGAATGGAAGTGTGTTAAGTACGAAGGAGGACTCCAGAGCGATATTTTCGGTTCGGTGGGGCCAATGGAGATTAGGACTTTCTCCGAATTGGTGAACAAGTGTAGGGTTGCTGAAGAGTGCATGAAGAGGGCAGCCGTTGAGAAAGGAAGTCACAAAGGATCATTTCCACAAAACCGAGGGAAGAGCTTTGCACCTAGAGGTCCGCCCTTCAAGAGGGGAGGTTCTTTTAGGAGGCCCAACAACAACAACTCCCAAGGGAAAAGGTTTGGGAAGCAGCCTCAGAATGATCAAGCTTGTACTAGGTGTGGGAGTCACCATCCGGGAGTACCATGCAAGGCTGGATGGGGTTTGTGCTACAATTGTGGAAAGGCGGGGCATAAAGCCACAAGTTGTCCGGAGAAGCAGAAGCAAGGTGCTGGAAAAGCACAACAGACTAGTCGGGTGTTCACCACCTCAGCTGTGGGTGCAGAGGGATCCGAGACACTCATTCGAGGTAACTGTGAAATGGCTGGTCAAACTTTAAATGCTTTATTTGATTCGGGAGCATCGCATTCATTCATTGCATTTGAGAAAGCCCATGAGTTAGGATTGAAGATCGTAACCTTAGGTTATGACCTAAAAGTGTATAATGCTACCCATGAAGCCATGGTAACTAGACTAGGATGCCCGAAAGTTTCGTTTAGGTTCAAGCAGCGTGATTTTGTCCATAATCTAATCTGCTTACCGATGATCGGTCTTGATCTTATCTTGGGATTGGACTGGTTATCCGAAAACCATGTCCTGCTTGATTGTTCTACCAAATCGGTGTACTTTATGCCGGAGGATACAGAAGGGCCAGTTGTGGTGAATAATTATTACTTGAATTCAATGATGGTGAACTGTTCTGGAACCGAATGTCAGGGCATCCTGTTGTTAACCGCGGGTGTTTCGGGTGATGATCAAAGGTTGGATCAGATTCCGGTAGTGTGTGAGTTTCCGGAAGTGTTTCCCGATGATATTGAGGAATTTCCACCTAACCAAGAGGTCGAGTTTGCTATTAAATTGGTGCCTGGGGCAGGACCAATCTCAAGTGCTCCTTATAGAATGTCACCGTTAGAGATGGCCGAGCTAAAGTCTCAGTTAGAGGAATTGTTGGGTAAGAACTTTATCCGACCAAGTGTTTCCCCGTGGGGTGCTCCAGTGTTACTGGTAAAGAAGAAAGATGGAAGTATGCGGCTCTGTGTGGATTACAGGCAGCTGAACAAGGTCACCATAAAGAATAAATACCCATTGCCGAGAATTGATGATCTCATGGACCAGTTACAAGGAGCTGGGGTTTTTTCTAAGATCGATTTGCGATCCGGTTATCACCAGATAAGGGTGAGGGGTGAGGATATCCCTAAGACTGCTTTCAGGTTTCGTTATGGTCATTATGAGTACACTGTAATGTCCTTTGGGTTGACGAACGCTCCTGCAGTATTCATGGATTACATGAATAGAGTGTTCCGTCCGTTTCTGGATAAATTCGTGGTTGTCTTCATTGACGATATACTAATTTACTCCAAGACTGAAGAAGAGCATGCGGAGCACTTGTGGACCGTGTTGCAGATTTTAAAGGAGAAGAAACTCTATGCGAAACTGTCTAAGTGTGAGTTCTGGAAGAGTGAGGTGAAGTTTTTGGGTCACGTGGTGAGTAAGAAGGGAATAGCCGTAGATCCAACCAAGGTAGAAGCTGTGATGGATTGGAAGCAACCAACCACAGTAACTGAGATAAGGAGTTTTTTGGGTTTAGCTGGCTATTACCGAAGGTTCATCAAAGGCTTTTCGCAATTAGCTTTGCCGTTGACAAAGTTAACCCGCAAAGACACTCCGTTTGTTTGGACTCCTGAGTGCGAGGAGAGCTTTCAGACATTGAAGAAAAAGTTGACCACTGCACCTGTGTTGGTGTTACCTGAGCCGAACGAACCATTTGAGGTGTACTGTGATGCCTCACTAAAGGGTTTAGGATTCGTGCTGATGCAGCATCATAATATGGTGGCGTATGCCTCACGACAGTTGAGACCTCACGAAGTTAGTTACCCTACGCACGATTTGGAACTCGCTGCGGTTGTGTTTGCCTTGAAGGTGTGGAGACATTATCTCTATGGGGTTAAGTTCCAAGTCTTCTCTGATCACAAGAGCTTGAAATATCTCTTTGATCAGAAAGAGCTTAATATGAGGCAGAGAAGGTGGATGGAATTATTGAAGGACTACGACTTTGAGTTGAATTACCATCCTAGAAAAGCGAATATAGTAGCGGATGCGTTAAGTCGGAAGTTGTTATATGCGTCTTGGATGATGCTTCAAGAGGAGAAGTTGCTCAAGGGATTAGAGAGTCTAAAAATTGGTGCTCAAGAAGTATCTGGAACCTTGTGTTTGAGCCGATTAGAAATCTCAAGTGACTTTAAGTCCGAACTCTTAAAGGCTCATGAAAATGATGAAGCATTATGGAAGGTGTTACCGGCTATCGAGCAAGGAAAACAGTGGAGAGTGTCGGAAGAAAAAGATGGGTTATGGAGATTCAAGGGTAGGATCATTGTGCCGGATGTTGGTACTTTGAGGCAAGATATCTTAAAGGAGGCACACAAAAGTGGATTCTCCATTCACCCGGGAAGTACTAAGATGTACCATGATTTAAAGGCGATGCTTTGGTGGCCGGGTATGAAGAATGATGTGGCAGAATATGTTTCAAAGTGCTTAACTTGTCAAAAGGTAAAGATTGAACATCAAAGACCTTCTGGGATGTTGCAACCTTTAGAGGTTCCGCAATGGAAGTGGGAAAGTATTGCAATGGACTTTGTGTCGGGATTGCCAAGGACTAGGACTGGTTTTGATGCTATCTGGGTGATTGTGGACCGACTGACAAAGTCAGCTCACTTTTTGCCCATTCGAATGACTTACACCCTTGAGGATCTAGCTCGGTTATACACAAAGGAGATTGTGAGACTCCATGGTGTACCTGCTACTATAATCTCTGATAGAGATCCTCGTTTCACTTCGAGGTTCTGGGGTGCATTTCAGAAAGCTTTTGGAACCCGATTAAGATTGAGTACAGCTTACCATCCTCAAACAGATGGTCAATCCGAGAGGACGATCCAAACACTAGAGGATATGTTGAGAGCTTGTGTTTTGGACCAACCGGTGAGTTGGGATCGGTATATGCCGTTAGTGGAGTTTGCATATAATAATAGTTACCATGCGAGCATCGAAATGGCTCCGTATGAGGCATTGTATGGGAGGAAATGTCAATCTCCGCTATGTTGGTATGAAGCTGGAGAGAAAGGCTTGTTGGAGCCGGAGATGATAGCTGAGACCACTGAACAAGTCAAGAAAATCCGAGATAGGATGCTTACGGCGCAGAGTTGCCAAAAGAGTTACGCCGATCAGAGGCGGAAGCCCTTGGAATTTGAGGAAGGAGATCATGTTTTCCTTAAGGTTACTCCGACCACAGGAGTAGGTAGAGCGATTAAAGCGAAGAAGTTGAATCCTCGATACATTGTTCCATTTCAGATCCTGGAGAGGATTGGACCGGTGGCATATCGGATGGCTCTACCACCTCATCTTTCGAACCTGCACAACGTGTTTCACGTGTCGCAGCTTCGGAAGTACACTCCTGATGCTAGCCATGTGTTAGAACCCGAATCGGTTCAGTTAAGAGAAGATTTGACGCTTCCAGTGGCTCCAGTCAGAATTGATGATACTAGTATCAAACGGTTGCGTGGAAAAGAGGTTTCATTAGTCAAAGTGGCTTGGAGTCGAGGCGGTGTTGAGGAAAACACTTGGGAACTTGAGTCGGAGATGCGAACGGATTATCCGCACTTATTCTCAGGTAATTGAATTTGAATTTGAATTTTGTGGGCAAAATTTCCAATTAGGAGGGTAGAATGCAAGACCCGGTTAATTAACGGCTAATTAACCCATATATGAGAATTTATTCTAGAAAGCCAAAAATGATATTTTTATGGCTTAATATGATAGAGGAAATTGAGACGAGAATTTCGGTACCAATTTTATGGAAATCGGACCAAGATTGGACCAAACGGGCCAAACCGGACCCAAAGTGGGCCCTTGGCCCAACATAACTAAACCAAAACCCTAGTTTTCAGCACTCTCTCTCCTCACAACACACTCAAACACGCTGAAATGGTGGAGAGGAAGGGAAGAACACTCTCTCAACTTCTATCTCTCACTTGATCTTCAAACCACCATAACTTTTGATCTAGAGCTCCGATTGCCGCTCCGTTTGCGGCCACGCGTTCACCGCGGAGAGATCTACAAAACCCATACAATTAATCTTGAGGTAAGCCATATTTTACTGTTCGAAATTCCAGCCCTTGATTTCGAGTTTCATGAGTAAAAATGTTGAGATTTTGGGTTCTTTGATGTTATAGGACCCAACTCTCTTGAAGGAGAAGGTTAATCTTGTCTCTTTGGACCTTGGGTGTGGTAAGATTCTCAACCCTAGTGTAATTTGTTGTTCTATGAGGTTTGGGCATTGAGATGTTGTGTATGGGTATGATGATTGTGGCTTAGGTTGTGTATATGTGAATATTGGAGCTTGATTGGTGATTTTGAAAAGCTTGGAAGAGGGTTTTGTGT
The DNA here is from genome assembly GCF_003086295.3 of Arachis hypogaea. NCBI lineage: Eukaryota > Viridiplantae > Streptophyta > Magnoliopsida > Fabales > Fabaceae > Arachis > Arachis hypogaea. Next base: position 21,984,209 of record NC_092053.1, on the reverse strand, counting down.
GATAAAATCTGTTCTTGGAGGTGTTGATACCTTGAGAGCTTGTGGACAAGTGGTTTGGAAGTGCTCCGGTTGAGCTTGGGAAATTGGCTAAGGTATGGTTTCGGTTTCCCGTATCAATATGTAATGTGGTAGGAAATACTTAGGCTAGAGGCCCTAAGATAGGCATTGAATTGATGATGTTGTGGAATGGTTGAGATATATGATATGATCATATGTGTGATTATGAATATTGATGCCTTGATTGTGTGATATGTGAGAAAATGCATGTTGTGATATATGCTTGATGAATGATTGAGGTTGAATTGATGGGTGGTGCCATATTGTTGGTGAGTATGATGATTATGTATAATGATGGTTGATTGGAAATTGATATTGTTAGAAATTGGGATGAGAAGGATGTATGACATAATATTGTGTTTATCCTTTGGCCTTTTGATTGAGAAGTGTTAAAATGGTTGGAGGTAGTTTTGAGAATTTTGGTAAAATGTCAATGCGTGAGTTGAGGATGGCTTGTTGTTGAATTTGGTACACTTTGATTGATTTCAAAGAAAATGGATGAAATTGGCATGTTTTAATTGATTTTGAAAAGAGTTGAAAGTGGCTTGTTTTGAAAATGGCACTTTGTGGTTTTGAATGAAAATATGGTTTTTGGGCATACTTTAACGGGACATAACTTAGACTACGGATCTTTGATTTGTGCTAAATCTGTTTAGAAATGAAATTTGATCCGGGATGTCCATGCCGTTCGAAGAACGGGTGAAAAATGATTTAAAATGAGAGAGTTATGACCGTCGGAAGATTGGGGGTTGAATCTGTGAATTCTGCAGCTTTTAACTTAGAAAATTTTTAGCAGAATGACCCCTCGCGCGTAGGCGCACTTGGCGCGTATGCGCTGTTCTTCGAGAAAGCATCATCCACGCGTGCGCGTGGAGTGCGCGTACGCGTGGCCCTGTTTTCATCTCAAAGTTGATTTTTGAGTTTTAAAAGCCAAACTTCATACTTCTAAGCCTCCAATCTCACCACTTATGTCTTAAATCATTATGATATGCCTAGCATGAGGAAAAGGGCTAGTGAATGTGGTAACTTGCGAGTGAAGCAAGGAAAAAATGAATGATCCATGAGGATCAAAGATGATTATGTGAGATGTGGAGGATGGCGGTGGAAGTGCTTGTTATGCCATGGGCCGAATGGCCGTAAATGTTAATGAATTGGCTGGTTATGGATTTAACCGTGAGCCGGATGGCTAGATTTTTGCCGTGTTACGGTGGAGCCATGTTTATGGCCAAATATAAATGCATATATGCTGTTGATTGAATTGTGAATGTTTGCACTTCCACCATTGGAGATGAGGGTTTCCCTGGGTAGTAGCAATGGCTAGCCACCATGTGCTCCAGGTTGAGACTCGAAGCTCTGTTAACCCAATGTCGTAAGTGTGGCCGGACACTGTGAAAGGCCCGGATGAGCTCGCCCCCATAAATATTCACCAGTGATGGTGATGGATAAATATTCACCAGTGAGGGTGATGGATATGGATCATGATTATGATCAAGTTTATAATGAGTATAACTCGAGTTGGGGATGCACGACAGAGGGACAGTCCAATGGCTAGCTACCAGGACTTGTCGGGTTGGCTCTATAACCGACAGATGATATCATCAGCCACTAGGGACAGGCATGCATCATAAGCATACTACATGAATTGTTTGAGATTGCCTATTTGACTGCATATTACTTGCTAATTGCCTAAATGCCTTATCTGTTCCTATTTGTAAATCTCTTGTCTAATATAACTGTGTTTGCTATATTATACTCCTGCTGGTGGTTGGGAGGTCTGAAGGAATTGGAAAGGGAAGTATTAGTTAGACTGAAGAATCTTTAGTTAGTTGCCACTTACGGTTTAGCTTGTTTATAAGCTTTGATATTATCTGAAGGAAGTTCTAGGATTGCCTTCGGCTTTCCTCTATTATTATGTATTATATATGTGGAAGCTGTTACCGTGCTGGGGACCTCTGGTTCTCACCCATGCGGATTTTGTGGTTTTCAGATACAGGACGCGAGGCTTCTCGTTGAGGCATGCTGGAGACTTCTGGATTAGCGAAGATCCTTTGTTCTCGGGACTCTGTTTTGGGTTATATATCTTGTTTAGATACTTTTATCTCCATTAAATAATACAAACTGTGACGACTCCTTCTAGAGGGGATTTTTGGAGAATAGGTTTTCTGTATTTGTGTCCCTTTGGGTTTCCTTTGGGGTTTTCTTATTTTATCATATGTATATATTGCTATGCTCGGACCGGTTATTTTCGCAACCGGGTTTTGAGTCTTGATATTCCCGTTTTTGACACTCTTTATATATATGATCTTGCGCTAGCTTATCCTTTGCTCGTTACGTTATCATTCGGAGTGTTGCGTTTTTGAGTTACGGTTTTTGTTTACCCCTTTTTCTTCAAAGGCTCCTAGTTATAATCAATTATTCATACTACTATACGTACTAAATTTTTGTTTTAGAGGTCGTAATACCTTGCCATCTCTGAATTATGACTTAAGCATAAGACTTTGTATGGTAGGGTGTTACACGGAACAAGTGATGGAGCATTCTACAGAGGTTGGTGATGTTGGTGGCGGTAGATCTGGCCACTCGAATTTTGTGTAGGATGACCCACCTCTTGCTCCACCACTGCTATACTGTGCTAGTCCAATGAAAGATATGGACGTGGACGGTGAAGAGTCTAATGAGGAGTATGTTGCCGATAGCAATGATAGTGGTTCTTCTTAAGATGATGAGGAGGAGTAGTTTGTACCAGAGACTCCAAACGATGCATTTGTTCGGTATCTTCTGCCTGTCCTGCACCCAATTCTGGCGTTATCAGCTATACACTGTCACTATCATACATTAGATTTGGATGTGATACACGAGAAAACTCCATTTTTCAATATGGGTAGAGACGATTACAACATAGACGATGGTGTGGAGTTTAGAATTGGCCACAGATTCAAAAGCAGAGAGGCAATAATGCAAGGTGTGAAGAATTACAGCATTTACAAAAGTGCTGAGTACCGAGTTTTAGAGTCGAATTGATTAAAGTACCATATGCATTGTCGGCAATTTGCAGTAGGATGTCTTTGGAATCTCCGTGTTGTCCACCGACAAAACCTTGGATATTGATGAGGTCAAGTTTAATTGTGTTGTATATTCTTATTTATCATGATTATATTTGTTATAAATGCCTACCATGTATATTTTATTTTGTTAGGAAGGTGCGTAGGTTTGGAGGTGCACATACATGTTTAACCCCACCATGTCTTTGGACCATTAGCAGTTGGACAACAACCTCATCTGTAGTGTCATCCTGCCCTGCACCCAATTTCGACATTATCAGCTATACCAAGTCACTATCATACATTGGATCTGGACGCGATGCACAAGAAAACTTTATTTTTCGACATGGGTGGAGACAATTACAACATAGACAGTGGTGTGGAGTTTAGGGTTGGCAACAAATTCAAAAGCAGAGAGGTAATAATGCAAGGTATAAAGAATTACAACATTCACAGAAGTGCTGAGTACCGAGTTGTGGACTCGGATCGATTAAAGTACCATGTGCATTGCCAGCAATTTGTAGCAGGATGTCCTTTGAGTCTTTGTGTTGCCCACCGACAGAATCTCGGATATTGGTGAGGTTGTAAGACCCAGAAATTTCAGAAAATCTTATTATGAGCTAATTTCAATTTATTTATTCATTAAAGACTTTATTTTTAGAAATTATTTTATTAAAAATAATTAAATCAGGTTTTGATAATTAAATTAGAAATTATACTTAATTTTATAATTATTGAATTTTTTTATATTTAGATTATAAATCTTAATAGCTTTAAAAGAATAAGAATTTTATATGATTTAGTTTAAATAACTGAGATTTTAGAATTTAATACTTTAATTTTATTAATAAAAAATAAATTATATTATATCTAATTTTAAATTATAATACTTGAATTAAAAGCCAATTAGCAAATTGATAATTAAGTGATCTTTTTTTTAAAAATAATTTTAAGGAATTAAATTATATTTTAAATTTATACATTATACCTTAAATTTATTAAAATTACCCTAATCTATTAACTCTAAATCCCTAAATTGGAACCCACTAATCCTAACCTAACCTAGCCACCGCCTCACCGCCACTCACCCTTTACCCCACCGCAATTCCTTCCTAACAACACAACACTAAGATGCTTTGACAAAAAACCAAGGAAAGAAGGAAAGAAAAGAAGAGAGACGGGGAACGAAGAAGCAGAAGGGAGAAAGGAGGGAGAGAGAGGGATGCGACAGGGGAGAAGAGAAGAGGGAAAGGAGACGTGCTGGCGCTGCGGGGCCTCGCCGTCACCGTCGCGTCTTCACCGGGCCTTGGAGGGAGACCACGCTGTTGAGCCGCATCACCACCGAACTCGTCCAACCGTGTCACCGTTGTTCGTTCTCATCACTGCAACTATGCCATCGCAGAAGAGAGACAACATGAGAGGGAGCTTGTCTCCGCCAGCTTAGTCAGATCTTCGGTGCCGAACTCGTCTCTACCGCCAAACTCGTCTCTGCCGCGGCCGTCAGACCATGAACGGAGGACCGCCGTCGGATCTGTCATCGCCGCCATGCACACCGTCGCTGGGAGATGACCAGAATGCGATGGAAAGGGTGGAAGCCATGCCGTCGTTGTTGTTGGGTTCATCGTTAACGCTGTTGTGTTCTATCGCTGTTGTTGCTGAGCTTCCCACTGCCGCCATAGCCCTGCTGTCGGAAACCACCGCTGGAGCCGCCATCTCCTTGGTAAGCTCTAGCCCTGTTTTGGTTTTTTCTTTCTTGTCTGTCGAAATCTTTGTTACCATAAAGGGCGTCGCTTAAGTCGTATATATTTAATGATGTTGTCACATTGAGCTTTTTCGCTTCTGGTTGAAGTCGTTGTTGTTGGAGCTTGCCGGAGTTAACTGCTGGAGTTGTAGCTGCGCTGTACCTAGTTCCTTGTTAGTACAGTAAGTCATTCTTGCTCCGAAACTTTTAGTTGCTGTTCTGTTATATGTGGCTGAGGTTTTGTGAAACTATTTGCTATATGATTGAGTTTCAGTTATTACATGTTGCGATTAGAGTACTGTGTGATGAGCGGATAATTTATACGCTTTTTGGCATTATTTTTAGTATGTTTTTAGTATATTTTAATTAGTTTTTATTATATTTTTATTAGTTTTTAAATAAAAATCACTCTTCTGGACTTTATTATGAGTTTGTGTGTTTTTCTGTGATTTCAGATATTTTCTGGCTGAAATTGAGGGACCTGAGCAAAAATCTGATTCAGAGGCTGAAAAAGGACTGCAGATGCTGTTGGATTCTGACCTTCCTGCACTCAAAGTGGATTTTTTGGAGCTACAGAAGCCCAATTGGTGCGCTCTCAATTTCTTTGGAAAGTAGACATTCTGGGCTTTCCAGCATTATATAATAGTCCATACTTTGCCCAAGATTTGATGGCCCAAATAGGTGTTCCAAGTCAGCTCAAGAATTCTGGCGTTTAACGCCGGAACTGGCATAAAAGCTGGAGTTAAACGCCCAAACTGGCACAAAAGCTGGCGTTTAACTCAAAGAAAAGTCTCTACACATGGAAGCTTCAATGCTCAGCCCAAGCACACACCAAGTGGGCCCGGAAGAAGATTTCTACATTAATTACTGATTTCTGTAAATCCTAGGCTACTAGTTCTCTATAAATAGGACCTTTTGCTATTGTATTATGTATCTTTGGACGTTTAGTCCCTAGACCTTGGAGGCTGGCCATTCGGCCATGCTTACATCATTATCACTTTTGTATTTTCAACGGTGGAGTTTCTACACATCATGGATTAAGGTGTGGAGCTCTGCTGTTCTTCATGAATTAATACAAAGTACTATTGTTTTTCTATTCAACTCAAGTCTATTTCTTCTCCAAGATATTCATTCGCACCCAAGAACATGATGAATGTGATGATTATGTGACACTCATCACCATTCTCACCTATGAATGCGTGATTGACAACCACTTCCGTTCTACATGCAAACAAGCTTGAATGTATATCTCTTGGGTTTCTAATCTCAGATTTGAACCTTCGTAGTATAGGCTAGAATTATTGGCGGCCATTCCTGAGATCCGGAACATCTAAACCTTGTCTGTGGTATTCTGAGTAGGATCTGGGAAGGAATGACTGTGACGAGCTTCAAACTCGCGATTGTTGGGCGTGTGACAGACGCAAAAGGATCAATGGATCCTATTCCAGCATGATCGAGAACCGACAGATGATTAGCCGTGCGGTGACAGTGCATTTGGAACGTTTTCACTGAGGGGATGGGAAGTAGCCATTGACAACGGTGATGCCCAACATAAAGCTTGCCATGGAAAGGAGTATGAATGATTGGAAGAAGTCAATAGGAAAGCAGAGGTTCAGGAGGAATAAAGCATCTTCATACACTTATCTGAAATTTCAACCAAAGAATTACATAAGTATCTCTATCTTTATTTTATGTTTTATTTATCTTTTAATTATCAATTCTCCATCACCATCTGAATTTTCCTGACTGAGATTTACAAGGTGACCATAGCTTGCTTCAAGCCGACAGTCTCCGTGGGATCGACCCTTACTCACGTAAGGTTTATTATTTGGACGACCCAGTGCACTTGCTGGTTAGTTGTGCGGAATTGTGACAAAGTGTGATTCACGTTTGAGAGCTCCAAGTCCTTTGGCGCCATTGTTGATGATCACAATTTTGTGCACCAAGTTTTGGCGCCGTTGTCGGGGATTGTTCGAGTTTGGACAACTGACAGTTCATCTTGTTGCTTAGATTAGGTACTTTTCAGAATTTTTAAGAATGGATTCTAGAGTTTCAAGGTGATGTTCTTATCATCACAAAAGCTGATTGATTCTCATCAATTTAGCTGCTGAATGTAATGTCCTGCTGAAGCTTGGCCAACCATGTCTAATCTTTTTAGACTGAAGCTTTAGACTAACATTGCATGATTCCTGGAATTCTTATTAAAAGTTTTGAATCTCTTTATTTTCTTTTCCATATAAGTTTCGAAAATCACAAAAAAAAAATTATAAAACCATAAAAATGAAAAATATTTTATGTTTCTTGTTTGAGTCTAGTATCAATTTTTAAGTTTGGTGTCAATTGCATGACTTTCTTCTTCTTGCATTTTTCGAATTTATACATATTGTTCTTCATTGATCTTCAAGTTGTTCTTGATGATTTCATTGCTCTTATCTTTAAATTCTCTTGTTTTGTGTGTTTTGTTGTTTCTCATATGCATTCTCAATTTGTTAGTGTCTCTTATATGAAAATTTTTAAGTTTGGTGTCTTGCATGCATTGTTCATTTGATCTTAGTTGCATTTTTATTGTTTCTCATCATCAAAAATTCAAAAATATTTTCAAAACTATGTCTTTTCAAGTCAATAATACAGAGAATTGAAGATTCAGAACATTCAGCAGAGGAATCAAACAGAAAAAGCTGGGCGTTCAAAATGCCCAGTGAAGAAGGAAAACTGGCGTTTAAACGCCAGCCAGGGTACCTGGCTGGGCGTTTAACGCCCAAAAGGGTAGCATTTTGGGCGTTAAACGCCAGAATGGATACCATTCTGGGTGTTTAACGCCAGAAGGACACTAGAGGGAAGATTTTGTTTTTAATTCAAATCTTTTTCAAATCATATTTTTTCAATCATATCTCTTCAAAATCAATTTCTTTCCATTTTTTTATTTATTACTATTTTCGAAAATCCTTGCTAAAATTAATGATTTACTTCAAAATTTTCAAGTTGTTACTTGCCTATTAAGAAAGGATCAAATTTTAAATTTTAAGAATCATATCTTTTAATTTCTTGTTAGTCAAGTAATCAACTTTAATTTTAAAGCTTTCTCTTTTTAATTTGATTTTCAATCATATCTTCTCAATCATATCTTTTCAATCACATCTTTTTCAAAATTAATTTTCAATCATATCTTTTTAATTTCTAATTTCAAAATCTTTTTCAAAATCACTTAATGTCTTTCCCAATTTTAGTTTTTCAAATTTATCAATCAAATTTTCAAAATTTCTTTTAATTATTTTAAAATCTTTTACTTTAATTTTGAAAATTCTTCCCCTCTTCTCACATCTTTCTATTTAAAGAACTAACACTCTTTCTCAAGGTGCAATTCGAACCCCTCCTTCTTTACTTCTATCTACCTCCTTCTTCTATTCTTCTTTTCTTCTGACACCTCAAGGAATCTCTATACTGTGACATAGAGGATTCCCTACTTTCTTGTTCTCTTCTCTTTCATATGAGCAGGAACAAAGATAAAGGCATACTTGTTCAAGCTGATCCTGAACCTGAAAGGACCTTGAAGAGAAAGCTAAGAGAAGTTAAAGCACAATTCTCTCTATAGGGCCTAACAGAGCTTTTCAAAGAAAAAGAAACCATGGCAGCCGAAAACAACAATGCCAACAATGCAAGGAAGGTGCTTGGTGACTTTACTGCACCTACTCCCGACTTCTATGGGAGAAGCATCTCAATCTCTGCCATTGGAGCAAACAACTTTGAGCTTAAACCTCAATTAGTTTCTCTAATGCAACAGAATTGCAAGTTTCATGGTCTTCCATTGGAAGATCCTCATCAGTTCTTAGCTGAATTCTTGCAAATCTGTGATACTGTCAAGACCAATGGGGTTGACCCTGAAGTCTACAGACTTATGCTTTTTCCTTTTGCTGTAAGAGACAGTGCTAGGACATGGTTGGACTCACAACCTAAAGAAAGCCTAAACTCTTGGGAAAAGCTAGTCAATGCCTTCTTGGCAAAGTTCTTTCCACCTCAAAAATTGAGTAAGCTTAGAGTGGAAGTCCAAACCTTCAGACAGAAGGAAGGTGAATCCCTCTATGAAGTTTGGGAAAGATACAAGTAATTGATCAGAAGATGTCCTTTTGACATGCTTTCTGAATGGAGCATCATAGGAATTTTCTATGATGGTTTGTCTAAACTATCCAAGATGTCATTGGATAGCTCTGCTGGAGGATCTCTTCATCTAAAGAAGACACCTGCAGAAGCTCAGGAACTCATTGAAATGGTTGCAAATAACCAATTCATGTACACTTTTGAAAGAAATCCTGTGAATAATGGGACAACTCAGAAGAAAGGAGTTTTTGAGATTGATACTCTGAATGCCATATTGGCTCAGAATAAAATATTGACTCAGCAAATCAATATGATTTCTCAGAGTCTGTCTGGAATGCAAGCAGCAACAGGCAGTACTAAGGAAGCTTCCTCTGAAGAAGAAGCTTATGATCCTGAGAACCCAGCAATGGAAGAGGTGAATTACATGGGAGAACCCTATAGAAATACCTATAATCCTTCATGGAGAAATCATCCAAATCTCTCATGGAAGGATCAACAGAGACCTCAACAAGGTTTCAACAACAATAATGGTGGAAGAAACAGGTTTAGCAATAGCAAGCCTTTTTCATCATCTTCTCAGCAACAGACAGAGAATTCTAAGCAGAGCCACTCTGACTTAGCAACCATTGTCTCTGATCTAATCAAAACCACTCAAAGTTTCATGACTGAAATAAGGTCCTCCATTAGAAATTTGGAAGCACAAGTGGGTCAGCTGAGTAAGAAAATTACTAAACTCCCTCCTAGTACTCTCCCAAGCAATACAGAAAAGAATCCGAAGAGAGAGTGCAAGGCCATAAACACGTCTCACATGGCCGAACATGGAGAGGAGGAAGAGGCAGTGATCTCCACTGAGGAAGACCTCAATGGACGTCCACTGACCTCCATGGAGTTCCCTAAAGAGGAACCATGGGAATCTGAGGCTCACACTGAGACCATAGAGATTCCATTGAATTTACTTTTGCCATTCATGAGCTCTGATGAGTATTCCTCCTCTGAAGAGGATGAAGATCTTACTGAAGAGCAAGTTGCTAAGTACCTTGGAGCAATCATGAAGCTAAATGCCAAGTTATTTGGTAATGAGACTTGGGAGGATGAACCTTCATTGCTCATCAAAGAACTGGATGACTTGACTAGGCAGAGATTACCTCTGAAGAGACCAAGATCCTGGAAAGTTCTCAATGCCTTGTACCATAGGCACCATGACCTTTGAGAAGGCTCTGTGTGACCTAGGGTCAAGCATAAACCTCATGCCTCTCTCTGTAATGGAGAAGCTAGGGATCATTGAGGTACAAGCTGCAAGAATCTCACTGGAGATGGCAGATAATTCAAAGAAACAGGCTTATGGACTTGTAGAGGATGTCTTGATAAAAGTTGAAGGCCATTACATCCCTGCTGATTTCATAATCCTAGAGACTGGGAAGTGTATGGATGAATCCATCATCCTTGGCAGACCCTTCCTAGCCACAGCAAAAGCTGTTATTGATGTTGACAGAGGAGAATTGATCATTCAAGTGAATGAAAACTCCCTTGTGTTTAAAGCTCAAGGATATCCCTCTGTTACCATGGAGAGGAAGCATGAAGAGCTTCTCACAATACAGAGTCAAACAGAGCCCCCACAGTCAAACTCTAAGTTTGGTGTTGGGAGGTTCCAACATTGCTCTGAACATCTGTGAGGCTCCATGAGAGCCCACTGTCAAGCTATTGACATTAAAGAAACGCTTGTTAGGAGGCAACCCAATTTTTAATTATCTATATTAAATTTATATTTTCTTTTGTTATTTTATGTTTTCTATAGGTTGATGATCATGTGAAGTCACAAAACCAATTGAAAAAGCAAAAACAGAAGGAAAAATAGAATGAAAAATAGAACACCCTGGAGGAGAAACTTACTGGCGTTTAAACGCCAGTAAGGGTAGCAGAATGGGCGTTAGCACCCAGTCTGGCACCATTCTGGGCGTTTAACGCCAGAAATGGGAACCAGACTGGTGTTTAACGCCAGGAATGGGCAAGAAGCTGGCGTTAAACGCCAGAAATGGGCAGCAGCCTGGCATTTAACGCCAGGATTGGCAGCAAGGGGCGTTTTACACGCCACATGGTGCAGGGATGATAAATCCTTGACACCTCAGGATCTGTGGACCCACAGGATCCCCACCTACCCCACATCTCTTTCTCTTCTTCACCCATTCACCAATCACCTCAATACCTCTTCCCCAAAAACCCCTCACCTATCAAATCCCACCATTCTTTTCACCACTCACATCCATCCTTCATAAAATCCCACCTACCTCACCATTCAAATTCAAACCACTTTCCCATCCAAACCCACCCATAATGGCCGAAACATATCCCCCCTCTCCACTCCTATATAAACCCATCTTAACTTCTTCATTTTCACACAACCTAACCAGTACTTCTCCCCCTTGGCCCAAACACAGAGCCCCCTCCATCTCCTCTATTTCTTCTTCTTCTACTCTCTTCTTTATTCTTTTGCTCGAGGACAAGCAACCTTCTAAGTTTGGTGTGGTAAAAGCTAAAGCTTTTTATTTTTTCATAACCATTAATGGCACCAAAGGCCGGAGAAACCTCTAGAAAGAGAAAAGGAAAGGCAAAAACTTCCACCTCCGAGTCATGGGAGATGGAGAGATTCCTCTCAAGGGTGCATCAAGACCACTTCTATGAAGTTGTGGCCAAGAAGAAGGTGATCCCCGAGGTCTCTTTTAAGCTCAAAAAGGGCGAATATCCGGAGATCCGACATGAGATTTGAAAAAGAGGTTGGGAAGTTCTCACCAACCCCATTCAACAAGTCGGAATCTTAATGGTTCAAGAGTTCTATGCCAATGCATGGATCACCAAGAACCATGATCAAAGTGTGAACCCGGATCCTAAGAATTGGCTTACAATGGTCCGAGGGAAATACTTAGATTTCAGTCCGGAAAATGTAAGGTTGGCGTTCAACTTGCCCATGATGCAAGGAGATGTACACCCCTACACTAGAAGGGTCAACTTTGATCAAAGGTTGGACCAAGTCCTCATGGACATCTGTGAAGAGGACGCTCAATGGAAGAGAGATTCAAAAGGGAAGCCGGTTCAACTAAGAAGGCATGACCTCAAGCCCGTGGCTAGATGATGGTTGGAGTTCATCCAACGCTCAGTCATTCCTACTAGCAACCGATCTGAAGTTACTATAGACCGGGCTATCATGATTCATAGCATCATGATTAGAGAGGAAGTAGAAGTTCATGAGGTTATATCCCAAGAACTTTACAAGGTGGCGGACAAGTCCTTTACTATGGCAAGGTTAGCCTTCCCTCATCTCATTTGTCACCTCTGCAATTCAGCTGAAATTGACATAGAGGAAGACATCCTCATTGATGAGGACAAGCCCATCACTAAGAAAAGGATGGAGCAAACAAGAGATCCCACTCATGGACAAGAGCATGAGGAAACTCCTCATGAAATCCCTGAGATGCCTCAAGGGATGCATTTTCCTCCACAAAACTATTGGGAGCAAATCAACACCTCCTTAGGAGAATTAAGTTCCAACATGGAACAACTAAGGGTGGAGCACCAAGAGCATTCCATCCTCCTCCATGAAATTAGAGAAGACCAAAGAACCATGAGAGAGGAGCAACAAAGGCAAGGAAGAGACATTGAGGAGCTCAAGTACTCCATAAGATCTTCAAGAGGAAGAACAAGCCGCCATCACTAAGGTGGACCCGTTCTTTAATTTCCTTGTTCTTTAATTTCTGTTTTTTTTTTTTTGAAAAATGTGCTTTATGTTTATTTATGTTTGTGTCATGATCATTAGTGTCTAAGTGTCTATGCCTTAAAGCTATGAAAATGAATCCATCACCTTTTTGAAATGAAAAATGTTTTTAATTGAAAAAGAAAAAGAAGTGCATGAATTTCAAATTTTAAAACAATTTAATTATTTTGATGTGGTGGCAATACTATTGTTTTTCTGAATGAATGCTTGAACAGTGCATATTTTTGATATTGTTGATTCATGAATGTTAAAATTGTTGGCTCTTGAAAGAATGATGGGAAAAGGAGAAATGTTATTTGATGATCTGAAAAATCATAAAATTGATTCTTGAAGCAAGAAAAAGCAATGAAAAGCTTGCAGAAAAAAAAAAAGAGAGAGGCGAAAAAAAAAAGAGAAAAGAAAAAGAAAGAAAAAGAAAAGCAAGCAGAAAAAGCCAATAGCCCTTTAAACCAAAAGGCAAGAGTGATAAAAAGGATCCAAGGCTTTTGAGCATCAGTGGATAGGAGGGCCCACAGGAATAAAATCCTGGCCTAAGCGGCTAAACCAAGTTGTCCCTAACCATGTGCTTGTGGCGTGAAGGTGTCAAGTGAAAACTTGAGACTGAGCGGTTAAAGTCGTGGTCCAAAAGCAAAAGGAGTGTGCTTAAGAGCTCTGGACACCTCTAATTGGGGACTCTAGCAAAGCTGAGTCACAATCTGAAAAGGTTCACCCAGTTATGTGTCTGTGGCATTTATGTATCTGGTGGTAATACTGGAAAACAAAATGCTTAGGGTCACGGCCAAGACTCATAAAGTAGCTGTGTTCAAGAATCAACATACTTAACTAGGAGAATCAATAACACTATCTGGATTCTGATTTTCTATAGAAGCCAATCATTCTGAACTTCAAAGGATAAAGTGAGATGCCAAAACTGTTCAGAAGCAAAAAGCTAAAAGCCTCGCTCATCTAATTAATACTGATCTTCATAGATATTTTTGGAATTCATTGTATATTCTCTTCTTTTTATCCTATTTGATTTTCAGTTGCTTGGGGACAAGCAACAATTTAAGTTTGGTGTTGTGATGAGCGGATAATTTATACGCTTTTTGGCATTGTTTTTAGTATGTTTTTAGTATATTTTAATTAGTTTTTATTATATTTTTATTAGTTTTTAAATAAAAATCACTCTTCTGGACTTTACTATGAGTTTGTGTGTTTTTCTGTGATTTCAGGTATTTTCTAGTTGAAATTGAGGGACCTGAGCAAAAATCTGATTCAGAGGCTGAAAAAGGACTGCAGATGCTGTTGGATTCTGACCTTCCTGCACTCAAAGTGGATTTTCTGGAGCTACAGAAGCCCAATTGGCGCGCCTTCAATGTTGGAAATTAGACATCCTGGGCTTTCCAGAAATATATAATAGTCCATACTTTTCTCAAGATTTGATGGCCCAAACAGGTGTTCCAAGTCAGCTCAAGAATTCTGGCGTTTAACGCCGGAACTGGCAAAAAAGCTGGAGTTAAATGCCCAAACTGGCACAAAAGCTGGCGTTTAACTCCAAGAAAAGCCTCTACACATGGAAGCTTCAATGCTCAGCCCAAGCACACACCAAGTGGGACCAGAAGAAGATTTCTGCATTAATTACTAATTTCTGTAAACTCTAGGCTACTAGTTCTCTATAAATAGGACCTTTTGCTATTGTATTATGTATCTTTGGACGTTTAGTCCCTAGACCTTGGAGGCTGGCCATTCGGCCATGCTTACACCATTATCACTTTTGTATTTTCAACGGTGGAGTTTGATGAGCGGATAATTTATACGCTTTTTGGCATTGTTTTTAGTATGTTTTTAGTAGGATCTAGTTACTTTTAGGGATGTTTTCATTAGTTTTTATGTTAAATTCACATTTTTGGACTTTACTATGAGTTTGTGTGTTTTTCTGTGATTTCAGGTATTTTCTGGCTGAAATTGAGGGACTTGAGCAGAAATCACATTCAGAGGTTGAAGAAGGACTGCTGATGCTGTTGGATTCTGACCTCCCTGCACTCAAAATGGATTTTCTGGAGCTACAGAACTCAAACTGGCGCACTTCCAATTGAGTTGGAAAGTAGACATCCAGGGCTTTCCAGAAATATATAATAGTCCATACTTTGGCAAAGAATAGATAACGCAAACTGGCGTTCAATGCCAGCTATCTGCCCAATTCTGGCGTCCAGCGCCAGAAAAGGATCCAAAACCAGAGTTGAACGCCCAAACTGGCACAAATGCTGGCGTTCAACTCCAAGAAGGACCTCTACACGTGCAACACTCAAGCTCAGCCCAAGCACACACCAAGTGGGCCCCAGAAGTGGATTTATGCATCAATTACTTACTTCTGTAAACCCTAGTAGCTAGTTTATTATAAATAGGACTTTTTACTATTGTATTAGACATCTTTGGACGCCTAGTTCTTAGATCAGAGGGGCTGGCCTCTCGACCATGCCTGGACCTTTCACTTATGTATTTTTAACGGTAGAGTTTCTACACTCCATAGATTAAGGTGTGGAGCTCTACTGTTCCTCAAAGATTAATGCAAAGTACTACTGTTTTCTATTCAATTCATCTTACTTCGCTTCTAAGATATTCATTCGCACTTCAACCTGAATGTGATGAACGTGACAATCATCATCATTCCCTATGAACGCGTGCCTGACAACCACTTCCGTTCTACCTTCGACTGAATGAGTATCTCTTAGATCTCTTAATCAGAATCTTCGTGGTGTAAGCTAGAATGATGGCGGCATTCAAGAGAATCCGGAAAGTCTAAACCTTGTCTGTGGTATTCCGAGTAGGATTCAATGATTGAATGATTGTGACGAGCTTTGAACTCGCGATTGCTGGGCGTAGTGATAGAACGCAAAAGGATAGTAAATCCTATTCCAGCATGATCGAGAACCAACAGATGAATAGCCGTGCCGTGACAGGGTGCGTTGACCATTTTCACTGAGAGGATATGATGTAAGCCATTGACAAGGGTGATGCCTCCAGACGATTAGCCGTGCCGTGACAGGGCATTTGGATCATTTTCCTGAGAGAAGACCGAAAGTAGCCACTGACAATGGTGATGCATTACATAAAGCCAGCCATGGAAAGGAGTAAGACTGATTGGATGAAGATAGCAGGAAAGCAGAGGTTCAGAGGAACGAAAGCATCTCTATTCACTTATCTGAAATTCTCACCAGTGATTTACATAAGTATTTCTATCCCTATCTTATTAATTATTTTCGAAAACCATATTACTATTTTATATCCGCCTGACTGAGATTTACAAGGTGACCATAGCTTGCTTCATACCAACAATCTCCGTGGGATCGACCCTTACTCACGTAAGGTTTTATTACTTGGACGACCCAGTGCACTTGCTGGTTAGTTGTATCGAAGTTGTGACAAATTATGAATTGAGATTAGAGCACCAAGCCTTTGGAGCCATTACCAGAGATCACTATTTCGTGCACCAAGTTTTTGGCGCCGTTGCCGGGGATTGTTTGAGTTTGGACAACTGACGGCTCATCTTATTGCTCAGATTAGGTAATTTTCCTTTTGTTTTGTCTTCAAAAATTTTTCAAAATATCTTTCAAAATTTTCTTCTTTGTTTTCGAAAAAAAAAATTTAAATAAATGTTTTCAAAAAAATATTTTTCTTCAAAATTTTTAAGAATGAATTCTAGTGTTTCATGAAGCATGTGAAGCCTGGCTGGCTATAAAGCCATGTCTAAATTCATTTAAACTGAGGCTTCCAATTTGTTATCAAGAGCAAGCTAGTTGTTGCTAATCCACCTGCTGCTGTTCCTGATTTACATACTAAAGCTTGGCTGGCTATTAAGCCATGCCTGACCCTTTGATTGGAGCTTTAGAGCATAAGATTCATGGAATTCATATTAAAAATTTTGGAATCCTTATTTTTCTTTTTCAAAATAATTTTTTGAAAAATATAAAATAAAAATCCAAAAAAATTTAGAAAATCATAAAAATAAAAAATATTTCATGTTTCTTGCTTGAGTCTTGAGTCATGTTATAAGTTTGGTGTCAATTGCATGTGCATCTTGCATTTTTCGAAAATTTCATGCATTCATAGTGTTCTTCATGATCTTCAAGTTTTTCTTGGTAAGTCTTCTTGTTTGATCTTGATAATTTTTTGTTTTGTGTTGTTTAGTGTTTTTCATATGCATTCTTGAATTCTTTGTGTCTAAGCATTAAAGAATTCTAAGTTTGGTATCTTGCATGTTTTCTTTGCATTAAAAATTTTTCAAAATTGTGTTCTTGATGTTCATCTTGACATTCATAGTGTTCTTGGTGTTCATCTTGACATTCATAGCATTCTTGCATGCATTCATTGTTTTGATCTAAAAATTTCATGCATTGCATCATTTTTCTTGTTTTTCTCTCTCATCATAAAAATTCAAAAATAAAAAAATATCTTTCCTTTTTTCTCTCTCATAAATCCGAAAATTAGATTTGACTTTTTCAAAAATTTTTAAAATCTAGTTGTTTTCATGAGTCAAATCAAATTTTCATTTTAAAAATCCTATCTTTTTCAAAATCTTTTTCAAAAATCAAATCTTTTTTTTCATTTTTCTTAGTTATTTTCGAAAATAACATCATCAATTAATGTTTTGATTCAAAAAAATTTAAGTTTGTTACTTGCTTATTAAGAAAGATTCAAACTTTAAGTTCTAGAATCATATCTTGTGATTTCTTGTGAATCAAGTCATTAATTGTGATTTTAAAAATCAAATCTTTTCCAAAAACTAATTTCAATCATATCTTTTCAAAAATATCTTCTTATCTTATCTTTTTCAAAATTTGATTTCAAAATATCTCTTCTAACTTCCCAACTCCTTATCTTTTCAAAATTGATTTTTGTTTCAACTAACTAACTAACTAACTTTTTGTTTGTTTCTTACCTTTTTTTCAAAACTACCTAACTAACTCTCTCTCTCTATTTTCGAAAATATCTTCCCCCTTTTTCAAAAATTTCTTTTTAATTAACTAATTATTTTATTTTTATTTTGAATTTTCGAAAAAACTACTAACCTTTTTCAAAAACTATTTTCAAAAATCACTAACTCTTTTTCAAAAATTATTTTCGAAATTTCCCCTCTCTCATCTTATTCTATTTATTTATTCATCTACTAACATCTCCCTCTCACCCACCAAAAATCCGAACCCTCTCTCTCTCTTTCTGAGTTCAGATTTTTCTCTTCTTCTTTTCTTCTACTAACAATAAGGAACCTCTTTACTGTGACATAGAGGATTCCTCTTCTTTTCTTTTTCTCTCCTCTTTCTTATGAGCAGGGACAGAGAAAAAGGCATTCTTGTTGAAGCTGATCCAGAACCTGAAAGGACTCTGAAGAGAAAATTAAGAGAATCTAAATTACAACAATCCAGAGACAACTTGATTGAAAATTTCGAACAAGTAAAGGAGATGGCAGCCAAACCCAACAACAATGCAAGGAGAATGCTTGGTGACTTTACTGCACCAAATTCCAATTTACATGGAAGAAGCATCTCCATTCCTGCCATTGGAGTAAACAACTTTGAGCTGAAACCTCAATTAGTTTCTCTGATGCAGCAGAACTGCAAGTTTCATGGACTTCCATCTGAAGATCCTTTTCAGTTTTTAACTGAATTCTTGCAGATATGTGATAATGTAAATACTAATGGAGTAGATCCTGAAGTCTACAGGCTCATGCTTTTCCCTTTTGCTGTAAGAGACAGAGCTAGACTCTGGTTGGATTCTCAACCTAAGGATAGCCTGAACTCATGGGATAAGCTGGTCAAGGCTTTCTTAGCCAAGTTCTTTCCTCCTCAAAAGCTTAGTAAGATTAGAGTGGACGTTCAGACCTTCAGACAGAAAGAAGGTGAATTCCTCTATGAAGCTTGGGAGAGATACAAAGGACTGACCAAAAAGTGTCCTACTGACATGCTTTCAGAATGGACCATCCTAGATATCTTCTATGATAGTCTGTCTGACTTAGCTAAAATGTCATTGGATGCTTCTGCAGGTGGATCCATTCACCTCAAGAAAACGCCTGCAGAAGCTCAAGAACTCATTGACATGGTTGCCAATAACCAGTTCATGTACACTTCTGAGAGGAATCCTGTGAGTAATGGGACGCCTATGAAGAAGGGAGTTCTTGAAATTGATACTCTGAATGCCATATTGGCTCAGAACAAAATATTGACTCAGCAAGTCAATATGATCTCTCAAAGTCTGAATGGAATGCAAGCTGCATCCAACAGTACTCAAGAGGCATCTTCTGAAGAAGAAGCCTATGATCCTGAGAACCCTGCAATAGCAGAGGTAAATTACTTAGGTGAACCTTATGGAAACACCTATAACTCAACATGGAGAAATCATCCAAATTTCTCATGGAAGGATCAAAAGCCTCAACAAGGCTTTAATAATGGTGGAAGAAATAGGTTTAACAATGGTAAACCTTTTCCATCATCCACTCAGCAACAGACAGAGAACTCTGAACAAAATACCTCTAATTTAGCAAACTTAGTCTCTGATCTATCTAAGGCCACTGTAAGTTTCATGAATGAAACAAGGTCTTCCATTAGAAATTTGGAAGCACAAGTGGGTCAGCTGAGTAAAAGGATCACTGAAATCCCTCCTAGTACTCTCCCAAGCAACACAGAAGAGAATCCAAAAGGAGAGTGCAAGGCCATTGACATAACCAAAATGGCCAAACCCAAAGAGGGAGAGGAGGACGTGAATCCCAAGGAGGAAGACCTCCTGGGACGTCCAGTGATCAATAAGGAGCTTCCCTCTGAGGAACCAAAGGACTCTGAGGCTCATCTAGAGACCATAGAGATTCCATTGAACCTCCTTACACCCTTCATGAGCTCTGATGAGTATTCCTCTTCTGAAGAGAATGAGGATGTCACTGAAGAGCAAGTTGCCAAGTTCCTTGGTGCAATCATGAAGCTGAATGCCAACTTATTTGGTAAATTGACTTGGGGAGATGAACCTCCCCTGTTCACCAATGAACTAAATGCATTGGAATTACTGAGACTACCTCAGAAGAAAGAGGATCCAGGAAAGTTCCTCATACCCTGCACCATAGGCACCATGATCTTTAAGGCTCTGTGTGACCTTGGTTCAGGAATAAACCTCATGCCCCTCTCTGTAATGGAGAAACTGGGAATCTATGAGGTGCAAGCTGCTAAAATCTCATTAGAGATGGCAGACAACTCAAGAAAACAGGCTTATGGACAAGTAGAAGATGTGTTAGTAAAGGTTGAAGGCCTTTACATCCCTACTGATTTCATAGTCTTGGATACTGGAAAGGAAGAGGATGAATCCATCATCCTAGGAAGACCTTTCCTAGCCACAGCAAGAGTTGTGATTGATGTTGACAGAGGTGAATTAGTCCTTCAATTGAATGGGGACTCCCTTGTGTTTACAATTCAAGGTCATCCTTCTGTCAACATAGAGAGGAAGCATAAAAAGCTTCTCTCAAAACAGAGTCAAACAAAGCCCCTACAGTCAAACTCTAAGTTTGGTGTTGGGAGGCCACAACCAAACTCTAAGTTTGGTGTTGAACTCCCATATCCAAACTCTAAGTTTGGTGTTGGGGAGTTTCAACAATGCTCTGAACATATGTGAGGCTCTATGAGAGCCCACTGTCAAGCTATTGACATTAAAGAAGCGCTTGTTGGGAGGCAACCCAATTTTTATTTATCTAACTATATTTTTCTTAGTTATATGTCTTTATAGGTTCATGATCATGTGGAGTCACAAAATAAACGAAAAATTTAGAAACGGAATCAAAAACAGCAGAAGAAAAATCACACCCTGGAGGAAGCACCTGTCTGGCGTTCAACGCCAGAACAGAGCATGGTTCTGGCGCTGAACGCCCAAAATGGGCAGTGTCTGGGCGCTGAACGCCCAGAACAAGCATGGTTCTGGCGTTCAACGCCAGAAATGGCCAACAAGTGGGCGTTGAATGCCCAAAATGGGCACCAACCTGGCGCTGAACGCCTAGAGTTGTGTGCAAGGGCATTTTACATGCCTAAAGGGTGCAGGGATGTAAATCCTTGACACCTCCGGATCTGTGGACACCACAGGATCACCTCAAGATCTATGGACACCACAGGATCATCTCAGGATCTGTGAATCCCACAGGATCCCACCCACCTCACCCTCTCTCTCTCCATTCATGGTCATCCCTTCTGCTTTTCATTCACCACTCACATCCATCCACTCTTCCCTATATAAAGCCCTCCATTCTTCTTCAAATTCACACAACACAACCCTCTCTTCTCTTCTTGGCCGAAACACAACCCCTTCTCCCTCTCCTCCATTTCTTCTTCTTCTTCATCTATTCTTTCTTCTCTTGCTCGAGGGCGAGCAAAATTCTAAGTTTGGTGTGGTAAAAGCATAAGCTTTTTGTTTTACCATTACCATTAATGGCACCTAAGGCCAGAGAAACCTCAAAGAGGAAAGGGAAGGCAATTGCTTTCACCTCTGAGCCATGGGAGATGGAAAGATTCATCTCTAAAGCCCATCACTAAGAAAAGGATGGAGCAAACAAAAGAGCACATTCATGGATCTCAACAGGCACATGAAGAAGCTCATCACCAAGATCCTGGAGATGCCCCAAATGCATTTTCCTCCACAGAACTTTTAGGAGCAACAAAGACAAGGAAGAGACATAGAAGAGCTCAAGGACATCATTGGTTCCTTAAGAAGGAAACGCCACCATCACTAAGGTGGATTCATTCCTTGTTCTTATTTCTTCTGTTTTTCGTTTTCTATGTTATGTGCTTATCTATGTTTGTGTCTTCATTACATGATCATTAGTAGTTAGTAACTTTGTCTTAAAGATATGAATGTCCTATGAATCCATCACCTCTCTTAAATAAAAACTGTTTTAATTCAAAAGAACAAGAAGTACATGAGTTTCGAATTTATCCTTGAACTTAGTTTAATTATATTGATGTGGTGACAATGCTTCTTGTTTCTGAATGAATGCTTGAACAGTGCATATGTCTTTTGAAGTTGTTGTTTAAGAATGTTAAATATGTTGGCTCTTGAAAGAATGATGACAAGAAAACATGTTATTTGATGATCTGAAAAATCATAAAAATAATTCTTGAAGCAAGAAAAAGCAGCAAAGAACAAAGCTTGCAGAAAAAAAAATAGGCAAAAAAAATAGAAAGAAAAAGAAAAGGCAAGCAGAAAAAGCCAAAGCTCTTAAAACCAAGAGGCAAGAGCAAAAAGCCAATAACCCTTAAAACCAAAAGGCAAGGGCAAATAAAAAGGATCCCAAGGCTTTGAGCATCAGGGGATAGGAGGGCCTAAAGGAAGAAAATCCTGGTCTAAGCGGCTAAACCAAGCTGTCCCCAACCATGTGCTTGTGGCGTGTAGGTGTCAAGTGAAAACTTGAGACTGAGTGGTTAAAGTCAAGGTTCAAAGCAAAAAAAAGAGTGTGCTTAAGAACCCTGGACACCTCTAATTGGGGACTTTAGCAAAGCTGAGTCACAATCTGAAAAGGTTCACCCAATTATGTGTCTGTGGCATTTATGTATCCGGTGGTAATACTGGAAGACAAAGTGCTTAGGGCCACGGCCAAGACTCATAAAGAAGCTGTGTTCAAGAATCATCATACTGAACTAGGAGAATCAATAACACTATCTGAACTCTGAGTTCCTATAGAAGCCAATCATTCTGAACCTCAATGGATAAAGTGAGATGCCAAAACTATTCAAGAGGCAAAAAGCTATAAGTCCCGCTCATCTGATTAGAGCTATGTTTCATTGATAGTTTAGAATTTGTAGTATATTCTCTTCTTTTTATCCTATTTTATTTTCAGTTGCTTGGGGACAAGCAACAATTTAAGTTTGGTGTTGTGATGAGCGGATAATTTATACGCTTTTTGGCATTATTTTTAGTATGTTTTTAGAAGGATCTAGTTACTTTTAGGGATGTTTTCATTAGTTTTTATGTTAAATTCACATTTCTGGACTTTACTATGAGTTTGTGTGTTTTTCTGTGATTTCAGGTATTTTCTGGCTGAAATTGAGGGACTTGAGCAGAAATCAGATTCAGAGGTTGAAGAAGGACTGCTGATGCTATTGGATTCTGACCTCCCTGCACTCAAAATGGATTTTCTGGAGCTACAAAACTCAAAATGGCGCACTTCCAGATGCGTTGGAAAGTAGACATCCAGGGCTTTCCAGAAATATATAATAGTCCATACTTTGGCAAATAATAGACGACGCAAACTGGTGTTCAACGCCAGCTATCTGCCCAATTCTGGCGTCCAGCGCCAGAAAAGGATCCAAAACCAGATTTGAATGCCCAAACTGGCACAAATGCTGGCGTTCAACTCCAAGAAGGACCTCTACACGTGCAACACTCAAGCTCAGCCTAAGCACACACCAAGTGGGACCCGGAAGTGGATTTATGCATCAATTAATTACTTCTGTAAATCCTAGTAGCTAGTTTATTATAAATAGGACTTTTTACTATTGTATTAGACATCTTTGGACGCCTAGTTCTTAGATCAGAGGGGCTGGCCTCTCGGCTATGCCTGGACCTTTCACTTATGTATTTTTAACGGTAGAGTTTCTACACTCCATAGATTAAGGTGTGGAGCTCTATTGTTCCTCAAAGATTAATGCAAAGTACTACTGTTTTCTATTCAATTCATCTTACTTCAATTCTAAGATATTCATTCGCACTTCAACCTGAATGTGATGAACGTGACAATCATCATCATTCCCTATGAACGTGTGCCTGACAACCATTTCCGTTCTACCTTCGACTGAATGAGTATCTCTTAGATCTCTTAATCAGAATCTTCGTGGTGTAAGCTAGAATGATGGCGGCATTCAAGAGAATCCGGAAAGTCTAAACCTTGTCTGTGGTATTCCGAGTAGGATTCAATGATTGAATGACTGTGACGAGCTTCAAACTCGCGATTTCTGGGCGTAGTGACAGAACGCAAAAGGATAGTAAATCCTATTCCAGCATGATTGAGAACCGACAGATGAATAGCCGTGCCGTGACAGGGTGCGTTGACCATTTTCACTGAGAGGATAGGATGTAAGCCATTGACAAGGGTGATGCCTCCAGACAATTAGCCGTGTCGTGACAGGGCATTTGGATCATTTTCCCAAGAGAAGACCGAAAGTAGCCACTGACAATGGTGATGCATTACATAAAGCCAGCCATGGAAAGGAGTAAGACTGATTGGATGAAGATAGCAGGAAAGCAGAGGTTCAGAGGAACGAAAGTATCTCTATTCACTTATCTGAAATTCTCACCAGTGATTTACATAAGTATTTCTATCCCTATCTTATTAATTATTTTTGAAAACCATATTACTATTTTATATCCGCCTGACTGAGATTTACAAGGTGACCATAGCTTGCTTCATACCAACAATCTCCGTGGGATCGACCCTTACTCACGTAAGGTTTTATTACTTGGACGACCCAGTGCACTTGCTGGTTAGTTGTATCGAAGTTGTGACAAATTATGAATTGAGATTAGAGCACCAAGCCTTTGGAGCCATTACCAGAGATCACAATTTCGTGCACCAGAGTTTCTACACACCATAGATTAAGGTGTGGAGCTCTGTTGTTCTTCATGAATTAATAAAAAGTACTATTGTTTTTCTATTCAACTCAAGTCTATTTCTTCTCCAAGATATTCATTCGCACCCAAGAACATGATGAATGTGATTATTATGTGACACTCATCACCATTCTCACCTATGAATGAGTGATTGACAACCACTTCCGTTCTACATGCAAACAAGCTTGAATGTATATTTCTTGGGTTTCTAATCTCAGATTGGAACCTTCGTGGTATAGGCTAGAATTATTGGCGGCCATTCCTGAGATCTAGAACGTCTAAACCTTGTCTGTGGTATTCTGAGTAGGATCTGGGAAGGAATGACTGTGATGAGCTTCAAACTCGCGATTGTTGGGCGTGTGACAGACGCAAAAGGATCAATGGATCCTATTCCAGCATGATCAAGAACCGACAGATGATTAGCCGTGCGGTGACAGCGCATTTGGAACGTTTTCACTGAGAGGATAGGAAGTAGCCATTGACAACGGTGATGCCCAACATAAAGCTTGCCATGGAAAGGAGTATGAATGATTGGAAGAAGGTAATAGGAAAGCAGAGGTTCAGGAGGAACAAAGCATCTTCATACGCTTATCTGAAATTCCAACCAAAGAATTACATAAGTATCTCTATCTTTATTTTATGTTTTATTTATCTTTTAATTATCAATTCTCCATCACCATCTGAATTTGCCTGACTGAGATTTACAAGGTGACCATAGCTTGCTTCAAGCTGACAGTCTCCGTGGGATCGACCTTTACTCACGTAAGGTTTATTACTTGGACGACCCAGTGCACTTGCTGGTTAGTTGTGCGGAATTGTGACAAAGTGTGATTCACGTTTGAGAGCTCCAAGTCCTTTGGCGCCATTGTTCATGATCACAATTTCGTGCACCACTGTGGTTGCTGCAAAGTGGTTTGGAACTGCGGTTGTGGCTGCCGCTGTGATGGGCCAAGGGAAAAAGGAATTCAATGCGTTTAGTTATGCGAGTCACGATTAATTGAGGTAGGGGCGCTTTCCTTAAACCCATTTTATTTTTGAGAATTGTTATAACTCGATATTAATGCGAAATGTATATTTTTGTGATTTTGTAAGTCTTATGAATTGGTTTGAGTTGTTTTAGACTATTGTAATTATTTGTGTGGTTGAATTATTGATTGTTTGAGGAGATTGAATAATTTGGGTTATTGATTGAATTTTGTTAAAGTGGCGGTTGCCGAAATTGATTTACTTGAGATTTGGAAATGTTTTGATATTGGAAATGAGTTTGATTTATTGAAAAGGATTTGAGACATTGGATTTGGATGGTTGATTTATCGGGAATGATTTTTGAGAATTGAAAATGATTTGATATATTAGAATTGGTTTGATTTTGGAAACAATTTAAAAGAGTTTGAAGAATGTTTGGATGGGACTTGAGAAGGATGGCAGAGTCTGAGTTTTAGAGGGGATGCTGTCGAAATTTTATAAAAATTAGAGATTTTTTTTGGATGGTTATTTAAAAAGACTTGGATTTATGGGTTATATGGTTTGATTTTGAGTTATTAAGAAAATGATTACGTTTTGAGTTTGATTTACTTAGAAAGGAATGAATTATGTTTTGAATTGGGATTGTTGATGAATAGAATGGGAGGATGGGTGATGATGATTGAATTTTGAATGAAGGATGATGAGGATTGATTTTAAAGTTTGATTTTTGAATGAATTTAGAAATGAGATATGAACTGATGATGATAATGAATTAAAAGTAAATGAGACTTGCAAAATTGAGACAAATTATTGACCCTTTGTACATAAGATGTGATCGGGAACTTTAACTCCCCGGGCTCCCCCATGGACATGCATATATATATGAATTTGAGTTTGGGGCTTTGTCTCTCCCCGTGGATGAGCTTGGGATTTTTCCCATGGATAATATTGAGCTTGGAGATGCGCATACAGAGGGACTGTCCAATGGTTAGCTACCAGGACACGTCGGATTGGTTGTATAACCGACAGATGAGCTCATTAGCCGTAGGGCATACATTCATCATATGCATCTATGCGACATTAGTTGGGTGTGATATTGTAATTGATTTGCCTATGTAAATAATTCTGTTTAATTACTAATTGCTATACTTGACATAACTGCTCTTGATTGTGTTTGAATCTCATTACTTGTGTTTGTGACTGAAATTGGTTGGGTTGTGGTGAATTGGATGTTGATTAAGCTATTTGGGCCTGAAGCCGTGATTGATTATGTCATGGGCCGGAGGTCAAGATTGGTTTGTGTTGTGGTTTAGTGAAGTATGAAATATCAAGCTGGTTCAGCATAGACTTAATGAACCTATGTTTGGAACAGGTTGGTCATTGATACTGTTAGAAAACTTTTAAGATTCTTTTATTTGAAAAGAGAGTTTGGATTTTTGGATAATTAACTGATTTCTTTTCAAGAGGTTTTGAACTTTTTATGGTTAAACCATCGATTTTCAAAGGATTCATAAGACAACGATAATTACTGAGCTTGAAAATAATTTTCTTATTAAATATCTTCTTATGACAATTCTGAAACTCCGTGGTGAGACCGTGTGGTTAGATTCTCACCCCCTACAGCTTTATCTTTTCAAGAGACGGATGACGAGGCTCACGAAGAGTTTTATTGCGTTTTACTTATTCGATATTGTTGTTTTAGTTATTATTTGTTTATCCCTCGCCATCAATATTATCTTATATAAGAGGGATAGGAATTGTATGATTTGTATGTATATTATATTCATAAGCTTCTTATGTAAGAACTTTTGTATATATATATATATATATATATGCTTGTTTGTTTTCAAGATAGAGTATTTTTATGGCTTTTCAAAGAAAACAGCGATACAGTTTCGAGTCAAAGGCTCCTATTTTATTATTAAGTATATGAAGTCGTCGTAATACTTCTTACTATCAGAGTGGCACAGCCAGAAGCGTGACATTCTGATAGTGAGGGTGTTACAGAGGTCAAGTTTAATTGTGTTGTATATTCTTATTTATCATGATTATATTGGTTATAAATGCCTACCATGTATATTTTATTTCGTTAGGAAAGTGCATAGGTTTGGAGGTACGCATACCTAATTAGCCCCTACCATGTCTCAAGACATCGACAATTGGACAACAACATCATTTGTAGTGTCATGCTGCCATGATATAGTCCAATCCATGAGTTAGTATCCCTATTCTATAATGTGCAGTTAGGCAAAGCTATCACTTCAAAATCTCATACAAAAATATTTGGATGGTGAAGTAAAAGGCAATTGTGCAGATATACGGTGATTGGGAGGAGTCATACAATAAGGTGCCGAAGTTGCTGCAAGCATTGCAAAGTTGTTGGCCCAGAACAATATATGATTTCATGTCTGTACCGTGCTATGATGGGTACTTGTTGGTCTGCGACTGCAGCCAATTCGATAAGGTATTCTGGACCTTTTCTGCCTATGTGGAGACTTTCAAGCATTGCAAGCCCTTTGTCTCCATTGATGGCACACATCTGTATGGCAAATATGGTGGTGTGTTGCTTATGTGAGTGGCACAAGACGGTAACAATAATATCCTTCCTGCAACGTTTGCAATTGTTGAGTTTGAGACTACGACTCCTGGTTGTTCTTCCTTACTAACTTGAGACAATATGTGATCCCACAAGAAGACCTGTTGATTGTATCTGATAGATCCCACACGATTAAGGCTCCATTGAGAGCCGATGATAGTGGTTAGCACCCTCCTAGAGTGTTCCATGCTTATTGTGTCAGGCACATGGCTGCGAACTTCATGTCTCATTTCAAATTTGTCGAAGGCAAGCAATATCTCATAAATACTTCTTATATCCCAAGCAAGGTTGGGTACAAATGGTACATGGATTCCTTAAGATGTTTTTCATGTGGATGGCAGACTGGGCTGATAGATTTAACAAGGAAATATGGTTACAACACTGTGATGGCGGTCGCTGGTTTGGATACATGACAATGAACCTCTCCAAGTGCATGAATGCAGTACTTCAGGGTACGCATTATTTATCAATTTCAGCCATCATGCGATGCACTTATGAGAGGCTACAGAAGTTGTTCGTCAGAAAGGGTAGGGAGGCACAAGAACAGCTGGCAGCCGGGAATCAATTTTTCCAATGGCTGGTAGCTACTGTTGAGAAGAACAGGGAGAGAATCTTGAAAATGCGTGTTATGCATTGTGATAGAAGGGCCTCAGTGTTTGTGGTGGAGTAGTTAGAGCCTTTCGAGGATTGATCTCAAGGTTCATTCTGTGTTCGGTTGACGGTGGGCACGTATGACTGTGGCATTTTTCAGTCACTCCATTTTCCATGTCGTCATGCACTGGCCACTTGTGCCACTGCAAGCGTCGAGTGGGGGATATATGTTCATCTAGAGTACAAGCAAGAGGCTGTGTTTAAGGTGTATGATGTAGAGTTTTCGCTGATATCAGATAAGAAGCTATGGCCAAAGTGGTACGGGACACGATTGCGTCCTAATCCAATCATGTGCAGGAAAGCAACCGGCAGTTTCCATAAGGTTTCGTAATGAGATGGATGAGGGAGAGAGCCAAGAGAAACAGTGTGGGTTATGCAGGCAAACGGGGCATACCCGGAGAGGCTGTCCCAATCAACCCACAGACGAAACTTAGTAGTGTCGTATATGTTGCCATATATCGTGTGCAATGTTAGTTTCCTACATTTGTTGGGTGTCATTTGCGATTGTTCTTTGTTTAGTTTATTTAAATGTACTTGAATGCAACATCATCCTTACTATTCGAGTTACTTTGTGAATGTAAACTTGAAATGACTTTATAAACTAATAGATGAATGTAGATAAAATTTAAATTCCAACAAGTCAAATAAAGTCTGGACATACAAACTAAATAACATAGATAATACAAGTTACATAAAACATGCATACAAACATAAATAAAGTACAAAATACTGACTGAATAATACAAGCAAGATAAGAACATCATCGGTGCTGATCAAGCGGGTAATGCAAGCGATGTCTGGTGCCACAGGGCAGAGGCTAAGCCTACCGAGGGGGTCTACTAGGTTGTGGGTCCAGAGGAGGCTGTGCATGCGGTGGAAGATCCCATGAGTGTGGTGGAGATGGTGGTGGCAGTGGATGATATAGGGCAAGGTAAGTGCCGTAGTACTACACATGAAAATATGATTGGGTCTGATATTGAGGCTGTCCAAGTGGATAACATGGTGGTGCAGGCATCGGCTGGGATGCTGTCATCAACCGCCTGTAGTCCACCGATGGGGGTGTCGCATACTGGGCACCAGGGCAGACAATCGAACATCTATGATGTATGAGGTGCTAGGCTTTGGTGACAAGTACGATACCCAAGCTGAGGTAGATACGGGAGTAGACGAATGATGATGACTCTGTCTGAGACTATGCTCTCTGCCCGTGCAGAACTGCTCTGCGATACACTACATTTTCTGCTGGTCAATGGTATGAATTTGGAATGCCTCCTCAAACTGTATCTCTTTGACCTTGGAGGCCTCCTGACGACTGCTCGACTCCCCGAGATCCACCAGCTAGGTGGGGAAGCATCCCAATCATCTCGAACTGCCTGTGATTGTGACCCCGGTGGTGGTGGTGGTGAAGGTGGGGGTGGAAGTGGTGACTTGTCGTAGTCGGCTAGTATATCACCGTGCTCATCTTGTCGGTGATACTCAGCCTCCTCCTTAGACTCCATATCCAACTTCTCCCTGCGAGGCCTGACCTTCTCCCTTCGGGGCTCTACAGCTCCTCCACACTCCCTGGCACCCTTCTCTATCCTGGTCGGCCTCTGGGTGTCTACTCGAACCTCCCTGGCACGCCGACAACGATCAGGGATGTCTCGGGCAATGTGAAGAACGTCCCTAGGCTGGCTGACAGTGGGCTGGACGTCATCTGGTAGTTCTAACAGTTTGGGATCATCAAGCATTTCCTAGCCAGATAGATGTCTAACGCGGCAAGCCTGCCAGAACCAAGCCCAATACTCCTGCGTAGGCCGGTAGTCTGTGAATGGCTAAATAGATATCCGATGGCCATCTTGAAATCAAGCCATGTAGCCATCATACCACTGCTGATGACGAGTAGGCCATCACACGTCCTCGCCCTATCCTGTGGTAGTCAGGAACCTGTTAACATTGACCGGGGCCCCAGGCACTGTCTGCTCGCCACCGAACTATGTTTTACCCGATTAACGTGTTGAAATAGACGAAGAGAACAACAGTCATCCATGTCCCCTGCTCTGCCTCCTCTCTCAGCCAGTCCGGGCACAGGGCTTGCAGTGTAAGGTCGTCGTATGGTGTCCACAGGAACTACAACATAAGGTGTAATATAATCATCAGTAATAGTTAATTACACCAAATATCTAATTTATTTAGTTGTAACTAAATAAAAGGCTATTGCTTACCCCATTTAACTATAATCGGTCCAACAATAGACACAATCAGAGGACTCTCTGTTCGTGCTGGTCCATACTCTACTAGGTCATACCTATTAATCTGTGGACATATGCAACAATAATAGTGTATCAATTTATGCAATAGGATCTTCAATTACATATATAAAGAAGAAAAAACCATAAGTAGTAATAGTTACCTCACAGCCATGGGATACGTTAGAACCTGTCTCTCAGGTGGAAACCACTGAGAAAACCTATGGTATATCCAAGAGACTACAAGCGAAATATATCCAGCAATGTCTGTGGTATCTCGATGTGCTGCAGAACATAGGAGTGGTACGTCTATGCAAGCACAGCGGATCCCCAAGACAGACCGTGGCACTTCTGGAAGTCATCCAATAGTGGCAGCCACCGGATATGGACCTGATTGTTTGACTTATCAGTTATCAGGTAACCCCCAATTAGCAACAGTATGTAACACCTCATGTATTGTCGGAGGGTAGCTGAATAAGTGATATCGAGAATATGCCGGAATCGATCCCAAAGCCATGTCAGCTTGATGCGCACTCTACTACTGAGCATGAGGGGGTCTGACACCAAGGAGCTCCTCTATCCACTCCCAGGTCAAGTGCACGTACTATATCTGAAAATCATGAAAGCACCTACCCAATGGCTCCCCATACATGTGTAACCCAAGGTGATATGCAACATCCTACAGGGTGATGGTGCACTCACCCCATGACAGGCGAAAAATGTGGGTCTCTGGACGCCAGCACTCCACGAATGCAGTTATCAGGGAATTGTCAAACACGAAGTCCTGAGCTGCACCGTGTCGCCAAACCAACCTCGATAATGGCGTTCAATGGTGCAAGCGTGTGACTCACTCGTCTAGGGAGAAGTAGGCAAGCAATACTTCTGATAAAAAAAATAAAAAAATGGAATAAGAAATCTATTTTAAAAGTAAACTTTTAAATGTTAAAATAAAAAGATAAAAAAATATACTGAACAAATATTTCACATTTTATAACTTCATTGGGAACATCATAATTAACCTTTAAAAATCAAACGTCAAAAAAACATATCGAACAATTGTAAGTCCCATTAAAACATTGAATAACAGTTAAAAAAAGTTATTTATCATAATCAAAATTAAAATTAAAAGTATATAAATCAAATTAAAGAAATAACAAAATACAATAAATATTTACTTAATAAATTAATTTAACTAATAAATTAAATCATACCTGTCAATTAACACTTACTAACAATACATTCAACCACTTAACAGATACTACATCTATGAAAGTACCGTAATCATTACTATAACTATATGCTTATTTAACTTAGACATAAAAAAAATAACATTAACCTGGAAGTCGATTGCGTCAGTGATATGCCACGTCGCGTTCAAGCGATTGATGTCCTCATCTTGTGCATCTGCGTGCACCGTAATCTCCGAGTACCTCGATAATATGAATAGAAATATCTAGCGGTGAGAGAAAATAAGTAGAAATGGTTCAAAAGTGACTTCAAGTCATGCTGTAAACAAGTTCAATATATAGGCGTGGTTATAACTTGTCTCGTTTACAGTGTAAACGAAATAACATTGTGTATATCTCGTTTATACTGTAAACGAGATAAACATGCATGTTACACATCACGTGTGCAAATGTAATACGTACATGTGATATCATATCTTATCTTGTTTACAGTGTAAATAAAATATATACAGTATTATTTCGTTTACACTGTAGACAAGACAAGTAATAGAGTGTAAATCTATAAAAATGTTATAAATTACCTATATTCTTAAATAATTTTTTTTATTTATTTAAAAAAATTCCGTTAATCTGGGAATGAAATAAAATGAACCAGAATTAGAAAGAATATATGAATTTAATTCTCATACGTATTTCGCATTAAAATATGCTAAATCTTATTATTTTTTGTTAAAAAGTGAAATTATTTAATATCGACGTAAACTAAATATGAAAAATATTAATTATCTGATATTTCTAAAAAGATAGCAATAATATATAAAATAAATGAATGAATATAATTGGAGCACAACACACAAAATTTTACACTGCAATCGCATAAATAATTAGAGGCAAAATGATTATTTTATATTTTTAATTTTGTTAAATTGCAATTTTAAAACAAAGAAAAAAATAGCATAATGTATTTTTGAAAAAAAAAATCCTAACAAAATTAGTATAATTTATTTAAAATAAATTAAAAAATTGTTGTAAAATAAATAAAAAAATAAATATAAAATAGAAAAGTGTAAGTAGAGAATTTTAATATTAATATTCTCTAGTATAAGTATCTCTATATAACTGAAATAATACATTAATATTATATTTACTCTTTTATAGACATATATTATTTATGTAAGTAAAAGTGTATGTAATATTTTACTGTGTTTTTTTTTTTCTGTGTCTCGTGTTATGTTGCTCTATTTATACACCTTGAAACCTTCTCTTTTCCTAACTTCATTAATGTTCAGTCTAACTTTAAAAATTTTGCATCGTCCACCGTTCAAAGTTTGAACTGCCCAAATAGTTTTGATTGGAAGAATAATTCATGGATGTTTAATTGATAGGCATTCATATTGCAACACTTTTCCTTAAATGTTCATTAAAAATATGCTTCGTTAAAATTTTATTAAAGAAAATCTCAATAAAAAAATTTTAGTGAAGAAAAAAGAGTACAATATCCTTGGTGATGAGAACTGCCTCGTTAAAAACTTTGTCAGAAAAAAAACCTAATAGGGACAAAAAAAAACTCGACCAAGAAAAAAAAAGTGCAGCCTTCTCTTGTTGTCGACATTATTTAATATCTTAAAATTGGCGTATCCCAATCTGATGTACGAATTTTTCAAAGGATGATTTTAGAAGTGACTTTGTAAATAAATCTACTAAATTATTACTCGAGCTGATCTATTAGACATCAATAGTCCATTATTTTGAAGGCCACGAGTGAAGAAGAATTTGGGAGAAATATGTTTTGCTTTATCACTTTTGATGTTTCCACCTTTAAGTTGAGCAATACATGTTTTATTATCTTCAAAAGAACTATTTTATGGTCAGTCAATCCACATGATAACAGAATATATTGGATTAAATTCCTCAACAAAAAACACTCGTGACTTGCTTCATGTATCGCTAGTAAGGGTTTAGCAATTAATTGAATGCGTTTAATAAGTGATTCTGTTAACCCATTTTGTGTGTGAACATGAGTTACTAGATGTTCAACACTTATTCCATTAGCCATACAATAAGCATCAAAAGTTTGGGAAGTGAATTCACCAACATTATTAAGGCGAATTGCTTTGATTGGATTTTCTAGAAAATGTGCTTTTAATTATATAATTTGAGCATGTAATCTTGCAAACGACAGGAAGACAATAAGTATATATGTGACCATCTCGGAGATGCATCTATTAGACCATAAAGTATCTAAAGAATTCACATGGTGGATGAATTAGTCCAAATAGAATTAAGCCTAAAAGTGGTCCCTGAAGTTACACTCAAGACTAATAATAGTCCCTGAAATTAATAGTTACCTATATTCATCCCTGAAGTTGTACTCCGAGATTCAGATTCATTTTTTCGGCACATTCGGTCCATCTGACGTCACTGGAAAACTGATCTGGACTCTTTCGTGTCACGCTGGTTAGGTAACAGCTAGCTAACGTGGATTAGTAAACTTTTATGTGCAATTTGGTCCCTAAATCAAAGTTGAAAATCCTAATCCCCCAATTTGATTTAAAAATAACTAGATGACCGATTGTTGGTAGTGTTTTTATTTGTATTGCTTATTTGTCTAAAACTCATTTTTCCTTCATTTAGGCTTCACAAGCTTCAGACCAGCATGATAGAAACAATGGAAATGTGTTAATTTGAAGGACAGTGCAATGAAACTTTAAAGTAGATGTGTATTTAAATTTAGATCACTTTCCACCACAAAATATTATCTATAGAATTATAATCTTTGTAGCTAGCATTGATAAAATGTTTAAATTTGTACATTAAAATTAGACCTACTGCTAATTACCACAAGAATTTTTATTTGAGTACTAATATTTTGATTTGAGTACTAATATTGTGTATGAAAGCTGATAAGAGCCAAATATCCTAAGATCTTATACCCTCTTTTGGTTTATAAATTTTTTTAAGTTGTTAGTTGGACTGAAATATAAAGCTAAATGAAGTTGATTAGTCCAATTCTTGAAGATGATGTGGCTGCAAGGGTAACTGATTTAGAATTAGAATTAGAATGTTGTATTAGAATTTAATCAACTAAATAGTGTGTTTTGCTTGAATTCATATATATATCATTTTTATCCCCCGAGTCATTCTTATCACTGGAAAACAATGCTGAATGAGTATTAACTACTAAATGTTTTGGACCAAGTTAAATAAGTGGCTGAACTAACGTTTTTTTTTTTTTTTTTTTTTTTTTTGGTTTCCCACGGTATCCCCCAACCCGACAGGTCAAAGACTAATCCGTCGCGGTACTGAGCTCCATTTAAGGGTTTGCCGCTGGCCAATGGGTTGCTGCATGCACAAGGCGGGATTCGAACCCCCGACACTTACTTAAGCGGACTAGTGAGCTAACCACTAGACCAACCCAACTTGGTTGACTACCAACCCAACTTGGTTGACTACCAACGTTTTGTACCCCTGTTTTGAACATCTATTAAAATCTTTTTATTACTTTTAGATGCATAAATATTTTGATCACTTTTGTTTATTTTTTCTTAGTATGGGTATCTTGAGAGAAAGTCTTTGTTATTTTATTTTTGTTGATCTTAATCTTATCATATATTTTTTTTTTAAATTGTTATAATCACTAACTTTTAGTTAGATAGTCTTTGGGTATTGACAGTTGTTTAACATTGATACTGATTTCTAAATCTATTTAATTATGTTAATGTTATAGATGTCTTTAGAAGGAGTTGAGTTTTGAAAGAAAAATTCTTAAAGTAAAGCACTCTATAATTGATGATAAAGTTACATAATTACAGGAAAAAGGTAAGCTTTGGAACTTTTCAACTAGTCTATATTTGATTTTTTCTCCTTTGAAGAGCTTGTCTTTAAATATTGTATATTTTATTATTTATAGTATGTATTTTTGAACAACTTTCTATATATCTCATTTAGTCTAATTTGAAGATGGAGAAAAAAAAGAGAAAAAAGAGAGGATACTGCAAGAATGGTAATCAAATTTGGGAATTAGAATTTTTAATTTTGATTTAGAGATTAAATTCTACCGTAAAAATTTACTAGTCTACGTCTGTTAGCAGTTAGCTGGCCAGCATGTCAAGAAGGAGTCTAGATTAATTTTGTAGTGGCGCTAGATAGATAAAATGTATCGAAAGGACGAATTTGATTTTGGAATATAATTTTAGAGACAAATATAAATAACTATTAATTTCAGAGACTACTATAAATCTTCAATATAATTTTAGGGACGAATGTAAAACTTAACTCACAAAAATATGACTAACATCTTAAAAATTGAAGAAAGCAAATATTCAATAAGCCTAAAATAAAAGTCCTTTGCCCTTAAAATTTTCAGGTCATTTAGCTTTTCTTTTTCTTTTTCCCTTTCCCTTATTTTTATAATAGAATTTCTTAACGGTGGCACCTTCTTGTATCTAGTAGACTCTGTCTCTCTCTCTCTCTCTCTCAGTGTCTGAAGAAGCGAATATTCGATCGGTGGTGAAGCATGGCGGCGTGGACTGCTGCGGCGGCTCGACAAGCCTCCAACATGACTCGCCTTTCCTCTATCAAACCCCATTCTCTCCTTCACCGCCGTGGCATGGCTGGCGGCGGCGGTAACTATTTCCTTTTCTTGAACAATTTTCTCTTGTCTCGTGGTTACAAATCTATTGTTCTATTGCATGTTGAAGAATTTGCTCTTATGTATTTATTTATGTTTGTTGCTGAAAAGTTTTAGTTTTTGTATGAAATCTTGCGTAGGATTTGCATTGTAGGCTTTTAGGTTATGTGCCAATCAATTATTCCAATTTCCAAACATGTTTTATGTATAACTGACTCAATTTTTATTGGATGGTTTATAATAATGTCGGAAAATAAATCACTGCATAAGGGAATGGGAATTCCTTCTATGAAAATAAATAAATGAATAGATACATAGATAGATAAAGTACTTTGTGTATGGATAGCAATCATAGCATCTATAATTTTGTGTTGACATGCAATGCTGCATCTTGATCTTAGTTCTGTCAATGGCATAGTGTCTTCGCACTAATTACTAAGAGTTGGTACCTGTCTTTTGACAAACACACATAAAATGAATCTAAATGAGCAGTGTTTGATTTTTCCAATTCTGTACTATGTTGATTGTTGAATTATATTCATGATGGGGCCCTAATAAGGAACTATGACTGTATGCTATATCTTGTGGGAAAGTGTCTTAATGTAGCAGGGATGTATTAATGTTATTATAACAAGAAGAGTCCACATATTCATGATTTTCATATTGATATTTTCTCAGCCATGGAGCTTAATGTCATAACGTGTTAGAAATGGGTTGATACTGAATATAAACCTCTGATCCAAGTGGAATGACAGATGAAATGAAATACATCCTCCCCATTTTATAATGAATCACTTTCCTATATTACCTTTATATATTGCAGATCCTCATGGGCCTCCAAAGGTGAATATTTGGGAGGACCCAACGAGTCCGTCTAGGTGGAAAGAAGAACATGTGAGTAACTTTCTGTGTTTTTGGATCTGTCTAATATATCTTGGTTAATGATTTTCCTGATTGACCATGTGTTTGATGGCAAATCATGTTATCTGCAAGAATATGCCACTGGAATTTTTTCTTCCTTGCATGTGTACTCTTGATCTGCTTTTTGAATTCGAGCTGAAGCATAAACACTAAGTCAAACATGCTTGACACTACATATATGTGGAGACATGCCAAACTCTTTCACATTGCACACTTTGAAGGGGGAGGAGGAAGAAAGATATATCACTAAGTTGTGTATCAGCCAATTAGCATGTGACGAGATCGGTCTCTCTGCATACAACTCATATTGACATTGAAATCTAAAAGAACTTCTCTCATTCGTATTAAAACACTACCGTTTACTCATGGGATAGAAAAGATCACAAGCTAATATTCAAAGGGGGACTTCATTGTCTCGTTTCCATGATATTTGTGTATGGTAATATTTTAAGTATTTCTGAATCTTCTGCCATTGCAGTTTGTGCTTGTTTCGTTGGCTGGGTGGGGCGCATTCATCTATGGGACTTACAAGTTCTTCACTAGAGGCAAGGGCAACAAAGAAGAGGTACATAATTTTACCTTCATTGGAAGTCCGAATTCAGTTTTGTGACTGCTTCTTACACACTGAATTTGCGGGGCAATTTATCTTCTTTTCATGATTTTACTTGATAAAGTTTCTATGTTTGCTTGTTACATTTAAATCTACAAAAACTTGATGAGAAATTATTATCCTTCTAATTTATAAACAAAGAAACTAATGAGTGCTTTTTATGTTCTCACTCTTTATTTAGAAATCAGGAGAATATTTAGGAAGATGTTCGGGAAGATATATCATTACTGAATTGTAATTGGCATGGCTTCTAAGTTTGGGTTCTCTTTCTTCAATTCATGAAATTACCAACCTAGTTCATGAGGTTCCGAATTTCAGTTAGATATGCTAAATGTGACACGCATGATTAGGCTAAATGCATATTCTACCATTCATATATCATTCACAAATTTTATTTTCGGATTTTCTGTGCATCATACCAACTTGCTTAGGACTCATCTTGTCATGTCTTGCTGCAGAAAGTTGGAGAAGCACCAAACAAGGCTTGAGGTTGTTACTCCATAGAAACGATATACCAATTGCTTAATAAGTTGCTCTACTTAGATTTAGTTATAGGTATTGTGTTAATTTACTTTGTGACGAGACATGCCAGTTTTGGGCATTTGTGGTGGCTTGTACATGTACATGACACATAAAAATGGTTTGGGAATAAATAATAACACCTTTTAGAGAATTATTTACCGTTATGGTATTTCTATTACCATGCAAATTATCATCAAAGGTTTTAGCATTTTGTAGGTTAGAAGCTTGGCTGCTGGATTTGAATTTTAACTTTGATTAAACTCTTTCATAACATGATATTCGTCAACCGTATTGTATGCCCTTTGGTACATACTGGTACATATGAGACGAATTCTTGTAAATTGAAATTGATCTACCTTTGATATTATTTGTGATACACAACTAAACATATGCATTAACACTAGAATATGTTTAACTTATTTTATTATAATGAAGAAAGGGAAGCTATTTTTGTGTAACCAAAATCAAACATATATGCTTTTAATCTCAGAAATGGATGAAAATAAAATCCCATTAAAAAATTTCCAGGATTCCCATCCACAAAAGCATAGTACCTTACACTTAGGTTAGAGCCCTTCCCTTCTTTTCTCTTTTCCAGAATCAAAATTCATAAACACCCATTATGTATAACTTCAATGTTTTACAACTTACAAATAACTGAGAAATTGCTGAGACTGGTAACTTGTAACATGTCATAACAATGAAAAAAAATGCAACTACCTTCCCCTACCAAAAATAACTATGTTCTGTAGTAAGCACATAATATAGAGGTATGACATGAGAAACATCACTGTCAAAATCTTATATTACAATTGCAATGTTCTCACCATACTCCTGTCCTGTCTATCAATATATCTGTAACATTTTTTCCTTGTGTCTTCCAGTACAAAGGAAAATGTATTCTGCAGCCACATCTTTACCTTGACAACTTCAATTCCACCTTGTAATGCTGCAACCTAAGTTGATAAGAAACAGCACCAAAAATTCTTAGCAAATACTAAGACATCTGTGTCATTATTAACTATTCCTCATCCTAATTGGATCCTATAAAGGTGGATTTTGAGCATAGATAACATCCAAGTGTTGTTTTCTCTTTTTCTGTGAATACTTACCAACTTGTTATGGTTGTGATGTGAATACTCAATCTGCGTCTTTGATTTCAGCTTCAACATCAATCGCTCTACTCGAATCTTTCTCTGCAATGACATAAACGATGACACATAACGTCATCAAATCAAGATTGAAGGATAGTAAAAAGAATAGATCATTGGAGTTAGTTACATTGTATTCAATAAATTGTACTTTCAAGGTTACCATTTCTAGAACCGGAGAAATTGTTGAATGCTTGTCCAAATGTTGTAGATTGGTTTGAAAACTTCACGGAGTCCTTCACAAACTCATTGCCAACAACTGATATCAAAGTAAATTCTTCAACAGCGAGAAATATGCACATTTTGATGCTCAAAATAAAATGGTACTCAACAAAAAACTGTACATGATAATAAAGCATTCTAAGGCATTACTTTTGAGGTACCAAACTGAAATGAAATTGTAGCTAATCATGAAGAGAAGGGCATCATTTTCTCCTAAATTAAGGGATAATTTAAAACATTATTTCTGTTAATGAATCATTCTATTTTAAGGTTGCATGTCTTTCAAACATGTATATTTTTTCATGTCATTTGACACGCACATCCCCACCACCATGGGACTAGCACTATATTCGAGACGAAAAGAAAAATCAGATCTCACTCAAGCAGGCAGAAATCAATAGTTGTTAGCAACCAACTCAGCAGTTCAAAATCAGAATCATAGAGAAGAAACACAAATCACAGCCAATACTTCATTGATCATATAAATAAGTTAACAGTGTGCAGACTGATATCTATGAAAAGATGTATAGATATGTAACCAATGGTGAGAGAGTAAATTAGAATGTCTAAAATTACAGAAAAGCACCTATGAATGAGGCTTCATTATCATGCAAGTGATAATAATGTATCCATGCAAAAAGTATAGCAAATAGTATCAACAAAACATAGTCATCAGTCATCACCTATCAAGCACAACACGCTTTCAAATTAGGTTAGGCCCTAACTAGAACATTAACAGTTTTAATTGGTAACAATAGGTTTTGATGCTCTTAAGTGCAAAAAAAGAATCCCAAATTTATGCCTTGAATAAGAAATCATGAATGTCCATTAATACTTAATAGAATTGATAAAAAATTTGTAACAGAAGATGCATCATGTAGTTTGCAACCGAAGCTAGAAATGATTCTGTGCAATACTGACAAATGGCAAGGACTTAAGGACTAACAAGCAAACAACTAAAAAACTAGGCCCTTACCAGAAAAAGGTTGACCACAAAAAGGGCACAACTGCAAATCATCATTTAGAGAGGATCTGAAACATATTAAAGATTACTAAATGAAGGTAGCTAGTGCTATCAATACAAAACAAATAATCTATAAGCACACTTAGCAATATGTATTGAGCAAATCTTACTTGAAAACCTGAAAATCATTTCCACAATTTGGACACTGCATTGAAAAGCGAAAAGAAAAAAGATCAATAAAGGTAAGATCACCTTAGCATTAAAAATTCTCAATATTCCAAGCACTCATAAAAGATGGCAACAAAATATTGGGATCAAAATAATGTAGATGCTGGTCTGATGTGTGTGTGTATATATTAAATAAAAATAAAAAAAATAAACAGTCTATAACTATAGTATTGTACCTGTCACTTCAAAATTTCTTACACTAAAATCAGTCACCAATGTATTTGTGTATAAATATATGCCTGGTTTAATTTAGTTTTAATGTGTATTTGTATTCCAACATGTATTTTATCTTGGTGACTGATTTTAGTGTACACGTAGCATGGTTGAATTTCTTATACTATAAAAATCAAATTCCCAAGAACAAATAACTTCTTTATACATGTAAATGCAATATATCAAAGCAATTGCCAGTCTGCAATATATACCATAAAAAATAAATATCGAGTTAAAAAGCAAAATGATGATAGTGAATTTTAAAAGAAGCCTCACAGCGCCTTGCATTATATCTCGTCCAGCCCACCAGAGGAAGAAACCAATACCTACTACCGGTATGAGAACAGCAAAGATCTGGAGAAAAGGGAAAAACCGAAAATCAAACCACTCGAGTGATCTAATACACTTGCTAATTTTTAAGGAGTAAGTTTATTGAAAGACACTAGGAACCACCAATGAAAAATTATCAAAGTTCTTCTCCAAGAAAAACTAATTTACATAAAGTATTTACAACTTATAGTCTTTTCTATTTTTAATTTCTCTGATATATTGCAGTGAATAATGCTGATATTTTACAGTGTGAAAAATGGATGTGAAAGCAATCACCAAGAGCTGATACTACCTCTGCAAACAGCTAGAATATGATAACTTCAAGTCATATAATCAATTGATTAAGTACCACCAAAATTTAGCTCTTCTCTAATCCGCTATTAATCTTCAACCTTGTTCAACAGTACTTTCTTCTCATAAGGTCATGTGCTAAAAAGAGTTTCAACTTTCAAGAAGTTAATATGCAACCATTGGTTTTCTCAATAACGGTTTAGATGCTACACTAGTACAAATTACTCTCAATACCATTAATCCATTGGTTCTAGCTACAAAATCAGTTCTCTCTAATCTCTATTCAAGGGTAAGGCTGCATAAACCTATTTCATTGTTTGATGGTAGTAAAATCCTTGGACAAATATCGATTAATTATTGAACACAGACCTAAGAAAATGGAGCCTGCCATCAATAGAATAGCTTAAGCATGTGCTAAATCACTCAACACATAGTAGATGAATTACTCAAAAACCAGAAGTAATATAATATACCACATAAATTTGGACTGTTGATACTTTTGTGACAATTATAAGATGATTAAGTTAAACATGATCCGATTAAGTTTAAACCAAACCAAGAGAGAGTAATAAAAAAAAAATACCCAAATTGAAACAATAGCATCCAAAATCCAGCCAAGCTGCCCAGTCATTGAAAGATAAGTTAATCCAATAGCCAAAGCAAGATTACCCAAAATCCTAACATTAGCTCCATCGTCTCTTCCACCACCACCACCACCACCATTGAAGCCAAACCCTTGATTGTTCCTCACTATAACAACCCTCTTGCAACCCTTATTCTCTTCCAACAAAATCCCATTTCGAAACACTGCCCCTCCCAGTAACAAGGATCCCCTCCTCTCTCTGCAAGTTATGTGCTTGTTGTTGAAGTTGTAGCTACCCAGATGAAAAGAACAAAACTTTGAGTCCAACTGAGAGAAAGAGAAAGTGGGTCTCTTCTTGCATGTGGTGGCACCACCATGGAAGAAGCACTTGGGCCTCAAGTGTGAAACTTGGGTCGTGAAATGAACGAGTGTAGTCATGGGGGAAACAAACAACATTTATGGACAGGGAAATGAATCTAGTAGTACTATATTGGAACTTCAAGTGTTCAACTTGGGATTAGACATTGAAACCTGGAACCTTGTAGAGGATATGTGATGAACTCATGTGACATTAGTTTCACACTCATTTGTTTTCCTTCACACACACATACACACAAGAAAAATCCAATGAAGCTTTTGCGCCACATGCCACGTAGGCATCAGAGTTTATCTACTAAATTCCAGAGTAAATAACTTAATTAAATTTTTCTTAAAAAAATTTAAATAATAAATATTTATATTAAAAATAATTTATAATTTATAAATAAATTATTTTATATTTAATTTTTAATATTAAAAATATTCATTTAAAAAAATAATAATAAATTTTTATTATAAAAACAAATATTTAAATAAATTTTTAAAAAATTATAATTTAATTTTAAAAATTATACTAAATATTAATGCTATAATTTTTATAAATTAAAAAAAATATTTATAAATCTATTTAAATTGACCATAAATCGACTAATAATTCTTATTTAGAGTCCTACTTAAAAAAGTAACATTTTTATAATTTTTTAATAAAATTAAATATGCGAAAAAAATAATTTTATTGATTCTCTATTTTGGTAGATTGTAGTAAAATTTAACTTATTGATGAAAAATAGAAAAGCCCCTAATATATACTGCTGATGTTATGCAAAGAAATGGAATATAGTTTAAGTTTTAAATATTTGATTTCCGAGATTTTATGAGAATATGGGGACAAATTATAAAATAAAAAATTATTGGGTGAGATTTCTATTTTTCAAACAATAAAAATTAAAATAAAAATCGTTAGATGACCCTTCTGTCTTACTAAATAAATTAAAATAAAAAAAATTATTGGGTGAATTTTTTTTAAATAAAATAAAAAATCATTGCGTGGTATTTTTTTCTTAAAAAAGTCAAATCAGAAATTGCTGGGTGTAATTTTTATTCTGCACCATAAAATATTAAATGCACCCTTTTGTAGAGTAACACA
Organism: Arachis hypogaea; assembly: GCF_003086295.3. Lineage (NCBI taxonomy): Eukaryota > Viridiplantae > Streptophyta > Magnoliopsida > Fabales > Fabaceae > Arachis > Arachis hypogaea. The sequence continues at coordinate 21,940,144 of NC_092053.1, read as the reverse complement.
CGAGAACTGCTATCATAAAAAAATTTGTGAACTTATATTAGTAATAGTATGAATGTTATATAATATTTTGTTGAATTTAATTTGTATGTGTAAGATTTTGTTGGGAATAAGTAGTATGACCACAATCCAATCAATCACGTGTTAAATAATTTGTTATTGTTATTATATTAAAATATTAATATAATAACGTCCTTGATTAAATTTAGAGATTTATCATTGTGATAGTAATTACAATATTGAGAGATAAATCTTTTATAATTTAATCTAAATTGTTCTTGGTCATAGGATTATTAAAAATGACATTAATAATCCGGAAAGATCAATATATATAATGATCTTCATTGGATGAAGATTAATAGATCTCATTTATTAAATTATATATATAGATGGTGGATATAGAGATATGACCATTGAACTGACTCACTCTGAGAATTCCTAATGGTTATAATTACCATATATTTGTCAATAGGATATTCTCAAGATGAACATAGTAATAGAGTTTCCTTTAACCTGCGACTGTCATAGAAATTAACAATGTATTTATTATACTTTGATTCCGGACACCTAATACCCTAGGGTGCTAGTTGAATGGATATTGGGTATGATTTAAATATTTGTAGAATTAATGATTAGTCAATAAGGAATCCGTCAACTCTCGGTAAAGAGTTTGAGCTCTATAATTATAATGATTGAGATGAATAAAACCTTGGCCAAGTTGATTGAATGAATGAAGAAATGAGTTTCTTAGGTCATTCACAGTTCATTATAACAATGGTAACAAGTTAGAGTTTGACAATTAAACCATACTCTAAAGGTTAACCAAGAGCTGGAAAGATGGAAGGAATTATACTTTGTTCTTCTTAGGTTCTTAGTAAAAATACATTACTTCAAACTATCGGGTCGTTGAGGAGTGTTGTTAGATGCCAACCTTGATTAGTAAATTTAGTATGACTAATTTACTACCCGCTTAGTATTGAACCTATGGGGTCACACACTAACGAGTATTCTAATCTTTGTTATAGAATTATTTAATTATTATTTTAATTTGATCAAATAAATAATTATATTAATTCAAATGGAATATTATTATATTCTTTGCTAGCATCAAGAATATAATAATAATATGATAATTGAGAATATTAAATGAGATTTGAGAATAATTAGTTATTCTATTTCTGAATTTGAATTATAAATTTGGATGAGACCCAAATTGATTATGTTTTAAATTGTTATGATATGATTCATAAAATTTAAAGGATCCAGATTTGGAATTTAAAGATATGATTTAAATTTGAATTGAGAATCAAATTTAAAATCAGCAACAAACTTCATACTATATATATGTATGCCAAGAGTAGAGATGAGTGACACAGACGAGAATAACAAGAGTTTTATTCCGTTACCTCTACACACATAAACGTATGTGAGCCTGATTCTTGGAGAAGAATTTTATGCCGTGCAAAGAGTTGCAAGAGGTTTCTCAATTTAGATCAGATGTCTATTGGTCAAGGAGTTGACAGTAAAGGTTGGTCTCGGTGTGGATACGCATAGAGTCTTCGTACAATCGAAGAATAAAGTTTTTACTAAAGCGTCTAAAGGTATTTAAATATGATCTATATATTATTGGAATAAAGTTTAAGTACAAAATAGATCTTTAAGGATTACTTTTTTTTTCTTCCGCTGCGTGTTATGAACACATGGTAATCCTTTAGTGGTATCAGAGTTTTGACTTTTTGTGTTTAAATCTTTATTCCTATTTTCTTTAAATTTTGTGAATTAATAAGATTAATTCAAATTATTTTTAAGCATGTGATGTATTTATTTCCATTGAGATGGTTTTCTAATAAATTAATAGTTAATTTATTTCAATGTTAATTATTTAATTACGATTAAATTATCATTTTTTAATATAAAAGTTATATTTATAATCAAATATTTTATTTTATTTTATTTATTTATTAAATTTTATTGTGATTTTGATCACAATAAAAGAAATAAGATGCAAAATATCTTTTGTTTATTTCTTATATATATATAAGTGTATATATAAAAGTCAAATTTGATTTGATAATTTTTTAAGGCTAAACGTTAGTACAAGAAAAATTAAATTTTGATTTGATTGATGTATTTTGAACACTATAATTTTAAAAATTACTTTTTCTAATGTTCTTGATTATAAAGAGCGGCCTGACAACCAGGAGTTTTATTTTCAAGATACTAATCAGTATATACATTTGATGTATTAAGGATTTAATTTTATATTTACCTAAACAACCTAGGAGTATAAAATTTAATCATAAATACTGGTAGAAATTCTCTAACAGTTGAGATAAATCCTAAAAGTTAGGAGTTTGCCAAAAAAATAAATTTATCTCTTGTTTACAAGGAACAACCTGACAATTAGGAGACTTGTACTCAAAGATAGAATTTATTTATGCATATGATGATGTATAAGGAGAATTAATTTTATACTTGAACCTAGACAACTAGGGGTATAAAATATAATTCAGTTAAATAATTGTCTGACAACCAGATAATTATTTGGGATTATAATTGTATGGGATATAATTTAATCATATTTATTTGGAATAGGTATGAGTAACAACTTGACAACTAAGATACTCATTCGCGATTCTAAATAATTTTTTTTCAGAAATATAGATTTCTTGATTTACTTTCATATTTTAAATTTTTTTTAAATATGTCCATCTTTCGTATGGCATACTTTGAAAGTAATAAATTGGCTATACATTGAGAATTGTTCTTATGTATGAAAAGGTTATCATGGACATGATAATCCTATTGAAATAATATTGTCTAATAAATTTGGTTATGGAATAGTTAGAAGTTGTGAAGAATTTGGAATATTGCTTTACTGCAATATGGGTTATTTTGACAACCATGAATTCCAATTTCAAAGACAACTTACTATTTATTATTAAACATCTTGAGAAGATGTATGATGCCCAAAACAAGATAGTATGAATATCAAATATTTTATTTGAACTAGTGGGAGTGTTGGGTAATATATTTTGAATTAAACAACTTTAGAGGTTGAAATGCCATTAGACAAATGGCTTTTGCGAGAATTGTTCTTGCAAGCATTTTTGGAGATTTATTTTGTTACAAACAATTTATAATTGGCCCTAATATGATTAAGGTTTGTGGTCTTTTTTGAAAAATCCAATATGAGTATTGAGGATGCAAATTAAAATTGCTCTTAAGGGTTGGTTTGACCAATAATAAAGATATTGAGTATTTTTATTATAAGAGTTTAAAGTAAAATCTCTAACATCTAATTGATATTCTATTTAAATAGAGAATGAGATTCTCTCAATGCACAAATACTAGTACTCTATATACTCCATCATGTTTAAAGAAACATAGAATTTGATTTAGCTGAGGATCACTGTTTGTTAAATATTTGGATTACGTTTTAAAAATGTTGCTAAATTAACAAATTTCTCACTAAATAATTTTTTTTTTTATCCATATGAGACATGGAAAAGGCATAAGCTGAAATTCAAAAATATTAGTGTTTGGAGATGTCTTATGTGTTAAGAAGATTGTACAACAATAGAATTGATATTAGGTTCAATAAATGAGATTTATTAGTTACCCTAAAGAAATAATGAAATTATTTTTATCACTTTTCTTATGACAAAATGTCTGTGATAAGAGGTTAAATTCCTTTTTAGAAAAGGGATTCCATCTTAAAGAAAGAGTGGGAGTACAATTACTTTTATTAGAATTGTATACCACTCAATAGAGGATATACTTTCTCTTGAAAGTATAAAAGGTTTGATCGTCAAACTAACTTTTCGGAAAAGTAGCCTATTTGTATAATGATACAATTCTATAAAGATAGATCTAATGGTTACTTAGATTTTTTATAATCATGTTCAATAAGGATTGTCCTTAAAATAAAATTATACACTATTGTAGTGGGAGATTTCATGTTTTGAGAAAATATGATATTTATTATGCACTAGGTGTATTTTACAAAAGGTCAAGCAAACATGATCAAGAGCAAAGATGTTTAAGGTCAAAAGAGTTTTGATAAACACAAATGTGCATTGAAAAATTATACACATGATTGATTGGCTCTAGTGCAAGTGGGAGATTATTGTGATAATAGTATGCCCAAGATCTAATCTATCATGATTGGCTCTCGTGCAAGTGGGAGATTGTTGGGAATAAGTAGTATGACCACAATCCAATCAATCACGTGTCACATAATTTGTTATTGTTATTATATTAAAATATTAATATAATAACGTCCTTGATTAAATTTAGAGATTTATCATTGTGATAGTAATTACAATATTGAGAGATAAATCTTTTATAATTTAATCTAAATTGTTCTTGGTCATAGGATTATTAAAAAGGACATTAATAATCCGGAAAGATCAATATATATAATGATCTTCATTGGATGAAGATTAATAGATCTCATTTATTAAATTATATATATAGATGGTGCATATAGAGATATGACCATTGAACTGACTCACTCTGAGAATTCCTAATGGTTATAATTACCATATATTTGTCAATAGGATATTCTCAAGATGAACATAGTAATAGAGTTTCCTTTGACCTGCGACTGTCATAGAAATTAACAATGTATTTATTATACTTTGATTCCGGACACCTAATACCCTAGGGTGCTAGTTGAATGGATATTGGGTATGATTTAAATACTTGTAGAATTAATGATTAGTCAATAAGGAATCCGTCAACTCTCGGTAAAGAGTTTGAGCTCTATGATTATAATGATTGAGATGAATAAAACCTTGGTCAAGTGGATTGAATGAATGAAGAAATGAGTTTCTTAGGTCATTCACAGTTCATTATAACAATGGTAACAAGTTAGAGTTTGACAATTAAACCATACTCTAAAGGTTAACCAAGAGTTGGAAAGATGGAAGGAACTATACTTTGTTCTTCTTAGGTTCTTAGTAAAAATACATTACTTCAAACTATCGGGTCGTTGAGGAGTGTTGTTAGATGCCAACCTTGATTAGTAAATTTAGTATGACTAATTTACTACCCGCTTAGTATTGAACCTATGGGGTCACACACTAACGAGTATTCTAATCTTTGCTATAGAATTATTTAATTATTATTTTGATTTGATCAAATAAATAATTATATTAATTCAAATAGAATATTATTATATTCTTTGCTAGCATCAAGAATATAATAATAATATGATAATTGAGAATATTAAATAAGATTTGAGAATAATTAGTTATTCTATTTCTGAATTTGAATTATAAATTTGGATGAGACCCAAATTGATTATGTTTTAAATTGTTATGATATGATTCATAAAATTTAAAGGATTCAGATTTGGAATTTAAAGATATGATTTAAATTTGAATTGAGAATCAAATTTAAAATCAGCAACAAACTTCATACTATATATATGTATGCCAAGAGTAGAGATGAGTGACACAGACGAGAATAACAAGAGTTTTATTCCGTTACCTCTACACACATAAACGTATGTGAGCCTGATTCTTGGAGAAGAATTTTATGCCGTGCAAAGAGTTGCAAGAGGTTTCTCAATTTAGATCAGATGTCCATTGGTCAAGGAGTTGACAGTAAATGTTGGTCTCGGTGTGGATACGCATAGAGTCTTCGTACAATCGAAGAATAAAGTTTTTACTAAAGCGTTTAAAGGTATTTAGATCTGATCTATATATTATTGGAATAAAGTTTAAGCATAAAATAGATCTTTAAGGATTACTTTTTTTTCTTTCGCTGCGTGTTATGAACACATGGTAATCCTTCAGATTTTATAATTTAGAGTAAAATATGTTTTTTATTTTAATATTTGTGATTTTTTTTAAAAATATTTTTAAAATTTAATTTTATTTAGTTTTATTTTTAATATTTTTTATTTATGTCAATTATTTTTTAGATGTTAACCATCTCTAAAATATTAGGAAAAAAATTGAAATATTTAATGGTAGTTTAACACAAATAAAAAATGTTAAAAATATAATTGAATATTTTTGGTGACTAAAATATAACTGAATATAATTAAATGTCATAAATATTTTTTAAAAAAATTATAGATACTAAAAATAAAAAATATATTTTATCTTATAATTTATTATATATAATGTTTAAATTATATATGTTAATTATATGTTGAAGTAATCCGATCTTACCTAATTTTTATCATATTGGTTTAGGATTGGATTCAAATCTCTTTTAATTTTTTTTTGTGACTAAACAGAAAAAAAAAAAGAAAAAATAGAGACAAAATCAAATTAATTGGCTAGGTTCATATCTAAATCTATTAGATGTTAAAACTTACTTCATAGTTGACTCCAATTCGAGTGAATGTCCGCGTCAGAAGTAGCTGCTTTAGCCATACAATCTGTAACACTATTTGCATTCCTCAGTAACTCTCCAATTCCAATTCATAACCTCCTGTATATGCTTTGCCAAATTCCATTCTGAAATATCTTTACCAAGCATTCTTTGGTTTACCAAGAAAAGAGCTTCTAAACAGTCTGTTTCACAAATAACCTCACGAAATCCACTATCCCAAGCAAGAAGTAAACCTCTCCAAATTGTATACAATTCATCAAAAAGAACACTGCATACTTCGACTTTCCCAGTGCAACCTTTCAACCAACATCCATCAGAATTGCAAATGATACAAGCAAGACCAGCATAGCCAAAAGGAGCAACACAACTAGCATCACAATTCAATTTAACAGAATGAACTGAAAGTGGAACCTAATGCAAACAAAGTAAAGGAGGAGACAAAGATTGATGCATAGCAAAGTAATGTGAAACTCCCTTACTGAACTACGAATCAAACTCACCACTTTACTAGCACTTCAAGAGTCATCTATATTAAATAAGTCATTATTTCGGCTTCTCCAAATCCACCAGATGGTCGAAAAGAAAAGAAAAACATCTTCACTCCTTGCACCTCTGTAGAGCCAATCACGTAAATTCGAGTTATCTAAATACAGGCCTAAAAGGTTCTAGACCTCCTTGGCACTATGGCACTCCCGAAGACAATGAAGAATGGATTCAGAACTATTCTGACACCGCTGACAGGTGCTAGATAAAGCTAAGTCACGACCTAAACAAAACTCTGCCGTAGGAATAGCATTATGAAGACTGAGCCAAATCAAGAACTTGTACTTCTCAAGAATATACAGTCGCCATACCCACAACCAATTATTATGTTCATTCCAGTCAAACTTTCTTTTGGCTAACCAACTATACCCACTCCTAGCTGAGTAGAGTCTAGAAGATGACACACCCCACGACCAAGCCGAATTCTCTCCAACATTCAAATCAAGATTATAAGCATTCAAACGCTGTTTGACATCTTCTGGAATGTTAGAAAAAATCTCTCTTAATTTGACTCACCTATTTGTACCCTTAAATGGAATAAATATGATGTAAAATGTTCACCAAAAAAATATGATGTGAAATTTTGTGAAATCGAATTAAATGCGAGAACATATTTTTAAAAGAAGGAAAATGAAAAAAAAACTAAACATATTTGTTTTCACAACACTTCTAAAATATATATTCTTAAAAAAAACGATGAGGTTATACATATAAGTATTTTTTTGTAAATTAAATTTAATTAAATTAGTATAAATTTGATTAAAAAAATACGCATGTCTATTATATAGTTTTTTGTCTTTACACTTTTTAATCACAGAAATTTTATTACAAAATATAAAAATTTTGTTATAGAACACATAAATTTTTACGAGCAATACAAAAGATTTTACACATAACACATAAATTTGTGGATATAACATAAAAATATTTGCACATAACATAAACTGTATACTAATTTTTTGGTATTGTACACCAAAATTTTTGTGTTATGTATCAAAATTTCTGTACTTAGTATCTTTGCTGAACATATATAGGAGAAGAAGAAAAAAATGATGACGGATAGCGGTAGCGACAACAATGACGACATTAAAGAAACGTGCAGATGTCGTTGACGATAACGAAGGAGGAGAGGAGGAAGAGAAAGAGGAAGAAAAAAAGAAAAGACAAAGAAAAAGCGACAGTGTATGTGTATATATTCGAAGAAAAAACGCACTATAACTTAGTTAAAGACTTGATTTAAAAAAATTTAGACACCTAATTTTATTGCTTAAAATATAGGTAGTTATTAGAAGAATAATTTAATGCCACAATAAAATTATACCATAGATAAGTTTAAAGGTATCTAAATATTGATATTAAATAAGCTTAATTTTAAAAATAAGTCCTAAATAAATTTTATTTTTAGAGCAACCTAAATAAAACTTAAACTACGGTCAATTTCAAATTAAAACATAGTTATCATCCTATATAACAATGGATAGTTTTTGGGTTGTGGTGCGTGAAATTGAACTTCGCAAGTTTCGCACAGATGAACTGGCAAGTGCACTGGATCGTCCAAGTAATACCTCAGGTGAGTGAAGGTCGAATCCCACGGAGATTGTCGGATTGAGCAAGCAATGGCTATCTTGTAAATCTTAGTCAGGCGATTAGAAAAGATGGTTGTTTGTTATGAAGCATAAACGAAATAATAGAGAGCGAAATACCAGATTAATGTAAAAGCAATGATGGATAATTAGTTAAGACTTCGGAGATGCATATTCTTTCCGGATTAACCTTTCTTACTATATACTTCAACAACGAACGATTCATTCAATGACAGCCGTAATTGACTAACTCATGTAGCATCCTCATCAAGTTAGTCTCTTCTAAACCATAGCAGTCCACCATATCCGAGCAACTCATGTAGCATCCTCATCAAGTTAACTAATGGCTTCCCACCATAGTCGAAGGTGAAGACCTAAGCAATCCATTCCCCTTCGCGATCCTACCCAAAATGCCACACACAAGGTCAGATCTTCCGGATCAGGGAACGCTGCTTCTCATACTCTAGCCTTAACACCACAGAAACCTCAGTAACCCATGGTCAACGAGATTATATGTCACATATCCAAAGTCACCCAGGCACGCTCCTGGAATCTGCAGTGCATTCGCTAACTTAGGATGATTATCACGGGTCATCTTCAATTCATGAGATGAAGAACAAAAATGCACAAGAGAATGGAATCAAACGTGTATTGAAATAGAACAATAATAGTATTAATCCATGGGAATCAGCAGAGCTCCTAACCCTTACTTAGGAGGTTTAGTTGCTCATGCTTTTACAGAAAGTAAAACGTGTAAAGGTAAAAGTGAGGCAGAAGGTCCTAAACATGGGTGATCTTCTCCTATATATATTAATCTAATAACTAAGAAGTACAAAAATATGATAGAATAGACTAGAGGTGCAAAATCCATCCTTGGGCCCACTTAGGTTAAGTGCTTGGGCTGAGCTTGGCGTCCAACTTTGAGGAATGGGCGTTGAACGCCCATTAGGAGGTGATTGGCGCTGCCTTGTGTCTTGGTGGGCGTTGAAAACCTAAAAGGGGGGGGGGGGTGATTGGCGTTTAACGCCAGCTTTGGGTCTCCTTTGGGGCGTTGAACGCCAGCCAAGGGGTAGCTCCTTGGCGTTCAACGCCCAGTATGGGTAGGCTCCTTCAAAGCAAAGTATAGACCATTATATATTGCTGAAAAGCTCTAAAAGTTAGCTTTCCAAAGCCGTTGAGAATGCGTCATTTGAACTTCTGTAGCTCTAGAAATTCTCATTTGAGTGCACGGAGGTCAAATTCTGACAGCATCTGCTACGCTTTTCTTGCCTCTGAATCAGACTTTGCCAAAGCTCCTCAATTTCAGCCAAAAATTATCTGAAATCACCATAAAACACAACAACTCAAAGTAGAATCCAAAAAATATGAATTTAGCAGTAAAAACTATGAAAACATAATAAAACTTGAACAAAACATAACTAAAATAATATAAAATGATGCCAAAAAGCGTATAAAATATCCGCTCATCAAAACACCAAACTTAAACTGTTGCTTGTCCCCAAGCAACCAAAAATAAAGTAGGATCAGAAAGAAGAGAAGGATACCATGGATCTCAAAGTTTTTCAATGAAGCTCAGTTCCAATTGATGAGCGGGGCTAGTAACCATTTACTTTTGAACAGTTTTGGCATCTCACTGTCCTTTGAAGTTTAGAAGTTTTGGTGTCTTTAGGAATTCAGAATCCGGATGATATTATTGACTCTCTTAGTTTAGTTCTTTTTTATTCTTGAACACAGCTTCTTTTAGAGCCTGGCCGTGACCCTAAGTGTTTTGTTTTCCTGTATTACCACCGGATACATAAACGCCACAGACACTTAACTGGGTGAACCCAATTGGATTGTGATTCAGCTTTGCTAGAATCCCCAGATAATGGTGTCCATAGTTCTTAGGCACACTCTTTTGCTTTTGGGATCACGACTTTAACTGCTCAGTCTCAAATTTTTCACTTGACACCTTCACACCACAAGCATTTAGTTAGGGGAAGGAGCGCATTTGAACTTTTTAGGCCAAGATTTTGTTTCGTTTAGGCTCTCCTAACCATTGATGCTCAAAGCCTTGGACCCCTTGCTCTTGCCTTTTGGTTTAAAGAGCTATTGGCTTTTTCTTTTTCTCTCTTACTCTTGCCTTTTGGTTTAAAGAGCTATTAGGTTTTTCTTTTTCTCTCTTACTCTCTCTTTTTTTCATTTCTTTCTCTTTTTCTTTCTTTTTGTTGCTTTTTCTTACTTCAAGAATCAATAATTGGATTTTTTAGATTACCAATAATACTTCACCTTTTTCATCATTCTTTCAAGAACCAACACACGCTACTCCAACATCAAATATGCACTGTTGATTCATACATTCAGAAAGTAAAAGCAATGACACTACATCAAATAATTGGACCATTCTTATTATATAACTCGAGTTCATGCATCTTACTTCTCTTTTTCGAATAAAGTTTTTCTTTTAAGTGTGGTGAGGGATGCATGGAATATTCCATAGCTTGCGACAAAATAAAGGATGATCATGCACTTAGAAACAGGAAACAAACAATAAAACACAATGGAAAATAGAAAAATAACATAAGCAAAGGGGGATATGGAACGTGACCACCTTAGTGACGGCGGCTACTGCTTCCTCTAGAGAATCCAATGGAGCGCTTGATTTCTTCTATGTCACGCCCCTGTCTCTGTTGCTCCTCCCTCATAGCTCGTTGATCTTCTCTTATTTCATGGAGGATGGTGGAATGCTCTTGGTGTTCCATCATCAGCTGATCCATGTTGGAGCTTAATTCTCCTAGAGAAGTATTCAGTTGAACCCAATAACCTTGGGGAGAAAAATGCATCCCTTAAGGCATCTCAGGGATTTTCTGTTGAGGTAGCTCTATATGCTCTTCATGTGGTCCATGTGCCGTCTCTCTAACATGCTCCATCCTTCTTTTAGTGATTGGCTTGTCCTCTTCAATAGGGACGTCTCTTTCTATGACAATTTCGGCTGAATTGCATAAGTGACATATGAGGTGAGGGAAGCGGAGGCAAGTGCCTTTCCCTTTTTCTTTCTTGAAGTTTCACCAGTCTTTGGTGCCATACTCAGAAGTGGTAGAAGTCAAAAAGAAAAGCTTTTTCAACACCAAACTTAAGAGCTTTGCTCGTTCTCGAGCAAATATAAACAATTATAAAGAAGAGAGTAGAAGAAGAAGAAAAAGGTAGAGATAGAGGGAGGGAAGGGAAGGGGTGAATGATAGGTGGGGTAAGTGTAGAATTTCTGGGACCCACTAGCTGAGAGCGTCTCAAATTTTGAGATCCCTGGCCCTTGTTGGGTGTTGAACACCCAAGGTACTCCCTGTGTGGCATTCAACGCCAAATCTCTATCCCTTGGTGGGCGTTAAACGCCCAGGGACTCCTTCCCTGGCGTTTAACGCCAGACTCCTTGTCCTTTAGTGGGCGTTGAACGCCCAGGGTGCCCCCTCCCTGGCGTTCAGCGCTAGGTCTCTGCTCCCTTTTGGGCGTTGGACGCCCAGGATACCCTCTGAGTGGCGTTCAACGCCTCCTTCCTCTTCCTTGATGGGCATTGGACGCCCATGAAGCTCCCTGTATGGCGTTCAACGCCAGTAAAGGGTCTTCCTAGGGAGTTCTGTTCTTCATCTTTCAACACCTTTGTCTCTGTTCTAAGTACTGCACATGCTCATAAACATTAAAAAGCAAGGAAAATTCTAAAAATAAACTAAAGTAAACTCAACTGCAAATAAATAGAAGAAATAAGAACAGAAGTACTCTACTCATAGTTGGGTTGCCTCCCAATAAGCTCTTCTTTAATGTCATTAGCTTGACACTTGATTGTTGACTTTCTTTCTCTTCTTCCAGTTGGTTACAGAGAGGACTCCAAGGGAAAAGAGGAGAAGATTAGTGCTCTTAGAATTGAATTCCTCCTAACAAGCTTTCTTGTTTTATTGTCATTAGCTTGATTCTCCTTACTTGTTAGGATAGGGGTTGTATTGTTTCTCCATCCCCTATGCATCTTCCTCTTGGGACCTTCCTCCTTGGTGGGTGGTGACTGCCCAATACCAAACTTAAGTTTGATGTCTGGAAAAACTGTATGAGTTTTCACCAAGGGAGGAGGTTTTAGTACTGTACTTTGCATGGAAGTACCTCCTTTATCAGGGGGTAGTGGAGGTTTAAGGACCTTGAAAACCATGTAATCTTTCTGTAACCTTAGTACCAATTCTCCTCTCTTAGCATCAGAGAGGTTTCTTCCAGTAGAGAGAGACTATTGCTCCAAAACCTCAGCAAAAGGAATATTGAATTGCAGCTTCTCATAGCCTTCCAAGGATTGTGAGCAGTGCTCATCCTTGGTCTCCTTTTGGGGCATCTGAGGGTGTGGTACTTCAGGCTTTCTTCCCATAAGAGGGATGTGCAACAATGTGCTTCCAGCCTCTTCTTGATTTAGTTCCTCAACAGTCTGTACCACCTTAGGCTCAGCCTCCTTGGTCCTAATCAGGGTTTTGCACTCTTCTCTTGGATTCACCTCTGTGTCTCTAAGAAGAGTGTTAGGGTGTCTCTGCAGTTTCTAAGAAAGGTTCCTCTGAATGGCTACACTGCACTCCTTAGTAAGTACCACTGTCTCTAATTCCCTCCAATCCCTCTTGTTATTCAGTATTTCTGTCATGAACTTCGCATATGAAGTCATTTGTTCAAGAGTCTCTACAAAGGAGATTTTGATCTTCAGCTTCTTGAAAGCTTCTAAGAATTTGACAAATTGCCTATCCTTTTCTGCTTTTTGGAGTCTTTGAGGGTATGGTAACTTGGCCTTGTGCTCAAGGGCCATGAGTAGTGCAGGTTGAGTGTCTATAATGCCTAAAAAAGGGTTACCAACTTGCTTAGGAGAGGTGTTTCCAGTACTTACACGTGTCTAGTCTCCCTGTATCTGGCGTTCAATGCCTGGGCTATCCCCTTTTGGGCGTTGGACGCCCATGCCATCCCTTTCTAGGCGTTTAACGCCCCTGATGGTACCCTGGGCTGCAGCTTGTTCATCTTCTGCCATTTTTTCCTCTCCCTGCCTCTTACTGTTCTGAGGCTGGGTGTTCAGGGTACTCCCTTATCGGATAGCTTGGCACTCTTCTCTTATTTTTTCAGACAAGAGTTGTTTAGCCTGGTTCAACCGTGCTTCCATATTCTTGCTGGAGGCTCGAGTCTTTTGCACTGCTTCTTGCAAGCTTAGCACTTATTGTGTGAGAAAGTGCAACTGCTGGGTTAACGACTCACTTTGCTTAGGAGGGTCTGAATCAGTGGACACTGTCTTGACCTCTCCCTTCATTGAAATCTCACTAGATGAGTACAGATGCTGATTGCTGGCAACTGTCTCAATGAATTTTTGAGCTTCCTTAATTGTCTTTCTCATGTGGATTGAACCACCAGCAGAATGGTCTAAGGACATCTTAGCCATATCTGTGAGTCCGTAATAGAAGATGTCTAACTTTACCCATTCTGAAAATATTTCAGTAGGGCATTTTCGTAGCATCATCCTGTATCTCTCCCAAGCATCGTAAAGAGACTCATTAGCTGCTTGTTTGAAGCCTTGAATGTCCAGCCTTAATTGGGTTAGCTTCTTTGGTGGAAAGTATTGATTCAAGAACTTATCCACCAGCTGACTCCATGTTTTCAAGCTTGATTTGGGTTGATTATCCAACCACCTCTTTGCTTGGCTTTTCACAGCAAATGGAAAGAGCAACAACTTGTAGACATCCTGGTCTACTCCGCTAGTTCTTACTGTGTCAGCTATCTGCAAGAATTTAACGAGAAATTCTGCGGGCTCCTCTTGTGAAAGTCCCTGAAACTGGCATTTTTTCTGCACTAGAAAGATCAACTCTGGGTTGAGCTCAAAATGAGCTACTCCAATAGGAGGTATACTAATACTCCTTCCATAGAAGTCAGGAGTGGGAGCTGTATAAGACTCCAAAGTTCTTCTGGGTTGTGCCTCTCCCTCTAGATCCATAGTGCATTCTTCCTATTTCTGCATACATAGACAAAAGATAAAGAAAAGTGGGAGTCTCTATGTTAGAGTATAGAGAGCTCCTAGTGAGATACTCAAGAAGAAATAAATATTTTTTTAAATTAAAATTTTGAAATTAAGTAAATAAAAATAAAAAAATTTGAAATTTCGAAAATAAATAAAAAATAGGAAGAGAAAGTAGTTTGGAAATTTTGAAAAAGAAAAAAGGAAAGAAAATAAGACAAAACAAGTAACTAACTAACCAACAAGATTTGAAAATAAAATAAAAGATTTGATTTTGAAAATTTGAAATTTGAAAAGGAAAAATCAAAAGAAGATCTTTGAAATTTAAGATTTGAAAGAGAAATCAAACAACGAAAGATAAGATTTGAAAAGATTTAAAATATTTTGAAAATTGAAACTTGAAATTTGAATTTTAAATTTTAAAATTTTGATTTAAAAAAAATGAATTTGAATTAAGATAAGATAAGATTTTGAAATTTGAATTTAAAATTTGAATTTAAAACAAGATAAGATAACAAAATTTGAAATTCAAAGAAAGATAAAAAGATAAGACAAAGATCTAAAAAGATAACAAGATAAACACTAAAAGATAACTATTAAGACACCAAACTTAAATTTTGAAATTAAATCAAAATAAGATAACAAGAAATTTTGAAATTTGAATTTAAAGCAAGATAAGATAAGATTTTTGAAATTCAAAGAAAGATAAAAAAAAGATAAGATAAATATTTGAAAAAGATTTAAAAAGATAATTAATTAGGACACCAAATTAAAAAATTTTGAAATTAAAAGATAAGATTTTCGAAAATTGAAAGGAAAAACACAAAAAGACACCAAACTTAAAAAATTTTAAGATCAAACTACACTAATTTTGAAAATTTAAAGAGAAAAACACTAAAAAACACCACTTAAAGATTTTGAAATCAAACACATGAAAACAACAAGAATAGTTCGAATATCAAGAAAGAAAAACCAAGAACAAGTTTTCAAAAACTCAAGAAAAGTTAGACTAACACCAGCCCAAAAGACAGAACAATACAAACTAAACTGACACCAAACTTAAATTTTTTCCTGAAATCAAAGCATTAATTTTCGAAAATTTGCAAAGACAAACACAGAAAGACACTAAACTTAGAGATTTTTGAAATCAAAGACTATAATTTTTGAAATTTTGGAAAGGAAAAATATAAAGAGACACCAAACTTAAAGATTTTGAGATCAAACAAAGAAAAATAGCAAGAACAATTTCGAACACAAAGAAAGAACAATTAAGGTAATTTTTCGAAAAACTAAAGGAAAGAAAAATCAAGAAACACAAAAAAGACACCAAACTTAAAGATTGACACAAGACTCAAACAAAAGATAAAGAAAAGAAAAGGTTTTGCAAAGTTTTTGAAAAAGAAAACAAGAAAACAAGTAAAAGAGAAATAAAACCTCAAAAAGTACCTAATCTAAGCAACAAGATAGCCCGGTAGTTTGTCAATCTCGAACAATCCCTAGCAACGGCGCCAAAAACTTGGTACGTGAAATTGAACTCCGCAAGTTTCGCACGGATGAACCGACAAGTGTACCGGGTCGTCCAAGTAATAGCTCAGGTGAGTGAGGGGCGAATCCCACAGAGATTGTCGGATTGAGCAAGCAATGGCTATCTTGTAAATCTTAGTCAGACGATTAAAAAAGATGGTTGTTTGTTAAGAAGAATAAACGAAATAATAGAGAACGAAATACCAGATTAGTGTAAAAGCAATGATGGATAATTAGTTAAGGTTTTGGAGATGCGTATTCTTTTCGGATTAACCTTTCTTACTGTCTACTTCAACAACGAACGATTCATTCAATGGCAGCCGTAATTGACTAACTCATGTAGCATCCTCATTAAGTTAGTCTTTTCTAAACCATAGCAATCCACCATATTCGAGAAACTCATGTAGCATCCTCATCAAGTTAACTCATGGCATCCCACCATAGTCGAAGGTGAAGACCTAAGCAATCCACTCCCCTTCTCGATCCTACTCAAAATGCCACAGACAAGGTCGGATCTTCCGGATCAGGGAACGCTGCTTCTCATACTCTAGCCTTAACGCCACAGAAACCTCAGTAGCTGATAAACCATAATTTTACGGTTTATTTTATATTAAATTGAGTGGATTTTATCAACTATCCTCACACTTATTCATGTAAATTGTATGTTTTTAAGTTTCCTTCCTAATTTTGTGCTATAATTGAAAACATACTTCTTTGGCCTTAAAATTGCTAATTTTTAATATTCTCTTATTACCATTCGATGCCGTGATATGTGTGTTAAGTGTTTTTAGGTTTTATAGGGCAGAAATGGCTTGGAAGATGGAAATGAAGCATGCAAAAGTGGAAGAAACACAAGAATTTGGAGATTTGAGAAGCTGGCCTCGACGTGCACGCATGGCTGACGCGTACGCATGACCGGTGCAGCAGACAAACGACGCGTACGCGTGGATAAGGTATACGCGTGGCAAGTTCAATATCCAGCGACGCGTACACGTGGCTAACGCGTACACGTGACGAGCGTCACGTGCTGCAATTAACAGAATTCGCTGGGGGCAATTTCTAGGCTGTTTTTGACCCAGTTTCAGGCCCGAAAATACATATTAGAGGCTGGAGAGTGGAGCAGAATCAATGATTCATTCACTATTCATTCATTCACACTTTAAGTTTTAGATGTAGGTTTCTAGAGAGAGAGGGAGATGCTCTCTCCTCTCTCTAAGTTTTAGGATTTCTTTTAGTTTTATTTCTTCTCAAATTCAGATTTCCATCTTCCTTTAATTTATTTTCTTTTCTACCTTTTATTGTTCTAGTACCTTAGTTATCTTCTCTTGTTGATTTATTTCACTTTGTTGCCTGTATGTTATGCACTCTTTTTACTCTTGATCTTTATTAATGCAATTTATATTTTCATGTTATTAATGATTTCTTTAATTTGTGTTATTGTTTTCTTGCATTTGTTAGTCGTAGATTTTATTATCTCTTATTAATTTTCTATATTTTTATTTTGTGCCTTCCAAGTGTTTAATAAAATGCTTGGTTGGATTTTAAATTAGATTTTTGTGTTCTTAGCTTGGGTTGATGATTTGGAGACTCTTGAATTGTCAAAGTCTCTTGTTGATTGGTAATTGAAGATTGCCGGTTAGCTTGAACTTCACTAAATCTAGTCTCTCACTATGAGTTGATTAGGACTTGTGAACTCAAGTTGATTGTATGCACTTGAATTTCCTTCATTGGTTAGAGGTTAACTAAGTGAAGACAATTTACATTTACCATCACAATTGACGACGATAATGAGGATAGGACTTCTAATTCTCTTTCCTTGCTAAGAGCTTTCTTAGTTATTAGTTTATTTTCTTGCCATTTTACTTTCTTGTCTCTTATTACAAAACCCCAAAAATATACAAAACCATAACCAATATGAAGTACACTTCCCTGCAATTCCTTTGAGAGATGACCCGAGATTTGAATATTTTGGTTATTTTTATTGGTTTACATTGTGACAAATATATTAAACGTTGACTGAGGTTTAATTGTCGGTTTAGATCTATACTTGCAACGCGGTATTTTTGTGAAATTCTTTACCGACGAAAAACCTCCGTCAGTAACCCACGGTCGACGGGATTATATGTCAAATATCCAAAGTCGCCCAGGCACGCTCTTGGAATCTGCAGTGCATTCTCTAGCTTGTGGTTCAATACTATCCGGGCAGGACTCACACGGAACCCATGTAGAACAAGAATGACTGTCGCGGGTCATCTTTAATTCATGAGATGAAGAATGAAAATGTACAAGAGAATGGAATCAAACGTGTATTGAAATAGAACAGTAATAGTATTAATCCATGGGAATTAGTAGAGCTCCTAACCCTAACTTAGGAGGTTTAGTTGCTCATGCTTTTACAGAAAGTAAAACGTGTAAAGGTAAAAGTGAGGCAGAAGGTCCTAAACATGGGTGATTTTCTCCCATATATACTAATCTAATAACTAAGAAGTACAAAAATATGATAGAATAGACTAGAGGTGCGAAATCCATCCTTGGGCCCACTTAGGTTGAGTGCTTGGGCTGAGCTTGGCATCCAACTTTGAGGAATGGGCGTTGAACGCCCATTAAGGGGTGATTGGCGCTGCCTTGTATCTTGGTGGGCATTGAACGCCCAAAAGGGGGGTGATTGGCATTTAACGCCAGCTTTGGGTCTCCTTTGGGTCATTGAACGCCAGCCAGGGGGTAGCTCCTTGGCGTTCAACGCCCAGTATGGGCAGGCTCCTTCGAAGCAAAGTATATATCATTATATATTGCTGGAAAGCTCTAGAAGTTCACTTTACAACGCCGTTGAGAACGCATCATTTCGATCTTTGTAACTCCAGAAATGCTTGTTTGAGTGCACAGAAATTAGATTCTGACAGCATCTTCTACGCTTTCTTTGCCTCTGAATCAGACTTTGCCAAAGCTGCTCAATTTCAGCCAGAAATTATTTGAAATCATCATAAAATACAACAACACATAGTAGAATCCAAAAAATGTGAATTTAGCACTAAAACCTATGAAAACATAATAAAACTTGAACAAAACATAACTAAAATAATATAAAAATGATGTCAAAAAGCGTATAAAATATCTGCTCATCAGGTTGTTCAAGATCTAGTTTAAGTCCAAAATTTCACCTGGACTCAAAGAATGTTTTGTCGGATTCAGGTTATGTTTTAGGTCATCTGGCGTGGTCAAATTTTTTTTAATAAAAATATATATTTTAGAATAAATTAATAATCTCATATTATACTTTATACTTTAATTAATGTTTTTTTATTATTCGATATTGTTTTGCTTTAAAATAATTTATTTTAGTATAAATATGATATAACATTGTTAAATTTAATTTTTAAAAATAAAATTTTATTATTTTAGTATATAAAATTTAAAAATTTATATATACTAATTGTAAATCCCGTAAAACTAGCGAATAATTAACTAATAAATTAAATTTTAATAAAATAAATTAGAAATGTAAATTTTATAGTAAAATAAGAAAGAGCAAATTAAAATAAGAATTTTGACACTAATTTCAAAGAATTTGGCCCAAAATTGGGCTGAACGGACCGAACTGGGCAAACTGGGTCCAAAATGAGCCCAAGGCCCAATTCAGCCCATTAGCCTTTAAGGAACACAGTTCCCCTTTCTTCCTTCAACCTCATTCACACTGGAAACATTCAGGTAGTGTTTGGTAGAGAGACAGAGACTAAAAGACTGAGACTGAAAGACAAAGACTAAGAGACATAAACTGAAAAAAATTTTAGTATTCTGTTTGGTGTAAATTGGGAGACAGATATTAAAACAAGAATAAAGCTCGAATTTAATTTGCACAAATGGTAAAATTAGAAATAATTAATTGAAATGAGAGTATTTTAGGTATAAAATGTTATTAAAGTTTTATCCTCTGTCTCTAAAAATTTCAGTCCCCTGTGTTCCCACTTTTTAGAGGTACTAAAATACTGAAATTTTGGAGACAGAGACAGAAATTTTAGTACCAGTCTCTGAACCAACAAACATGATATTGAGTCTCAATCTTCCAGTCTCTATTCCAGTACCTCAAAATAAACGCTACCTCAAGGAAGGGGGAAGAACTAATGACAAACCCAAACCCTCACTTCCAGGTTCAAACTCAAATAACTTTTGATCCGGAGCTCCGCTTGCCACACCGTTTACAGCCACGCGTTTGCGGTGATGAGCTCTACAAAGCCCAGAACATTCTGAGGTTAGGAAGTCACATTTTCTTCGAAATTCTTGGGTTTTAGTATTGAGATTTTGTGTAATTTCTGTGTTTAGGATCAAATTAACTTGGTGGACTTGCTGAGTCTTGTCCCAATTTTCTGTTGGTAAGGTGAGAATCCTAGAATACTAGTTAATTCTTTAATTTTGTGTGTTGGGTATTAAATTTTGGATATATATATATATATATATATATATATATATATATATATGTGGTTATGTGAAATTAGGTGCACATATATTAATTGGAGCTTGATTTGTGAACACTTGAGACTTGGTGGAGGTTGGGCATCATTGTTCTGAAGATCTTAGAACCTTAGGGCTATGTTTGGTGCCTTTGGTGGTGTCCTGGATAATACGTGAAAATCGGCCAAGGTATGGTTTAGGTTTCATGTATTTAATATATAATGTTCTATGAAAACTTAGGCTAGATAACCATAGGATAAATTGGAACGTCTGAGTATGTTTAATGCTTAGTAACCTTGATAAAAATTGTGATATGGATTTGGTGTTTGTTGAATGGATGTCGAATGATGATTTGATGATAATATATATATATATATATATATATATATATATATATATATATATATATATATATATATGTTGGATAGGTAAAATGAGAATTTTGTTGATGTATTTAAGGTCTGAGTATGTTTAATGCTTAGTAACCTTGATAAAAATTGTGATATGGATTTGGTGTTTGTTGAATGGATGTCGAATGATGATTTGATGATAATATATATATATATGTTGGATAGGTAAAATGAGAATTTTGTTGATGTATTTAAGGTGTTGATACATGATATTGTTGGATTGAGAAATGGTAGGATATGAAGATTGTTGTGTTGTTGAGAAAGGCATGTTGTGTTGGTGGTTATGGATATGGTAAGTTGATTTGGAATTGAGTTTTAAAGAAAATGGAGGTTTTGGAAACTTTGTGTAATTTTGGTTTTGACCGAACTTTGTCGAGCCATAACTCGGCTTCTGAATCTCCAAATGGTTTCAAACTTATTTTATATAAAAATTGGGTCCATGAAGTTTATGCCGTTTGAAGAACGAAAGAAAAATTATTTAAAACAAAAAAGTTATGCGGGTCAGAAGTTTAGTACTCAAATGTGAAATTCTGCAGGTTTCAGACAAGCAAAATTTTTGATAAAATATACGCCCACGCGTACGCGTGACCTGAGATTTTTGCGTATGCAAACCACCCTTTCGCAACCATGCGGTTCTGTTTGACACGCATGCGTACGCAAAATGGGCCAAGATTTACGCCACGCGTACACGTGGCCCGGGTTGGCTGCGTACGCGAAACACCTCGTACGCGACCAAACAATTCTGCCTGGTTTGCATGCGTACGCGTGACCCCTGTTTTAGCAAAAATGGAGTTTTTTGTTTTAAAGCTTAATTTCAAACCTCTAAACCTCTATTTTTATTCCTTTGATCCTAGATTTTGTTAGTAAGCCTAGTTATGAGTTGAAGCTAAGAATAGATGGTAACTTGGGGATGAAGAAAGTTTGAGAAATGATGATTTAGTATGAGGAAGTAGGGTGCAACTATATATATATATATATATATATATATATATATATTATAAACTGGCTAAAGAAAAGAATAAATGTTACATTTGAGTACTCTTTCTCGAAAGTGCGACCCCAGGAGATGGTGGAAGGTGAGGATCCCCTTCTTTGTTACTCTTGGTATTGGAAATAGCCCCCAGTGAGATGGTGGGAGGTTAGGATCCCCTCCTTTGTTCCTCCTGGGCATATGAGAACGTACCTCCTGGGTAGATGCAAGGGTTATGGTCTCGCCCCACTTGCTCCAGATTGGTTAGTATAGAGGTTCTCCGAGTAGACACAAGGGTTGTGGTCCTACTTGCTCCGGGTTAAGATGAGTTATGTATATAAGTATAATTATATGATGAGTAAGTAATGAATAATTATGAAATGTTAATGAATGAATATGAAATGATTATTTGAGATACGAGTTTTTCTGGGTAAAATACCGTGGCTTGCCACCACGTGTTCCACGTTGAGACTCGATACTCTGTTGATCCTACGTCGTAAGGGTGACTGGGCACGTATAAATTCTCGGGAATGGTAACCCCCTTTGAGTAAAGTTATATATATGAATGATAAATTATGAATGAAAAGAGAAAAAGCTATGCATAGACTAATGGGGATGCGCGACGGGAGACAGTCTAGGGTTTAACAGTCGGACTTGTCAGGTTGGCTTGATAACCGACAGATGAGCCTCATCAGCCATAGGACAGGCATATATCATGTGCATATTGTCTGATTTTCTTGCTTGTGAACTATATGGGATTGCATACGTAGTTATAATCTGCTATCTGTTATAATTGTTATCTGTATTACTTGTGAACTACTTGTGTTTGCCTTGTTTTGCTTGTTTGTCTTTGCAACTCATAGGAGATGGAGGAATGGAGGAAAGGCGGAATAGTTAGTGTACAGGTTAAGTTTAGTTAGGTTGAGAACCTTTAGATGACCACCTATTTATGACTTCTGTTTTTAGTTCTTTATGCTTTATATCTGAGTGTCGGCGTTCTAAGATTGCCTTTGGCATTCCCAAAACCTTATATCTTATATGCGTGGCACCTTTACCATACTGAGAACCCCCGATTCTCATCCCATACTATGTTGTTTTTCAGATGCAGGTCGAGAGGCACCTCGGTAGGCGTCTGGAGCTTCTGCAGCGAAGTGGTTTAACTTTGGGATTTTAATTCTGGTCCTTTGCTATATGTACATAAATTCTCGTCATATATATACATATACCTATTTTATTTTGTACTTTCTAGAGGTTTATGGAGAACTAAGGTTTTAAAACATGTATTTTGGGCTGTATATTCTGTATGTAAATATTCTCCGGCTAGCCTTAGCTTCGCAGGCTGAGTTAGGAGCTTGTTATTTTGTATTCTTAACCCTCGATTCCTACTTTCTGTTTATTTATGCCTTTGAACCTTAGTTTCTACGCGCACGTAATCTTGTTTCCAGAGCGTTGTGTTTTTTATTTTACGAATTTTGTTTTATCCATTTTTCACCTCGTATACTGTGTCATTTTCAATACTATTATATACATTTTTATTTTAGAGGTCGTAATACCACACCACCTCTTCTGTTTTACATCCTAGATATAAAGTTTTGTGTGGTAGGGTGTTACACTAATTTTACTTCGGATCGACTTCGGTTTAACCCAGATTATTTCTTGTAATCGAGTCCGGGTCTAATGAAATTCGGTCAGACCCATAAACACTCCTAAATATTATCAAGGAATAGTAGATTATAAATTGGGTTGAGGTGTTATATATAGGCTGATTTTTTTGGTTATGGAAAAGCTGGGTATACTTTGCCGGGTTATGGGATGAGGATGAGCTATACCAATATGTGGGATAGGTTTTTTGCTCAGAGATGGTGAGAAGAAATCGGACCCAACGATTTACTTTTTGAAATTTTTTTGAGCAAATCGGAGGGTCCGTTTTTCATGTAGAGGAGGAACGAAAATAACATTAAGCAAATCGGACCCTGTGACTTGTACGTGAACAAAATTTTTTTATATAACTTTAAGGTAATCGCATGGTCCGTTTTCTTTGTTAACGAAGTTTTGGATATAGGCTGAGCAACTCGCTGGGTTCGAGTTGTGGAGGAGTAAATTTTTTTTTATTTTCACTAAAAGAAATCGAATGGTCCGTTTTCACTATTATATATAAAATTTGAATTAGGTTTAGAGAAGTCCCTTGGTCCGATTTGTGTGTATATATATACACTTGCGAAGGTATGCAAATCTTAATCCGCCGACCAGATCTAACATTCTTCGTCTTCTGCGAGTGAAGAATGGATGATAGAGTACTTTTAAAAGTGTATTATTTTGGTCAGATTTCGTTGCAAATACCTGAAGGGGTAAAATTTGTTTGTGAAGAATGGATGATAGAGTACTTTTGAAAGTGTATTATTTTTATCCAATTTTGTGTATTATTTTATAGTACTTTACTTTATAATATTATTACAAAAATTTATAAACAAGTAATTTTTAATACTAATCTATTATATTGGAACAAAATTGTAAACAACAATTAATTATACTTAAACAAACTTATCTAAGTATCATTTAGATATGTATTTCTAAATTTTTAAATTTAACTATAATATTTAACTAATTAACTATAACTCTACTATTGTTAAAAAAAATTATAAAAACTATTTTTTTATTTCTAATCCATTATATTTAGCAAAAAATCAGCCACAACAATAACGCAAATTAAAAATATATATTTCTAACTACATATATTTCTAAATTTCTACAATTAACTATAACTACTTAATTATAACTTCTAATATCACTCCAAAAATTTTTAAAGAAGCCTGTTTTATTTTATTTATAACCTATTATATTATAATACATCCAACTCTTCCATAACAAAAAGATCAGCCAATATTATATAAATCAGCCTACATTTACATTTTTTTAAACATTTATTTCTAAACAAAAATCAAAATAATTTATACACTCAGTCATTCTCAGTTCAAGTTCTAACAACAATAAACTTAATTAAATTTCAAAAATAAAAATCAGAACTATGAAAAATAAAACAAAAATTAACAAATAAACTTACATAATCATAATAGTTGAGATATTTTACAATGTGAAGTTCCAGTCGATCAATCTTCCTTGGTTTTAATTTATGGGACATTTTCAAATTTTTGGGAGAAGCCCATGGATAAAAAGCAGCAAGCTTTCAGGTTTCAGAGAGAAAGAAAATAGCATGCAATTCGGTGGGTGGGAAAGTAAGGGGAAAGTGAGGATAAGAAGGGAGCTTGTGGGGTTAAAGGGGCCACCGTCTTGGGGAGCTACGGGCGTGCGACGCGTGGAGCACTCTTCCACAGCTCGGACGGTCCGTCCCACGGTCCGCGTGCATTCTTCTTCTCGCACGGTCCGATTTGGTCAGGACAACTCCCTTGGTCCGATTTGCATGTGAACTGACACTATACGAATGTAAAGCTCTCCTCCTCTCCATAACGCCGTCCAGCACCAACCTTAGTTCCATATTAAAATTAATTTGCGGTTATATATATAATTTAAGTTTTTAATATATTTATTAAAATAAAATATTTAAAAATTTTATTTATAATGATCTTAATTTGCGTTAGTATACTATATTGGGTTTCTCATTTGTTTTTGAGTATTTCCATTCTATCTAAAATAACAGCTCATCAGATATATGATATTACTCTAGATGAGGCCAAACTTTAAACATTTAAACATATAGATTTTTGTGAACTGATCAAGTGGTTCACTTATGCTATAGTTTTTAATCAATTAGATTATGATTTTTATAAATTGTGCTTGAGTAGTGTCCAATTAAACCTTAGCTTCTTAGAGAGGATTGCCGTTATGCCTTGATTAGTGTCTTAAGTTTTCTTGTGTTGTTCAAAATAAATAATAATTTTAAAAGAAGAATGCTAAGGGGTCAGTAACTTTTGTGATTTGTAGTCATCAAATAGCTATTAATAATGGTTTTAATAGTGTAAGATTAGTTTGGAATTTCATCTAATGACTCACTTTTCTTTACTAATTACATACTATTGATTAAAATTTAACAAAATTGCTGACCCCTAAACTTTTCCTTTTTAAAAATGGATACAAGGGAGTCTAAATAAGTGAAAAGGCAAAGATAGTAAGATTGATCAAATGAATCTGGATTTCATTTCCACTATGATTAAAATAATTTACTCAAATGATTAGACAGCAATGCAATATGATGACAATCAATTATATAAAGTTTGATTAGCCTTTCCAAAACATTGAGCCTTCTTTCTTATCATCTCCATCTCCATCTCCATCATCAGTAAAATCAATCAAGCAACAGATAATGGCATGATTAAGAGACTTTTGCAAATAGAGAAATAGGAGGGTGTAGAATAGGCCAATAAAGAGTTCTAGCCATATCTGGATGTCACATGGGCTTTGAGAAATTTAAATCCTATCCTAATCATTGTTATTAAGTGAAAACGGCATTTGGATTTTAGAATATCACGAGACAAGATATAAGATATAAAAAATAAAAATATAAAAATTAATGTTTTTATATTTTGTTAGATAATAAATTAAAATAAATTATAAAAATTTAATTTATTTTTATTTTTTATATAATTTTTTTTAAAATATAGTAATAAAAAAGTTAATTATAAAAAATTAACAAAAATAATAAAAATAAATTATATCTATTGTTAATATTTTTGTATTTTTTCTGTTAAAATAAACATAAAATATTTTAATTTAATATTTTTTAATATAATATTTTTATTAATATTTCATCTGTCAAATATAATTTTATGTCTTTATATTTTTATTTTAATGTCTCATATTAATAAATAAATACAGTCTAATAGATTCCCTGTATTTTCCTTCAATCGGTGCCTTCATATGACAGCAAAGAGCAACAGTTTACAAATAAGTGTATATGATATACATTTATTGGAAAAAATATTTCTGTTTATTTATCTTATATAGATGATAACATCGTAGGCAACACTAAACTCTTCTTATTTATATTGAAACCAAGAGCGACGTGAAAATAGAATAGTTCTTTTTTCATATTTTTAATTAATCATATTAATTACTTTGGAAGAATAATACTTCAATAGTCAACAATGGACGAAAAATGTCGTCCACTTCAAGCACATAACACAGGGGACCCAAATGCAGATTTTTCTTAATTTTTATTTATAATTTGTGTATTTAATATTTATTTAGTCAAACAGCTATTTTGTATTGGGGTTACGTTAACGGCAAATGAAAAATAATAATGCAATAAGCATTAAGCAGCACAAAACATAGAAGAAAGCATAAGCTAATTCATTTTGCAATAATTTAATGAATACATTATGATTTATTTAGGCAAATACTATTCTTATGATATGATTATTCATTTATTCCAATGCTTTTTCTTGTTCTATATTTCTCTTTTGTGTATACCAAACATGGTATACTCCACCAACTCAACCATAGCCATACAGCACATTCCATAACAATGCATAGTATAAAACAATAAATATTTTCTGTAAAAACACAATTTATTATTATTTAGAACTACTACATTTTTAAATACATATTTCTTCGTTCTCTAATAACATTTGGTACCATCAATTAATATTAGTTTATATACTAAACTTTAAATAGCAACGATTTGAACCGAGGAGAAAAGGCAAAACTCAACACAATTTAAATTTGAAATTACTCATATCATCAAAACTTGACCTAATGCAACTACCCGTTAAATTGTGCACAGAAGTGTAGGTTGATATAGTCAGTTACATAATCAATAGGCACCATTGAAAATTCATAAAATATACTTCAATAAACATAGTTACATATTATTAATAGTAATACACAGTTTTAAAGGCGTAGGAGGAAAAGTAACGTAGAAACCAAAATAATAAATAATAATACTAAAACATTTGTTCCAGTATCCTCCATAAATTAGAGAAGCTGTTTCTTTAACATATATTATTGTATCATAAATTTATTTGAACACTTATTTAATATATGAAATCATTTTCTTATATGAATATAGAGTATCATATTTAAATTAAATTCTATCATATCTTTTTTTTTATTCTTATAAGATTATAAAACTTGAAAAATATTTGTATAATTATAGAGTATATTTAACGTGCATTCTAAAAGTTTATTTTTATATAAATCTTAACTATATATTAAATTAGCTAAATGTGTAATTATTAATGTACTAAATGTACAAAATAAATTTATTATATAATATATAATATATAGAAGAAAATTATATGCACACAAAAAAATCATCATCTAATTGTTTGGAGGGTACAAGCAATTGAATAATAATAATAATAATAATAATAATAATAGCAGCATGCAATTATCTCAAAATTATACTTAAAAATAAATGTTTATACAATTGTTCAATCTAAATTTATTTTTTATAATTATTAATATTATTAATATAAAAAATAGTTATTTTTGATAATGTGATATTAAATGATTAAATATACATATAAAATTGTATATTAATAATACATCAAAATTAAATTCTAAAAAATAATACTATATGACTAATAAAATTTATTATATTTGATCAATACTTAACTAATTCTAATACTAAATATTAAATTTTATATTTTAAATTTTAAATTTGAAATTCTAATAGTATAATTAACTAATATTAAGAAAAAAGTGTTGGTGGTCATATTTTTCAATTCTAAAAATAAAATAAAATAGTAAAAGCGTAGTAGTAATAGAAGTCAAGGAGGGCGTCTCAAATGTGATTACTCCATTTTTCTTCATTCCGTATCTCCGTTGTGTTTGTGTTTGTGACTTTGTGTTTGTGTTGAGTTTATTTGGTCACATTTTATTCATAAATCAATCAATCCAACAAAACAAGTAGTGGGAGTTTCAGAGAGAAGAGAGAGAGAAATTACATCAAAAAGACCGAATTGACCTTGGACCTTCATCTTCCTCTCTCTTCCCTTCTAGGCTTCTGCTCCTAACTAACTCCTTCTTCGATTCGCTCAACCTCTTCGTCAACATGAACGAGAAGGCCAACGTAACCAAGGAGCTCAACGCCAAGCATAAGAAGGTTCGTCTTCTCGCATTCGCTCTTTCCTTTTCCTTTTTCTGATTCTGTTTCGGTTTCCGATTTTGATTACCATATCACGATGATGATTATCATCGTGTATTTACTGAAATTGCCTCCGATCAATGATCGCTATTAGTCGGATTCGAAGTTCGAACATCGCTGTTCTATATGTGCATATCGCGAGATTTTGAATGCCAAAGAATTTGATTTTTTTTTTGTTTTTTTTTTTTGTTTGAGCTGCGGAAAAATGAGTTACCAGTGGGTTTTTGTTTTGATCTGCTTGTTCCGATGGTTGGTTTGATTGATCGATTTTTTGTGTTTGAGCATTTTGAGGGATTAGTTATTCGGAGGTTATTCTGTTTTCGTAATTTGGATGCTTTTTTTTTTTTTCTGATGCAACTTATTCAGGGAAAGGCTATGGAATACGGAGGATCTATTAGAAGTTATGGGGTTTTTTCTTTAATTTTTTTTTTATTTCGGAAGCATTTTCAGTTGTTTGTTTGAGAAGTTATGAGTTTCTAATGCTACGGAGTATTCGATCTATGAGACCTGATTACCTGAAGTGTTGGGTTTGATTCATATGAATTGATGACAATGAACAAAAGGATATCATGGTACTCTTATTTGGTTATTAAAAAAAGTTTTGTTTTATGTTTCTTCTGGGTTTATAGTTGAGATCTTTTTCCTTTTTATCATATTTTTATTTTTTAATTGTACAATGTGCGGATTTAATACTGAGCTTATCCTACATTTAATGTGATTGTGCAAGAATGTTTGGCATTTTCTGTATTTGTTTTCACTTTTCACTCTTGATCCAATGTTTTTCTACTGTTACTCTAAATATGCAGATACTGGAAGGGCTTCTTAAATTACCAGAGAATAGGGAATGTGCCGACTGCAAAGCTAAGTATGTATCTGGTTGGATCTAAAATTCATAGTGAACTTTTCTAGATTTTGTGACAGTAGTAATTCAAACAGAGATCTGAACTGATTCACGATGAAATTACATTTGCGCTATTCGTTTTCAGGCTCTTTTTTCTTCTTCAGTTTTCACTCGAATTTCTATTGTCATCCACTTTGCAGGGGTCCAAGATGGGCTAGCGTAAATCTTGGCATCTTCATATGCATGCAGTGCTCAGGAATACATCGAAGTTTGGGAGTACATATATCAAAGGTAATGTTATGGTTATGGTATGGAGCACTGGTGCGTCGTTTTAACTGTAAAATACATGATTGTGATTAGTGGCACTTTTATGACATTGATGCTACAATGTTTTTTTGATGACGTTTGTCCGAAGCTCAGATAGAGAAGGTTGTTTTAGGTAGTTGGAAGCTAACATAAAACTTAGTCTATTCTTTATGACGTGGATCAGAGATGGTAATGGTATATTGTTAATGCTATCTTGTTTCCTAAAATCATTGTGCTGTATGGCTTGCCTAATAAGACTTGTCCAGTAAAATATACTCAAGGGTTCTTGTATTTTTGAGAACAAATGTGGATAATTTAGTTATTTCTCAAGAGCAAGACATGTCTTGATACTTAGAATATGGCATAAAAAAATGAAAATATTTAATGTTATGTTACAAGGAGTATTAATTTTATGCCTTCAAGAAACTAATCGGGTAGTAGAGAGGGCTAAGGAAATAGATTCTTTGGGATTTTAAGGTCAAACCTAGAAATGAAGTATTAATAATTGTTGATAAGTACCGGGAGAGTGATGCTATAGATGCTATAAGGTTAGGAGACAAATTAATAGGTCTGAAGTTCATAGTGGAATGAGATGCCTTTAATCACAAGTAGGATTAAATGAGCATCACAAAACCCAATTTTGGAAGGATTTAGAAAGGTTTAATCCAGGGCTACAATTGGGGGCAAAGATGTTTTTCTATTATTATTACTTTTTTAAAATGAGATTTAAATGGTCATGTGGTGGTAGTGATTTAGTGAAGCTTAGTGGCTAACTGGCTATGAAGGGTTATGTATGTGTGCTAGTGCTTATTTTGGAAGCAGGACGAGCATCTTATCATAGCATTAGGAATGAATGCATTAGAGACAAGGTTGGGGTATTGTTTATCACAGAAAAGATGATATAATCTCACTTTAGATGATTTGGGCATGTGGAGAAGACTTGTAGAAGTGCTAGTAAGAAATATAACAAGTGGAGGGTAGCTTAATATCTAGAATAGAGGGGACCTAGATAAATTATAGGTTAAACTATGAAAGATATGTAGATTTCAATAGATTGAAAGTGAATTTGATTTATGATATGACATTATAGCGCTGTCTGATTTTTGTAGCTGATCTCACCTAGTTGGAGAAAGCTTAATTGTTGTCAACTCATAATATAAATCATGGGAGGGAAATTTTGTATTATGATGACTCATGGAAATAGAATCTTCGATATCAGTAAGGTGCAGCATGTTTCTGCATTTCGCATGTGTTGTAGGCTTGTAGCAATGTACTGTGTCAAATAGACTCCCTTAATTTAGTGACCTGTTTTGAGAGACCCTTCACTTTTCTGCATGCTTATTTCATATCTTTGCTGGCAACAATGTACAGAAGGTAATTGACTATCATCAATATATTCCTTCTTTGACTGGTAATTTGCATTTTTATGGTAAGAAAGGATGTTTCACTGTTAAAATGTAGGGAGAAAGTTCAGGAACAGAGTTCCAACTACAGAGATGATTACAGAAAATTTTAAAGTAAGCTATAAATGTTCTAGAGAAAAAAGACAAGAATCAGAACTAGACATAGTAGATTTTGCTCAATGATCCCAACCCGTGGAAACATCTCATTCCATATATGATTCTCACGCCTTCTGTAACCCTCCTCTCTTATTGATTCTTGAATATTTGCCTACACCATCTCCTGCTGCCATTTGTCTCTTTCTGTTATGTGTCCCTCTTTCCTATAACTGAATATGCCTCTTCACACACTCTCCACTGCCTCCTTGACCAGGGTTCTATTATTAAGGTGTTGCCACCGCACACCACCCTGTGGAAAAAAGAACTTTAGTTACTGTTCTATATTTGTATGGGAGTACTGAGTGAGCATCTGTAGGAAGTTAATTGTCAAATTACATATTAACCTATGTTAATTTTTGCTGCGGTCCTGACATTATTAATGGAGGTTACTGTTAACTGAAGAGTGCTAGGTTAGTAAATAACTTGTTGCTGCCGAAAGAGTGCAAATTTGGTTTGGTATTTTTCCATTTAAAATAAATTATGTGTGGATTAATTTTGATGTGGTGAATAACCAAAATATGCTCCCTCACCATGATTGTTGCCTTTTGTAGTTTACTAAAAATGAGAAAAGATTTGGTAAAATCTGATCACTTGTGCCAATATTCTATTACACGTCTTTTCAATGGCTTTCCTTGCAGGTTCGTTCTGCAACTCTAGACACATGGCTCCCCGAGCAAGTTGCATTCATTCAGTGTAAGATATATACTGTCACGGGCTTCTAATTGTGTGAATTTTGTTGTGTACATACTTGTGTAATTTACATGTTATATTTGAATCCTTTTATTTGTCCTAAACAGCCATGGGGAACGAGAGGGCAAATAGCTACTGGGAAGCAGAATTACCTCCAAACTATGATAGAGTTGGAATCGAGAATTTCATTCGTGCAAAGTATGAATAATGATAAACTCCTTGAATCTGGCTACACTTTTATATTTATACCATTTGAGGTATATGTGTCCTTGTTTGTGCACCTGGTTTCGAACTTTAAATGGATGCATATATTTGAAGGTATGAAGAGAAAAGATGGGTTGCAAGGGATGGGAAACCAAAATCACCTTCTAGACTGCGAGAAGAGAAAAGTTCTTCACATTGGCAGAGACCTGTGGAAAGAAGTGGGCATGGTTATGCAGCAGCTTCTGAGAATACCGTTGAGGAAAGGAAGAAAACCCAACCTTCAAATCCAAATCCGGCTGCAAGGATTAGTATTCTTACTCCTCCCAAAGCATCTGAACATGTATTATTTCTTCCCTTCGTTTTATCCCCAAAAAAATTATATATATTTTTGCCCCCTTTGGTATTGTTACTGTGAACCTTCTTTTTCTGTTCTTTTTTCCTCCCCTTTATTTTTTAACCTTTGCATTGCATCATATGCAGTATCGTACTTGTATACTCTTTTCTTCTGCAGTCAGTGTCAGCAGTCTCGACTTAAGTTTAGCCCCCCAAAAAAAGGGATACAAGTGGGAGGGAGGGCTTTTTTAATCTTATAGAAACAAGTTTAACATTTTCTTTTTGCTATGACATAAAAATTGTGGTTTTTAAGTAATTAAATAGATGAGTCCAAGTTTTGCCACCTGACTTTTGGTTTTAATATGAAATATTCTTTTGCCATTCTTCTTTAAATTTGGAAATAATTATTGTTTATAGTGGTCTAAAAATAATCAATTTGCAAGCAGGTTGCTCCTGTTAGCAAACCTCAGCATGTTGAGAAAGCAGAACCAGTAGCACCTCAACCACAAGTTGAAACTTCAAAGCAGGTTACAGACACAGCTCAAAATATTCCTGCAAAAGTTGATTATGCTACAGATCTTTTCAACCTGTTATCAATGGATGGCCCTAGTGAAAATGGCTCAGAGGCAACTGGTACTACTACTGAAGATAATAACTGGGCAGGTTTCCAATGTATGTATTAATACACCATTGAACAACAAACGAATTTCTCACAGGATGTTTCTTTCTGAAAGATCTACAGATTCATCTCCTGATCTGTTTAACTTAGGTTGTGATTTTGTTACTATAACTCTTTCAGCTGCTCCAGTGGCTTCAACAACTGAGAAGGCTAGTCCTCCAAAAGCAGTTGAGAGTACTCCTCAATCTGCATCTGGAATTGAGGATCTATTTAAAGATTCACCTTCAGTGACACCAAGCTTAGCTGCAGAAAAACCCCAGAAAGATGTAAAAAATGATATCATGAGCCTCTTTGAGAAGGTATGTGTAATGCTCAATAGGTTTGTTTAGGACTGTGGAGCTACTTCCTTGACCTGGAAATTAGTCTTAGTTGTTAAATATATAAATTCTTCCGCTCTTTTTTGAGCAATTGTTGTCCCTTTGTCTTGTGCATGTGCAAGTAATTTATCTGTTGTAGTCTATTGTCATACATTTATTCTGAGGTATTTTAGCACACTCTTAGCTGACTGGTGAAGTGGATATCTGCAGAGCAATATGGTGTCTCCATTCTCTATGCATCAACAGCAGCTTGCCATGTTAGCGCAGCAACAGTCTCTTCTAATGGCTGCTGCAGCTAAATCAAATGTTGGGGATCCCAAGTACCCTGCTGGTATACAGCAACCTAGGCCCAATGTTCCTATCCAGAATTGGCCAGCTGCTGGTTACTCGATTCCTGGAGTCATGCCCATGGGTGGTCAAGGAGATCTGCAGACACTTATGCAGATAACGGCTCAGACTAGGGGCTTGACTCCACCACAATCAGCTGGGAGCTCTGTTCAGTATCCACCATCTAGGTATGTTACTTGGATATAACTTGACTATTTCCTGATATTGCTTTATATAATCTTGATGGTTGATATTGGTGCCAATCAATTATCTAGATAGTTATAATGAAAGGCTGTTTAGATTCTTTTTTTATTTTTTCTTTTCTTTTTGGCAGAATGCTGTACCAAAATGCAATTCTAAATGCCTAAGACTTTCACAAGCTCCCCTATTATAAAATTTTCATTTCATAGTTGAGGCTAGCACTGGAGAATAATGATAGTGATAATGATAAAACTATCATGATCATTATGAAATGCTAGTTTTACTGTCTCATCTACTGTTTGAATTTATTTTTGAATGTGAAGCTATCACATAGTGTATGGCACGCCCTCTGGTCAATATTTTGCTTCAATAACTTAACACAAATTTACCTGGATCATGTTACAAAATGGGCATTGATCAACAAACGACATTGCCAATGTCTTTTCTATTTCCTTAATATACTGTTTTATAAATCATCTATAGTAGCCTTGTTCGCCAAAATTTTTATAAAAAGAACATGTTTTTCACTGTTCATTCCTTCTATTCTTTTCTTTATTGCAGTTTCTATGGCATGGGGCAAGTTGCTCCAGTTAATGGAACAACGACAATGGGAGTGGGTAAAACTCAATCAACAACTCCAGTGGCATCAACCACTTCACAATCTGCAAAGGATTATGATTTTTCGTCCTTAACTCAAGGGATGTTTGCAAAGCCTTGATTGGTCTTCTGTTGCACAATGACGGGTACGTCACATACCATAGAAGATTAGTTAAAATGACAGGAAATGTAATTTCATTTTCAATTTTCCCCTTGACATATATCCTTGGGTTGTAAACCATTTGTAGAGAGCTAGTTCAGTTTTTTATATCGTATTTTCGGGTGATTGCCTCATTTGTATTGGTAGTTGTATTCAGTTTTCACAATAAACGACATTGAAATTAATTATATATATATATTCCTTCTATTGCTTCTATGTTTTATGTAATGATAAACACATATATTTGGTCTCTCGTGTTACCGTATAAGTTTTATTCCAAAATGTGGTGAATATTCTAATTTTCAGATTGCACTTGATAAGTCAGTGATGTTAATATCTTTGGTAGGGCAAAAAAAAAGAGAAAAAGAATGTTTTAGAAATGCTTGTATAGATATAAATATGCTACATTTCAGTAAAGAAATTGTGGTGTAGTTTTCCAGTAATAATAGGGATTAACTCGCTACTACTATAGGGATTCAAACCATAACCTTTTTTTTTGGTGTATATCAGAATTTAAAACAGTTTAGTTGTAAATACTAAAATTAACAGCGCATGCTCCAAAATCCAAGTCTAGTATTTGAAAATAATAAAAAGAAAAGGTTTTCATCTCAATTTTAAATTTAGTTTAGAAAGTGCTTTTCCCCCATTGTCATTGTTGATGTTGTTTTTGTTTTAAATCCATTAAGTGCAAATCATTGGATATCCCATGGACGAAAACACCAATATCTAATTTGTTGGAATTCACCTTTCAGTGAATAAGATGTCTATGAAATCTGTTGTAAACATGCCACCTATCTTGCATCGAATTCAGAAGTGAGCATAACACTTAAATAAGAGTAATTACCCAAATTAGTCCCCGAGAATTTTAAAATCGGACGTTTTAGTCTCCGAAAAAAATTAATACCCAAATCAGTCCCCATGGTTTATCTCCGACGGCCAAAACAATTCCCAGACCCATTTCTCCATTTTATGCCACCGGAAAAAGCTGAAGTGGCACAGTTACTCTCCAGCGTGTCCAGCAATAAGAAGAGGTGTCATAGAAGGACAAATTAGTCCCCAGCCACCTCATTAAAATGGCGTCGTTTAGGGCTTGGAACCAAACGTACGTTGAGTTTTAGTGGGAGACACAAAGTCAGGCTTCTTCTTCTCAACTTCAATCCCTTTCTATTCATATAGAAACCAAACCCCACACATTCTTCAAACTGTTACAGAGAAGGTGGCTGTCAATCCTTCGCACCTAATCTCCCAGAGCAGCTGAAGAATTCGATCACCAACGCTAGCATTGGGTGACTCTGTTGACGCGCAACAATTGGCGCGCAAGACGGAGGGAAGTGGATGTTACGATCGTTGAACACGCTCATTGAGGAAGGTGAGCTTGTATTCTCTTTCTTATGTTGATTAGATTTATGGAATTTTGAATTAGTTAAGTACAATGCTGAATGTCACCATTATAGAGTATGTTGGATTTTGAGTTTCTGTTCTGTGATAATTATGGAGTATAATGGTTTGGTTGTTATGTTGTGACTGTATAGTGTTTGGTTAGGGTTCAGTTACCAAAATTCTCAAAATAGAGTAGTTTAGGGTTTGATGATTCTGTTTGTTGATTTCAAGTATGTTGTACTTGCAGTTAGATGGAGGATTATGTAGTTCCTGTTTTCCACCATGGTGGACATTTTGTAAGGGATAACCAGGGAGTTCTTCTATATATTGATGGAAAAGTTGACAAATTTCCTAAGATGGATATTGACCTCATATGCTTCTTTGACCTGGAAACTCTGTTCAAAGGTTTAGGCTAGTTAGATTACAAGGCTATGTACTGGTTTGATCCTAAGGCTCCTGACTTGGAGAGGGGGCTGCACCCTATAAAAGGAGATTTGGAGATTAATCATTTGCGTGAAAATAAACAGATGAACCAGGAGACTGACGAGTTTTATCTATATTTCGATCACCCAATAATGGTTACTCCACCAGAGGACATCAATTTGGACTTTGATGCTGATGCAGATGTTGAGGAAGAGTCTAGTGATGACGGGTATGAAACGACAGAGGATGAACCATATAGACCACCCTCAGCAGGATTTGAGGATGAAGATAGTGACTCAGATTGTTTGATTGTGAAGAGAAATACTAGAAAAGTTGGCAAAAAAACAGAGAATGGTGTAGGAATGCAGAGTTCACAGGGGAATATAGGTGCAAGAAGGAAGGCTTTAAAAGAGAATAAGAAAGCTACAGATGGGCCAAGTACAATCAAGACAAATACTAATGGAGCTACTACTTCTAGATCAAAGTATGCAGGCCCAAACATGTCAAGGGCTGCTGTTGCTGCTAGGCCCAACATTAGGGCTCCAAAAAATGCTGGACAAAAAGGTCATGGGTCAACTTCATCTGACCCAACTGCAAATGGGCCAAAAACTGTTAGAACAAGGGCTGGATTGCCAAATTTTGAGGCTGCCAATGCTGCTAAAGCTACTAATAGTAGTAGTGAAGATGAGGCTGAGGAAAATATTGAAGAAGAAGATCCAATTTTTGAGTATGAATCAGAGACATTATTGACTCCGGAAAGCTCTGAAGATGAGAGAGATAGGTATGAATTCCCTCAATTTAATGAAGGTGTTGAATTTGGGGAGGTAAACTTTGAGTTGGGAATGGAGTTTGCCACAATTGAAAGTTTTAAGAATGCTCTTAAGGATCATATAATTTTTGAGGGGAGAAAAATTAGGTACATAAAGAATTATCAAAGGAGGGTTAGATGCAATTGTGAACATGGGGTGGAGAGGATTAAAAAGCCAAGAAAGCCAAAGGAGCAAAGTAATGTTTCAGGTGAGCACAATGTGAATGAAGCTGCTATGACTGAAGAGACTGTGACAACTAAGGCTACCAAAGTTGACGTTGGGGATATGAATGCTGGAACTAAGGATTGTGTTAAAAATGGAACTGGTAGTGCCAAATTGAATCCTTGTCCATGGCTAATTTATTGTGCATGGAATAATCAGCTTAAGAGTTACCAAATCAAGACTTATACCAAATCAAGGCGTCTCGGTAGAAACAATTGCAGCGACAAGTGAGGGTACTACATCAAAGATGTTCCAGTTTATTCCAAATCCTGGTTCAAGCATCCTAGACAGAAGTGAATGATAACAAATGATTATGCTTTTTGATGTAATAGTTTGGTTTGTATTTTGGTAATGAGCTTTCAAGTTGATGGACCTAAACTTGAAATACTCTTAATTTAGAGATTGATGATAGAGTAGTGTGGATGAAACTTTTTTTGTGAATTATGTTTCGGTTCATGTATGGCCGAATTCTGACTTTAGTTTAAGTTGCTACTATGACAGTTATGTTGTTTTTATTAGGTCGAATCTGTGACTTGCATTCTATGATTTGAAGTTGATATTTGATATTAAAGCAATATATTTGCTCTTATAAATAATGGTGTTGTTATTTTTTTCCATTATTCATTTCATGCTACTTATTACTGAACTTATAAGTAATGGTGCCGTTGCTTTTTTTTATTATTATTCATTTTACTACATGACATAGCAATATGATTTTCTGTTTGGATTCATAAAGGTCATCAACCAAACAATTTTGGAAGAAAACTTTAAAACTGATATATTGCATAAATTTTCTTCTTCTCACAAGCATTGAGATCACAAAAAAAGCATACAAATTTACATACAGGTTTCAGTGAACTCTTAATACTAAGATATAACTTACAAAATAGCTATTATTACTGACAAAATCAACACTAACATTGCAAAGAACATGATAACAAGTACTACATTCGTACATTTACTCTTACCCTCAGCTTTTGGGACTACATTTTTCTGAAGCTCTAACAAATCAATTCTATTTTGCAACTCCATCAGTTTGTGTTTCAAACCAGCATCATTGGTATCATACATGGGTGAAATATCAGCAGCAATCTCACCACCACCCATAGTTACATTCTTCACCGAGTCATCATTCTTCAACTTAATGTCAAAAATCTTGTCAACCCATGCAAAGAACTTGCAATAAGATAACTTTTCCTGCTCATCACACAATAATAGCTCTTCAACACAATTCTTATAGAATGTAAATTATTCGAAATCCTACAATTGTTTACCTTATATAGTGGCCATTCAAAAAACAGTCTATCCGAATTTTCGTGAGTCCTTGAAGTGGAGATTATTGCATACAAACCGCATAGACATTTTGGGTGTTGCCCTTTGGGGATTTCAACTTTGCTTAGGCTGCTGATGTCACCGTCTCCGATAACGCTACAATTATGGCCACCGCCGAGTCTCCCACCATGGCGATTCGAAGACGACGAGCTTCCTTTGCTTGGTGTCATTGCAGCTGCTAATAAACTAGGGTTCCAAAAGCTTCAACGAAAAAGACGTTTCTGTTCAAGTACAGAGAGGTTGAGATAGAGGAGAAGAAGCGCGACCTTGTGTTTCTCACTTAAACGCAATGTTTGGTACCAATCCTTAAACGGCACCGTTTTCATAACATGGCTGGGGACTAATTTGTCCTTTTATGACATCTGTTCTTATTGCTGGACACGCTGGAGAGTAACTGTGTCACTTCAGCTTTTTCCGGCGGCATAAAATGGAAAAATGGGTCTGGGGATTGTTTTGGCCGCCGGAGATAAACCATGAGAACTGATTTGTTATTAATTTTTTTCGAGGACTAAAACGTCCAATTTTAAAATCTTCAGAGACTGATTTGGGTAATTACTCCTTAAATAATTTAAGCAATTACCACTTGTATTAGATGTCATGGTTCCTTTGTCGTTGTTGTTAGCATATAAATGCGTCACCAGAACTGGAATATCTGTTTTTTGTCATTAGCATTTCATTGTGTTTCTACACCAACTGATGCTAACTGGTAGCAAAACGCAGAGCAGTATACAGTAAAAAGAAGACATAATACGAGATAGTCTTTGTAACTTATAAGGCAGAAGTCACAGGCCTTTTCATCTTTGAAACGTGTAATGTATCTAACCACTTGACGGTGCCATCTAATTGACCAATTGCCGTGGCTCTCCAATCCATTATCCATCTTTGAACCCTTTGTATAAATCCTATCCATCCTCTTACCAAACTTGGTCGTATTTTCATCGCTCACCAACCATATCAAGCCACATAATCGGACTCCAAATCATGTCTCTCTTGTAGCATACCAAAGTGTCAGGGTAAAAGCTATCAACCACCATTTAAATAAAGAAAATTATATGGTACAGATCTAGATCTGTACAGATTTAAAGATTTGCTTACTTAAACCATACTTTTTAAAGCCACATTTTTCACTTAAAACCGTAACTCTTCACAAAGAAAAGCGTCACCTAATGGAAAAAAGTAAATTAGAAGATTTAAGAGAAGAAATAATTAAGTTATCAAAATTAATAGATCAAAAATTAATGATTTTAA
The DNA here is from genome assembly GCF_003086295.3 of Arachis hypogaea. Taxonomy (NCBI): domain Eukaryota; kingdom Viridiplantae; phylum Streptophyta; class Magnoliopsida; order Fabales; family Fabaceae; genus Arachis; species Arachis hypogaea. The sequence goes on along the minus strand of NC_092053.1, from coordinate 21,899,601 downwards.
CTAATGTTAATTGTAATGACACCGAATTCTTAAAATCAATACAAAATGATTTTTCTCAAAATCTTTATTTTACTATAAGCTTTATTGAAGGACTTCAAAAACCTGAAAAAACTTATTTTTCACACGGAATTTCTAAGAAATGTTATCATGGAAATGATTCCCCACATCTTTATCATACTTTTAACCCACAATTAAATTCTATAGTAGATATGCTTGAAGAAATACTAGTATCCATAAAATTTCAAAGAAATAAGGAAAAAGAAAATCCAAAAGAAGAAAAATTTCAAAATATAATCAACATAACAGATTTAAAAGTAAAACCACCACTAAAATTATGAATATTGAAGAAAAATTAGAAGAAGTTACAATGCTTTTTAAACAATTAAAAATGGCTCAAGAAAATAATATTATGGAACAGGGATTTCAGATAGAAGAAGAAATAGTAAATTCTGAAAATATAGAAAATGAAGAACACATCCTAGATTATTCAAGTGACGAAGAACCAGCAATTCCAATACAAGTAAAAAATGAAGCTGGAACATCTAGGGATAATCAATCTCAATTTAAATGGGAAACAGGTTTTGATAATTATGCTTTTAAAAAGGGGTTTATAAATAAAGATTCAAAATATACAAAAATACCATCAAAATACATTCCTAAAATCCAGGAAATGGAAGGAGAAAGAATGCTCGATTTAGACTGTAAAACGAATGAAAAAGAAATTTTCGAAAACTGGTTGAATTCCTTCTTATTAGAAGCCTTTACTAATCCAAAACTTAATGAATTATCTGGAAGAGACATTTGGAATTACATAGGGTTTCATACTAAAGGAGCTATAAGAGATTATATGACATCAATAGAAAACCAAATAATAGAAGAATTAGCAACAAAAATAACAGCTTATGATAAGATATTATATATAATGATGATTCTATATAAAGAATTTTTTGGAAAAAATATTATAGATCATAAACAAGAAGTCTATAATAAAGAATATCAAGAAGCAAAAAACCATTTAGCTAACATTCACATATATGATCTATGTAATGTGGAGTCTTATATATGTGAATATAGAATACATTATTACAAATTAAAAGAAGAAGATAAAAATCATTATCTTAATATGTATATAACAAAACTTCCATATCCTGCTAACGAATTTATTATGGGAAGATTTATAAGAGAAATAAATAGAGGAACAATTGAAAATAATTTTGGTGGAGCAACCTCTGCAATAAGAGAGGAAATAAAAGAACGTTGTATGCAAGAAGCAACTCAAAAAAGATTTGCAAATATAATTAGAATTTGCTGTCAGGATAATGAAGAGATACCTCAAAAATATGGTCTTAATAAAAATTTTCAAAGAAAAAGAAAATATCAATTTAGAAAAAGAAAATACTATCCAAACTGGAGAAAAAAGAGGTATTTTAGAAAAAGAAATAACAATAAAAATAAGAGACAAAAAAGTGATTATTGCCCAAATAAAAAAGAAAATTGTAAGTGTTGGTATTGCCAAGAAGAAGGACACTATGCAAATGAATGTTCGAAAAAGAAGGATAAAAAGGATCTTACTAAACAAATAGAAATTGCTAAGTCTTGTTTCATGGAACCTTTAGAAGAATCTGATGATAACTTAGACTATATTTTTGAATATGTCTCAGAAACAGACTCAGAGACTGAGTAATAATGCTACATTTATTACTATAAAAATAACAGAAAAATTTATAAATGCTTTCATAGATTCTGGAGCAACACAATGCTTTGCTAGTTCAAATACAAAACTTGATTGGAAAAAATTAAAGAAACCATTAAGGGTTAGAATAGCTGACAAATCAATACATAAAATTGACCAAAAAGCAGAGATGGTTGAAATTTTTATTCAAAATTATAGGTTCATTGTTCCATCTATATACATGTTAGATTCTGGAATGGATTTTATCATAGGAAATAACTTTTTAAAGCTATATCATCCATTCATTCAAGAACTAACATATATAGTTTTAAAAGCTCCACACGATTCTTCAATAAATCAAAAATCAAAACGTATAAAAATACCGACTACTACTATAGATAAGATCTTAAAATTTAAAATATTTTCTATATTGGAGACATGTTATTTAAATTTATACTTTCAAATAAATATCCCAAAAAATAATCTTGAAATAAAGATAGAAGAACTTTTGAATGAAATTTGTGCTGAAAATCCTTTAGATATTAAAAATACAAATAACGAATTAGTAAGTATTAAATTAAAAGATCCGACAAAAGAGATAAATGTTCCAAATAAAATCCCTTATTCCGCAAGAGATAAAGAAGAGTTTTCATTAGAATGTAGAGATCTTTTGGAAAAAGGAATTATAAGATTAAGTAAAAGTCCTCATGCGGCTCCAGCCTTTTATGTCGAAAACAATAATGAAATTAAAAGGGGAAAACGAAGAATGGTTATTAACTATAAGAAGATGAATGAAGCAACTATTGGTGATGCTCATAAACTTCCAAGAAAATATTCAATTTTAGAAAAAATCAAAGGAGCAACTTGGTTTTCATCTCTTGATGCAAAATCAGGATATTGGCAACTTCGTTTAGACGAAGAAACAAAGAAATTAACTGCTTTTACTTGTCCAACAAAAGAATCAACAAGTGTGTTGCTCTATGAATGGAATGTATTGCCATTCGGATTAAAACAAGCTCCAGGTATTTATCAAAGATTTATGGAAGAAAATCTAAAAGAGTTAAATGAATTTGTTTTAGTATACATTGATGATATACTAATTTTTACAAAACAGGATAGAGAAGATCATCTTCAAAAATTATTAATAGTTTTAGAAAGATGTAAAGAAAAAGGATTAGTTCTTAGCAAAAAGAAAGCAAGAATAGCAAAACAAGAAATAGAGTTTCTTGGATTAATTCTATCCACTCAAGGAAAACTAAAACTTCAGCCAAATGTCCTAGAAAAGGTAAATTTATTTCCTAATAAAATAGAAGATAGAAAACAATTACAAAGATTTTTAGGGTGTATAAATTATATTTCTGATCAAGGATTCTTAAAGAATATAACAGAATACACTAAAAGCTTATTTCCAAAAATAAGTACTAAAAAAGAATGGAAATGGGATGAAAAAGATAGTATGCAAATTCAAAAGATTAAAGAATTATGTGAAAAACTTCCAGAACTTTATATTCCAGAAGAAAATGACTACTTAATAGTAGAAACAGATGCTTCAGACATAACCTGGTCAGGATGTCTAAAAGCTAAGAAAGCTATAAAAAGTTTGGAGCAAGGAAAAGAATCACTAGATTCTAAAAATTCCCCAAAGGAATTACTTTGCAGGTATATTTCAGGGACTTTTACTCCAACAGAACAGAGATATACCACTCATGAAAAGGAAACTCTAGCAGCAATTAAATCTCTTAAGAAATGGAAAATTGATTTACTACCCAGAGAATTTACATTAAGGACAGATTCAAGCTACCTAACAGGTTTCATACGATATAATTTAAAAGTTGATTATAATCATGGACGATTGGTAAGATGGCAATTATTTTTGTTACAATATCCAATAAAAATTGAATATATTAAGGGTGACAAAAATGTTATTGCAGATACATTAACAAGAGAATGGAGTTCGTCTACAACGCATTAGATCAAGAAATTCAGAAATACGAACAAGAACTCGAAAAATGCAAGCATTGTCAGCAAATAAGGACACAGATCCAATCCCTCAAGAAGGCCGTCGAAGCAATGAAATCAACACAACAACCAAAACCATCAGAGCTCAGCCAGCTAAGCGTGGTGGACAAATCAGGTGAAGAAAAAATTCCAGAAAATAAAACAATTGCTGAAATTATCAAAAAATCTACCCAAGATAAAAAATATTATGTAATTTATAATGGCCCCATGAAAGGAGTATATGATGCCTGGGAAAAAGCAGCACCATTTACACATCAATCAAGGATAATTCATAAAGGAGGGTTTTTAACACTGGAAGAAGCAAAGGAATCTTTCAGGGAATATGAAGCTCTTCATCCAGAGCAAACCCTAAAAAGAGCAGATAAAGCTCCAATTCAAACCCAGAGAACAGGGATAATAAGAAATATTCCTACAAGGGCTGAAATCAAAGAAAAGAAAAGGGTCTGTAGATCAAATCTCAGAGAAACCCTTGATATAGTCCTGAACTGGACTGAGGAAAAAAGAGCAATTTTAGGATATTATCCTATTGCCAAAGAACAGCTAACAAAGCTGGTTATATTTCCAGATGCATCCCCATCGGACACCTATCAGTTTTTCCAGTATGGATTAATTGATACAATTTTAATTTTTAATGATCTAAAAATTATTAGTGAGTTTCCTGCAGGATTCGTTGATGCAGTGAAGAGATTTAAAAATATGATTGACAACGTAAATCCAAGGGATATATCCCTAAAATTTACGAACAGTCAACCTATTTTTAATGAAGAAGAAGAATGCTTGGTTCCAGCACACCAAGTAATATTCATGTCCGTCTTCCCAGGAAATTTTCAACCAATTGATCAAGTTCAAGATTTAACAATCTACAGTCATGAAGGAAGGCTAGCCAGCACACTAGCAAGGGTCTTCGAAAGAACTCAAAAGATAACAAGGAAATCTCACACAAGAATTAATTATAAAAGCAGAAATACTTTGCTTGTGTCTAGTAAAAGGAATGAAATTGAAGAAAGAGAGATGAGACTCTTAGTGGAATTTGAATCAGCATTCTACAACTTGTCTGAACTCTTAGAAAAGCTCCCTGAAGGGATAAAGAGGAATCTCTGCTATCTGATAAAAGAGAGAGAAGACCACAAGTGCCAGCTATGCGTCTCAGAGTTATCTGAAGAAAGCAATAATAAAACGGAATCAACCCACATGATAAAGGAAGAAGACAACGCATCTGAAGGACACATAATGAAAGAGGAAGACATCACATCTGAAGCATCTCTCAACATTATTGCATAGTGACGTAAGCGCTTAGGTCATAGAGCACCAACAATGTAGCTGGTGCAAGATAATAAACAATGACGTAAGCAATGACGTCATAAGAAGGGTAAGGATGGGAATTGTCCATCAGACCCAACCATTATAAATAGGTTGCTTAGGCAATTGTACAAGGCATCAGAAAATAGAAAGCAGGAGGCAAAGAGTACTCAAATGCTAGGAGAGCAAGGAGGAAGCTGCCGAGGCGATTCTATGATCTGAAGAAGAATTCCCATTAGGGAAAAAATAGTTCTAAACTCCCCTCTGGAGTTAGTATTTACAATCTCCCCTCTGGAGATAAAAACACCTTATGTAAAATATATTAAATAAAGGAAGTTTTTCTCCAGAAAGGTATGTATTCATTCTAGTCTTTCAATTATGAATTATTTAGAAAGTTTAGAATTAACAGAAGAATCTGATTATTATAGATTAACTGCTTTATTAGATAATGAAAAACAGGCTGTTTTAAAAACAGAATTAAATCTCAAATCAAACGAAAATTTTAATAAACAAAACCTTTTAAAAGAAGTTTTTAATAGAAAAAATATAATATACTATGGAAAAATTCAACTTGAAGCCCCTATAAAGATAAAATCCGCCAATGGAGAACTTGAAATAGCTTTGATAAATGATGAAGAATTAAGTAAACAGATTAAGGATCAACAAAAAAGATCTAAAATTGGATGGATTCATATTAGTACTATACAAGTCTTAATCAAATCTACATATATGAAAGGAATTAATTCACCAATAAGCTTAGCAATCTGTGACAAAAGAATTACTGATGACCCAATAGATCAAATAATTGGAATTGTTCATGGAAACTTGGCAAATGTAAATGTTAAATTTAATGCCCATCTGGGATATGCTATACCTTTATCAACTGAAAATCTTGGAAGATCTATAAGTCTGGCTTATAAATTTCACAGAAAGAATCTAATGGAACAAGATGATGAACCATTTTCAATTACATATGCAATAAATTATGCTTTAACAAATAGCCATCATAGTATAATATTTAAAAACAGAGAAAGAATTTATGTCGATGAATTATTTCAGAAAATTGTAAAAACAGAAATACCAAAATATAAAGCTATTGAAAACCCAGTTCTATTAATAAAAGAACCGTCAGGAAAATTAGTTTCATCGAATTTTCAAATTAGAGAATCTAAAATTAATAGCCCTTTAAGTCTATCTAAGTTGAAGATTAAAGAAGAAAATTCTGAAATAAAAGAATTAACAAAAAAGGTCGAAAAATTAAATGAAACCCTAAACACTAAATTATGACAATAAATAAAGAAGAAATATATGTAACCTATCAAGACAAGAAACAAGAGCTTTTTGAAAGAGAAAATCGTTTGAATTATTTACAGTTTTCTGAAATAAATCAAAGAGCATTTGAAGCTCTAAAAATAATCTATGACAAGTTAAAAAGAGAAGTTGAAGAGCTAGAAAAATTAATAGAATCTCTAGAAAATAGTGATGAATCAATGATAGAGTTTGCAGAAATTTTAAAATAAATAATGAAGCATAAAAAGATTGAAAAACCAGAAAATAAAATAAAAAGAAAAAAGGGCAGAAAAATTAAAAAGTAAAATAAAAGAGTATAAAAGGGAATTAAATAACCTTCAGATCAAAATTGATGACCTTATAATAAAAAGGATAGAAATAAGAATAAATATAAACAAGTTGGAATTAAACTTAAAAAATTTTATAAATGCCTGGAAAACCATATTATGACTTAAAAGAATTAAAGCTGTTGAAGGAAAAAATGGAAAATGAAGTTGAAAAATTAAGAAGGTATTTAGAAACAACAGAAAGTGTAGAAATAAAAGAAGTTTTTGAGATTTAAGAAATTATATTAAAGAAAAAGACAAACAGATAAAAGATTTTATATACAATAATCCATGCAAAAAAGAATATTATAAACTAAAACAAGATTGAAAACTATAAAAATAAAATTACAATATACAAGGACTAGTAAAAGATTGCAAAATTGACAATATACAAGGACTAGTAAAAGATTGCAAAATTGGTATCAGAGCCAAGTTAACGATTAAGGGTAACACTTTCTCCTTAAGCAACACTTTTAGTGATACACTTTTAAACCAAATAAAAACAAAAATCTGTAAATCTGTACCAAAGTGCATCTGTACACTAGATGGACCCTTTAAATAATTGCTATCCAAAATTTGTTCAATTCTAAACACCGGTAACGATATATTTTCCTATTGATGAACATTAGCTAGTTAATGAGTTCACACGTGCCACGATTATGTATATTGTATACCTACATGTGATTGCAATGTGATCATCTATCAAAGTCCATATGTTACGATAAAAATTATTAAATTACAATTTCACTACGAATGCAAACAACGTTCCAAAGTGCTAGATCCTAGAGTGCTTTTTTATAATCTATACTTTATGCACATTATAATTGTCTTTATAGCGAGGCCTATTCCGTCTTGCACTTGTTCCTGTCTTCTGTACTCTTCTTCGTTCACATTTTCAATATTTACCAAGTCAATAATACGATAAACATTACATGACTTTGCTTCCTTACAATCAAATCCACAACCATAATTAGGTTTCACGATTAATTGGAGTGTGTCATTAGAACTCGTAGTAGAGATTTCGGCTTATAATAATGCACCAAAAAATTCTAACCATTCGGTTAAGGTTGGTGCTAGCTTGATATTACACAGCTCAAATCAAATGCAGCCACATATATATAAATAAGTGTGCTTTATTTGTCACATTATATCAAGTTGATCATTGTCCTATTTTAGATAGCGAAAAGTGATAAGTCATTAGCCTTGCGCCATTCTTTTTATTTATTTATTTTTTATGGTTGGCGGATAGAGAAGTTTGTCACCATCATGAAGGTACTGTTCGTATCTAACTATATATCATTTTTGACCGTACAAATATATTTTATGGATGTGAAGCACTCACCATGCACTTTTTTTTTTCAATGTAAAGGATTAAATTAATTAGGAATTTAGGATTAGCTTTCGTCATTGAGAACATTGCGTGTTCAAAAACTTGATTGATTTGATCCTTCAACCCATTGCAAGCTAACTAGGGAAATAAACTTTTGAGATTATTAACACTATAGAAATTCAAAATACACATTTTTCTTCTTTTTTTTTTTTTAATTTAAATTTGTAAAAAAATGACACTTTTTAGATGTTTAAACGGCATTTTTCTTTTATTTATAAAACATATTATTTTCTCTGTTATAAGATTATTAAAATAGTATAAGAAGAAAAGTGTACATTGTATATACAAAGAAAAGAATGTCATTTAGATTAAAAAAAAAAAGTCTCCTTTTCTCTAGTTTGTATATATGTAAAATTTGGAAGACATTATTAGGTTTAATTTACTCTTTTTCATAGTAAAAAATTAATAGTTATAAAAATTTAAACTATTGAAACTAGTAAATATTAATAATTAAGTTAGATATACTAAAATTAACTAACAAAATTAGTTATGAGTGTAGGATATATATTAAAATATAAAATATATATTAAAAATGAGTTAATATGTGTGTGTATGGTTAATTTGATAAATAATTCATAGTTAACTACCAGCTTAATTTTTAATGTATTTTTATATTTTAATATATTTTATATGAGCAGTTGGTCTAGTAATTTATTTGTTTATGTATATATAACATGGTTCATGTAAAATTTTGACGACATTATTAGGTTTACTCTTTTTATAGTGTACGTCTATGTTGTACTAAACGAAACAAGATGTTACACAGTTTTTTTTTTCGATAAATGAAAAGAAAAATTTGGCATAAATTATGATGATTGTTAGTTGAATGAAATATTAGAGCTGAAGTATTTATCAATTGTAATTAATAATGTATCACATTATATTCATTGCATTGATATGTTGATTCAATGTTTCAATATAACGAAACTCCTACTTTGTTTGGTAGCTGGTATCCAAAATTGATACCGCTACATGAACAATTGGATATGAATGGTCATTAATTTAAGAGTTCCACTAAAAAAATTAATTAAGAGAGTAATTAATTAGAATTAATTAGTTAAAAAATAAGTCTATTAAAAAAATAATAACTTTATTATTCTTATTTTTAGATTTTCAAAATTAAAAATAAAAGAGAATTGGCTTGAATTAATATTTGTACTTGGTTTTTTAAATTTTTTTTAATTTAATTAGTGAAGGGAGAATAAGGGTTTTACACTTTTCATATAGACATGGTCAAAGGTCTTCACATTTTCATCTTCATCTCATCCCTTTTTTCATGGTCGGACAGGTCGGTTTGGCGGTGGACTTTTGTGTAGGACACTCCCTGTTTGGCATGTGATGTGGGCGAGCCTCCCCATAAGCTGCGGGAATCCACAATTCCAGATTCCACTATCCATATTCCGGGATAAACGGTCATATTTTATAGCCGTTGTGCCTTCTATTTTCATTATTCAAATGCTTATTATCACTGTCACTGACACCAACCTGGCCCAAAAGCGTGATTATTAAAACTGCAAATAGGATTAACGAACACTAATCACTTTATAGCTGTACGGTACTAACAATTAAATTAAGTAAAGCGAATACTTAACGGAATCTTTCTACAAGTGTGCTATGTAATGAGGATGATGATGTATTGATATGTGTGTTATAAGATTTTTGCTGTGTTCTATGTGACACCACACACCAGTGCCTCTTATACTTTGTCACGTCTCTTGCCATGCAATAATGCCGACTTCATGCATCTCACTTTAATGTTCCTCTGTGGATTTAAAACAAGTTATACAGCATAGTTAATATTTCACTGTAAATTAAAACTATAATTAATGAATCTGACTAACTCATTTCGACCTAGTTGAAATTAGTACTAATTGAAGAGAACGAATTTCACCAGAAGGAGTATTTCTTATTTTTTACTGATGTAATAGTAAAGAACAACGGTGGGCAGCCACATTACATTTACATATACCAATGTTTTGAAGGTGCAGTGTCCTTTTCATCGAACGGTCCACATGTCATGAGAACCCACGCTGCTCAGTGGCCCCAACCCTCTACTGTCTACCCAAAAAGGTCATAGCCTCATAGGGCATAGGGCATACGGCATACGGCATAGGGTGCACCTATAAGTACCCTCTCTTCTCTCTCCTTCTTATTTTCTCTTTTCTTTCTCTCCCAACGTTCCAATTTCCTCTGTACTAGCAAACCACCCCAGCGGACCAGGTAAGTCCGAGTCCCCCCTTTACGCGCACAGCACAAGCACTCAAAAAAAGCGACACAAAAAATGGGTTTTCTTTTCGTGAAAACGGTTGTAATCTCCACCGGAATAGTGTCCATGGCAATGGGGCTGAAGCTCACAGTTCCACTCCTCACCGAAGCCGTACCTTCCATCTCCACCTTCTTCTTCACTTGTCTCACTCCTCCTTACCTCTACCTTCTCCTCAACTTCATCATCCTCTCCATCTTCGCCACCTCTAAGCTCACCCACCACCACAACCACTCTCCGCCGGACTCGCCTCCCGAGACCCTCCTCTACCACGCACCCGAACCACTCAAGATCTCGCAAAATGACTACAGCGGCGTCGTTTCGGAAGAATTCCTCTACGAGCCACCGAAAACCAACGAAACCGTCACCAACGACGAGAACTTACCGTTGAAAACGACGGTTACAGTATCCGAAGAAGCCGTTGGCATGCAGAAGAAGGACTCCTCGGATCTCGATTTGGCGTTCTCCGATGAGAACCAGAAACCGCCGGTATCCGCCAGGTTCAGCCACCGGAAAGCCGCTAAAGCAAGTCCAGAAGGTCCGTTTTCTCTCTCTCTTGGTCTGTTTCTATTTCTGTTTGTTTGAAATTTGAAATTGAAAATTAAAAATGTTTTAAATGAAATTTGTTAGTGCTGTTGTGACGGTTATAACTAATTACTGACAGGAGGGAAGGTGGTTGCGTTGGGAGTAGCGAAGCCGAAGAGGCAGGACACACTGGAGAGCACATGGAGGACCATAACGGAAGGTCGGCCCATGCCGTTGACCAGGCATCTCAAGAAATCTGACACGTGGGAGCAGGCTCGCCGGAGCGCCGCTCCGTTGACGGATCTCAACGGCGGCGAAGGAGGTAAGACGCCTCCTCCTACGAAGATGAAGAAGGCCGAGACATTCGGCGGGAGGGAGAACAACGTTTCTCCGGCTGGTGGCAGCAGCAGCGCTGGCAGGCTGAGGAAGGAGCCATCACTGAGTCAGGATGAGTTGAATCGGCGAGTTGAAGCGTTCATTCACAAGTTCAATGAAGAGATGAGGCTGCAGAGGCAGGAATCGCTGAGGCAGTACCGTGCGATGGTAAATGGCGGAGTTCACTGAGATTCAGAGACTGCCATTGCTGTTGTTTTTACAGATTTGCCCTTCGAATTAGGGAATAGGAGTTTTTACCCTTTTTGTTTTTTGTAAAGCAATGGAAGAAAAGAAATGGATACGTTTTTGTAATGTTTTATAATTGCCAAAAAGAAGATTGTTTTTGATATCACAGATTCACATTTCATATTAGGAGAAGTACAGAGAATCAAATTAGACTCTGTCAAGATTTGAAAACAACAATTAATTATTAATTTTAAATTAAAAAATAAAATTTAAGTAATTAGCATTAAACAGAATTTGAAATATAAGGATTAGGAAAATAGTAATCTTTCATAAAGGTTTTCATTCCTTTTCATCGCAGTTTCGGAAGTGCTCTGTTTCCATTGCGTAGACCGCCGCATCACCACTTTTACAGTATGTTGCGCACGTCGCCACTCTCTCATCACACCACCGGTTGATCTGTGTCACTTGCACCCACGCTGCTCGCCTGTCGCATCTTCGCGGCTCGCATGACCAACGCTAAGCCCGTGTTTGCTCTACAGCGGCCTCCACCTCGACGATCCTTTGCGCAGTGCCGGTGCCCTCCGTAATTAATTTCCGTCACCGCAATGCGCTTTCTGCATGCGCTATTTCTTTTTCTGTAGGATCACCGTAGCGCCCTTCCCTCGTGATTCACAAATGGCAGTCATTAGACTCCGTTTGGTTAGTGGGTGGTAAAACATAAGACATAGACATAAAGACATAAAATGACACATAAATTTTTAAACATGTTTGGTATTCAAGTACATGACCCTGCATTCAAATTACAATTCTAATAAAATGACACTATTAATCCTATTACCATTATCACCTCTCTACCTCTATCACCATCACCATTATCATGTTAACTCAGATTATCACCATTAATAATTTTTAATGCAATTACAAATTCAATTCAACAAATCAACAAACTAACACAAAATCACTCTAACAATAAGATTAATCAAAATTTAAATAAAAAATAAATAAAAAGAACGGAGAACTCTCTCTCCAATTATCTTCTTCTCATCTTGTATGCAAAAAGCACAATCTAGTTACAGTCACAAACAAAAAAAATTGAAATTGAAATTAAAACAGAGAATTATTCTCATCACAAAAAAAAAAAAGACTCAAAGAACTAGAAAGAAAAAATAACAGGAATAGAACCAGAGCAAGATAGATGACCACATGGTGGAAGAGAGGCAGACACGTGAAAGAGAGACGGAGGCAGATCTGGAAAGAAAGGTGCGAGTTAGATTTGAAAGTGTCTGAATATCAAACATTGGAGGAAGTCTCGACAACAATAGTGAGGCAGAGAACAGTGGCAATGCATGAATGAGGGATACGATAGTGGCGACGACAACGAGAAAGGAGGAGAGCGACGGTGACTGCAACAACACGTGAAGGAGGAGACAACAATGGCGGAGGCGGCGTGACGAAGGAACGTGACAGTGGTTGCGACAACGTGTGAAGGAGGAGATGACAGCAGTGGCGACCATGGCGAAGAAGTGCAATGGAGAGAGACGATGGTAGAATGAAGGAAGAGTAGGAGAAGAAGATGAAAGTGTACGATGGAAAGAGGTGAATCCGAGAAAGAGAAAGGAGAAGTTGAGGGTAAGGGAAAAAGGATCAAATTGGAATTAAAGAAAAAAAAGAAGGGATAATATTGAAAAAGTTTGTGTCTTATCATTTGTGTCTTAGTGTCTTAGATTAAAGAAGAGACACTAAAGACATGTATTTTATGTGTTTCTGTGTGCCACCGTATCCATAAAAAATTTGTGTCTAATGAACCAAACGGTGGACATGTACTACAGTATACATATATGACAAAACAAACACTGCCTTACTTCTCCTTAAATGATGATTTCATTTATCAGTTCTCTTGAATCAATGTCCCCAATATACACTACATTGAAAACTTATGCACCAAATAATAAAGCATCATTTTTTTTGTTATTATCTGAATTCTAAATGCAAATGCTACTACACAATTCGAAGTTCTAACACCTAGACAATGATAGGTTTTAACTTGTAACTAGCTTGTGTTTACCAATTAAGAGTATGGACTATAAAAAAAAGTCTACATATGTGGTGATCAATTTGAATAATACCCAAAAATCTTCCAAAAAACTTACCCTAGACAATGTAACCATATGATCCAACAACCCTGGACATGACACTGGCACCAGCACTAGCACCTCCATCGCCAGCCTCACGCTGCAAAGTCTTAACAAGCCCAAAATCTGTTACATGAGGCCTAAACTCATGATCAAGCAATATTTTTGGTGACTGAAATAAACTAAACAAAGAAAAATAAAATAAAGGATCTGCTTAAATAGAGGGATAGTCCTTTTTAAGACTACTCTTAAACTCCTCCCAAGGTGAAGGAAGCTCTACATGAGAAAGTTGTAACTTCATCGCCATCTTTGCCATAGTATCTGCCATCGTATTTGCATCTCTCATAATCAAACGAAAGTCAAACACGCCAATTCAAATGCATGATATCTTTTATTTTGAGCACAAATGGATCAATAAACCCAAAACCATCTTGGTGATTAGTAACAAGATTAAATGCTTCCACACAATCCCTCACAAATAACATCTCGTTGACCCACATCCCAAACTAAGAGATATCCTCTCCAAATAGCAAACAATTCCCCTTGAAGAATACTATTATTCTCAATCATTCCCAAATACTCCCTTTGCCAACTCCCATTACAATCTCTAATAACACAAGCAAAACCAACACTATCACCCGAACCAAGATAACTAGCATCACAATTAATCAAGCAATATGTTATTGCTCTTCACATCCCTAGGAACTCTAGCAGGCACACAATTGATCTAAAAATCATTGGTGCGCAGAAATCGTGACGGTTCTATTCCTTGGTAACGGCGCTAAAAACTCAATATGCACGTTCATAATCGTAGTTCTTTGTCACAACTTCGCACAACTAACCAGCAAGTGCACTGGGTCGTCCAAGTAATAAACCTTAGGTGAGTAAGGGTCGATCCCACGGAGATTGTCGGCTTGAAGAAAACTATGGTCACCTTGTAAATCTCAGTCAAGTAGATTCAATTGATTATAGAGATTTAATAATTAAAAGATAAATAAAATATAAAGTAAAGATAGTGATCCCCTGAACCTCTGCTTTCCTATTGTCTTCATCCAATCATTCATACTCCTTTCTATGGCAAGCTGTATGTTAGGCATCACCGTTGTCAATGGTTACATCCTTTCCTCTTAGTGAAAATGGTCCAATGCGCTGTCACTGCATGGCTAATCATCTGTCGGTTCTCGATCATACTGGAATAGGATCCATTGATCCTTTTGCGTCTATCACTACGCCCAGCACTCGCGAGTTTGGAGCTCGTCGCAGCCATCCCTTCCCAGATCCTACTCGGAATACCACAGACAAGGTTTAGACTTTCCGGATCTCAAGAATGGCCGTCCATGGATTCTAACTTATACCACGAAGACTCTGATTAAGGAATCCCAGAGATACTCATTCAATCTAAGGTAGAACGGAAGTGGTTGTCAGGCACGCGTTCATAGGTTGGGAATAATGATGACTGTCACGATCATCACATTCATATTGAAGTGCGAAAGAATATCTTAGAATCGGAATAAGCTTGAATTGAATAGAAAAACAATAGTACTTTGTATTAATTCATGAGGAACAGCAGAGCTCTACACCTTAATCTATGGTGTGTAGAAACTCTACCGTTGAAAATACATAAGTGATAATGGAGTTCATTGGTCTCGGCCCCAGAGGGGAACCGGAGTAACCAAGACTAAAATTGATCCGAAGATGTAAATACAATAGTAAAAAGTCCTATTTATGCTAAACTAGTTACTAGGGTTTACAGAAATAAGTAAATGATGCAGAAATCCACTTTCGGGGCCCACTTGGTGTGTGCTTGGGCTGAGCATTGAGCTTTACACGTGTAGAGGCTTCTCTTGGAGTTGAACGCCAGTTTATAACCTGTTTCTGGCGTTTAACTCCATTTTGCAACCTGTTTCTGGCGTTTAACTCCAGAATGCAACATGGAACTGGCATTGAATGCCAGTTTGAGCCATCTAAACTCGGGCAAAGTATGGACTATTATATATTGCTGGAAAGTCCTGGATGTCTACTTTTCAACGCAATTGAGAGTGCACTATTTGGAGTTTTGTAGCTCCAGAAATTCCACTTTGAGTGCAGGAAGGTCAGAATCCAACAACATTTGCAGTCCTTCTTCAACCTCTGAATCTGATTTTTGCTCAAGTCCCTCAATTGCAGCCAGAAAATACCTGAAATCACAGAAAAACACACAAACTCATAGTAAAGTCCAGAAATGTGACTTTTATTTAAAAATTAATAAAAATATACTAAAAACTAACTAAATCATACTAAAAACTATGTAAAAACAATGCCAAAAAGCGTATAAATTATCCGCTCATCACAACACCAAACTTAAATTGTTGCTTGTCCCCAAGCAACTAAAAATCAAATAGGATAAAAAGAAGAGAATATACTATAAATTCCAAAATATCAATGAAACTTAGCTCCAACTAGATGAGTGGGACTAGTAGCTTTTTGCCTCTTGAATAGTTTTGGCATCTCACTTTATCCATTGAAGTTCAGAATGATTGGCATCTATAGGAACTCAGAATTCAGATAGTGTTATTGATTCTCCTAGTTCAGCATGTTGATTTTTGAACACAGCTACTTTATGAGTCTTGGCCGTGGCCCTAAGCACTTTGTTTTCCAGTATTACCACCGGATACATAAATGTCACAGACACATAATTGGGTGAACCTTTTCAGATTGTGACTCAGCTTTGCTAAAGTCCTCAATTAGAGGTGTCCAGGGTTCTTAAGCACACTCTTTTTTTGCTTTGGACCTTGACTTTAACCGCTCAGTCTCAAGTTTTCACTTGACACCTTCACGCCACAAGCACATGGTTAGGGACAGCTTGGTTTAGCCGCTTAGGCCAGGATTTTATTCCTTTAGGCCCTCCTATCCACTGATGCTCAAAGCCTTGGATCCTTTTTATTACCCTTGCCTTTTGGTTTTAAGGGCTATTGGCTTTTTGCTTGCCTTTTCTTTTTCTTTCTCTTTTTTTTTTTGCTATTTTTTTTCTGCAAGCTTTTGTATTCACTGCTTTTTCTTGCTTCAAGAATCATTTTTATGATTTTTTAGATTATCAAATAACATTTCTCCTTTTTCCTTATTCTTCAAGAGCCAACATATTTAACATTCATAAACATCAAATTCAAAAGACATATGCACTGTTCAAGCATTCATTCAGAAAATAAAAAGTATTGTCACCACATCAAAATAATTAAACTAGTTTCAAGGATGAATTCGAAACCCTGTACTTCTTGTTCTTTTGTTTTTAAAACAGTTTTCATTTAAGAGAGGTGATGGAGTCATAGGACATTCATAGCTTTAAGACATAGACACTTAGATACTAGTGATCATATAGTAAAGGCACAAACATAAATAAAACATAAAGCTCAAAAATCGAAAAATAGTAAAATAAATAGACAAGGAGATTAAGGAATGAGTCCACCTTAGTGAGGGTGGCGTCTTCCTCTTCTTGAAGCACCAATGGTGCTTTTGAGCTCCTCTATGTCTCTTCCTTGTCTTTGTTGCTCCTCCCTCATAGCTCTTTGATCTTCTCTAATTTCATGGAGGATGATGGAATGCTCTTGGTGCTCCACCCTTAGTTGTCCCATATTGGAACTTAATTTTCCTAGGGAGGTGTTGATTTTCTCCCAATAGTTTTGTGGAGGAAAGTGCATCCTTTGAGGCATCTCAGGGATTTCATGGTGAGGAATTTTCTCATACTCTTGTTGAGGTCCATGATCTCTTGTTTGCTCCATCCTTTTCTTAGTGATGGGCTTGTCCTTTTCAATGAGGATGTCTCCCTCTAAGTCAATTCCAGCCGAATTGCAGAGGTGGCATATGAGGTGAGGAAAGGCTAACCTTGCCTAAGTGGAGGACTTGTCAGCCACCTTGTAAAGTTCTTGAGGTATAATCTCATGAACTTCCACCTCCTCTCCAATCATGATACTATGGATCATGATGGTCCGGTCTATAGTAACTTTAGACCGGTTACTAGTAGGAATAATTGAGCGTTGAATGAACTCTAGCCATTCCCTAGCCACTGGTTTGAGGTCATGCCTTCTTAATTGAACCGGCTTGCCTCTTGAGTCAATTTTCCATTGAGCTCCTTCCTCACATATGTCTATGAGGACTTGGTCCAACCTTTGATCAAAGTTGACCCTTCTTGTGTAGGGGCGTGCGTTCTCTTCCACCATTGGCAAGTTGAACTCTAGCCTTACATTTTCCGGACTGAAATCTAAGTATTTCCCCCGAACCATGGTGAGCCAATGCTTTGGATTCGGGTTCACACTTTGATCATGGTTCCTAGTGATCCATGCGTTTGCATAGAATTCTTGAACCATTAGGATCCCGACTTGTTGAATGGGGTTGGTGAGAGCTTCCCAACCTCTTCTTTGGATCTCAAGTCGGATCTCCGGATACTCATTCTTTTTTATCTTGAAAGGAACCTCAGGGATCACTTTCTTCTTGGCCACAACTTCATAGAAGTGGTCTTGATGGACCTTTGAGATGAATCTCTCCATCTCCCATGACTCAGAGGTGGAAGCAATTGCCTTCCCTTTCCTCTTTCTAGAGGTTTCTCTGGCCTTAGGTGCCATAAATGGTTATGGAAAAATAAAAAGCTATACTTTTACCACACCAAACTTAAATGTTTGCTCGTCCCCGAGCAAAATAAGAAAGAAAGTAGTAGAAGAAGAAGAAAATGGAGGAGATGGGGGAAGAAGATGTATTCAGCCAAGGAGAAGAAGAGAGGGTTGTGTTGTGTGAAAATGAAGAAGGAGTGAGGGGTTTATATAGGAGTGAGGGGGGGGGTGTAGGGTTCGACCATTAGGGTTGGGTTTGGGAGGGAAATTAGTTTGAATTTTGAAGGTAGGTGGGGTTTATGGGGAAGAGAGGATGGATGTGAGTGGTGAAGAGGTGATGGGAAAGAGTGATTGAGGTGATTGGTGAAGGGTATTTGGGGAAGAGAGTTACGAAAATGTGTGAAGAGGAGAGAAGAAAAAGTGGGGATCCTGTGGGGTCCACAGATCAAGTGGGGTCAAGGACTTAACATCGCTGCTCCAATTAGGCGTGTAAAATGCCCTTGCTTTGCAATCTTGGTGTTTAACGCCAGACTGCTGCCTGTTTTTGGCGTTAAACGCCCAAATGTAGCCTGTTTCTGGCGTTTAACGTCAGGCAGATGCTTGTTTCTGGCGTTAAACGCCAGACAGATGCTTGTTTCTGGCGTTTAAATGCCAGACTGCTCTCCTCCAGGGTGTGCTGTTTTTAATGCTATTTTTTATTCTGTTTTTTATTTTTCAGTAGTTTTTGTGACTTCACATGATCATCAACCTAATAAAACACGAAATAAAAAAAAGAAAATAAAATAGATATGATTAAATAACATTGGGTTGCCTCCCAACAAGCGCTTCTTTAATGTCAATAGCTTGACAGTGAGCTCTCATGGAGCCTCACAGATAATCAGAGCAAGGTTGGAACCTCCCAACACCAAACTTAGAGTTTGACTGTGGGGGCTTTGGTTGACTCTGCAGTGAGAGAAGCTTTTCATGCTTCCTCTGCATGGTTGCAAAAGGAGATCCTTAATTCTTAAACACAAGGTTGTCCTCATTCAGTTGGAGGACCAATTCTCCTCTGTCCACATCAATCACAGCTCTTGCTGTGGCTAGGAAGGGTCTTCCAAGGATGATGGATTCATCCTCATCCTTCCCAGTGTCTAGGATTATGAAATCAGCAGGGATGTAAAGGCCTTCAACCTTTACTAACACGTCCTCTACTTGTCCATAAGCCTGTTTTCTTGAGTTGTCTGCCATCTCCAATGAGATTCTGGCAGCTTGCACCTCAAAGATCCCAAGTTTCTCCATTATAGAGAGTGGCATTAAGTTTATTCCTGACCCCAGGTCACACGGAGCCTTCTCAAAGGTCATGGTGCCTATGGTACATGGTATTAAGAATTTACCAGGATCCTATTTCTTTTGAGGTAATTTCTGCCTATCCAATGCATTCAGTTCATTGGTGAGCAAGGGAGGTTCATCTTCCCAAGTCTCATTACCAAATAATTTGACATTTAGCTTCATGATTGCACCAAGGTACTTAGCAACTTGCTCTTCAGTAATTTTTTCATCCTCTTCAGAGGACAAATACTCATTAGAGCTCATGAAGGGCAGAAGGAGGTTCAATGGAATCTCTATGGTCTCTAATTGAGCCTCAGATTCCTTTGGTTCCTCGAAGGGAAACTCCTTATTGGTCACTGGACGTCCCAGGAGGTCTTCCTCACTAGGATTCACGTCCTCCTCCTCCCTTGTAGGTTCGGCCATGATGGTTAAATCAATGGCCTTGCACTCTCTCTTTGGATTTTCTTCTGTATTGCTTGGGAGAGTACTAGGAGGAGTTTTAGTGACTCTTTTACTCAGTTGGCCTACTTGTGCCTCCAAATTTCTAATGGAGGACCTTGTTTCATTCATGAAACTTACAGTGGCCTTAGATAGATCAGAGACTATATTTGCTAAGCTAGATGGATTCTGCTCAGAATTCTCTGTCTGTTGCTGAGTGGATGATGGAAAAGGCTTGCTATTGCTAAACCTGTTTCTTCCACCATTATTAAAGCCTTGTTGAGGCTTTTGTTGATCCTTCCATGAGAAATTTAGATGATTTCTCCATGAGAGATTATAGGTGTTTCCATAGGGTTCACCCATGTAATTCACCTCTGCTATTGCAGGGTTCTCAGGATCATAAGCTTCTTCTTCAGAAGATGCCTCTTTAGTACTGTTGGATGATTCCTTCAATCCATTCAGACTCTGAGAGATCATATTGACTTGCTGAGTCAATATTTTGTTCTGAGCCAATATGGCATTCAGAGTATCAATTTCAAGAACTCCCTTCCTCTGAGGTGTCCCATTACTCACAGAATTCCTTTCAGAAGTGTACATGAACTGGTTATTTGCAACCATGTCAATGAGTTCTTGAGCTTCTGCAGGCGTTTTCTTTAGGTGAATGGATCCACCTGCAGAATGGTCCAATGACATCTTTGATAATTCAGACAGACCATCATAGGATATATCCAGGATGGTCCATTCTGAAAGCATGTCAGAAGGACACTTTTTGGTCAGTTCCTTGTATCTCTCGCAAGCTTCATAGAGGGATTCACCTTCCTTTTGTTTGAAGGTCTGAACATCCACTCTAAGCTTGCTAAGCTTTTGAGGAGGAAAGAACTTGGCTAAGAAAGTCGTGACCAACTTATCCTAAGAGTTCAGGCTATCTTTAGGTTGAGAGTCCAACCATATTCTAGCTCTGTCTCTTACAGCAAACGGGAAAAGCATGAGCCTGTAGACCTCGGGATCAACCCCATTGGTCTTAACAGTATCACAGATCTGCAAGAATTCAATTAAGAACTGAAAGGGATCTTCGGATGGAAGTCCATAAAACTTGCAATTCTGTTGCATCAGAGAAACTAGTTGAGGTTTCAGCTCAAAATTGTTTGCTCCAATGGCAGGGATTGAGATGCTTCTTCCATGTAAATTGGAATTAGGTGTAGTAAAGTCACCAAGCATCTTCCTTGCATTGTTATTATTTTCGGCCATGTCTCCTTTTTTTTTTAAAATTTCTGTCAGATTTTCTCCAAAGAGTTGTGCTTTAACTTCCCTTAGCTTCCTCTTAAGAGTTCTTTCAGGTTCGGGATCAGCTTCAACAAGAATGTCCTTATCCTTGTTCCTGCTCATATGAAAAAGAAGAGAACAGAAAATATGAAATCCTCTATGTCACAGTATAGAGATTCCTTTATGTGAGTAGAAGAAGATATGAATAGAAGAAGGAGAATCCAAACACAAGGGTGAGAAGTAGGTTCGAATTCTTGGGTGAAAGAGGGGTATTAGTAAATAAATAAATAAATAGAAGGAGGTGAGGGAGAAGAATTTTCGAAAATTAGATAAAATAAAATAAAAGTATTTTTGTTTTTAATTTAGAATTAAAATAAAAAATTCGAAAATTAAGAAAGGAAAAATTAAACCAAATTAAATTAAATTTAAAACAATTAGTTAATTTAAAAAGAAATTTTGAAAAAGATGAAGGTGATATTCGAAAATTAGAGATATAATTAGTTAGGTAGTTTTGAAAAAAAGATAAGAATCAAACAAAAAGATAGGATTAGTTTGAAAAAGATTTGAAAATCAATTTTTAAAAAGATAAGAAGTTAGAAAAGATTTTGAAATTGATTTTGAAAAAGATATGATTGAAACTTAATTTGAAAAAAGATTTGAAAAAGAAATTTGAAAAGATTTGAATTTTGAAATCAAAGTTGATTACTTAACTAACAAGAAACTAAAAAGATATGATTCTAGAGTTTAAAGATTGAACCTTTCTTATTAGGCAAGTAACAAACTTAAAAATTTTGAATCAATCACATTAATTGTTAGTAAAGATTTTGAAAGTTTAGAACCAAATAAGAAAAAAAATTTGAAAATCAATCATAAAGTTTTCGAAAATATGAAGGAAAAATTGAAAAAGATTTGATTTTTAAAAAAGATTTGAAAAAGATAGAATTTTTAAATTGAAAATTTGATTTGACTCATAAGAAACAACTAAATTTTAAAAAGTTTTGAAAAAGTCAACTCAAATTTTCGAAAATTTATGAGTGAAAAAGGGAAAGATATTTTTTTATTTTTGAATTTTAATAAAGAAAGAGAAAAACATCAAAAAGACTCAAGATATAAAAATTTTGGATCTAAACAAAGGAAACATGCAAGAACACTTTGAATGCAAAGATGAACACCAAGAACACTTTGAAGATCATGATGAACATCAAGTATGTATTTTTGAAAAATTTTCAATAAAAGAAAACATGCAAGACACCAAACTTAGAAATTTTTAATATTCAGACACTAAGAAATTGAAAATGCATGTGAAAAACAAGAAAAGACACAAAACAAGAAAATATGAAGATCAAACAAGAAGACTTGTCAAGAACAACTTGAAGACCATGAAGAACAAGAAAGAAACTCAATGCATATGTTCTTCAAAAATTTAAGAAAAGTTAAAAGCATGCAATTGACACCAAACTTACAATTAGACACTAGACTCAAACAAGAAACATCAAATTATTTTTGATTTTATGATTTTGTAAATTTTTTTGGTTTTTTTTTTCGAAAATAAGAAATAAAAAGTTTTAAAAATAAAATAAAATTACCAAATCTGAGCAACAAGATGAACCGTCAGTTGTCCAAACTTGAACAATCCCCGGCAACGGCGCCAAAAACTTGGTGCGCAGAAATCGTGACGGTTCCATTCCTTGGTAACGGCGCTAAAAACTCAATACGCACGTTCATAATCGTAGTTCTTTGTCACAACTTCGCACAACTAACCAGCAAGTGCACTGGGTCGTCCAAGTAATAAACCTTACGTGAGTAAGGGTCGATCTCACGAAGATTGTCGACTTGAAGCAAACTATGGTCACCTTGTAAATCTCAGTCAGGCGGATTCAATTGATTATAGAGATTTAATAATTAAAAGATAAATAAAATATAAAGTAAAGATAGTGATACTTATGTAATTCATTGGTGAGAATTTCAGATAAGCGTATAGAGATGCGTTCGTTCCTCCTGAACCTCTGCTTTTCTATTGTCTTCATCCAATCATTCATACTCCTTTCTATGGCAAGCTGTATGTTAGGCATCACCGTTGTCAATGGCTACATCCTTTCCTCTCAGTGAAAATGGTCCAATGCGCTGTCACTGCATGGCTAATCATCTGTCGGTTCTCGATCATACTGGAATAGGATCCATTGATCCTTTTGCGTCTGTCACTACGCCCAACACTCGCGAGTTTGAAGCTCGTCGCAACCATCCCTTTCCAGATCCTACTCGGAATACCACAGACAAGGTTTAGACTTTTCGGATCTCAAGAATGGCCGTCCATGGATTCTAACTTATACCACGAAGAATCTGATTAAGGAATCCCAGAGATACTCATTCAATCTAAGGTAGAACGGAAGTGGTTGTCAGGCACGCGTTCATAGGTTGGGAATGATAATGAATGTCACGATCATCACATTCATATTGAAGTGTGAATGAATATCTTAGAATTGGAATAAGCTTGAATTGAATAGAAAAACAACAGTACTTTGTATTAATTCATGAGGAACAGCAGAGCTCCACACCTTAATCTATGGTGTGTAGAAACTCTACCGTTGAAAATACATAAGTGATAATGGAGTTCATTGGTCTCGGCCCCAGAGGGGAACCGGAGTAACAAAGACTAAAATTGATTCGAAGATGTAAATACAATAGTAAAAAGTCCTATTTATGCTAAACTAGTTACTAAGGTTTATAGAATTGAGTAAATGATGCAGAAATCCACTTCCGGAGCCCACTTGGTGTGTGCTTGGGCTGAGCATTGAGCTTTACACGTGTAGAGGCTTCTCTTGGAGTTGAACGCCAGTTTATAACCTGTTTCTGGTGTTTAACTCCAATTTGTAACCTGTTTCTGGCGTTTAACTCCAGAATGCAGCATGGAACTGGCGTTGAACGCCAGTTTGCGTCGTCTAAACTCGGGCAAAGTATGGACTATTATATATTTCTGGAAAGCTCTAGATGTCTACTTTCCAACGCAATTGAGAGCGCACCATTTGGAGTTCTGTAGCTCCAGAAATTCCACTTTGAGTGCAGGAAGGTCAGAATCCAACAGCATCTGCAGTCCTTCTTCAACTTCTGAATATGATTTTTGCTCAAGTTCCTCAATTTCAGCCAGAAAATACCTGAAATCACAGAAAAACACACAAACTCATAGTAAAGTCCAGAAATGTTATTTTTATTTAAAAACTAATAAAAATATACTAAAAACTAACTAAATCATACTAAAAATTATGTAAAAACAATGCCAAAAAGCGTATAAATTATCCGTTCATCAATCATCTTAATTATGTAAAAACAATGCCAAAAAGCGTATAAATTATCCGTTCATCAATCATCTTAATGGAAAAGTTAAAAAACTAATTATAGTTATTTTTATTGTTTGATATACATCAATCCTTAGATGGACATCCACATCTAGGTTTGTATGTCCTTAAGATCCATATATCATTACACGCACAAATCAATTTGTATATCCTTCACCTAAAGAAGAAAATTAAAAAATGTATATACAAACATGTTTACTATGTAACTTAAGTTGGTGTCGTGAATATAACCACTTTCTATTTGCAGATCTTCTTCTTTTCAAGTAGATTATTGAAGCATGATCTTGATTCAGAAGTTTTGGGTGCTCATAATGAACAAATTTCATGCTAACAATTAAATTCAACTCATATATCAATCCTCCTAAAATTACCTAAAATTAGCAAAAGAACCATCTTGTATGAAAGTGAAACCCTGAGACATACACCCAAGACAAGCCAAGAACAATCTTTGTTTATCAAAATCATGAATTACCACTAACCTGTGAATGCGGCGACGACGGCGTAGGAGGGACACCCTGCGGGACGCGTCTCGGAGGCGAGACTGGGAGCGTCGCTGGTAAAGGCTGTGCAGGGCAAACAGCAACGGCGCTTGCTAGTGCTTCGACGATGGGAGACTTCCACCGCGGCGTAAACGGAGGCAGAGCAACACTATGCGTCGTCGGAAATCACCTTGGTGGAGTGGATGTGTCTTCAACGAACCGGCAAAGGTGACAAGCAACGGTGGTGGCGGTGCGGAGCTGATTCCCGGAAGCAATTGGGATGGTTGCTGTTGGACTCACCGGCGGCGCTGACCAGAGTTGACACCGACGATCGAAGAAGACTCCGAAGATGATGGGTTCGACGACGCTGAAGGGGGGGGGGGGAGTGGGTGGATGTGGCTGCACGGTGAAATTAGGTGTAAATTAGGTTAACTAGAGTAATGGGAGTAACTAAGTTTAACTTTGGATAATTGGGGATGTGGTTTTTTGAATGAAATAAGTTTTGGGATTCGCCGAATAAAAATTAACAGAAGTTGACTGGACCCCTCTTAATTAGTAATGGAATTATTCATAATTTGCTATGAAGAGAATAGGCTCAATAAATGCTTAACAAGTAGTGAAAAGAAACGTTGAAAATGTTGGAGATATTCTCAAATTTCATCCGTTAGTGTTAGCTCGATCTTTTTAAGTGTCTATCGATCTTCAACAAAGTTTTCTTCTAATCTATTCTGATAATAACATGAAACTTTGAGTATAATGTAATCCAAGGCATAATAGGGATTTTCTAACAATTAGCTGATTACGTGTTGGTTTCGGAGATGTGAGGGATGGATTACTGCGTTCTGTTTCTCCGATTGCTAAGATTGGGTTTTTAAATTTGAGAGACATTTTGATCCAGAGTGAAACTATACAGAGATACAGAGACACTTTATATATATATATATATATATATATATATATATATATATATATATATATATTATTTTTTATTATGTAATAAATTTATATTTTAATTATTTATTTTATTAATATTTTTATTTAATCAATTTAATATTATATTCTCAATTTTTTGTATTTTTTAAATTAGTTTTTGTATAATTATTTTTATATCTATTTTTAAAAAATTTATTTATTTTTTAATATTAGAGTAATACTTAAAGTGGTCCTTGAATTTGCAGTCGAGTCTTAATGTCATCTCTGAATTTAAAATTGTTCAAATTTGTCCCTGAACTTATCAACAGTCGTCCCTGAGATATTTTCTGATGACAAAATTATGACGTAGTTGTATAGAGGCTACGCTAGAAACCATGCTGGACTGGTAAAGCATCGCCGTTTCATTTTTGGCATTCAAATAGAACATAAAACGACATCGTTTGGGGTATTTTGAGGGGTTTTAACATGTTAGAGTTAAAACCCCTTAAAATACCCAAAAATAGGTCGTTTATGTTCTATTTAGGCGTAAAAAATGAAACGACAACATTTTTCCAGTCCAGTTTGACTTTCAGCGTGGCCTTCGTCCAACCACGTCATTATTCCGTCATTGAAAAGTATCTCAGGGATGACCATTGTTAAGTTTATGGACAAATTTGGGACAATTTTAAATTCAAGGACGACATTGATGCTCGACTGTCAGTTCAAGGATTACTTTAGTATTAAGGGCCCGTTTGAGAAGCTTCAAAAGTAACGTTTTGAGCTTTTGACTTATGAAAAGTAGTAGCATTAATGTCTGATGCAATTTTCAAAACAAATTGCAGTTTTCTAAAAAGTTATTTAGGAGCTTATAGAAAAGTTTAAAAAAAATGACATCTCTCATAATAAATTTTTTTTATCACATTTCTTTTAAAATAAACACTTTTAGAATTAAAAATTCAAATACAAAATAACTTATTTATAAACTACTTTTAATATAGTCATTTATTGTTTAAGCTATTTTTTCAAAAGGAGCTTAATTAAGCTGTTTACCCAAATTGGACCTAACTCTAATATTAAAAAACTATGGTAATTTTAATTTTATTTTTTTAATTTTTTGGCACAGTTAAGCCACAACTAGTAGACTCTTGTTAACGAAATTGTTATCAGAAATTTAATGTTGTCAGAAATCAAAAAATTATTTTATTAAAAAGTAAATGGTCTAAATGAAATAAAATATCACAAATGTAGAATACAATAAAGTAGACAAACAAAAATGCATAAAATCCTAAAGATCCCGGTAATCTTCGTCGTCGTTATCGGCCTCGTGGTACCCTTGCTGAGGCGGCGGAGGAGGTGCTGCCGTCGGTGCCCCATCAGCAGTGTCACCGTTGGAACCAGCATCGCTGATGCCTCCAGCGCGCATCTGCTTGCTGTGCTACTCCATCTGCTGTCGCAACCGATCGAGATGCTCTATCTTCTCCGTTAGGTCCGAGCTGATGGCAACGCGTGCAAGTATTTCTCGATACCTCTACTCAGTTTGCTCCGCCTATTGGTGAAGCTCCTATGTTAGCTTCTGCACCTCCCTCCTTAAGGTCGACAACTTCCTGGGGATCAACAGGGCTGGTGGCAGAGGCAGAGGCAGAGGAAGCCGCCAACGTGGAGGAGCAGAGGCCATTGGCGAAGAACGACCCCAATCCGAAGCGATGATTCTTGTGGGATTCACAGGCGGTCTCGCGCCAAATCCTATTGGGATCCACCATTGAGGTCTCAGAGCCAGCTTCGCCAGCCCACCAGGCGACTGAGATTGCTAGGTCGCGGCCTCCAACCTCTGCATGTACTCTTCCTGTGTCACACACATTAGTTGTGATTAAAATAATAATTAAATGATTGACTTTAAACCAATTAAAGTTGAAACTTAGGATTAATTTAAACTCACATAATGGGCTGCAAATTGCTCGTCAGCAAATCTCTCCTTGTTTGCCTTCAAAGTATGGGTATACTTGAAGGTCTCCTTCAGTGTCGCCTCACGGTACAGCGACTCAAACTACAAATTAATGTATCAACCAAGCAATACAATAAACAAACAAATTAAACAATGACAAACAAATATAAGTATGAACAAAAAATACAGGAGATCTTAATTCTAATTTCGAAAACATAATCTGTGCTTGTGCCTGTCGACCCTTGTTGACAAATAATGCGTTAAGGCGGTGGTAGGTAGACTTAACAATAGCACAAACCGAAAGATTACGAGTTC
The DNA here is from genome assembly GCF_003086295.3 of Arachis hypogaea. Lineage (NCBI taxonomy): Eukaryota > Viridiplantae > Streptophyta > Magnoliopsida > Fabales > Fabaceae > Arachis > Arachis hypogaea. The sequence continues at coordinate 21,871,534 of NC_092053.1, read as the reverse complement.
CCTTGAGCATAGATTGATAGACTCAGAAAGATTGGTTGTCATGTGACCGTATCAACGACCCTCGTGTGGTGTTGTAGCCATTTTGGCAACTCTAACCCTCTAATCCAAGTCATCATTGCCGGAGACGTGATCGGATCCTCGCCGTTGATTAACTCAAGGTAGTACTGCGCCTGCTCTTGAGTCTTCAAGTATGCCACGTTGACCAGGTTCCTTTTGGCTTCCTTGCTCTTGAAATTTGTTGCAAAGTTAGAGGCAATATGTCTGACACAGTAAACATTGTTTTCCATCCACACCCATCTCGCTCCAATGTTTCCTTTATTGTTGCATGCCTATTAGAGATAAGTAGAATCCACGGTTGAGTCGCTACATGCCTCTTTAGGTTAGTAAGAAAAAGTACCACAAATTTGTATTCTCCCTTTCGACAAGCGCAAAAGCTATGGGCAGTATATTGTTGTTTCCATCCTGTGCTATTCCCATTAATAAGGTGCCCGTGTACTTACCATACAAGTGTGCTCTATCAATTGAAACCAGTGGTTTGCAGTGCTTGAATGCTTCAACACACGATAGGAATGACCAAAATACCTAATGAAACATAACACTGTCACGGTCCAGCGTGTTGCTGACGTAGTACGGTCGCATTTGTAGGTCAACAATTGTACCTGAGACGAGTACGCTTAGTTATTAAAATAGAGTAACAAACACAAACAACGTCAAAAACCACACAACGCGACGTATATTTTATACTTGGAATGAAAGTTTACAGCGCGTTAAAATATGTCTGTAGTTGATTGTATGAGTCATCCCAATCTCTATAAATTCTGGCAATTTCCTTCTGCTTTACTAGCCAAACCTTCTTGTAAGACACCTTGTATTCGTAAGCTGACTCTACCGATCCCTACAACACCTTTATGCAAATAGTCGCGTCTGCTTAAACCATGGGGAATATATGTTGGCGTATGACATTAATATCAAGTTGAGCATGATCTCGCGACATCGCAGTTGCCAAACAACTGTGAGGCCCTAGGTATTTTCGGATTTTCCAAAATCTCGAAGCCCTAGTATTTGCAACCCTTACCATCCAACGACATTGGTCACCAAACTGTTTGCATCGACATTCATATCGAGTTTGATCTGACTTTACCACTTTGTATTCTGTACTTCTATGAATGTTGTAGTTTTTAACAACAAGCATCATTGTTTCTCTATTTAGAAACTTCAACCCAATCTCCATCTTCATTTCACCCGTCAAAGCATAGTTGCTCGATATGTCTTATGCGGTAGTCGAGTTCATTGCACCAAGACTCAGAGAAAGATAGTGGCCTGGAGTGTTACTAGAAACACCTTCCACCCCTGTCACACCTACCGGTTCGGCCCGAGTTGGGAGAACCCTTTCGCTATAAAGCGGTTGGATTTCAGGAACAACTTCTGCTTTCTCACCACGATTATCCTCAATCTCATCTTCATCAGACGTGCCTGCCAATCCGTCAGCAATACCTTCCGGGGATGCAACACGGATGGTGAGGGAGGGACGTCTATGATGATTTTTTGTATTTTGTTCCAGCGTCACAAAGGCGTTAAAAGTGGGACTACGAGCCCTACCAATTTTCGAAAAGGGAATGGCTTCAACCGTACTGAAATTTTAAATTTTTTCTACATTATTCAAACTAGATGAGCTACCACCAACATCTTGAAAATTCATACAATGTTCCACGAAATAGATGCTTGCAATGCTATGATGAAAAGAAAACATCATCGAAACATGTTGGTCGGATTTAATCTGCAGTTTCTGATAAGAAAATGAATTGGCTAACGTAACTGGCATCCTGTAAGCCAACTTACTGATCTCTTTTTTTTCAATCATCCCAGTATTCATCGTAATCAAATTTTTCAGTTGTTGCAAAGATGTTTGCGAAGGAATCATTATCCAAAGTGGATCATCACAAATAAATGTTACACCCTCATATGTATGAAAAGTTTCTCCATTTGGATATACGATCACATATATGTGGTCAGATGCCATATTAACAACAAAATTAGAGGAGAACAAAATTTTGGAAGATAAGTTTCAGGGTGAGAAAGAGAGGTAGAAGAAGAGTGAATTGAAGTTGTGACAAGACATCCAGTAGTAGCAGCGTTTATATAGCCTAATTTTGGTTCCATTTTGTTTGCGGTACATACTTAATTGGCTCATTTCGTTTGTAGTACACCAGAATTTGGTGCTCATTTCGTGTGTGCCCTACTTGAAATCTCCATTTTGTGTCTAGCATACCCAGTTTGAAAGGAGACCTGACAAGCTCCACTTCGTGTCCGCCCAGCCTGCGTTGAAAGCTGCATTTGGTGGGTGATGCAGGTGAATTGGAGGCTCCATTTTGCTGGCACCTTTCTTGGAATGGAATGCAATTCTATTTCGTGTGTGCTGCTCTTAAAATGGTCATGTGCATTTTATTCTAAATTTTCATCCATGTGTATTCTGGGAATTAATCATTTTCTTATACTTATTTAAATAAAAAAAAACGTAATTTTACCTTTATTTTATCCTAACTTTTAAATGTTTTATTTTATTTTTTTATTCTTTTTTCTTTTCAAAACTATCATTTTCTTTCTATTATATTCTTCTAATTGATTTTGAAGACATATACCTAATAAATAGCACTCAGGTGGTAAGAAAAAGGGATGACAAAAGAGTTCTTGAATTAGAAGACAAAATTTTAATTTTAATTTTTATTAATTTTGATTTTTTATATTTTATTTAAATTCAAGAAAACTTTTTATTAATATTTATGTTTTAAAATTAATAATTAACTTAATAATAAAGAATATAAATATAATAATTTACTCATTTTTCAGTAACAACATTTGTCACTTATTTGCTAACCAGACATGCAAAACATGTGTTTATTCTTGAATTTTACAACCAAAGTCTGTGAAATAAACATGTTGCTTTCAAAATCCTCTGGAAATACTAAAAAATATAAATCTTTTATTTTTAATCCAAATTAAAGATTATCGTGAATTTTCTTTTTATTTTTGGATCTTTGACTATCATGAATTTTAATTTCTGATGGAAGATGACTGATTAGTGCATTTATTTATTTTTGTCTTGTTCCTCAAGTAGTCAGCAAGCTCCATTCTTCCGCCAAAAAAAGAAAGAGAAAAAAAAAAAGAGGTAACTAAATGCAAACAGAAACTACAAGGACTATTTGCCCCTTTTGCAAGATGATAAAGCGGTATATTTATAGCATAAGCAGCCATATTTTCTTAATTTCGGAGAGATTAAAGAAGGTTCCACATAACTCTATTGTAGGTGGTCAAGTATTTTTTTTCTCAAGATTAACTATTTTATTTAACTGGATAAAATAGACATTGTCTATAAATAGGACAACTATACATAAATTGGGAATCTCTTAAAAATTCTTTTACGAACTAAAACATCAAAAGACTAAGAAAAGAAGATGAAATACCAACAAACTAAGAAAAGGAGATGAAACACTGCAACCAACAAAAAATTTAAAATATGTGGGCTTGCATGTCTTGAAGAAAATTGCTAGCTGAAGTTAGGATTTGTTCTATTTCTTCAATGTCATTTTTGAAGATAAATCGATTTTTTTATTTTCAAATTTGCCAACACATAACCGCTAACATCTGGAAGTCACAGTCGTTGTTTCTCTGTCTCTTGAGCTTGCCGACACTTTCCAACCACGTTCGCCATAAGGAAAAAGACCCGTCTCCACAAACCAACCCAGATAATGAACTTCTAGCCCAGACCTCCTTCAATTTTGGCAAAAGAATAAACAGTGACTAATAGTTTCGGGGATGAGATTGCAACGCCTACATAGCGGAGAAATTGTATGGATGCGGCGGTGGAGGTTCTCTAATATCGGGAGCTTCTCGTGCAAACATCGCCAGATGAAGAACTTGATTTTTGGGAGTAGGGGCATTTTCCAGAGCTCCATCCATATTTTTTTGTGCTGCATCAAATCGGGGTAGTAATCAATTGGAGGGTGATAAAAAAAGGTAGGCAATTTGGTAGCCTGAGCTGACTTCGTATTTTTCGCTTTTGGTTCTAGCCCAAAATAAAAAATCACCACCTTCCTCAATTTTTATTAACGAAATACGGTTAGCCATATCTAAAGAGAAAATACTGTTGATTAATTCCAGGTTCCATTGTTTGCTAGGCATGATTAGCTCATTCACCCATGCTACTTCAAGAATTTGATTACTGATAACTAAGCTGTACGAGACAAAGAAAGGTTGGGATGCAGTTACCCACGAGTCCTGGAAAATGCGAATGTTGTTCCCGTTGCCCACCTTCCAACATATGCCTTTTCTAGAATTTTGCGGCCCTCCATAAGGCTTCTCCAACCCCAAGAAGGTTGGTTTCCTATCTCTGCTCTCATAATATTGTTGTAGCGGTAGTACTTGCCTTTGTAAATTTTGGATAATAATGATTGAGGTTGTGTAGCTAGTTTCCAGCATTGTTTAGCTAGTAGCGCTAGGTTCTGAGCTCGCAGGTCTTTGAAACCAAGGCCACCCTCCTTCTTTGGTTTAGAAATTGTGTCCTAACTAATCCACGCTATCTTTCTCTCTGTGCCTTTTTGTCCCCACCAAAATTAGGTGAGAATACTGTGAATCTTGCAGATTAAAGTATCTGGAAGCCTAAAGCAAGAGAGTGTGTAAATAGGGATGGCCTCCCCGACTACCTTAATTAGCACATGTCTACCTGACGTAGATAATAAGTGTCGTTTCTAGCCCTAGATCTTTTTCCTCACTTTCTCTTTAATAGCCGCCCCAAATGTCTCCTTCTTCAACCGATTAACCGTTGAAGGGAGCCCCAAATACTTGTCCTGTGCTCCTATGTGTCTAATATTGAATCTGTTAGCCAAGGCAGTTCTCTTTTCCTCCGGGGTATTGTTGCTAAAAAATATAGCTAATTTAGTTAAGTTTACTTTTTGACCACTAAAGCTTTCATATAAAGTAAGGATCTCTAGGATATTAGAACAGCTGTGCTTCGAGGCCTAACTAAATAGGATAGAGTCGTCCGCAAAAAGTAGATGATTGATGGGAGGGCATCTTCTATTGATCTGGATGCCAGAGATGAGACGATTTTGCTTTGCCTTGTTCAATAGAAAGGATAAACCTTCTGCACAAAATAAAAAAAAAGATACGGTGCTAAAGGGTCTCTTTGTCGGACTCTATTTGGCTTAAAAAAACCAAAAGGTTGACCTTCAACAATAACAGAGTAAGAAACTGTAATCACCATCTCCTGAATCCAATCTATCCATCTAGGAACAAATCCTAACTTTCGAATCATGAACTATAAAAAAATGTCATTCCATTCTATCATAAGCTTTACTCATATCAAGCTTTACGGCCATTTCAGTATTCAAGCCCGTCCTCTTGGTTTTCAAATAGTGCATGCATTCATGAGCTATAAGTATATTATCACTAATGAGTGATCCTTTTAAGAAAGCACTTTGATTAGGACTAATTAGTTTATTCATGATACTCTGTAGCCTATGAACAATCACTTTAGAAATAAATTTATAAACCACTGAAGATAAACTAATCGGCCTGACCTGTGTCATGTTTATAGCATTCGGAACCTTTGGGATTAAACAAATCTGGGTGTGGTTGAAATCTCTGAGTATTCTACCTCTAATAAAGAAGCTTCTCATTGCTCGAAACACATCCCCAGCCACGATGACCCAATAATAATGGAAGAACTTCGCTATGAACCCATCATCACCCGGTGCACTTTCAAAGTGCGCACTAAACACAGCCCGTTTGACTTCTTCTAGGGAAACTGGCCGTAAAAGTCTCCTATTCATGGCTGGAGTTACTTTGGCAATAAAGTCTTCAAATTCCAATTTCGGATCAATTGAGTTGGAAGAAGAAAAAACGTCTCTAAAATAGTCTTCTGCAACTAAGGCTATATCAGCTCGAGAGGTAGCAAAGCTCCCATCATTCCGTTCCAATTTCCAGATTTTATTACGTTGTATCCGGGATTGAAATGATTGGTGGAAGAATTTAGTGTTCTTATCCTTCTTCAGCCATTTTATACGAGACTTCTCTTTCCAGTAACTCTCCTCCCTACCATAAGTGTCTTCTAGCTTGTTTTCCAATGCCTCAACCTCAAATCCTCCATTAATCACTGCCTCTCTAAGCTCTTCTATCTTTTTGAGGATCTCCTCTATTTCAGCTTTAGAGTTGGATTTGGATACTTGCTAACATTTCATAAGACGATGTCTGCAAAGTTTCAATTTTTGAGCTAGAACAAATATCACAGAACCTTCAAAGTAGGGGTTCCAGGCCTTAGTAATATCTCTGTTGGAACTTAAATCTACATTTAGATCTCTCAATCTGAGGAATGGTGTCCAATAATAAAGGGGCATGATCAGATCTATTTTCCTATAGCCTAATCACCGTATTAGAAGGAAACATGTGCAGCCAGCTGTTGCTTGCCAAAACATGGTCTAACCTTTCCAAAATCTGCTCTTCTCCCCTCCTTTTATTGGACCAAGTGAAATTTCTACCCACCATAACTAGATCCATCAAGCTGCTTCCATCAATAAAGTTATTAAAATCTGAAATTGAGGACCAAGATTTCAGCCCTCCGCCCCTTTTCTCCTCCTGGCATTGAAATCTCCCATCACAATCATTTCATTTTGCATTTGCTGTATAAGAGTTGACAGATCCTGGAATTGATAAGCTCTGAGTTGTTCATTTGTGTTTAGATGAATACCAATCATGCCCCAAATATGTCTGTAGACAAGTCTTTGATCGTGGCAGCAATATAATACTCTTTCTCCGAGAGGATTTGCACCTCCACACCTTCTTTCCAAGTCAAGACTAAACCTCCCGCTACCCCAACCGGGCTCATAATTCTCCAAGACTTAAACCTGCATGCCCACAGCTTCCTTTCCACCATTCAAGGTTGATTCTTAGTTTCACAAATGAATATAACCTCAGGAGAGTGGGATTGACAAATCCCTTTAAGGTTTTGGACTGTCAGGGGTCTCCCTAAACCTCGACAGTTCCAACTTAAGATCTTCACGAGAGTTTGGATGCCAATTGATGGCTGGCACCCTCCATCTCCTTGTTACCACCAGAGACTTCCTCTAAATAGGGCTTCTTTAAGCTGCTACTATTTTCCTTACGACTATTCCCTCTTTTATATCCAACATAGGCCTCCGAGTGGATTCCCATTTGCCTAGAAAGTTGTTTGATACTTTGCTTTCCTTCTCTGTCCTCCTTAGCCTCACCCCTAGTAATCATATTCTCTTCTGTATTCATTGGGATGGGTCTTTTCTGCAGAACATCACTAGTAACCGTACCCGCTGGAATCTTCACGGTGTCGGCGAAGATGCCATTTCCTTCCTCTTCAGTCATTAAACTAGAAATGGTAGTCTTTCTTGCCTGGTTCTTGTCCCCTTTTATATTTAAATCAGCAAAACCCTCCAGCAGCCAAGAGGGAGCTGGTTTCTTCCTTGATTGAAGGGTAAAAGAACCAAAAACTCTGGCATAAGATGAGTTTGAATTCTTATTACTCTCAATTCTCCTTCTTACTTGATTTGCCTTCACACATTCTCCAATAGCTTCTTCTCTCACAACGTCACTTGTAGATTCATCCAACAGCTGTTGACAATGCTTGGAATCATGTCCTAGAAGCGCGCAATAGGTGCAATATGTTCCCAGCCTTTCGTATCGAAGACCTGCTTCGATCAATTTTTGATTTAGTCCAGTAATCTTCATTGAATCCCTCAGCCCCCTATCCTATTCCATCTCTACCTTGGCTTTAATGATTCGAGTATCTTTCCCTGTCACCTCATATAATCCAACGTCAACAACGTTCCTAATCTTCATACCCAGTTTACGTCCAACTTCAATGGTTTTAAACTGTTCTGGCAAGCCCCAGATTTAGACCCAAATTGGAAAAGTAGAAATAAGATTTTTGTCTTCCTTCGGATCCTCCTTCCATCGCTCAACATGGAGGATACAGTTCTTAAATAGCTAAGGAGATCCTCGTTTTACTCGAGCAACGTCCATGTCCTTATCAAAAAAGAACTGAAATTGATTCTTGCCTTTTCCTATGACTCTCAATCCTTCTGGTCTGCCCCATATTGCAGTCATGGCCCTTTCCATTGTGCCTGTTGAAAAGGTGCGATCAGCAAATATTCTCCCGTTCAAACTCCTTATACATGTGTGCAAACCCTCGGAGATGTCTTCCTCCTCAAGCACTACAACCTCCTCTGTATTCTCCTTATCTCCCTCCCCTTTATGTTGTTGATTGCCTTCTAATGCATCCATGCTGACAGAATAGATAATGAAGGTGCGTTTGGTGTATTGTGATAGGTCAATTGGAAATTGTGTTTGTGAACCCTATTGGGCGATGTTTTTTAGAAACCCTAGCAGAGCACGAAGAGACTCCAATGAGCACTTTTAAGATAAAATATAACATTTAAAAGTTCAAGATTATCATCATCACCATATATTGATTATATTCATTAATAATCACCACATTATGAACCAATGTACCCAAAACTAGCTAGGTATAACCACACAAAAAAGGAACTTATTCGAATATTATGTCATGTGATTTGCCTTTTTTTAATAAAAAAAATCATATTTACTCTTTTGTTTAAAATTTATTTTTTTTACTATTTTAGGTATTATTTTTTTTATTTTGCAATCAAAAAGTATTTCGTAGTCAACAACCGTGTAATAGAAGAAGAGAATTATAGCGCATTCGCTGTCAACACAATAGCAGCAAAACATATTTCGAATAAGAGTGTAAGTACTGCCTGCAAAATTGTTGGAACCATTATATAACAACGCAGACATCTCTTGCATGTTTTACCAAATTCATTTGCAAAATTTTTTACCAAGTTGAATAGAGAGAGACTAGAGAGAAAGAAGGAAAGAAAGAGAAAAAGAAAGAGAAGAGGAAAAAGAAGGTGTTGGCGTGATGATACAAAATAACGACATCAACAATTTGAATTAATGCAAACATATTGTGGGTTATATTGATGACCAGGTTAGAACTTAATTTTTTTTTGTTTATTACATAATAATTGTTAGTTAGTTAGATAATAGTTATAAGCTTAGGACAACTTTAATATATTAGGTAATATATGTTTATAAATATATAGATTTGGGAGTTTGTTAAATTTAAAGTAGAAATGGATAGATTTAGGTTATATACTGTATATTAGTATGAAATGAGATAATATTGATTTAGTAGATTTTTAAAGATGTTTTAAATAATAGATGTCATTGGTTAAAATTTAATGTAGAATTTTTTGTATTTAGGCTGATTGTTATACTTTATTTTGATTGAGATGAATTGTGATTTATGGTTGATAGAATTTTAGAGATATTTTACATAATTGGTATTATTTTTAGTTGTGGTCTAAATTAAATTCAATGTCGACATAACATAGAGTTGGCCGGTCCTATTTATGAGGAGGAATAGGGACTCAGGAGTAGAGTATCCTTCTGATGCATTGCTGCCTTATTTGGAGGAGGTTGGTTTCGGCCAAGTAGTTTAAATTAGAGATTTTTACTTCGACAACTCACTCCAGTTGGCCTTTGTCGAGAAATAGTGGTGTCCAAAGACCCATTTATTCTACATGTCGTGGAATGAGTGTACAATCATCTTTCAAGATGTTGCTTATCACATTGGATTACAGACGCATAAAAAGCCAATAGGAGGTTATAGTCATGATTTTAGAGTTATTACGGTCGAGGCACGTGGGATTTGGAGAGAACCCCAAATTCTTATCGGGGATTCAATTTTTTCCACTCGACTAAGTTCTGCTGCACAATTTGTTGGGATTGCACGTGAGGAAGAAGAATTACTGCCAATATCCGCTAACTTAACGCAAAAATCTATCACTTGTTTAGTCACAATCTTTCCATGGCAATCGAACATAGCTCACACGTGATCATCATTCTTTAGTCAGAATATCAAATACCGAATATTCCTCATGGTGTCTAGTGAAACACATTGATATCTAATTTTTTGAACATGTTTAATTCCAAGCATTTCGATGTTGACTAAAATCAAATTTTCAAGCTTTGTCAATGAATGCAACCATCAAGTATGCATGACAATAGAATTACCGCATTCAAAATGTGCACTATCATCTTTGCGTGATATTGTTGCATTCGGATAAACAACAACTACCATACGCTTGCTAGCCATTTTAAAAAATTTGTGTTTGAGAGAAAGAAAGAAATAATAGATGAAAGGTGAAAGTTATTGGAAGGGAGGATATATATATATAGCAATCGTTTGCGAGAAATTCAAATACAATTTCGCACGCATCACATGCGCTATAGCTTTATCACATTATTATGCGCCAGCGACTGCACTATAGTAACATTTACTACTATAGTGCTGGCAGTGTGTGCGTTATAGTTTCTTTTTTTTTTTTTTGCAATCAGCGCCTGTGTTATTGTTGCTGTCAAATAGTCACAAAATACTTAAAACGGTAAAAAAAATTCAAAAACTTGATTAAAAGAATAAATATGATTTTTTATTATTTAAAAAAACATGTGATTTTATGAAAAAAGAGAGTGAAAAGTAAGCGAGCTAAGCAAAGCGAATTGATCCATTCCTTTATATAGTAAGGGCTTATTTGGGTGAGTTTTTAAAAAAAGATATTTTTTTGAGTTATCTTTTTTTAAAAGATCTTATAGAGAAGTAAAAGTAATTTTATGTTTGGATATCTCATGTAAAAAGGTCTTTTTATCTATCAATTATGTTTGGGTATAACAGTATAAAAGTACTTTTTTGTTCATTTATTACATGAAAAACATCTTTTTTTTTTTAAGGAAAAAAGATCTTTTAAAAAAAGATGTAAATTACAGCTTCTCAAAAAAGATCTTTTTTTGATTTTACTAGTGCTTTTACTTTTACTACTAGAAATTTACCAAACACGTTAACAAATAAAAAAAGATCTTTTTTCATTGAAAAAAGATCTTTTTTAACAAAATAATGGCGCCCAAACATGCACTAAGTGACGAATACATACATTACAACACAATGAAATCTAAAAATTTGTTTTGGAGCATTTATTTAATTACTTTAGGTGCTGGATGGAAAAATACTACTAAAAAAATTATTTTTAATGAGTTTTTATTGTCTTTAGTGACAATAAAAATAGTTACTAATATATTTATCGACAATCAGACAATAGTTATTTTATGCTTTATTGTTAGGGACGGATCTAGAAATTTTAATATGGAGGGGTCAAATTTTAAACAAATTTTTTAATTATCTTTATTATATTTTTCATTCCATAAAAATAATTTAGACAATTTATAATTATTGAGTTGGTTTTTCAAAAGGTTTATCAATATATATATATATATATATATATTAATTTCAATCTGCCTTTAATTTACTCCTTCCCCTTTCCATCCTAGATCCTCCTCGGGCCATCTGGTATCAGAGCCTGATGGGGAAGTAGGAATGTTAATATTATCATTAAGCTATCTCTGAGGTTCATGGATCTGGAAATTATGTTTACTGTTCATGTTCTTATTAATTTGTATATATATCAAAAACAACCACTCTTTAAATCTGGAAGTACAGGCTGTTTACTTTTATCACTTAAAAGAACTGTAGCAGTAAGACCCTTATTGATGGGCAGTAAGGCTAATTTGACGATGTTCTTGAAAATGATAAGATCTAAACGTAAGAACTCCTGGTGACTATGGATTTAGGGATTGCAAAAAAAAAAAAGAGTTAAAACCCCAGATTCAAAAATTTGAGTGATAGTTTAGTGATAATATTTATATTCCTCCTGAACCAAAGGAGGGCAATGATATCAGATTTTATGAAAATATGTCTAAACTCTTCCGCTCTCTTTCTAGACGCCTTTCTTTTTCTCCATCTTCCTCCACCACCTCTCCAATCCATTCTTCCTCCAATCCCCTTACCGAGAAAGTGGCTAGACCTGATGAACTTTCTCCCAAACACAATATCTTCGAAGAGGAAGTTTGCTTCGAAGATATCAATCAAGCCATCGACAATTGGGAGATACCCAAAATCCCCCAAGATGAGCTTTATGTCCCTGATGACAACAAAAGAAAATCAGACTATATCATCAAAACCGCTGAAAATAATATTCCTTTAGGACCAGATTCCGGTGAGGAATTCCATCTCCTAACCAAACAATCTGTCAGAGAACATGCACGTCACTACAAATATCTTCACATAGGATGTGTCCAGGTTGCAGTCAAACCTCTCATCAGAGAAGGCTTGAATGCTTCCATCCTTATGTGTCTTAGAGATATTAGACACAATGATTTCCAAGACTCCCTTATCGGAACAGTTGAAACAAGTCTTGGATATGGTCCAGTTTATTTCAACTGTTTTCCAAACAAAACGGTCAGCCTGTTAGATACCAACATCCTTGATTCTCTCTTCCTAAACATCCGAATTCATGGTCTTAACATGAAGGAAGGATCCATTCCAGCCGCTTTAATCTATAGGATTCAATACAAGGTCATGAACACTTGTAATTCTAGGGTCCTTCTTAAATCCCAAGATCGTGAAACTACTTTGTTTGTCACCGACATGACAAAGGCCAACGTCATGATTCCGAGGCTCATAAGGTGGGATGAAATTGATCTCCCCCAGTCATGGTCTAGTGATAGAGCTATCCCTACACAACCTAGACAAGCACCTCTCCTAAGAGAAATAAAACAGGATGAATCTGGGAAAGTAGAAATTTTCTTCGATAGAAGAAACTCTTTTTCCTCCAGATCTGAAGCAGGGACATCTAATGATTTTGCTTCAGCAAGAAGGTCTTTTTCTGTAACTTCTCAATCACAGTTTTCAAAATTTTCAAAACCCGTACATTCTGAAATCAATATTTCGGGATTACAAAATAATTCAAACATTTCTCAACCAGTTTATCAAACCGATGATAAGCATTCAGATGATGATATTGAGATAGAATCTTCCATTCAATCTCCAACATACTCATCTATGCATGGTGCTCAATATTCTTCTGTGAATAATGCCCAATGAGTAGCACAGAATTTATTATAGATAGGGAAGCATTACGTAAAAACCTTGAATCTGAGGAATATGACCTCCATAGAGAATGGTATTTACGTACGCACACAGCTGCTCAAATTGCATCATTCAAAGAAAAATATTACAGTTTTCTAAAAGAGGTTGAGATGCATATTCCTTTCTTTGAATGGTTTCATGCTTATTCCATCAAAAACAATCTGGTTTATCCTTTCAAAAACAAAGAAAACTTGCTTTCAGCAAATGTTATTTCAACTTGGAAAGTTAAAGATGGGAATTTAGTTAGATCTGAGTTTCCTCCAAAAGGACCTTTTGTTATTTCAAACACAGAAGGACATAACCCTGTTATGGCTTCTCCTTTTAAAACAAAAAATATTGATGAAGCTGTCGCCCCAAAAGATATTAAAAACCTTATTGAACAATCTAATTACACCAATAGGTTTTTACAATGTCTGGGTGACAACCTTTCATCTTCGGGATCTACTTTTTCTTTCAAAAATGCTTCTGACGCCACTACTTCTAAAAGTATTGAAAAACTCCTTTTTAAACCTTTTAAAATGAGTAGTAAAGCGAAGCAAAGTCTTAAAACTTTCATTTTAAAACAACAATCCGATGATTCAGAAGTTATTCAAAAAATTGACCAACTTTTAAACCGTTTCTCTACCGTCCCTGAAACTCCAAACTCTGGTGAGTCTACTTCTCGTGTTCAAACACGCTCATCCAAAGCCGTTAATGCCCTTTGTCATGAGTCTAACGACTCCTCCTCCGAAGAAAGTGATGATTCCCACAAATCATCCCTCAAAATCAGCCCTATTTTGACAAACTCCCTAACCAAGTGGAAGGGTTTAACCAAACCCTCTGCGTATGGTTACAATCGTGTTTCCGCTCCCGACCTAGCTCTCGAAGAAAGAGAACTAGGTTTTGTCAGCTTCAATGCCAATAATGTCTATGAATGGAACATAGATGGTAAAACTGAATATAACATCATGAGTATGCTTCAGCATATGACTATGGTAGGCACAGCCTATCAAGCTGCCCATGAAACTTCTGAAGAAGCAATAGCCAATATTATTGTTTCTGGTTTCAGTGGCCAACTCAAAGGATGGTGGGATAACTACCTTTCGGATAACCAAAAACACTCAATCTTCTCTGCCATAAAAGTCAATGATCAGAACGAACCGATCATTGGTGATGACGGGGAACCCATCCCCGATGCTGTTAATACCCTAATCTTTACCATAGCAAGCCATTTCATTGGTGATCCATCTCTCTGGAAAGATCGTTCGGCTGAACTACTTTCCAATCTCAGATGCAAAACTTTGTCTGATTTTCGGTGGTATAAAGACACCTTTCTTACCAGGGTTTACACCAGAGAAGATAGTCAACAACCTTTTTGGAAAGAAAAGTTCCTTGCTGGACTCCCAAAATCTCTTGGAGATAAAGTAAGGGACAAAATACGTAGCTTAACCCCGGATGGGATAATACCCTATGACGAGTTAAGTTATGGTCAACTAGTTTCTTTTATCCAGAAGGTTGCTCTAAAGATTTGTCAAGATGACAAAATCCAAAGGCAACTTGCTCGAGAAAAAACCCAAAATCGTATTGATCTGGGAACTTTCTGTGAACAATTCGGTCTTCCTGCTTGTCATCCAAGAAAATCCAAAAGACCATCCAATCGAAAAGTTTTTATTAAACCTAATCCTGAAAAGAATTTTAGAAGGTCTAGAAAAGGTTTTCAAAATCCTAAAAATGAAAAGAATTTCCAAAAGAATTTCCAAAATTACCCACAAAAGAACCCCATTATTTGCTATACATGTAAAAAACCTGGACATATTAGCAAATACTGCCGGTTAAAAAGAAAGATTAATAATCTAAACCTTGATCCTCTGATTGAGGAACAGTAATAATCTGATGTTAGAAAGTTCAGAAAATGATTCTGACCGAGAATCTTCGGATGATATCAATAACATCGAAATCGATGACATTGAATCATCCTCAGATTCAGATGTCAAGCAAATTGGTGTTTTATCCAAAGATCAAGATCTCCTATTTGATGCTATTGAGGGTATTGACAATCCTGAACAAAAGAAAGACTTTCTTTTGAAACTAAAAAAATCTTTACAAAAGGAGAAAAAACCCAAAAATCTGGTCCTTAGCAATAAATATGATGTTAAACCTATTTTCAAAAAATTAGAAAAATAAGTTATTCGTCCCATAACTATTCAGGACCTCCAGTCTGAGGTCAACAATCTCAAAAGAGAAATCCAGGAAATCAGGAGACATCAAGACAATCATCAACTTATTCTCTCCCAATTAATGCAAGTGGGAGAATCTGGTGATGAACTTGATCAAACAGAGTGTTCTAAGGAACAAGAAAATAAAATCTCTGACGACAACGAGGGAAAAAAAATTCTGAGAATAATCAATGTATTCTCTTTTATGAAACATCGTGTTCATATCCGAATTGTCGTTAAAGATTTTGTTTTTGACACCATTGCACTCTTTGACTCAGGTGCAGATTCAAACTGTATTAAGGAAGGTCTGATCCCCACAAAATATTTTGAAAAGTCTACTGAACGCCTTAGCTCAATAACGGGCGAAAGGCTAAGTATCAATTTCAAACTAACAGGTGTTTTTGTTGAAAAAGGAAATCTCAGAATTCCCACCGAATTTATTATTGCAAAAGATATCAAAAATGATGTAGTCTTGGGGACACCTTTCATAATCCTTTTGTTTCCTTACCTAGCAGATTTTCCAGGTCTTACCTCTTTTGTGGGAGGACAGGTAACCTTTTTTGAGTTCCTAGATTCACCAAAACAAAAATCTTTAAACCTAATTGAATCCAAGACAAAACAGATTTGTTTTTTGAAAGAAGAAATCTCTTTTAAAACCCTTGAATCTCAACTCTCTCAACCAAAGATTCAAGACAAAATCAAAAACCTTTTTAACCAAATTGAGAAGTCTATTTGTTCAGATTTGCCTCATGCTTTCTGGAATAGGAAAGAACACGTCGTTGATCTTCCTTATGAAAAGAATTTCAAAGAATAAAAAATCCCTACAAAAGCCCGCCCAATTCAAATGAATGAGCAGCTTTTGCAGCATTGTCAAAAGGAAATAAAAGATCTTTTGGATAAAGGTTTAATTCGTCCTAGCAAGAGTCCTTGGTCTTGCTCTGCTTTTTATGTTAATAAGCAAGCTGAAATAGAACGAGGAACTCCTAGGCTTGTCATCAATTACAAACCACTGAATGAAGCCTTACAATGGATTCGTTATCCTATCCCAAACAAAAAAGATTTGCTTAGTAGGTTAAATTCTGCAAACATTTTCTCAAAATTTGATATGAAATCCGGTTTTTGGCAGATTCAAATCACCGAATCAGACCGATACAAAACAGCATTTACAGTTCCATTTGGACAGTATGAATGGAATGTAATGCCTTTTGGTCTGAAAAATGCCCCATCTGAATTTCAAAAAATTATGAATGATATTTTCAATCCATATTCAGATTTTGCAATCGTTTACATTGATGATGTTCTAATTTTTTCCCAAACTTTACATGAACATTTCAAGCATGTTAAAACTTTCATGTACATCATCCAAAAAAATGGTCTTGCTGTCTCTAAGTCAAAAATTGTTCTCTTTCAAACAAAAATCCGTTTTCTTGGTCATATAATCTTCCAAGGCACTATAACTCCAATTGAAAGATCAATTTTGTTTGCAGAAAAGTTTCCAGATTATATCCTTGATAAACCTCAGCTCCAGAGGTTCCTAGGTTGTCTCAATTATGTTTCGGATTTCATCCCAAATCTTAACAACCTCATTAAGCCTCTCCATGATAGGCTTAAGAAAAATCCTCCACCTTGGACAGAAAAACATTCTGATATTATCAGGTTCCTTAAAACCAAAGTCCGCAATCTTCCTTGTCTTTACTTACCGGTTCCTCATGCATTCAAAATAGTGGAAACAGATGCATCAGATTTAGGATATGGCGGTATCCTAAAACAAAAACTGCATGATAAAGAATGTATCATTGCATTTACATCCAAACATTGGAATAGTACTCAACAAAAATATTCCACTATCAAAAAAGAAATTTTAGCCATTATTTTATGCATCACAAAATTTCAATCTGACTTACTCAATCAAAAATTTTTAGTCCGAGTTGATTGTAAATCAGCTAAAGATGTTTTACAAAATGATGTTAAAAATCTTGCATCAAAACAAGTTTTTGCCAGGTGGCAAGCTATTTTAAGCGTCTTTGATTTTGATATTGAGCATATCAAGGGCAACTCAAACTCTCTCCCTGACTTTCTCACACGTGAATATTTGCAGGGAGATAAACAGAAAGAAGATGCCTAAAAAGGCAACCTTGGCCTCAGCAAGAGGCAGAGGCATTCGCCTAGCCCTACTAGGGCCAATCAGAAGATCTGGGTCTAGTACCCCAACAGAGTCATCTACCCAACAACCTACTCAACAATCTGGGTCATTTATCCAACAACTCACCCAAACCCAACAAGCTGGGCCATCTACCCAACAACCCACCCAAAAATCTTTTGAACCACTAAAAATTATAATTTTTTTTATAATTTTATTTTTAGCATAATAGCTATATAAAAGAAACATAACAATATCAATAGTATATTATGAAATTATAAAATATTAATAATTTATAGTGTGTTTAGTTAAAAAATTATCACATATCTTATTAATTAAAATTAATTCTTTTAAAATTTTTGAAAATTTTAAAAGGAAATTATAAACTATTAATTATGTGAAAGACACAGTATCCTTATAGAATATCTTCATAAAAAAAAATTTAACAGCGTAAATTTAGAAGAAAAATAGGTATTTTTTATAAGAAAAGAACATCTAAGATACACAATGTGATTACCAAAACATAATTATGTAAGTTATTATTAATATTTTATATAATAATATAAATGTTAAATATGTTAATATTAAAAAATAAATATTGTTTTTAAAAAATAGATATATAAATGTTTATATAAAAACTAATTTGAAAAGTACAAAGACTTGAGGATATGATATTAAATTAGTTAAGTAAAAAATATTAGTAAGCTAAATAATTGAGACATAAATTCATCACATAGTAAAGTATTGGGAGGGGGGCATACCACTACTCGTCACTACAAGAAAAATATTGAGTACCGTCGGATTTAGCGTCGTAGAGTAGCAATGGATTTACCAGCAGTAATCACGTTGAATTCGTAAGGTTTTTTAATTATCGGCAGATTCTATTTTCGGACAGTAAATCCACTAATAATTTTTTTGAGGGAAAATAAATTAAATTGGCGCGTCCTTCACAATCGGGTTTACCGTTGAATTAATCTGACGGTAACTCAATTTAGTGAAAAAATGTGTTTTGGTAACCTGCAATGGTTTACCGTCGGAATTTTTCGACGGTAAATCTGACGGTAAAGGTGGCATAAATTCAAATCACGAACCCCTTCCTCCTCATTTGAACCCTCACCACCATCACCACCATCCCTTTCTCTCGCGTGTTCTAGTCGCTGTCGCCAAGACCACCGTCGTCGCCACCCTCTCTCTGTCGCCGTCAACCCCCACCACCAATGCCTCCTTCTTTCCCTCCCTCTCAGCGCCACCGCGGTTCTTTCCTCCTTCTTCTTTCGCCCTTCTCAGCCCATAGCCTGCAGCTCCCTGCTCCGACGGCTCACGACCTCCACCTCTAACACCGGCAACAACTCGGTGTCATCGCCTTCCTCCCTCCTTCTTCGTTGCTTTCTGCACCCTGCATTCAAGGTTCTTTGTTTGAACTTTTTTTTAAATCCAGTTAGTTAGTTTTAGTTCATTATATTAGTTTAATTAGTTTAGTTAGTTTAATTTTCTATTTTAGTCAATTTAGGTGGTTAGAATAGGATAGTTTAGATTAGATTTATAGATTCTGAATTGTTGCCGAAAGTGTTTGGAACATTTCTGAGTTTGCTGATTGAATTAATGGACAAATTGCTATTGAGTTTATTTGGTTAATTGTTTGATTGTGCTCATTCATTGTGTTAATTGTTGTTTTGTTGTTTTGCTATTTTGAATTAATCAGACTACTATATAATGAATTTTTTTTCAACGCTGCTGACTTTTTTTGTGTCATTGATGTTGAATTTTGTGAATTGGTGTTGAACATATTACTTGTTAATGCTAAGTTATGTTGTTTATGATTTTAGATGCCAAATGTTTGTAGATATTCCTAAAAAAGCTTTTTATTGAAAATTTTGGTCAATCTCTTGAAATCATTGCTTGTTCTTCTCTTATTTTGACTATTTGCATTGATGAAATTTGATTTATTTTTCCATTGATCAATGTTTTTGAATTTTGAATGTTTGAGGTTTCTTACCTAAGATTGCAAGTTTGATACATTTTAACCTATGCAATTTGATTTGTTTAATTTTATGTTAATTTAGTTTAGGTTTGATTAGAATTTTAATTTTAATTTTCAATCAGTTTCAAAGTTAGTTCAGTTTAGTTTTCTAATCTTAGTGAATTTAGGTTGATTAAGTTATGTTAGATTCAATACACATTAGGTTTTGAATTTTTGAAGTATTTGAAATAGTCTAATTATGTTAATTACTGCGTTGATGACTATTTTGTTTAGATTGTTTGATAATTTGATACTTGCAGACATGTCGACAGGTAAAGGTGTTACGGATCAGGCTGTTGGTCGTGGTTGTAGCCGTGTTGTCGGGGTAGAGGGAAGGTTTCTTCTGGCACCCCCAGACTTCTAGCTCCTCTTCCTCTACTCTGACCAACCTGGTGACGCCACAGGTTGCGGGTTTAGCAGACTATCCGTTCATCATGGTCCCTTATCCTAACTACGTGCCTCTATCTACGGTGACGACGCTGCCTCCTACCGCTTAGCAACCCGCATCCACGTCGACGTCACCTCTAGTGACGGAGCCCGCGGCCCCGGAGTCCAGCCACGGTAGTGAGCCAGCAGCTGATGCCCCACCACCACCTCTCATCATACGGTTGAAGATTTGGCCTGATGGTGGTACGAGGTAAGTATCAAGTTGAGTCTCATGTATTTTCTGTCTATAGTTATCACTGAAAGTGCCTAAAAATTTATTCTAGTTTAGCGGATTTAGGTTTGAATGTTGTTAGTGTTTTTTAAGTTTCAATGATTATAGTTAACTTTGTTGCTAAAATTTCCTGATAATTAATTCGCCTCTCATGGATTTAGGTTGATTCTTGTTTGGGGTTGTTAGGTTTGCGCCAAACAACAACGTGCGTATTTAAGAGATGACCAATGTCACCAAGGTGATGTACGACCATCCCTGGCCCAGCTACATAAAGATCTCCGCTGAGACCAGGAGCGATGCTTTTAGAAATGGGCGGTAATTAATATTTTTTTATGTTCAAACCTTTTTAGCTAATTTATATCTTCTATATTGCTTAACTAATTTTAAAGTTTCTTTGTTGCAGCTACACTTTAGGTGGGATGTTGAGCACGACCTTACCATCAGGAAGATATTCGACCAATGGGTCGGCGGCTCCAGCAGATGCTGGATGATGTTCGTCAGGGCGGGACCAGCGGACGCAGTGGCTCTGACCAGACATAAAGAAGGCTCTGTTTGTTTATTGGGAGACCGATGAGGGGTACCGGTATCGACATCTCACCAATAGAGCTAACAAGGCCTCGGCCAAGTCATCCAAGTATACTGGCGGCTCAGCGACCTTCATGAATACGAAGGCCATGCTGGTATGTAAAGTGACTTTAATTATGTTAATAACTTAATTATATTCTTCTGCATATCAATACTTGGCATCCTAATCATATTGTTTCAATGCAACATGTGTAGTCGAAGTTGTTAGATCGTGACGCAACGTTGGCAGAGACATGCAAGTACACTCACACGCTGTAGGAGAACAAAGAGACATTTGTTTATCAGCGGTCTTAGGACCATTATGTGAGTAAACACACATCTGATTATCTTCTGCTATAAAAGCATTAGAGATTAACTGTATATATGTCGAAGTACTAATTACAATAACTTGTGTTAATTACACAAGAGTCCTACACACAGAAACTAGAGAATGTGACTCAACAGTCTCAGCAAGGTGGGGAGAACGCGGCCGATGGCTCTGCAGCTGTAGTCGTTGATCCCAATGCGGTTTGGCGCGAGACCGCCTCAGTACCGTACAAGAACCGTGTATACGAGATGGGGTCATTCTTTGCCAGCAGCCTCCGCACATCCACGTTGAGGTCGTCGTCTGGCTCCGCCACCAGTCGAGTCGTCGTGCTCGAGGAAGGCGTAGATTTGAGGCTGCATGTGTAAGAGCTCCAACGCAGCCTTCAACAGCAGGCTCAGGTGCTTAACGATTATCGGGAGAGGTATCAGGAGATCTTCAACCGCGTGACGTCTACGAATGAGCTCAGGCTGGAGTGGAGGGAGTCGCTAGAGCGGATGCAACATATGGAGGATCAAATGGAGGTGTACCAGACCCAGATGCACACCGCTGGCATCGACCTTGTGGTGGCAGCAGTGCTGCTGGTGGCATACAGACATCACCGGCTTTTGCGCCGCCAACTCAGGGCCACGGGACTAACGACGATGACTACCTATATCTGTAGATATTAGTTTTTCGTTTTATTGTTTCATGTATTTATTTGATGTACTTGACTTTTAATTTATTCGAACAATGTATTATTTATTTTAAATACTAGTTTTTCATTATTTATGAATGGATCACTAATTGTGTAAACAAAATTTAAATTTAAAATTATAATTGACCATTTATTTCAAATTTAAAAAAATAAAAAAATTTCATTACCGTTGAAAAATTAATGTTGGAATAATTCGATGGTAATAGTGCACGAAACAACATTTTTTGGCACCAACAATACTGTAGACATCCAGGGCTTTCCATCAATATATAATAGTCCATACTTTGTTCAAGGATAGACGACGTAAACTGGCATTCAACGCCAGTTCCATGTTGCATTATGGCGTTAAACGCTAGAAACAGGTTACAAGTTGGAGTTAAACGCCAGAAACAGGTTACAACCTGGCGTTTAACTCTAGAAATATCAAGGGAATATTTTCAGCATTTAATTTGTAATCAACAAGCTGTGTTTTTAACCATAAAAGCTGAGAACAACAAGAAGAAGCAGTAATATACTCAGCCTCTACAGTAGATAAGGCCACTGTTGGTTGCTTTTTACTTGACCAAACATTCAATGACTTTCCAAGGAAGCAACATAGGCCTGAAGTACTCCTTCTATCAACTCTATCACCAGCAAAATCTGCATCACAATAACCAATTACAGAAGAATCATCAATCTTAGGATACCAAAGACCAAAATTGGATGTGCCATGAATATATCTAACGATCCTTTTAACTGCAGAAAGATGTGACTCTTTAGGTTTGGATTGGAACCTAGAACACAATCCAACACTTTGCACAATATCGGGCCTAGAGGAAGTTAAGTACATAAGAGAACCAATCATTCCTCTATACCTAGTCTCATCAACATCTTTCTCAGTTTCTCCCTTATCTAATTTAGAACTAGGATGCATGGGAGTTCCCATGGGTTTGGCATTTTCCATACCAAATTTCTTAACTAATTTCTTGGCATACTTTTCTTGATGAATGAAAATACCTTTTCCAGTTTGTTTAATTTGCAGCCCAAGGAAGAAATTAAGTTCACCAATCATACTCATGTCAAATTCACTTGTCATGAGTTTTCCAAATTTAGAACAAAGGGATTCATTGGCTGATCCAAAAATAATGTCATCAACATATATTTGGACTAGAATAAAAGAAACATTAGAGTTCTTGATAAATAGAGTTGTGTCAGTGGTGCCTCTTTGAAAATCATTTTTCAAAAGAAAAGAGCTAAGTCTCTCATACCAAACTCTAGGAGCTTGTCTTAAACCATAGAGAGCTTTCGATAATTTGAAAATATGATCAAAATGCTCTTTATTTTCAAAACCAGGAGGCTGCTCCACATACACTTCTCTATCTATCACTAAAGCTCAAGTCTCAGCCCCAACACACACCAAGTGGGCCCCAGAAGTGGATTTCTGCACTATCTATCTTAGTTTACTCATTTTCTGTAAACCTAGGTTACTAGTTTAGTATTTAAATAACTTTTAGAGATTTATTTTGTACCTCATGACATTTTTAGATCTGAACTTTGTACTCTTTGACGGCATGAGTCTCTAAACTCCATTGTTGGGGGTGAGGAGCTCTGCTATTCAAACACGCTTGTTTCAATCTAAGATGTTCATTCGCACTTCAATATGATGGATGTGATGATCCGTGACACTCATCACCATTCTCGACCTATGAATGCGTGCCTGACAACCACCTCCGTTCTACCTTCGATTGAATGAGTATCTCTTGGATTCCTTAATCAGAATCTTCGTGGTATAAGCTAGAATCCATTGGCAGCATTCTTGAGAATCTGGAAAGTCTAAACCTTGTCTGTGGTATTCCGAGTAGGATTCAGGGATTGAATGACTGTGACGAGCTTCAAACTCACAAGGGTTGAGTGTAGTGACAGACACAAAAGGATCAATGGATCCTATTCCAGCATGAGTGAGAACCGACAGATGATTAGCCGTGCGGTGACAGCGCACCTGGACCATTTTCACTGAGAGGACGGATGGTAGCCATTGACAACGGTGATCCACCAACACACAGCTTGCCATAGGAGAAAACTTGCGTGCGTGAAGAAGAAGACAGGGGAAAAGTAGAGATTTAGAAGACAAAGCATCTCCAAAACTCCAACATATTCTCCATTACTGCATAACAAGTATTTAATTCATGCTCTTTTATCTTTCGCAATCCAAACTGATAATTATAATTGATATCCTGACTAAGAATTACAAGATAACCATAGATTGCTTCAAGCCAACAATCTCTGTGGGATTCGACCCTTACTCACGTAAGGTATTACTTGGACGACCCAGTGCACTTGCTGGTTAGTGGTACGAGTTGTGAAAAGTGTGATTTACAATTCGTGCACCAAGTTTTTGGCGCCGTTGCCGGGGATTGTTCGAGTTTGAACAACTGACGGTTTATTTTGTTGCTTAGATTAGGAAAAATTTATCTTTTTAGTTTAGAGTCACTAAAATTGCGTCTTCTATTATTATTATTTTTTGTTGAAATTTTTTTTAAATCCTTATTTTCTCTTTTTAAATTTTTCGAAAATTTTTATAAACTAATAATTGAGTTTTTCCGTTTGAGTTTAGTTTCATATTTTAAGTTTGGTGTCAATTGCATGTTTTTATTTTCTTTTAATTTTTCAAATTTGTGTTCATTGTTCTTTCTTAATCTTCAAGTTGTTCTTGTTTATTTTCCTTGTTTGATCTTTAGTTTTTCTTGTTTTGTGATTTTTCTTGTTTTTCTTGTGCATTTTCGAATTATTAGTATCCAAAATATAAAAATTTTTATACATTAAATATTTTTTTAAAAAAACACTTTAAATTTATAGCTCAATTGGCTAGAGCGTTGTGCTTATGTTCTTGGTAATTGGCTATCTTCCTTTTAAAACTTTTTCAAAAATAATTTTTCTTTGATTAAATCTTGTGTCAATTTTTAAGTTTGGTGTTCTCTTGTTAATTTTCCTTTAGTTTTCAAAACTTTCATTGTGGTTTGCTAAAAATTTTAAGTTTTGTGTTCTCTCTCCATGTTCTTGTTGTTCTTGTGAGTCTTCAAGGTGTTCTTAAGTCTTCCTTGTGTTTTGTTCTTAAAATTTTTAAGTTTGGTGTTCCTTGGTGTTTTCCCTCCAAAATTTTCGAAAATAAGGAGCATTAGATCTAAAAATTTTAAGTTGTGTGTCTTTTGTGTGTTTTTCTCTTTCATCATAAAATTCAAAAATAAAAAAAATATCTTTTCTAACTATTTTTAAGCAAATATTTCGAAATTTTTCATAAAAATTTATATTTCAATTTCAAAATTTTATCTTATCATATCTTAGTTGTCAATTTTTTTTTAAAAAAAATCATATCTTTTTCAAATCATATCCTTTTTAAATTTTTTTTAAAAAATCATATCTTTTTCAAAACCTCCTAACCACTTTTTCTCTCTCTTCATTTTTCGAAAATCCTCACCCATTTTTCATTTTATTTCATTTTAATTCTTTATTTCTGTTTTCAAAAAAAATAAAAAAATATATATTTTAATACTATTTGAATCTCCAGTTGACAACATCTCCTTTTCTCCATCATGGACCTAAGTGGAAATGAACAGTCCAGAAGGACTCTGGGGTCATATGCTAACCCCACTACTGTTCATATGGGAGTAGTATCTGTATACCCTCCATCGGAGTCAGTAGTTTTGAGTTGAATCTCAGCTCATTATCATGGTGCAGCAAAGTTGCCAGTATTCCGGTCTTCCACAGGAAGAACCTACAGAGTTTCTGGCACAGTTTTTACAAATTGC
This sequence comes from Arachis hypogaea, assembly GCF_003086295.3. Lineage (NCBI taxonomy): Eukaryota > Viridiplantae > Streptophyta > Magnoliopsida > Fabales > Fabaceae > Arachis > Arachis hypogaea. The sequence continues at coordinate 21,846,063 of NC_092053.1, read as the reverse complement.
TGACACAGTACATGATAAGAAAGTAGATCAGGATGTCTACAGATTATTACTGTTTCCATTTGCTGTAAAAGACCAAGCTAAGAGGTGGTTAAATAACCAACCTAAGGCTAGCATAAGGACATGGAAACAGCTGTCAAAAAAATTCCTGAATCAATATTTCCCTCCAAAACGGATGACACAGCTAAGGCTGAACATCCAAAGCTTTAAACAAGGAGATAATGAATCTCTTTATGATGCCTGGGAGAGATACAGAGAGATGCTAAGAAAATGCCCCTCTGAAATATTTTCAGAGTGGGTGCAGTTAGACATCTTCTATTATGGGCTTACAGAGAAAGCTCAGATGTCTTTGGACAACTCAGCTGGTGGATCTATACATATGAGAAAGACAATTGAAGAAGCTCAAGAGCTCATTGATACAGTTGCTAGAAATCAACATCTGTACCTAAGTAGTGAGTCTTCCATGAAAGAAGAGGCTAAAATAGTAACTGCTGAACTCAGTCCTGCAGAACAAGTTACTGAATTCAATCAGCAATTAGATTTTCTAACAAAATAGCTAGCCGATTTCAAGGAGATACTACAAGACACAAGAATGGCTAATATGAATATGGAAGTACAGTTGAAGCAAACAAAACAGCAGTTATCAAAACAAATAACAGAAGAATGCCAAGCAGTTCAATTAAGAAGTGGAAAAATATTAAATACCTCACTTCAAAGCAGCAGGAAGCCAAGAAATGAACAAACTGCTACCCAAAATCCCTCTGAGGACAATAAGAGCCCAGAGAGGAATAATTCTGGCGCTCAAACGCTAGAAAAGGGTGAAGAGCTGGCGTTAAACGCCCAACCCATGCTCAGTTCTGGCGTTCAAACGCCACAAACAAGCAAGGAGTTGGCGTTAAACGCCCAATGGAAGCTCAGTTCTGGCATTCAAACGCCAGCAACAGGTAAGGAGTTGGTGTCCAATGCCTATCCAGCTTCCAACCCTGGCATTCAAACGCTAGTGAGGTATCAGACACACACACGTGCTGATAACAACCCCTCTAAAAAGGCTTCTCCAACCACCTCTGTAGGAAATAAACCTGCAGCAACCAAGGTTGAGGAATACAAAGCCAAGATACCTTATCCTCAAAAACTTCGCCAAGCGGAGCAGGATAAGCAATTTGCCCGCTTTATAGACTATCTCAGGACTCTTAAAATAAAGATTCCGTTTGCAGAGGCACTTGAGCAAATACCCTCTTATGCCAAGTTCATGAAAGAGATCTTGAGTCATCAGAAGGATTGGAGAGAAACTGAAAGAGTTCTCCTCACTGAAGAATGCAGTGCAGTCATTCTGAAAAGCTTCCCAGAAAAGCTTAAAGATCCCGGGAGCTTTATGATACCATGCATATTAGAGGGAAGTTGCACCAAGACAGCTTTATGTGATCTTGGGGCAAGCATCAACCTAATCCCTGCATCCACTATCAGAAAGCTTGGCTTGACTGAAGAGGTCAAACCAACCAGGATCTGTCTTCAACTTGCTGATGGCTCCATTAAATACCCATCAGGCATAATTGAGGACATGATTGTCAAGGTTGGGCCATTTGCCTTCCCTACTGACTTTGTAGTGCTGAAAATGGAGGAGCACAAGAGTGCAACTCTCATTCTAGGAAGACCATTCCTAGCAACTAGACGAACTCTCATTGATGTTCAAAAAGGGGAGATAACCCTGAGAGTCAATGAGGATGAGTTTAAGTTGAATGTTGTCAAAGCTATGCAACATCCAGACACATCAGACGACTGCCTGAGCATTGATATTATTAACTCCCTGGTGGAAGAGGTCAATATGACTGAGAGTCTCGAATCAGAGCTAGAGGACATTTTTAAAGATGTTCAGCCTGATCTGGAGGAACAAGAAGAAATAAAAGAACCTCTGAAAACTCCTCAGGAAGAGGAGAAACCTCCTAAACTCGAGCTCAAACCACTACCACCATCCCTGAAATATGCATTTCTGGGAGAAGGTGACACTTTTCCTGTAATCATAAGCTCTTCTTTAGAGCTACAGGAAGAGAAAGCACTAATTCAGGTGCTAAGGACACACAAGACAACTCTTGGGTGGTCTATAAGTGATCTTAAGGGCATTAGCCCAACCAGATGCATGCACAAGATCCTATTGGAGGATGATGCTAAGCCAGTGGTTCAACCACAGAGGCGGCTAAATCCCGCAATGAAGGAGGTGGTGCAGAAAGAGGTCACTAAGTTACTAGAGGCTGGGATTATTTATCCTATTTCTGATAGCCCCTGGTTGAGCCCTGTCCATGATGTCCCTAAGAAGGGAGGTATGACAGTGGTTCATAATGAAAAAAATGAACTGGTTCCTACAAGAACAGTTATAGGGTGGCGTATGTGTATTGACTACAGAAGGCTCAATACAGCCATCAGGAAGGATCACTTCCCTTTACCATTCATAGACCAGATGCTAGAAAGACTAGCAGGTCATGAATACTACTGCTTTTTGGATGGCTATTTAGGTTACAACCAAATTGCAGTAGATCCTCAGGACCAAGAGAAAACAGCATTCACATGTCCATCTGGAGTATTTGCATACAGAAGAATGCCTTTTGGTCTGTGTAATGCACCTGCAACCTTTCAGAGGTACATGCTCTCTATCTTCTCTGATATGGTAGAGAAATTTTTGAAAGTCTTCATGGATGACTTCTCAGTATTTGGAGACTCATTTAGCTCCTGTCTTAACCATCTAGCACTTGTTCTGAAAAGATGCCAAGAGACTAACCTGGTTTTAAATTGGGAAAAATGTCACTTTATGGTGACTGAAGGAATTGTCCTTGGGCATAAAATTTCAAACAAGGGAATAGATATGGATCAAGCTAAGGTAGAGGTAATTGAAAAATTACCACCACCCACCAATGTTAAGGCAATCAGAAGCTTTCTAGGGCATGCAGGATTCTATAGGAGGTTTATAAAGGATTTTTCAAAAATCACAAAACCTCTGAGCAATCTGCTAGCTGCTGACACGCTATTTGTGTTTGACACAGAGTGTCTGCAGGCGTTTGAAACCCTGAAAGCTAAGCTGGTCACAGCACCAGTTATTTCTGCACAAGATTGGACATTACTTTTGGAACTAATGTGTGATGCCAGTGATCATGCCATTGGTGCAGTATTGGGACAGAGGCATAACAAGCTTCTGCATGTCATTTATTATGCTATCCGTGTTTTAAATGATAACCAGAAAAATTACACAACCATAGAAAAAGAGCTGCTTGTAGTGGTTTATGCCATTGACAAGTTTAGATCATACTTAGTAGGATCAAAAGTGATTGTGTACACTGACCATGCTGATCTTAAATATCTACTCACAAAGCAGGATTCAAAGCCCAGGCTCATAAGATGGGTGTTGCTTTTGTAAGAGTTTGATATAGAAATAAGAGACAAAAAAGGGACAGAGAATCAAGTAGCTGATCACCTGTCCCGGATAGAACCAGTAGCAGGAGCATCCCTCCCTCCTACTGAGATCTCTGAAACCTTTCCGGATAAGCAATTGTTTTCTATTCAGGAAGCTCTGTGGTTTGCAGACATTGCAAACTATAAGACTCAATGTTCTCCTTCTGTAACCATGGAGAGGAAGCATGAAAAGCTTCTCTCAATACAGAGTCAAACAAAATCCCCACATTCAAACTCTAAGTTTGGTGTTGGGAGGCCACAACCAAACTCTAAGTTTGGTGTTGAGAGGCCACAACTAAACTTTAAGTTTGGTGTTGAGAGGCTCCAACCTTTCTCTGGTTATCTGTGAGGCTCCATGAGAGCTCACTGTCAAGCTATTGACATTAAAGAAGCGCTTGTTGGGAGGCAACCCAATGTTATTTAATTATATCTATTTATTTTCCATTGCTATTTTATGTTTTCTTTAGGTTGATGATCATGTGAAGTCACAAAAACTACTAAAAAATCAAAAACAAAATGAAAAATAGCACACCCTGGAGGAAGAGCATTCTGGCGTTTAAACGCCAGAAACAAGCATCTGTCTGGCGTTTAACGCCAGAAACAAGCATCAACCTGGCGTTAAACGCTAGAAATAGGCTACATTTGGGTGTTTAATGCCAAATACAGGCAGCAGTCTAGCGTTAAACGCCAGTATTGCAGACAAAGGGCGTTTTGCACGCCTAATTAGAGCAGGGATGCTAAGTCCTTGACCCCTCAGGATCTGTGGACCCCACAGGATCCCCACCTTTTCTTCTCTCCTCTTCACACCTTTTCATAACTCTCTTCCTCAAAATAACCTCCACCAATCACCTCCATTACTCCTCCAAAACCATCATACAACCCACCTACACCCACCCACTCAAATTCAAACCATCACTCCTTCCCTTTCACACATCACAACCACCACTTCTCCCCCTTAGCCGAATACACCTTCTCCCTCAATCTCCTCCATTTTCTTCTTCTTATACTACTTCCTTTCTTCTTTTGCTCGGGGACGAGCAAACCTTTTAAGTTTGGTGTGGTAAAAGCATTTGCTTTTTGTTTTTCCATGACCATTAATGGAACCTAAGGCCAGAGAAACCTCAGGGGATGCACTTTCCTCCACAAAACTATTGGGAGCAAATCAACACCTCCCTAGGAGAATTAAGTTCCAACATGGGACAACTAAGGATGGAACACCAAGAGTACTCCATCATTCTCCATGAGATTAGAGAAGATCAAAGAGCTATGAGGGAGGAGCAACAAAGACAAGGAAGAGACATAGAGGAGCTCAAGAGCACCATTGGTTCTTCAAGAAGAGGAAGACGCCACCCTCACTAAGGTGGACCCGTTCTTTAATCTCCTTGTTCTTATTTTTCTGTTTTTTGTTTACTATGCTTTATGTTTATTTATGTTTGTGTCTTTATTGCATGATCATTAGTGTCTAGTGTCTATGTCTTAAAGATATGAATGTCCTATGAATCTATCACCTTTCTTAAATGAAAAATGTTTTCTGAAAAGAAAAAAGAAGTACATGAATTTTGAATTTTAAAATAGTTTAATTATTTTGATGTGGTGGCCACACTTTTTGTTTTCTGAATGAATGCTTGAACAATGCATATGTCTTTTGAATTTGTTGTTTATGAATGTTAAAATTGTTGGCTCTTGAAAGAATGATGAAAAAGGAGAAATGTTATTTGATAATCTGAAAAATCATAAAAATGATTCTTGAAGCAAGAAAAAGTAGTGAAGAACAAAGCTTGCAAAAAAAAATGCGAAAAAAAAGAGAGCAAGAAAAAGAAAAAGCAAGCAGAAAAAGCCAAAAGCTCTTTAAACCAAAAGGCAAGAGCAAAAAGCCAATAGCCCTTAAAACCAAAAGGCAAGGGTAATAAAAAGGATCCAAGGCTTTGAGCATCAGTGGATAGGAGGGCCTAAAGGAATAAAATCCTGGCCTAAGCGGCTAAATCAAGCTGTCCCTAACCATGTGCTTGTGGCGTGAAGGTGTCAAGTGAAACTTGAGACTGAGCGGTTAAAGTCGAGGTCCAAAGAAAAAACAGAGTGTGCTTAAGAACCCTGGACACCTCTAATTGGGGACTTTAGCAAAGCTGAGTCACAATCTGAAAAGGTTCACCCAGTTATGTGTCTGTGGCATGTATGTATCCGGTGGTAATACTGGAAAACAGAGTGCTTAGGGCCACAGCCAAGACTCATAAAGTAGCTGTGTTCAAGAATCAACATACTGAACTAGGAGAATCAATAACACTATCTGAATTCTGAGTTCCTATAGATGCCAATCATTCTGAACTTCAAAGGATAGAGTGAGATGCCAAAACTGTTCAGAAGCAAAAAGCTAATAGCCCCGCTCATCTAATTAAGACTGATCTTCATAGATGTTTTTGAAATTCATTGTATATTCACTTCTTTTTATCCTACTTTGTTTTTAGTTTCTTGGGGACAAGCAACAGTTTAAGTTTGGTGTTGTGATGAGCGGATATTTTATACGCTTTTTAGGGTTAATTTCATGTAGTTTTTAGTATGTTTTAGTTAGTTTTTAGTATATTTTTATTATTTTCTAAGCAAAATTCATATTTCTGGACTTTACTATGAGTTTGTGTATTTTTCTGTAATTTCAGGTATTTTCTGGCTGAAATTGAGGGAGCTGAGCAAAAATCTGATTCAGGCTGAAAAAGGACTGCTGATGCTGTTGGATTCTGACCACCCTGCGCTCGGAATGGATTTTCTGGAGCTACAGAAGTCCAATTGGCGCACTCTCAATTGCGTTGAAAAGTAGACATCCAAGGCTTTCCAGCAATATATAATAGTTCATACTTTGTTCAAGGATAGACGATGTAAACTGGCATTCAACGCCAGTTCCATGTTACATTCTGGCGTTAAACGTCAGAAACAGGTTACAAGTTGGAGTTAAACACCCGAAACAGGTTACAACCTGGCGTTTAACTCTAGAAACAGCCTAGGCACATGTAAAGCTCAAGTCTCAGCCCCAACACACACCAAGTGGGCCCCAGAAGTGGATTTCTGCACTATCTATCTTAGTTTACTCATTTTCTGTAAACCTAGGTTACTAGTTTAGTATTTAAACAACTTTTAGAGATTTATTTTGTACCTCATGATATTTTTAGATCTAAACTTTGTACTCTTTGATGGCATGAGTCTCTAAACTCCATTGTTGGGGGTGAGGAGCTCTGCTGTGTCTCGATGAATTAATGCAATTATTTATATTTTCTATTCAAACACACTTGTTTCAATCTAAGATGTTCATTCGCACTTCAATATGATGGATGTGATGATCCGTGACACTCATCACCATTCTCGACCTATGAATACGTGCCTGACAACCACCTCCGTTCTACCTTCGATTGAATGAGTATCTCTTGGATTCCTTAATCAGAATCTTCGTGGTATAAGCTAGAATCCATTGGCAGCATTCTTGAGAATCTGGAAAGTCTAAACCTTGTCTGTGGTATTCCGAGTAGGATTCAGGGATTGAATGACTGTGACGAGCTTCAAACTCACAAGGGTTGGGTGTAGTGACAGACACAAAAGGATCAATGGATCCTATTCCAACATGAGTGAGAACCGACAGATGATTAGCCGTGCGGTGACAGCGCACCTGGACCATTTTCACTGAGAGGATGGATGGTAGCCATTGACAACGGTGATCCACCAACACACAGCTTGCCATAGGAGGAAACTTGCGTGCGTGAAGAAGAAGACAGGGGAAAAGTAGAGATTTAGAAGACAAAGCATCTCCAAAACTCCAACATATTCTCCATTACTGCATAACAAGTATTTAATTCATGCTCTTTTATCTTTCGTAATCCAAACTGATAATTATAATTGATATCCTGACTAAGAATTACAAGATAACCATAGATTGCTTCAAGCCAACAATCTCTGTGGGATTCGACCCTTACTCACGTAAGGTATTACTTGGACGACCCAGTGCACTTGCTGGTTAGTGGTACGAGTTGTGAAAAGTGTGATTTACAATTCGTGCACCATTTATACTGTCTGATTATTTTTTATGGTAAATCCAATGATAATTAAATTACTGTCAGATTTTATTTCTTTTTCCGATGGTACTCAACTTTTTTCTTGTAGTGCGCCCTCTCTATATCCATCCATGTTATTGTTGCTAAAAAGTGAGCTAAAATAATAAATAATAAATCTATAAAAGTGAGCTAAAAGGGTTGAAATATTTAAAATTTATAATTTAGAAATTTACCAGTAAAAATTTAACTTAGAAAATTAATTGGAGCGCGAAAATATAATTAATTGCGAAAAAACGCGTACCGGCATTATAATTAACTGTACATGCTTAAGTGTGTCCAGTTCTGCGTATGAGAAAATTAAAACTGTAAAAATAATTAGAAAAATATTTAAAATAAAAATTAGAACACTTATCTTAAAAATTTTAGCCCTAAGTAGGGTTAATGAGAAAAAGGACAAAAATACCCCTTACACACTTAAGTAAAAACACATGACACACCCTTTATCCCAAATTCAATTCATTTTTTCCCGTTAGAGAGAGAGAGAGACTCAAGCAAGAGGTGAAGAGGGAAGAGCCTAGCTAACACTATTCACCATCCCACTCAAATCCAATTTTCTCTCAAACTGAAACTTTGATCGAAGATCTGTTTGTGACCACGCGTTCATCTCATCTTCCTCTTCAATTCTATATAACTTTTGTGGTGAGTACTTGCTAGAACTTTGACCCAATTTCATTTTTTCTTAAATTTACGTTTTTGGTTAGTGGGTGTTGAACATTGTAATTTTGATACTTTTGGGGAAGTTTAAGTACAATCTCTAGCGAGGTTTTGACCCAAGATTATATAGTACAAAGTAAAGAAACTCAATCCTTCCATTATTTCCAATTTTGAGTAAAAACTATAATGTAAATGCTTGATAATTGATGTAATTAGATTGAATGTAATAGCTTGGATGCTTGGCTTGATTGGGGAGCACTCAGTGGAGGCTTGGGTATGCTAATTAAAGCTTGGATTTGATCATAAAGGAAATTCAAGGGTTTTGGAACCACCGTCACCAAAGGTATAGATTTTAGTTTTGGGTAAACATTTTGTAACGTTATGTGAAAACCTAGGTTAGATGACCCTATGATATTGTTGAATAATTAATGTGGTTGGTATTGATGGTTTAGTGAGAATCGTTAATGTTGGATAAGGGTTTGAATGTTGGTATGTTGAATTGATGTGGTTTGATTGATTATTGATGGTTGGATGAGAAATTGGGCCGGAGGCCGTAATTGGGTAAGTTTTGGTAAGCTTGTTGGTATTGATATGTGGTGATGTGTCATTGATGAATGAGATTTTGTTGAAATTGAAAATGAAAAAATGAGATGAAATTGGAAGTGGTTAATTGATAATTAGTTGTTTTTAGTTTTAAATGGAGATTTAGGCTTGGTAATGAATTGAGTGTTTGGGTGAGATTTGATTTATGTTGGTTTTTAAAGGAGGTAAATTTGAGAAAATGGTAAAACAGAGTTATGCAGAATTTAGCACTCGGAGTTTAGATTTGGGTGAAACTTATCTTGAAATAAAACTGGAAATGAATACTTTAAAACTACCAACGAACAGAGAAAAAATGAATTTTTTAGCAAAAGTCATGAAAGATTGAAAATTAGTATTGAAAACTGAAAAATTGCAGATTCTGCAAAACTTGGGCTGGCCCAGGTTCCGCGCGTATGCACCATGCATGCGTATGCATCACTTTGAGCACCCAAGGGGGCAGTGGCACGTTCTATGCGTACACACGAGTGACGCGTATGCATGACCCTGGACTCGCGCGTACGCACAAGGGCCACATACGCACGATATTGAATTTTTGCGAACACCCGATTCAAGTTCCCCGCGTATGCACGAGGTGTGCATATACACGACTACCCTGTTTTGGCCAAAAATGATGACTTTGAACTATCTAGCCTTCCCAGTTTGTTTATAACCCCTTTTAACCTCCGCATGGATTCGAATGAATAATTGTTAAACTTTGAATACACTGGGGAGGAATATAGTGGATTAAATTAAATTATTCTTAGATAAACTCTTAGTTAACCGGATGAGAATGTTGTGAGGATGGTGGTTCATCCTGCACACGGTGAGGACAGTGGTTAGTCTCGCTCACGAGATAATGAGAATGATTAAGTGATAAATTAATGGGGTTAATATACATTATAACCTTTGAAATTGATGGAGTTGGTGATATGATTAAATGTGATATGAATATTGGATTGGCAAGGATGAAGGCTTTGTTTGCTTGCATAATTATTATTGAGCCCAATCTCGTGAGGATGGCGATACATAATGCTCACTTGAGATATGGTGCATTAAAGCCTAGTGGGGACGGCGATACTTAATGCCCACTTGAGACAATGAGTACGACTCAGTGAGGACAGCGATACGTAACGCTTACTTGAGACCGGAAGGGTGATCCCATGAGGACGGCGATATAGAACGCTCATGGAAGGGACGTTTTCTGAGATAGGGATGGCGATACGTAATGTCTATGTCTGAGATGTTGTCAGGTACGGGCAACCAACCGACACGTGAGCTCATGGCCTGTTTAGGACTAGACATGCATCATGTGTATCTAATTGCTATGTTTCAGTTGGTTTGGCTTGTCTATTTGAATCTTTCTGTTTAACTGCTAATTGTAATATTTGTTGTACTTGCTCTTTGACTGTATTTGTCTTGAATTGATTATTAATTGTGATTTTTACTACTGAACTGAGACATTGTTACTCCTCAATCTGTGCCTTTTTCTCGCAGTTTCTTTTGCGCCTTCTTCCCATAGTTTCATCTGCGCCTCCTTCTCACAGTTTCATCTGCATTCTTTTACCGCACTCTATGTGCTCTCTAAAGATCACTCTTATCGCACTCTACGCACCCTCTGAAGATCACTCTTACTACACTTTACGCGCTCTCTGAAGATTGTTGCTTGCTCTCTCTCCCTCAAGACACAGCATCTCTTTCTCTATTTTTGCCGCCGACAGCCCTAGCTCTGCTGCGTCTCTCCCTTTCCTAATCTTCCTCTGCATCGCACGTGCTTTCTAAAGATCTCTTTCTATGTTTGTGCTACCGGCAGCTCTAGCTCCACTGCATGCATCTCCCTCTGTGTCACAACATCGCACGCGTCTTCCTCAATCATTTCATCAGAACTTATCCAAGCTGTGGATTATTGACATCTTTCATCCACTAGTTCGCGGGGGCGTATTAAATCGCTTGTTCTTATCTTATCTTTATCTTAACTTTATTTGTTGTTATCTTTCGTAGGCAATGCTTTGTATATATTTAGTTTTACCTTCATAATTTTCAATCAATCATCAATTTCAATCAATCGAGAAATACAAACACAATAAATTTTTTTCATCGTTTCTTTTCTCATTCTTTCATAGTTTTATTACTGATCACGTGACAACAACGAAGAAGAAGATGATGGGGTCGTGAACAGCGGTGATAACGACGGTAATAGGATCATGAACAGCAGGGATAACGATAGTATTAGGGTTGTGATGACAGCAGCAATGAGGCGGTCCTATGGTCATGAACAGCAACGGTGGCGACGGTCTTGGGGTCGTGAACAGCAACAACTGGCGGAGAACAGAATCGTGAAAAAAATACGGCAACAACTGCATTCACGTTATTTACTATATGTGTTGTTTTTTTATACTTTCTCATAAAATATTTATATTGTGCAATTTTCTTACACATAATAATCTGGTTAGAAAAAAGTATTCATATGAATAAAATATATGCTTGTCATCATAATAATTGTCGTCATTTTCTTGTAAATATGGGTGACGAGCGGCAGAAGTTAGACCAATTAAGAGATTATAATATAATAGAATAGCGTTGCGAGTATAGCTCTTAACCAGCAAAAATCCGCCTCATCAATTTAGAAAGGTTGTCACAAAAAGTTAAAATAAAAATACTGGAAGTATGAGTCCTAGGTCGTCTCCCAACGAGTTGCGAGAAAGGGTACTAATTTATTAATTAGGAGTTTCCGAGAGAGTTTGAGAGTTGAATAACGAGCAATTAAATAATTGTAAATTAAAGCAATAAAAACTAAGAATGATTATTAATATTCTAGATAAAAAGCCTTGACTGGGGGAATGATTAATTGGAAGTTCTATCCTTGTTGGGATCTCTTAAGTGTAGTATCAAAAGGGTTGTTGTTTTCACTTAGTTAACCCTTACTAAATAAAAGAAAGTTAAGTGATTGAGCTAACTCTTATTCGCAAATCCTAGTCCTCTCCCTTGGGAAGGTCTAGTGTTAGTAAATACAGAACTAGCCAACAACTTCCAGTTTAATCAGCACTTAAGCCTTCCAACTCAAGTGTCTCCTTTTAATCAACCCCCATGTCAAGTATGGAATCTACTCCATTGACATGAATTAAGCACTCATAAAAATATAAGAAGAAGACATGATAAAATAGGAATTCAAAATTAATTAAAAATAAAAGTAATCCTTTGCATCAATAATTCATGAAAATAATCCAATTACCACTCTAAACAAGAATTAAGAATATGGACTAAATAAAAGAGTAAGTAAGGAAACAAACTAGAATAGTGTCTTCAACGGAGGTAATGACTCTTCAGTATCCAAAAGCAAAAGTAATAAACTAGGAATGTAAAGAGAAATTAGAGGAAGAGTAATTCTCTCTCTAGATTCAGATTTAAAAAACCTAAAAACTATCCTAATGAGAATATGTGAATGTGTATCTCCGTCCCTTGAGTCTCTGCACGTTCCTTGGCTTTATTCTGTGTTTTTGGGCCGAAAATTGGGTCAAAACACGGCCCAAAATCGCCCTCAACGTTTTCTGTTAATTCTGCAGATCGCGAAGGTCACGCGTACGCGTCAGTCACGCGTGCGCGTCATTCGGCATTTTTCCTTGTCATGCGTATGCGTCGTCTACGCGTGCACGTCATCTGTGCAGACTCCAATCCACGCATTCGCGTCAGGCACGCGCACATGTCACTGCAATTTTCTCCATTTTGCACGCTCGCATGAGCCATGCGTGCGCGTCGGTACTCGCTGGTCATCTCTTTGGTTTCTTGTGTTTCTTCTATTTTTGCAAGCTTCCTCTCCATTTTCTAAGCCATTCCTGCTCTATAAAGCCTGAAACACTTATCACACGGATCACGACATCGAATGGTATAAAGGATAATTAAAATATACTAATTAAAGATCTCTAGGAAGCAAGTTTTCAATCATAAAACAATACTAGGAAGGAATTATAAAATCATGCAAATCATATGAATAAGTGGGTGAAGACTTGATAAAAACCACTCAATTAAACACAAGATAAACCATAAAATAGTGGTTTATCAACCTCCACACACTTAAACATTAGCATGTCCTCATGCTTAGCTTAAGGAGATAAAATAAATGAGTAGGGAAAAGTAAGACTCATGCAATGCAACCTATGTATATGAATATAACTATATGCTAAAATGATTTTGCCTGCCTGGCTAAAAATAGATAAGTTCTTCAAGACAAATTTAAATCAAATATTACTAATTAAAATTCATACAGTAAAAGTAATTAAACTTGTGAGAAGACAGCTCATGAAAGCAGGAAACATAGAATCAAGCATTGAACCCTCACTGATGGTGTATATGCACTCTAGTCACTCTAGTGTATAGGGTAATCACTCTGCTCTTCTCTAATCATGCTTTCTAAACCTTGTTCTTCACCTAACCAATCAACAAGTATTTAATGTACCAATACAAACATTATGAGGTCTTTTTAAGGTTGTAATGGGGCCAAGGTAAAGGTGAGGGTATATATATGGCTAAGTGAGCTATAAATTGAATCCTTGATTAACCTAAGCTCTTACCTATACATACACTCTATACTTTTAAATTCATGCCTAGTTACCCAAAGTTTTCCCACTTTTGTATTACATACTCATGCATCAACTCTTCTTTTAACTTGTATCACATGTGCATTGATTTTTCATTAAGCTTAACATTGGGGTAATTTTATCCCCTTATTCATTTATTTAATCACTTAATTACTTGAATATTTTTGGATTTTTTTTGAAGCACAAAAATAAACATAACATTGCCAATGCACATGGATTTTTAATTTTTCTAGTTTCACATGAGTAGGTACCCAAATTTCTAATATTTTATCATGACACATTCCCTTATTAACCTATGTTCCCACAATTTTCCCACACTTAATTGACACACAATTTCTATCTTAAGCTAACCAAAGATTCAATTTGGGATATTACTTGTTTTTCCGCTTAAGGCTAGTAATGTGGTAAAATATAGAACAAAGGGGATTTAAAAGGCTCAAAGTGGCTAACAAAGGTAAATGGAAGGGTAGGCTATTTGGGATAAGTGAGTTATTAATCAAATAATGGCCTCAATCATATGCATGCATATAACACATTAAACATTGGACATATAAGATGGAATAAAATATAGATTACAATCATAGAGAAGCAAACACACAAGAATAAAAATTTTTATGGTTAAATAATGTAACCATATAATTAAGCTCAAATCTCACAGGTTGTGTGTTCTTAATTTTAAACTATGTTCCAAATACAATCTTCAAACAAGTTTTAAGGAAAAGTTTTGATTTAAATTAGTGAAATTTTTCAAAATAGAGTCTTTGAAAAGAAACTTATTATTTTTCAACCAAATAGAACATGCATGCAATTACCTATTACTATGCTATCTATCTTATCCTAATAAAAGAAAAATAAATAAATATCCTATTTTATTGGTGTTAAGAAAGAGAAATTACCTCTGGAAGTCAGGTACTAACCGACCTCCCCACACTTAAAGCTTGGCACCGTCCTCGGTGCCATCAGTCAGGAACAAAGGGGGGCTGGTAGCAGCATCTCCACAATCGGGACCGTCATGGCTCGCTGTGCTGGTAAATGAAGTGGAGTCCGGGGTATCTGGGTTTTCTTCAGGTGGGCGGTTACCAACAAGTAGCTCCTTGAGGTATGTAAATCTGCGCTTGTTACGGCGCTCCCTTTGCTTTGCTTTCCGGTCAAGCCGGTCCAATTTCTCAAGTATCTGATGGAGCAGTTGGTTTGTTGACGGTGCTTGTGATGTGGTAGGAGAAGGGATATCTTCCGTTGGTTCTGTGCTCTGGTTGATAGTGGCTGCTGGAGGTTTGATATACTTCCCGTTAGGGATGTACTGATCATCTCGTGGAATCATGGCCTTGGTGTCCCCAGCTCTGTAGGAGACTCTGACTGCTGAGACTAGATCTAAAACCAAGGTGGAAAAAGGTATGTTACCCGCAATCTGTACGTGTCCCATAGCATGCCGAATGTGTCTTGGTAAGTTGAGATGCTGGTCTGTAAGGATACACCAGAGTAAAACAGCCATGTCTGCAGTGAAGGAGGACTCGTGAGTGCTCGGAAAGATGTAATGGGACATGATCTATGCCCATACTCGAGCTTCCAAGGTGAGTGCTGAAGCCAATATGCTCTTAGGTCGAGATCGATAGTATCCATAGATCCAGTTGCTGCCAGGTTGTGCTATAACTCTGAGAACTGCGTCCCAGTCAAATTGGTATGTCTGGTGCTTGAAAGAGGTTTTTTGGAATACGTCTAATCCTTCTGGAGTAGGGGGAAGATCTAAAACTCGTTGAATGGCCTCTTCAGTTATAGGGACCTACTTCTGACGGACATAGACATATGGCATGGTTGGCATGTGAAAATTGGAGTAGAATTCAACTACCCATGAAAGGTTAACCTGCCGTGGCTGTCTCCGTAGGAATTTCCATTGTCTTTGTTCAATTCGGGGCTCAACAAATTCAGCAATGTTGGTCGGGAGGATCTGCTCACAGTAGCGGTTAGTGAACCGTGCAGTGTCCTTTGCTGGAAAGGCTTTCTCTTTTTCATCGACCTTAATGATCCTCTTGATTCTTTTTGTTGAGGGTTTTACTGCTGTTGAAGATGGCTCTGCAGCTAGTGTTCTTTTTGTTCCTTTCCTTGCCGGTTGTTTGGGAGTAGCTTTCTCTTTACCTTTTTTGGTGGCCATCCTGAAAAGGGAAAAAGTAAGTAACTTTAAAACTAAGGGTTAGAGCAAGGAAGAGGATGGTACAAGTGATAATCAATGCACGGTAAAGAAGGATGTCGTTAACACATGGTCACGAATCCATGTGAAAAGTTCATCAATGGAAATATAGCAAGTGCATGTGATGGCAAGTAAATGCAAGATGTTTATTGGCATGCTGGCAAAGGCATGAGTAGCATAGATCAAGTATTAAATGTCCAAGTTTGATTACCAACTCTTTCAAACTAACAATCTGTTTGTATTGACAATTATTTTTAATGAATTATATATAAAAAGGGGTTTTGTGAAAAACATGCATTATAGTAGAAGAATATAATAATTAAATATGCACAATGCCATACGGACTTTTTCACAAACACTTAGCATGCATGGTAAATATGTTATGGAAAGTATTGAATTTGAACATGAAAATAACCCTAAAATAATTAATAATTTTCAAACAACTTTTAAACAATCCACAAGCAATTATAGAAGAAAATAATCATCCAATTAAATTTCTAACACCAATTAAAATAATGTAAAAAGAAAAAAAAAAGAAAAAGAAAACATATATAATGAAAGGAAAAAAAGAAGAAGAAAACATAAATAAAAATAATGATGGAAAGGTAAGAAGGGAAGAAGGAAAGAAAAGAACCTTGATGATGATGATAAAAGAAGAAGGGAGAAAGTAAAAAGTGAGAAAGAGTAAAGAAGGATAAAGGAAGAAGAAAGAAATAAGAAGGGGGAAGAAAAATTAGGATTTGGGGAATAAAAGATAAGATATCTGGCGCTGATTTGGATAAGCTGTGCGGCGCAGGCGACGCGGACGGGTGGTTTGTGATAATTTCAGGTGACGCGGACGCGTGGGTCACGCGTTCGCGTGAAGTGATTTAGGCTATTGGCGCGAGTGCAGCCTTGCGCACGCGCAACTTTCTGTTTTGTTCGCGTGTTGCAAAAATTTTTGGTGACGCGCACGCGTGAATGACCTCTTTTTGAAAAATGACACGGACGCGTAAGGCACGTATTCGCGTGATAGGGTTTGTGCTTCCAGCATCATTACAGCCCACTCCATCATAACTCTCTACCATATACCTCTTTACGTTGATTTTGCAGGGTCACGCGTGCTCATGGGCGACGCGCACGTGTGGGAGGTTATTTTTCAAATGACGCAGACGCGTGGGTCATGCGTTCGCGTGGGCATGCTTGTGCCTAAGGCACGCCTCCAGCCACACTCCCACGTGACTCTTTGCTTCTTTTCTTCTTGGTTTGAAATCAGCGACGCTTGTGCGTCGCGTGCATTCATTTTTTTTATGCAAAATGCAAATGCAAATGCAAACTATATGCAGATATTATGAGAAGAGTCATTAACAAAAGCAAAATAGAATAAAGTAAAATAAAACTAAGACTGAAACGGAATGATCATACCATGGTGGGTTGTCTCCCACCTAGCACTTTGCTTTTACGTCCTTAAGTTAGATGTTCTTCAGGTTCATTATGCTTCTGTTGGTGGGTCTTCCAAGAGGAAAACCTCTAGTTCTTTCTGATCCTTAATCTTCTCTCCATGATAAAGCTTTAGGCGATGTCCATTGACCTTGATGAATTTAGAGCTTGAAGGATGACGCAGGTGAAAAACACCGTATGGCTCTGCCTTTTCTACTCTATAGGGACCTTCCCATCTTGATCTCAGTTTACCTAGCATAAGCCTCAGTCTGGAGTTATAAAGAAGAACTAACTCCCCTTGTCTGAACTTTCTCTTTTTTATGTGCTTATCATGGACAGCCTTCATCTTCTCTTTGTATCATCTGGAGTTGTCATATGCTTCTAGGCGAAGGTTTTCTAATTCTGCTAGTTGCAGCTTTCTTTCAGCACCAGCTTCTTCAAAATTCATGTTGCACTCCCTTACAGCCCAGAAAGTCTTGTGTTCTACCTCTACTGGAAGGTGGCAAGCCTTTCCGTATACTAAGCGGAAGGGGCTCATCCCAATGGGTGTTTTGTATGCTGTTCTATATGCCCAGAGTACATCTTGTAGCCTAGCACTCCAGTCCTTCCTATGAGGTTTTACTATCTTCTCTAGAATGCGTTTAATCTCCCTGTTAGACACTTCTGCTTGTCTATTGGTCTTGGGATGATAAGCTGTTGCTACTTTATGAACAATCCCATGCTTCTTCAGTAATCCTGTTAGTCTCCTGTTATAAAAATGAGTGCCTGGATCGCTCACGATTTCTCGTGGTGATCCAAAGCGACAAATAATATGGTTTCTAATAAAGGAAACAACAGTGCTAGCATCATCAATACGGGTAGGGATTGCTTCCACCCATTTAGAAACATAATCTACAACTAATAGTATATAAAGGTAACCATTAGAGTTTGGAAATGGACCCATGAAGTCAATGCCCCAAACATAAAAAATTTCACAGAAAAGCATAATCTATTGAGGCATCTCATCTCTCTTGGATATATTACCAAATCTTTGGCATGGGAAACAAGATTTACAAAATTCAGCAGCATCTTTAAAAAGAGTAGGCCACCAGAATTCATAGTCTAAAATTTTTCTAGCTGTTCTTTGAGGGCCAAAATGTCCTCCACTCTCAGAAGAGTGGCAGGCCTTTAAAATGGACTGGAATTCTGATTGGGCCACACATCTTCTAATTACCTGGTCAGCACCACACCTCCATAGATATGGGTCATCCCATATATAATTTTTAGACTCGCTTTTCAGCTTGTCCCTTTGATGCTTAGTAAAATTGGGAGGGAAAGTATGGCTAACTAGATAATAAGCTATAGGTGCATACCAAGGAACTACTTCGGATATTGCTTGCAATCTATCAAATGGGAAAGTATCATTGATAGGAGTGGAGTCATCCTTAATGTGCTCAAGGCGACTCAAGTGGTCTACCATTAAATTCTGGTTACCACTCCTATCCTTAATTTCTAAATTAAATTCTTGCAGCAGCAGTATCCAACGTATCAATCTTGGTTTAGACTCTTTTTTAGCTAATAGATACTTTAGAGTTTCATGGTCTGAGTACACTACCACCTTAGTACCAAGTAAATAGGCTCGAAATTTATCCAGAGCAAAAACAATAGCTAGAAGCTCTTTCTCAGTAGTAGTGTAATTAGACTGAGCAGCATCTAAGGTCTTAGATGCATAAGCAATTACGAAGGGGTCCTTACCTTCGCGCTGAGCCAACGCCGCTCCTACTGCATGGTTGGAGGCATCACACATAATTTCAAATGGCTGGCTCCAGTTTGGTCCTCTCACAATTGGAGCTTGAGTCAGGGTGATCTTCAGCTTATCAAATGCTTGCATGCAATCCTCACTGAACTCGAACTCAATATATTTCTGCAACAGTCTGGATAAAGGTAATGCTACCTTATTGAAGTCCTTAATGAATCTCCTGTAAAAACCTGCATGGCCAAGGAACGAACAGACTTCCCTCACGGAGGAGGGGTAAGGTAAACTAGAAATGACATCCACCTTTGCTGGATCTACAGAAATACCAGTATTAGAAACATGTCCTAGAACAATCCCTTGTTTTACCATAAAGTGACATTTTTCAAAATTCAATACAAGGTTTGAACTAACACACCTGTCTAATACTCTATCTAAACTATCCAAGCAAAGGTTAAACGAATCACCATATATGCTAAAATCATCCATAAATACTTCCATATAGTTCTCAATAAGATCTGAAAAGATACTCATCATGCATCTTTGGAAAGTAGCCAGTGCATTACATAAGCTAAAAGGCATCCTTTTGTATGCATACGTTCCAAAGGGACATGTAAAAGTAGTCTTCTCCTGATCTTTAGGAGCTATATGAATTTGAAAATAGCCTGTATAACCATTTAAAAAGTAGTAATGGGATTTACCTGACAGGCGATCAAGCATCTGATCAATAAATGGCAAGGGGTAGTGATCCTTGCGAGTAGCTTGGTTGAGACGCCTATAGTCAATGCAAACTCTCCATGAATTCTGCACTCTAGTTGTCAGGAGCTCTCCATGCTCATTCTTTACTATTGTGACTCCAGACTTCTTGGGCACCACTTGTACTGGACTGACCCATTCACTGTCTGAGATAGGGTAAATGATATCTGCTTCAGGTAGCCTTGTCACTTCTTTCTTGACAACTTCTAAGATGGTGGGATTCAATCTTCTTTGGGGTTGACGGACAGGCTTTGCTCCTTCTTCTAAATATATTCTGTGCTCACAAATTTGAGGGCTGATGCCTACTATATCCGCCAAGCTCAATCTAATTGCTTTTTTGTGCTTTCTCAGTACACCGAGCAGTTGCTCCTCTTGTTGAGAAGTGAGTTCCCTTGCAATGATAACTGGGAACTTCTGATTATCCTCAAGGTAAGCATACTTGAGGTGTGGAGGAAGGGGTTTCAATTCCAATTTCTGCTCATGGCTAGGCTCTGGATCATCCGGGGCTAGTGATAATGGCAAAGTGTCTTCATTATGTTCAGAGGGTGTTCCCACACTTGGACCTTGCTCCATGTGTTTCTCTTCTACTTCTTCTTGGTGAACTTCAGCTATAGTTTCATCAATGATGTCGCACTGGAATATAGAATGATCTTTCGGAGGGTGCTTCATAGCTTTATTTAAATTGAAACTCACTGTTCTGCCATCTATTTCAAAGGAGTAAGTTCCTGAGAATGCATCCAGCTTGAATTTTGAAGTTTTCAGGAATGGTCTTTCAAGCAGGATTGATGATGGTCTTCCTGAGTCATTAGGGGGCATTTCCAGGATATAGAAGTCAATGGGAAATGTGAGCCCCTTAATGCTCACTAATACATCTTCAGCAATTCCAACTACTGTAATAATGCTTTTATCTGCCAACACAAAACGAGCTGTCAACCTTTTTAAGGGAGGAAGCCTTAAAGTATCATATATAGACAATAGCATTATACTAACACATGCTCCTAAGTCACACATGCAATCAGAAAATATTACACCTCCAATGGTACAATTTACCATACATGGACCTGGATCACTACATTTTTCAGGTATACCTCCCATTAAAGCAGATATAGAACTACCTAAAGGAATAGTTTCTAATTCATAAATTTTATCCTTATGAATGCATAAATCTTTCAGAAACTTTAAATATTTAGGTACTTGCTGAATGACATCAAAAAGGGGAACAGTTACCTCAACCTTTTTGAAAATTTCTACCATTTTGGGATCAAGTTCCATTTGCTTTTTGGACTTCCTTGCAAGGTGTGGGAATGGGATAGGGATGGAGCCACTTGCAGCCTCTTCATCCTTTGGTGCTCCATTCCTTGGCTGAGCTATTTCTTCTTCAACCTTGTCTTGTACTTGATCTTCCTCTTTAGCATCTTCCATTTCAGCATCTTCCACTTCCATTGAGTCTTCAATTTGGGTGTGTTCTATTGGGCTTAGCTCCTCCTGATTTCTCTCTGGCAGTGTGGTTCCGGACCTTAAAGTGATGGCATTGATGCCACCCTTGGGATTAGGTAAGGGTTGAGAAGAAATTCCACTGGAGCTTAAAGGTTGGTTAGTGGAAGTAGGTAATGAATCTATCCGGGTGGCGAGAGCTTGTAAGGTAGCATTCAGACTATTTAGAGTAGAGTTCAGTGTAGTCTGCATGTTTTGTTGTCCTTGTGCAAGAGAATGAAGCATCTCGTCATTTGATGAGGAAGTAGGACAAGTGATATGTGGGACTTGTTGTTGGTTATGCTGGGGTACTTGTGACTGTCTTAGGTGAAGAGCTCTGTAAGGTTGGTTCTGATTCTGTTGTCTGTTGTTGTTATTCCACCTCTGGTTTTCATTGTTATCTCTGCCTCCTCTGTTATAGTTGTCCCTCCAGCCATGGTTGGAGTTATCTCTCCAACTTTGGTTGGAGTTGTCTTGCCATCCTTGGTTATAGTTTCCACCTTGGTTGTAGTTGCCACCTTGTTAATTGTATCCTTGATTCGGGCGATCATAGAAGTTATGAGTAGCTGCCACAGTGTTGTCTTCTTGTTGGAGCTATGGGCATTCATCAGTATAATGACTATAGTCATCACATATTCCGCATACTCTTTGTGGAACTAACTGTTGGTTTTGTTGTGGTGGGGAAGGCTGAGTTTGTTATTGATTTAACTGCATTTGCTTCAGTAGGTTAGTCATTTCACATATACTCTGTGTAAGAGCAGAGGTCTCAGTGCTTTGGAAACTTCTGCAACAGCTTTGTTTGTGCATAATTGGTGGATTGCTCATAGTCTTATTATTTAAAGTAAGAATTTAGGTGTAAAATTGTGTAAGGTCGATGTGTGATGGATGATAGCAGGGTATAGAATTATGTTGCTATGATATTGCATATTTTAGGACTGATTTTTAAGTGTAGAATGGTTGATATTTGAATGGTGAATCAATGAAATAGAAGTTAGAAGGTTTTTGTGAAAATTGGTTTTTGGACGAACTTTAGCGAGCCATAACTTGGATTCTGGACCCTTGAATGATTTCAAACTTTTTTCATATGAAAATTAGGTTCGTGAAATTTTTTACGTTATTCGAAGAACAAACGAAAAATTTTTTAAAACAAAAAAAAAGTTATGCCCGTTGGAAGTTTGGAGTGCAAAGCTGAAATTTCTACAGCATTCAGCATTTTTGTTGTTCTGCATAAGCTTGCGTATGCGACCACCTACACGCGACGCGACCAACCTTTTCGGGTTGGGTATCTTGCGTACGTGAGCAAGGTGCTTGCGTACGCGAGGAAGGAAAAAGTACGCCCACGCATACGCGTGGCCCCTGTTTCAGCAAAAATGGATCTTGTGTTTTAAAGCTCAAATTTAAACCTCTAAACCTCTATTTTCATTCTTTTAACCCCTAAAGTTTAGTTTTAAGTGTAGTGATGAGATTAGGCTATGGAAAGAAAGGTTACTGGGAAGGAAAGGAAGGTCTAGAGTAGCTGAACTGAGGTGTTAATGATGAGATTGGGATGACTGTGTGTGTGGCCGGAATGGTCGAGATGTGTATGGCCGGAATGGTCGAGAGGGCAAGATTTGGGTGCGATTCCGCTTGCTCGTTAACTTGAAATGTTTACGGATGGCAAGTTGAGGACGGAAGCTCCCTCTCTTGTCGTGATGAGGGTGTGGGAAAAGTGAAAAGACAATCTCCTTCGTATTATTTACCCCACATTCTTCTCTGGTTGCAAGGTAGAAAGGCACACTCCTTCGATGTGGAAAGGCACTCTCATTCATATATCCTCCAAGAGAAGGTGGAAAGGCACACTCCTTCGATGTGGAAAGGCACTCTCCTTCGTTTATGATCCTACTGGAGATGCGCAACCTAGAGACAAATGTCTGGGTTAGCTACCAGATGTGTTAGGTTCTGGTAAAGTAACCGACACGTGAGCTCACAGCCAGTAAGAAAGGAATTCATCATATGCATTTGTCAGTTTTGCTTGAGTTTGCATTTCTTGGGATTGCCTAATTGATAATCTATGCTTACCTGCTATATTTACTACCAGCTGTAATTGTATTCTAATTGTGTTTGTCTTTGCTTGTATTATTTGTCTGTGCATTGGTGAATCTAGAGAGTTGGAGGAGGTAGGAGGTGAATTGTAAAGTTAGAGTTTCATGAGACAGTGAGTGAATTTTAATTTGAGAGATTAAGTTAGAACCTTAAGAACCATAGATATCTACCCCTATTTATGGTTTCTATTTTAGTTCTTTAAGATTTATAATCTGAGTGCCGGGACCTTATTTATTATATATGTGGGCACATTAACCATACTGAGAACTCCCGGTTCTCATCCCATTCAATATTATTATTTTTCAGATGCAGGTTGAGAAGCACCACTCTGTATTCTGGAGACTCTGATGAAGCAAAGAACTCTTGGGACTCAGAGTTGTATTTTTACTTATATATATATATATATATATATATATATATATATATATATATATATATATATATATATATATATATATATAGATTCTCCACCTTGTATTTTATATTTGTCCCTCTTAGAGGTTGACTCGGAGAAACAGGTTATCGTTTTTTGCTTTGGGTCATTTTGGGATCCTCTATATATATATATATATATATATATATATATATATATATATATATATATATATTGTTCTGGCTGGTCTATCTTCGCGAACTGAGTTGGAAGTTTTGTTAATTATATCTTTGACACTCCCTTTTTATATTTCATACAAATATATCTTACGTTTCTTCGTATGCAAGTTTCCATTTACGTGAGTGTTATGACTTTCGCTTTGAACTTTCCTTCAAAGGCTCCTAGATATAAAACTTTTCAACTATTATTATATATATTTTTACTTTTAGAGGTCGTAATACCTCACCACCTCTGTCTTATGACTTAAACACAAGATTCTTGGTAGGGTGTTACACATTGCAAAGGCTAATGGGCACGCATCTGCTTGAGACTGTCAACAGGTTCAAATTTAGGAATAAGAGTAATGGGAATCTCATCAATCTCCTCAACTTTGGAAGGATTATAAAATATGCTTTTTTACATAGTCCAATTTCTACTGATAGAAAATCGCCAGAAAACCATTTTTTCTTGGTACTTTTAACCCACCCATGCTGAAGATGTAATCCTTAATGCCCTAGTTCGAGAAATCACACCCAATTTGATACAATTCACCATTCCTCAAATTGGAAAAGGCATTATTAAGAACAAAGAGAGTATCAGAAAGACCATCTAGATAAAGGTTAGAGTAGAAGGAAGTAACCATAGCATCAAAATGAACCCTGTCCGAGATCCAATTACCACTTTCGTCCTAAAGAGAATCCACTTTATTTCTTCTGCATCTAGTCATAGTAGTACCATGAAAATATTTTGTATTGTGATCATCAAACTCAATCCACTTGCATCTAGATTTTTGAAACCAAATAAGCTCATTCTGAGCCAAAATTTTTTCATATTCACCCCAAAGCTTCTTCTGAAGATCTTAAAAAAATTAATTGTTGCTTCTTTAGAGGTTGTTAGTGACACCTTGTAATTTTCTAAGAATTTTAGCCTTTCTTCTATGAATATACCCAAAGACCTTGTAGTTCCAATCTTTAAGGGAGTTTTTGAAACCCTCAACATATGAATTCCAAGAACTCTGAGCATTCCAATGATCTGTAACCATATTATCGAAATTGGTATGATCAAGCCAGGCAGCAATGAACCTAAAAAGTCTCTTTCCCCTATTAGGAGGAATGGTAGAGTAGAGACACAAACATAAAGGAGAGTGATCAGCCTTCAATGAAGGAGATTTTTTATGCTTACTTCCAGACAATAGATTTGCCAGTCAATGTTACACAAACTCCTATCAAGTCGCTCCACTAAATTTTCTCTTTTCCAAGTAAAGGGCCAACCTGAGAAACCCAAATCCATCAGACCACAATCAGAAGCATAAGAGTTAAAATCAGGGTAAACTCCACTATTGTTATTAGCAGACCCTTCTCTTTTTTCGTGATCAAACAAAATAGCATTAAAATCACCCATGGTGCACCAAGGTAAACTGATATTGTCATATGGGGACTATTCCATAAGCTTCGATGAGTAACTCTTTGGGGACTGCCATAGACATCCGTGAGAACCCAAGGAATATAATCTTTTCCTTCAATCTTCATGTGAGAAAATCTTTAACTAGTGTGGAAAAGGATTTCCCCCAGCTCCTTGACAATTTCAGGAGATAATATTCATGGGAACTGAAAAGAGAAAAAGCATGGATAAAACTTAGAGCATAATCACCTACTAATGGAAGTAGAGCCCATGGCCAAAATGGCTCTACCTTCTATGCCTTGTCCATCCCTCTTCACAGATTGATATCCAAGATCGCCTTCCGGTGGTCTGTTTGATGAGGACCTTTCCTTTAAAATATTTGGTTCCTTCACATGTGGGGCTTTGGAAGTAGATGACTGGGTCATTGACGATGGCACCATCTCCTTTGAGATTGTGTTAAGCCTCTTCTCCACTTCAAATACTTTACACTACTAATGAACCATTGCTTTCATGTTGTCAAGAACGATCATCTCCATAGCTTGAAGGTCCTAATTTTTTGTTAAGTTCATTACGGGTTTCACTGCCATAAGGATAGAATCAAGAAATAAAGGAGTTTTTCTCATTATTTTTTTGCTTTGGTTTAAACCCTTTCTTTGGTAAAATAGGGCCAATCCTAATTGAGGAATTCTTCTTTTGGCCTTGTGGATTTTTTCCAGCTCCACTGTGAAGGACCTTTCTTTGGTTAACTTTTGAAGAACTTAGATCAATGATGGACTTTTCTTGTTTGGTTGAGCTAGTTGCTATATGTTCTTGTGGCTTTTGTGGCCTATGTTGCATGGCATCACAAAACCGTGGCTTTTAAAAGGTTTACTCCTTCATCAATCGGTCTCGCACCATCCTCAGCAAGAATAACAAATCTTGAGCCAATATCCTTATTTGGATTTGTGATCAAATCATATTATTCTTATTAGGGGAAGGATCTCTAGCACGTGGACCATCTTTATTGCTTTGCAAGAATTTCTCTTGTTTTCTTCGAATAGGCCTCCTTACCATCATCCACGAACCGAAGTCCAGTGGATCTTGATTGGTGCGGGAATCACGTTGATAATTTTTAGAATTATGCCCAATGATCAATTCAACATTCATTCCCTCAATTGTATTTGTCCCCTCTTCCTTATCCCCGTCGGACACTCCCTCTTCCAGCGATGGCGCCGTGACATTCACCGATTTGATGCATTGTTCGGTTTTATGACCGTATATTCCACAAGTAAAACATATGAGATGCAACCCTTCGTACTCTATATTTAGAGTAATTCCAAGAACATATATTCTAGGACAAGCTTCTTTGACATGTCAATTTCAACACATATTCTGGAAAACCTTTCTCTTGAGTGGATAGATGTTGCACGATCAATCTTTACCATAGTCCCAATAGCCGGACCAACCCTCCACAAAAATTTTTTATTATAGAGCTCAATAGACAAATCTGGAATACGAATCCAAACAACAATCTTCTTCACACTATTTTCTGACGTGGTAAAAAAAGGCCTCCAGCTCTGGACAATCAGATAATGTCTTGCAATCATCGATGGTCCTTCAAGTAGTGTGACAGAGGAAAATCGTCAGTTTAGAATTTCACAAAAATAATCTCGTCAAAGTATAGATCCAAACCAATAATCAACCCTCAATCAAAGTTTAATTTGTTTGTTACAAGTGCAAACCAATAAAAACTGAGAGTATTTAAACCTCGGGTAGTCTCTCAAGAAATTGCAGGGAAGTGTGCATATTATTGGTTATGAAATATTTTGGGATTTTTGTAATAAGAGACAAGAAATGTAAATAAAAAGAAAGCAAAGCTAACAACTAAGATAATATAAGTGCTGAAAGACACTCATGACAAGGATCAAGAGTCAAGGCTTCCTATCTAGATCATTGACCACAACATGGTAATTACAAAGGGTTAATACCACTTAGTTTTCTTCTAACATCGGAGGGTAATGTCAAGTGGACATAATTGATTCTAAAATCAACTAACAACCCTAAATTATCAATTGCACTGGACATCAATGATATCAAGGCACCTAAGTGCTCAATCACAAGCCAAGAGTATAAAAATCTACTCTAAAATCCAACCAAGTATTTTATCAAACACTTGGAAGGCATAAAATGAAAGCATATGAAAATAGCAAGAAATATAAAATCTAAAGCTACCAAATGCAAGACAACAATAATAACAACTCAATTAAACATCAATAACAAAGAAACATCAAATTACATTAATAGAAAATCCAAATCCAACAATAGTGCATAAACATAAAAGTGACAAAATAAAGGAAATAACATGTAAACTAAAAGAACCAAGATGTAGCAACAAGAAATCGCAAGAAAAACTAAATCAAGACAAGAATTAAAATTTAAATCTAAGAGGAATTTAATCTAATCTACCCTAATTCTAGGGAGAGGAGAGAGATTCTCTCTCTAGAATATAACCTAAAGTATGTTTTTGAACTAAACCTAATTGCTCTCCCCTTCATCCTTCTTGAATTTGGCCTCAAATAGCTTCAAAAATGAGTTGGATTGGACTTTGGCAGGTCCAGAAATCGCTCCTAGTGCGTTTCCATTAATGAGTCACGTGATCACATTCGTGCGTACGCATGGTTGTAAAAAATACAATCGTGCATACACATCAAATATTGTGCGTAAGCATGGCTCTAAAAGCCGCAGTTGTGCGTATGCATGAATGCTTGTGCATATGCATGGCTGTAAAATACTCCAAACTTCATTTCTTCATTAATTCTTCACTTTTATATGATTTTTCCTCACTCCTTCAACCATACTTGCCTTGAAAACCTGAAATCACTTCATCAAACACATCAAGGCATTGAATAGAATTAAAGTGAAATAAAATTAGCAAATTAAAGGCCTAAAAAACATGTTTTTAATCTTAAGCATAATTTAGGAAGAATTCGCAAAATCATGCTATTTTAGGTAATAAGTGTAGGAAAAGTTGATGAAATCCATCAAATTAATACAAAATAAACCATAAAATTGTGGTTTATCATAGTGCATACAAAGAGTCTTCTTCATATAAAAAGTGAACTAAAAAATAGTCACGATCCATATCAATAATGTTAATCTTACCCTTTTTTTATTCAATCTTTTTGCAGACTTGCTCCATGTATCCCAAACTTACTCTTTTCTCATGGACTTTGATTATAAGATCCGCATGTCAAAGCTTGTACCACTCATCAAATTCCTCCTTAGAAATTGAAATGACGGGACATGAATCAAAAGCCTCGTTTTCTTTGAGAGGATCAGCTTCCTCTCTATACCACCGATCTTCTGGACTAGCAGAGTCTTTATTAATATGATTTAACTGATCAATATCTTCCATGTTTTCCTTCCCTATTCCTAAAGTAGATAACAGAAAATTCTTATAAGAAATCATGTTCTTCAATTTAGGACATGGATCATCAGTAGTGGCCTCCATATTTTCTCAGATTGGTTGAGACTCCGTTAGACCAAATTATATTTCTGAAAAGAAATTCTAGCAAAATTCTCTAGAGACATATGAACAAACTAACCTAATATCACATTAATTCATAATATTGTTCTCATTGTATTCTATATTTTAATATTTTTAACAACTTTATTAATGATTTAGTTCAAATATATCAAGTTGCAATTCGCTATCTCGAGTTTTAATTCAATAACTTGTTAAATGGGTAAAATAATTGATCGAAGTCAAAGTTTTAATCCAACAATTAGTTTTTTCCTTTATTTTTAATTAAAATTTATTTAAATAAAAAACGGATTAACTTTTCTTAAATACTCATATTTATATTTGAGTAATTTTTTACATCCAAACAATTTTACATTCAAGTTCATCCAAGTAATTTGAGTTATGCGTTTCTTTTTTCCGTTTTCTTCCCCATTGCGCTTCTTCTTCACTCCAGATGTTACATCTTCTTCTTCTTCTCCTTTTTTTTTTATTAATTTTCAATTTCGTTACCGTCGTCATCAGCAACACCTCTTTCTCTTTCTCCTCCTCCTATTGGAATTTCGTCTCCTCCTTCCTTTTCATCATTCTCCTCCATCATCATCATCATCACCATCATCATCGTTATCGTCATTATCTTTTTCTAATACGTATCATCGTTATCGTTATCATTGAATTCGAATTTATATAAGGGATAATTTTCGGTTCATTTGGTATTATACAATGGTTTCATCTTGAGCTAATTTTCGGTCCATTCGAGACGCAAGTGTTTTTGAATTCGAATTTATATAATGGACAATTTTTGGTTCATTTAGTATTATACAGTTGTTTCGTTTTTATAATATTTTCGGTTCATTCGAGACGCATGTGTTTCTGAATTCGAATTTATATAATTCACCATTTTCGGTTCATTTGGTATTATACAATGGTTTCGTTTTGATAATATTTTTGGTTCATTTGATCACCACAGAGAATCAGAAACAATAAAGATGTTAGCAAAATGTTAGTGTTGTTAGTGATGACGATAATAATGATGGAGGAGGAAGAAGAAAAAGAAAGAGAAGATAAAAAAAATTCAAATAAAAAAGAAATAGGAGGAGGAAAAGGAAGAGGAGGAGATGGATGTGGTAGTATGGTGGTAGTAACCATGACGATAATAGAAAAAAGATAAAGAAAAAAGAGGAAGAGAAAGAGAGAGGAAGAAGAGGAGAAGAAAGAAGAAGAAAAAGACAAAATCCTGCAATGCAAACTAAATGACTTAAATATAAAATTGTTTGAATGTATAGCAAAACTCTTTATATTTTTATGATATATAATTGATTCGGACATTTATTATACTTAAATAGATCAAACCAAACATTTGCACCCTAAAAGTAAAAAACAAAACAAAACACTTAACTGATAGATAAACTTCGAAAAAATATTTTGATTATTAACCGTTGGCTTTTATTGTACTGCTACATACATTTTCATCGGTATTGATTGGTGTCTTGGCTATAATTTCATGGAAGCATATATTTACATGGGACATATGTGTACCCTTGAACTAATCGTGCGAGTGAGTCATGTGCCTTTGATTCAATTGGAACAAAACATGCACTACTACTACTACTGTTCTGAGAAAGAAGGAAAAATATGTCATAGTTAAACTTTTTGCCGTAATTTAGTATTTACTAGAGAAGTGCCGGTGCTAATTATAATGAAAAATATTTAATATTAAAATATTATTAAATTAAAGACTTGATATATATATATATATATATATATATATATATATATATATATATATATATATATATATAAAATTAGATCATAAGAATAAGAATATGTGATTTTACTTTTTGAAAAAATTGCAAAAATAAATAAAATTAAATAAAAAATATGACTTAATTATAATAAATATATTATAATATAATTATATAATAAAGTTGTGAACAAAATAATTTAATATTAAAGTCTCATATAAAAAAAAGTTTACGAATCAACACAAATACTAAAAAAATCTAAAGCTAAAATACAACCCAATTTGCATTACAATAATAAAGTTAATTTTTTTTTCAAATAATGAAAACTGTACAAAATAATCCCATAATTTTCATTATTTTTTAATTTTTACATTTGTTTCAAAACTCTTATGTAAAATTCATTGTTCTTCTCTAATTTTTCTCCTTTTTAAGACCAAAAAAAAATTACTTTTAAAAGCTTCGATACCAAAAACTCAAATGATGAAAAACAGTTCCAAATAAAAAATGATTAAAAATAAACAATCATATTCAATCAAACAAAATTGCTATAAAATGAAAATGACTATCCTTCCTTAGTTTTTATATGACTACTTGGACATATAAACATAAAATGAATTTTCATCAATTTTTTTTCTTCAAAAACGAAGAGCAAATATTCTCAGACATCAAAGCTAATAGGGTATGTTCTTAAGAAGATTAACTTCCTATTATCAGTTATTATTATTTTTTTATTAAAAAAATGTCTAAAACCATGATATTTGGATTCAAAGCACTTATTAAAAGGCACAAACAAAGTGAAAAGTAATTTCACATATATGTACATAACTTTTATTCAAAAGAGTCGCAAGATACCAAAAATATTATAAAAGATTGACATAAGTATCAAATCAGAAGGAAGATGAGGATGAAATTTGAGTTTGTGATTTAAATAAAAATACGTTAATCAACTACTGAACTCCATAAAAAAAAGAATTTAACCATCTATCTTCATTACTTCAAAGAAATATGCTTATATAATTATGAAAAAATGACAAAATATATCGTGTATTGTCGTTGTATGTGAACAAAAATAAATAAAGCTAAGTATCACATCATGCAATATTATTAAAGACCTCTGTTAAATACTACATTTAAACTTTATAGTAGTGCTGTTGGGCATCAAACTATTGTTTTGAATAAGCATTATAATGCCTCTTTTTTATTTGATTAAGAATTATAATACCTCTTTTTTTATTTGACCCTTGATAATGTAACAAATAATTGTTCCAACTTGTATGCTTTGCAGAACTCTTTCTAACCATTGTCAAACTTGATATTACCTTATAAACAAATGTTATCAAACTCTTTACTAATGGTGGTTTTAATGAAATAGTATTGTTGCTATTAAGTCGAGGAACTTCAACAAAAAGTAAGGCTTTATGTGAAAATTGTTTACCAAAAAGACCAATATTTTCAAACTATTCTAATTAATAAAAATGTATAAATTCCTCATTAATCATACCTTGAAAAATACTAAAAAAAAAAATGTTAGAGAAATACTTATTTAATATTAATTAATAATCATATTTATTATAATTATTATTAGTAGTAGTAAACAAAAGATAACATGAGAGAAAGGGTTTCTTAATTTTTTAAGCGATTTAAAAACTGATAGTTACACTAAGTCATCAATATCTCCATAAAAAGATGTGAACTATGAAGTTAAGAACTCGATGAGAAGGAGATTCCATAAGAACTTGGTATGCATTGTTCCTGTTAGGTCGTTCCAACTTCCAAATGCCCTTTTAATTGATTAGAAGAATTTAAAGGCCATTTTAGGGCCATTATTGAAGTGTTTTAAGTTAAAATGATTAAGTT
This sequence comes from Arachis hypogaea, assembly GCF_003086295.3. Lineage (NCBI taxonomy): Eukaryota > Viridiplantae > Streptophyta > Magnoliopsida > Fabales > Fabaceae > Arachis > Arachis hypogaea. Next base: position 21,813,968 of record NC_092053.1, on the reverse strand, counting down.
AGTAATTATTAGAGGACCAATCACATCTATCTATACTTTATCAATATCAAAATAAAGGTGTAAAATTAAACATGTAAAAAAATGTGCAAAATTAAGCAGGTAAAACATTTAAAATAATAGAACTACTTAAAAAAGTTTGAACGCATATTATAAGTTACCACTCTATCTTTGGTTAGATCATGAAAAACAGGCTAAGATAACTTCAAACATAATCTTCTAGTACAAAAGGGAATATAATCATCACTTCAAGAGCTTCTGTCCAGCTTACCAGAAATAAAATCTGACAGGTCTACTTCCTTCAATTAATCCTTAATTGACATTTGAATGGAATTCAACAATGCGAGCAGCTTCAAGCCAAAACTCCTACTGCTAAAAATTATCTTAGTATAAGAGTTGGGTGCCCTCAGTGGCTCCAAAACTTTTGCAGCTTCCTCTACATGGTCTTGTCAGATACCAACACTCCATTTTCCTTCATTCTCGGCCCTCTTTTCAAAACCTCCAACATGAGGTTATTCAATTCTTTGCAATAAATGTGCACGGCAGAACTCCCATCACCTTAAGGGTCCTTATAAAAGTATTAGATGAAGTTGTAAGGTTAAAAGTGAGCGATGTTGGTATGGCTATGCTATAGAATCCATATCAACCAACCTAGAAACACATCTAAGAATGAGATATAAAATTAATCATGAAAAATAACAACAAAATTCTTATAATTATTACTACTCTCTAGCCACAAAACTTAGTTTTTTGTATTTACCATAGTAACAAATAGCATTAAAGCTTGTGGCACACAATAGACAACAAAAATACCCCATTCCAAAAATCATGAATAGAGTAATGATATCCAAAGAAAAAAAACAATTATGTAATACTTTTTCCTCAAAAAAAAAATCAAGAATCGATATAAACTTAATCAACAATAAAATTTAGATTCTTCCAAAGAACCATCACACAAATATGAAAAGAGCCATAGTTGATGAGAACTAATCATTGAATTAAACTTACTCATTATTCATGATGCTCCCTAATATGACGTGATAAATACTCTGCTACTCTATCTAGTTGTGTCAATCTAAAGACAGCCTACATTAAAAATCAGAGACCAAGAGACATCTTATCAAAAGAGTTGACGTTGTGGACCAGAATTAACACTAAATTCAAAATCAGAAGAAAATAATGAACAATAGGAACATGAAAAAAAAAAATTACTGAATAGCAATTATGAAAATACCTTATATATAATATGTTCAAGATAGTGGTGATACTAACATTTACATCACTATTAGGAAATAAATCAAAATTTAACTCCAACACCTCGATGCGTAAAAAAATTCTTCAAACAAATACTAAAATTGAGAAGCAATAAAATTAGGCCATTCCTCAAAGAGATTGGAATTCAAAACCATCAAATTTGACCTTTTGTCTTTCTATAATCAACTAATGAAATTATTAATATCATATAAAGGGTCAAATGAATTTGGGAAAAAAATAGAAAAAGCAATAGAAGGGAAGCTAGAAACTTGATAACCTACATGTGCCAAAAATTGGTCAAAAACAGATTCAACATATAATCAATTATTCTGTTGAACTATTTTAAGTTGTATTATATGACATTGCCAAAAGATAACTTGTTATGGTATGTCTTAAATCTTAACCGAAAGTTATTGCTACAACTCCAACCAATAAACAAATTATTTTTCACAACTGTGGTAAGTAGTTTCCATGTCTAGCTAACCACCGGAGAAGACAAAAAAAGTCGAAGGCTTATATGACTTTGGATATACTGTATAGATATCAAAATAGTAATCAAGGCAAATACTTACTTGAAAGTTATACACGAAGTAAATCGTTCACTGTGATAAGAGAGAAAAACTAAAAGCACCAAGAATATTTTCTAGACACTATTTTAATTATGTAAAAAAATAAAAAGAAAAAAAAGAGATGAACGTGGATTTTTCTTCAAAAAGAATTAAGTTTATAAGTTAAACAAACTCATAAACATAGTCCAAAAAGACTCAAACATTAAGGACAGCCAAAAAAATAGAGTTCAAGAAAAGACTATGAATTTATGATGGACAAACCATCCAAAGTTAAGAATTAAAAGAAAGGCATTAACTAATCATATCAAAAGTAATTGATATCACCATTTTATCTTCTAGACTTGAAAGTTGCAGAGCAACAATAAGTGGTTCAATTTCGATCATGTCAAAAATGGGAATTTAGTTCATCAACAAATTTTCTAAAGACGGTGAATCTAAGCATAGTATGTCTATAATTAATACTTGATGATTAAAATGGAGTGTGTCATTACCATATGTACAACATAACTTGGACTTGTTTCACTTCAAAATCTTGTTCAAATGCATAATATAAAAATTGTAGTCCATAGGATAATACTATTTTCACGAATAAGCTTTAATTATGAATGAAAAGATATATACGTATAATATCTCAGATACAGTGACAAAGGAGAATTTCCTCTAAGAAATTAACCCAGTTTTAGAAGGGAAAAGACCCAAAAATTGAGAATTGAAACTACCACCCTGAAGAGTGAAGAACATAGCCAAACTTGAGAGGAAGGAGGATAGATAAGGTAATAATAAGTAGAAGTATAATAATAAGCAAAAGCAAAAAACAAATTTAAGCAATTGAACAAAAAAGAACTAATAAAAACACAATAGAGTGGGTGGATGCAAACCTTCCACAGTAGCTACACAGCAGGACCTTCTTTTGCCTTAGTTCCTAAATTACTCTGAAAATACAAAAGCCAAGACATCAAAAACTAAAGGAAAAATGAATACTTCATGTTGCATTACTTTGAAATCTGATTTGGTTTTCTATATTGGATGTAAATTGAATATAAGAGGAAAAGAGGTTAATGAAATTTAGGCGAAATGCAAATAGAATTCCGGCAACAACAATGAGGTTCTGGATTTTCTGCATCAACAGCTCCACACCTGACAAAGATGCATCTGCACAACATCAATAACATTTCAAATCTTACCGAAATTAGAACATATACATCAGATCAAATAATAAGGAACACACTTAACTTCATCATAGAAGGTACAGTTTATATAAAAAAATAATATTAAAAAAACAAAGAGGAGTATGAGTAGGGATAAAATTAGAAATCTTATATATACTTTCATTTGAAGAAGACAACGACTACTTACATAAGCAGAGCATACAGAATCATCGCACCAAGACCGTTGCTGGTCGCTTTCGGTGCTGCAACTGACTTCTCTTTCGTGCCGTGTTATCGCCATCCGAATCATCTCAGCCGCACCAAATTGCATGCCCATTGTTGTCGACGCCAGTATGCATCTCTCGCTCCTCCATGTCGTGTCTCTACTTCATTCCTCTACTTCCCTGCAACAAACACCGTGCCATAATACCATCAAAAACTCTCCGCTTGACAAAGAGAACAAAAATATAAGAAAAACAAAAGTGATGCAAAGATATATATAGATCTAGGAGAGAAAGACATGAGAGAAGATAGAGAAAGAAAGACGGTTATGGTAAGAAGAAAATCGAAAGTTGATTATCTTAGAGATGGATTGAATGCTTGATAAGGTTGTGCATATTTAAAATTCAAATTTGAATTTCAAATTACATGCAGATTTAGTTAGAATAAAAATTTGAAAAAACTGTAAAAGGACAGACATCAGGAAGTCTTGAAATTTGAAAATGAAGATGAATAGGGAAAATAACCTGTTGTGCTCTCTTTTATAGTGTCACTTCATGTGTTCTATGTGGCCGCGCGACTTAGTACTTTTCATCGATTTGCTCTCTGCCGGCGCTGCCTCCTCCGTATCCATCATCACATCCTCGATGACCACCACAACCTCCACTGCACCCACTACAACACTACCGCCATATTATGATCCACCACCATAGCGGTCGCAACCTCATCCACCGCCGTAACTCTGCCTTGGTGCGTACATGACGTCTAATCTCCACCTCCAACTTAAAGTAAGAAGATTATACAAAAACAGAATCAGTGAACGGAGGAGGAAAAAAGGAAGAAGAACTGAACGTAAAGAAGGTGAAGGAGAAAAACCGAAGAAGAGGAGGAAGAAATAAAACTGAAAACAAAGAATGGAGAGAATTCCCTTTTTAATTTTGATTTTAAATTCAAAATTTGAAATTTTTTTTTTTTTGGTTTCCCACGGTATCCCCCAACCCGGCAGGTCAAGGACTAATCCGTCGCGGTACTGAACTCCATTTAAAAATTATATTTTTTTAAACGGAGAAAATGTGGAGATAGAATGGTTTAATAATAGGGAATTCAGGCACAATGTTTAGAGGAGTAGTGAAAATGTGGAATGAGGATGGTTTAATAATAGGGTGTTATTGTAATAAAGATCATACATTAAAAATTTGAGAAAAATTGTGAGGATCCACGTAGGATTAATCACTACGGCATAAACCTTCTTTTAAAGGATTGTTATAGGATTTGGATGTTATTAAATAAATAAAAAAATATTTTTCAATAAAAATTATATTTTTTTATTTTTAGTGTGTTTGTCAAATTTTTAATAGTAAAAGTAAAAATATTAGAAAAATAAAAAAATTATTTTTTTTGAAAAGATACAATTTACATCTTTTTTTAAAAAGATATTTATTTTCTTAAAAAAATATTTTTCATATAATAAATAAACAAAAAAATACTTTTATCTTATTTTATCCAAACATAATTAATAGATAAAAAAATCTTTTTACATGAGATATACAAACACAAAATTTTTTTTACTTTTGCAAAAATCTTTTTAATTTTTTTTTTAAAATAGCGTCCAAACAAGCCCTTATTTCACCTGTCATACTTATTTCATGGCATGTCCATATCTCCCTTTTTAGTGCTGATGAGTTTTCTATGTTCTGAATCGGATTGAACTGGTCTGATTGTGAATTAATAGTTTTTGGCAGTTTAATTTACTAATAAAAATTGCTATTTTAAGAATGGATTACGAATCGCTGAATCGGTCGGTCGGGTCGAAATCCGGTCAGTTTATAAGAATCGACGTCGTTTCCTTCTTGAAAGGAATAAAAAGTGATTGCACGCGGTCCCCCCTCTCCAACTCCCCCTAGCCTCCACCAATCGTTGTCGCCTTCTGTCGGAGTGAGAGACTGCTGCCGCCGTCCATTGCAGTCAAGAACTTCCGTCTTCGTGCTATCGGGCCTCTGGCCGGATCCTCCGCATCGTGTGCTCGCGTCTCGCCTCTCTCCTCTATGCTCGGCTGCTCGCGCCTCCCTCCGCCAGTGAGTGCTCGAGCTGTACGTGTTGGTTGCAGTTCATCGTCCGTGGTTGTCTCTGTAACACCCTACCACACAGAGCTTTACGCTTAAGTCGTAAAACAGAGGTGGTGTGGTATTACGACCTCTAAAATAAAATGTATATATATAATAGCAGAAGAATTATAATATGTTAGGAGCCTTGAAGAATAGAGGAAATAAAAATTGCGAAATAAAAGCGCAACGCTCAAAGAACGAGTTAACTTACGTGCTAAGGAAAACATAACTATTAAACATATGATAACAGAAGTAGGAATAGAGTGCCAAAGATACAAAATAACAAGCTCCTAACTCAGCCCGCGAAGTTAAGACTGGCCGGAAGTACATATATATATATATATATCCAAAACCCAAAGTACATATACATAATCATGCCTCTCCATAAACCTCTAAGAGGATAAAAAAGAACAAGTTAAGCGGAGAGAAAGCTAAGTACATATTTATATATATCTGTACAACAAAACTACCCAGTAATCCCTCCGCTTTAAGAGTCCAGACGCCTAACAAGATGCCTCTCGACCTGCATCTGAAAAACAACAACATAGTATGGAATGAGAACTGGAGGTTCTCAGTATGGTAAAGGTGCCACACACATAATATATAAGGTCCTGAGAATGCCAGAGGCAATCCTAGAACGCCGACATTCAGATTATAAAGCTTAAAGTATTAAACTGAAGCCATAAAAGGTGGTTTTCTAAAAATATTTAATCCTAACTTAATTTAAGCTTAAATCTAAGTCTCATACTGCCATTCCTCCATACCTCCATCTCTGTCAGCATTCCATAGACAAATAAACAGATAAAAGCAAACACAAGAAGGTTACAAATACTGCAAGTAACAAATACACATTTAGCATGGCAAGTACACTTAGGCACACATAGTTAATGCACAACAAGTATTCAAATAGAATGCATATGATGCATGCCTATCCTATGGTTGATGAGGCTCATCTGTCGGTTATCCAGCCAACCCAACAAGTCTGAATTGTCCTTAGACTGTCCCCCGACGTGCATCCCCAAGAATCTATGCATAGCTTTTTCTCAAATAATCAATATTGCTCAATGGGGGTAACATTCCCGGGAATTTATATAGTGCCCGGTCACACTTACGTCGTAGGGTCAACAGAGTATCGAGTTCTCAACCTGGTACATGTGGTGGCAAGCCACGGCACTTAATCCAAGGAACCTCGTATCTCAAATCATTCAAATTCATAAGCCATATAAATAATTCAATTATAATTCATTAACATCCACATCATTTTCAATCACATCTCATTCATCATCATACATCAATCATATTCAATCCTTATCCTTCATTATCACACCTCCCATTCTGTCCATCAATAGTTCCAATTCAAAACATTATTCATTCTTTTCTAAATGAATCAAACTTAAAACATGCTCATTTTCTTAATAACTCAAAATCAAACTATATAACCTTTGAATCTAAATCTTTTAAATAATCATATAAACAAAATCTCTAATTTTCATAAAATTTCGGCAGCATCTCCTCTAAAACTCGGACTTTGCCACCCTTTTCGGGTCCAAACCTGCTTTCTTTTCAATTCAACATACCCTTCCTTATCATCATAACAGTCACCACAATAAATCTACCTTAAATCAACAATTATACTCATACAATATTCAAATCCAACAACCAAAATTCAACTAAGGATCATAGTTCACTAATCCTAGGCTTCTAACATAAAATACCTCATTATCACAACAACCTCCATAATAGTTATACGTCAAATCAATAATTCATCAAATCATTAGTTAATCAACAAACACCAAACCAACCATGTTCATCAATAATAACATTCGACCATAATTCTCTCCAAATTAACATAACAACATTCACCATCCAAAATTAATAACTAATTATCCAATAAACTTCAACCAAATATAGTCATTGACAAATTACTAAATATTAAACATACACCTGCATTCCAACTTATCCTATGGTCATCTAGCCTAAGTTTTCACAGAACATTATATATTAAATGTAAGAAACCTAAACCATACCTTAGCCGATTCCCAAGTATTATTCCAAGATAATTTTTTCTAAAGAACACAGCCCTCAAAACCTCAACTAATCTGCTTCCTCCAAGTTCCAGTATTCACAATTTCAAGCTCCAATTATTTATTCACAACCTAATACACATTTATAACACATATATACCCAATTTAATACTCAAAGCTCAAATTCAGTAAAATTAAAATAGAATTATAGTATCTTCACCTTACCCAAGCTTCACATAAGTAAGAGTAAATATTTTTCTCAAGTTAATTGGATCATAAAACATCAGAAATCAAAGGAATTCAACATCTCTTCTAATTATTTGAAAATTGGGGGAAAAGAATGGCTGGAAGTGATTAGTGGCTTACCAAATAAATTGTTCCGGTAGAAACGTAGAGCTCGACACGGTGGACGCGTGGCCGCAAACGGTGCGGCGATCGGAGCTCGGACGGAGAAGTTACGGTGTTCGGGAGTTGACGCAGGGGTTTCGGTACGTTTCTCTTCTCCATCCCCCTGTTACGTTGTGCTTCTGCTGCGTTGGAAGAAAGAAATGAGCTTTTAAGCTCATGTAATGGGTTGGTCCGGTTGGGCCCACGGGTTCGGTTCGGCCCGTTCAGTCCAATATTGGGCCGTTTTCTTCAAAATTAGTGTCAAAATTCTCGTTTTGATGGGCTCTATCCTAATTTAATTTAATATTCGCATTTCTAATCTTCCTTATTAAAAAATAATTTATTGACTAATTATCTACTAAGTTATCGGGGTTTACATCCTACCCACCTAACAAAGAATTTTGCCCTCAAAATTCAAATTCAGTTACCTGAAAAGAGACGTGGATAGTCCTTTTGCATATCTGATTCAAGTTCCCAAGTATGTTCCTCGATACCAGCTCGACTCCAAACTATTTTTACCAATGATACTTCCTTCTCGCGTAATCGTTTAACACTGGTGTCATCAGTTCTCACCGGAGTTATTAGAAGTGTTAGATCTTCTCTTATTTGGATTGGTTCTGGTTCCAGAAAATGACTTGCATTAGGAGTATACTTTTGAAGCTGTGACACATGAAACACGTCGTGCAAATTCGAAAGATATGGCGGTAAGGCAATTCTGTAAGCCACTGACCCAACTCTCTTCAGGATCTCAAACGGTCCAATATAACGGGGATTCAGTTTCTTAGTCTTAATAGCTCTTTCCACTCTAGTGGTTGGTGTAACTTTCAGAAAAACATGCTCCCATTCCTCAAATTCCAAAGGCTTTCGCCTCTAATTAGCATAACTCTTCTGGCGGCTCTGGGCTATAAGCATTCGACTACGAATCTTCTTTATCTATTCAATAGTTTCAGCTATTATCTCAGGCCCTAACAAACTTCTTTCTCCAGTTTCATACCAACACAACGGAGATTGACATTTTCTGCCTTACAGAGCCTCATATGGAGCTATTCCGATGCTCGCATGATAGCTATTATTATAAGCAAACTCTACTAATGGCATATACTGATCCCAACTCGTCGGCTGGTCCAAAACACAGGCCCTTAGCATATCTTCCAAGGTCTGAATAGTTCTCTCTGACTGACCATCTGTCTGAGGGTGATACGCAGTACTTAAGCTTAACTGAGTCCCAAATGCATGCTGAAAAGCTCCCCAAAATCTTGATGTAAAGCGAGGATCGCTGTCAGATATAATAGTAGATGGCACGCCGTGTAACCTGACAATCTCTTTGATATACATTCGAGCCAATTCTTCCATTGTGCAACTTATTCGAATAGGAAGAAAGTGAGCTAATTTCGTTAGTCGATCCACAACCACCCAAATAGCGTCACAACCAGACCGGGTTCTAGGAAAACCTATCACAAAATCCATTGCGATACTCTCCCATTTCCATTGTGGAATCTCCAAAGGCTGAAGGGTCCCTGATGGTCTCTAATGCTCAATCTTAACCTTCTGACACATTAAACATTTAGATACATGCAATGCCACATCATTCTTCATACCTGGCCACCAGAACATCGCTTTCAGATCCTGATACATTTTAGTGCTCCCTGGATGAATTGAAAACCCGCTTTTATGAGCTTCCTTCAAGATACTTTGTCGTAGGTCTCAAATATCCGGCACAATAATCCGGTTCTTAAACCTCCATAAACCATCCTGTCCTTCTGACACTCTCCACTGTTTTCCCTGTTCAACTGCTGGTAATACCTTACGCAACGCTTCACTATCTCGATGAGCCTCTAGAAGTTCTGATTTAAAATCACTTAAAATCTGCAACTAACTCAAACACAAAATTCCAAATTTTTCTCTAATTCCCAAATTCAAACCTTGAAATGCCTTCAGTAATTCTTCTTCCCGTAGCATCATCCAAGCTGCATATAAAGATTTCCGACTCAAAGCGTCCGCCACAACGTTCGTTTTTCCTAGATGATAATTCAATTCAAAATCATAATCTTTCAGAAGCTCCATCCACCTCCTCTGACGCATATTCAACTCTTTCTGCTAAAAAAGATATTTCAAACTCTTATAGTTTGAGAAGACATGAAACTTAATGCCTTAGAGGTAGTGCCTCCAGATCTTTAAAGCAAACACAACAACAGCAAGTTCCAAATTATGTGTCGGATAGTTCATCTCATACGGCCTTAATTGCCGTGAGGCGTATGCTACAACATTCTGGTGCTGCATCAGAACGCACCTCAAACCCTTCAGTGATGCATCACAATACACCTCAAACGGTTCACTCAATCCAAGCAATACCAACACGAGTGCAGTAGTCAATCTGTGCTTTAATGCTCAAAAACTCTCTTCACACTCTGGGTCCAAATAAAAAGCGTATCCTTCCTAGTCAACTTAGTTAAAGGTAAGGCGAGCTGTGAAAATCTCTTAATGAATCTTCGATAATACCCCGCCAAACCTAGAAAACTCCTTATCTTTGTCACTGAAGTTGGTCGCTCCAAATTCATTACTGCTTCCACCTTAGCAGGATCCATGGCTATTCCTTGCTTACTCACCACGTGACCGAGAAACTTTACCTCACTCTTCCAAAACTCACATTTAGATAACTTAGCATATAACTTTCTGTTTCCTAGAATTTGTAGCACAGTTTGCAAGTGATCAGCATGCTCCTCCTGAGTCTTAGAATAAATAAGAATATCATCAATGAAGATAATAACAAACTTGTCCAGATACGGTCGGAAAATCTTGTTCATATAATCCATAAATACTGCCGGAGCATTAGTTAACCCGAAAGACATCACTGTATACTCATAATGACCATAACGCATCCTAAAAGCAATTTTTGGAATATCCTCGTCTCTAACCCTTATCTGATGATAACTGGATTGCAGATCAATCTTAGAAACACACCGACACCCTGTAACTGATCCATTAGATCGTCAATTCTAGGCAACGGATATTTATTCTTCACAGTAATCTTATTCAACTACCGATAGTAACACTGGCGCTCCCCACGGAGGAACACTTGGTCGAATAAAGTGCTTACCCAACAGATCTTCCAGCTGAGCTTTCAGTTCAACCATTTCTAAAGGTGACATCCTGTAAAGAGTAATCGAAATTGGACCGCTTCCCGGCACCAACTCAATTGCGAATTCAACTTCCCGGTTAGGTGGAAATTCATTAATATCATCCGGAAACACATCTGGAAATTCACATACAACCGGAATCTACTCTAAACTCTGATCATCACCTGATACTCCCGCAGTTAATAACATAATACCCTGACATTCAGTCCCAAAACAGTTTACTATCATAGAGTTCAAATAGTAACTATTCACCACAACCGGTGCTTCTGACCCTTCTGGCATAAACTGTATTGACTTCTCAGAACAATCAAGCAAAACATGATTCTTAAATAACCAATCTCCCGACTATCACAGCACCACCTGCCTGTAAGATACATCGTGTCCCCCGTCACCAATACTGAGCCTCACCTTGTAATTGATAAGTTCCAAATTCAACCCATTGCTTCTCAGGAACCTGTTAGGCCTGCAACGCCCGTTCCATAGCTTGAATCCAATTATATGCGTCAGTGGGATTCGAGGTTCCCCTAAAAGTCGGAGGGCGAACTTTCATAAATGTAGCAAGTGTCATAGGACCGTCCTCGTCATTATTGTTCCCATGATTACCCTGATTTATTTGGTTACCCAACACCTCAGCTGTTGCCTGCATAACTGCAACCATATTTCTCAGGGCAGCCATAAAGTCTACTAGATCATTCCCTGCCAAACTAGGAGTAACGGTGCCTATCCTACCTCTACCTCACACGCGATCGCGTCCGCGAGTCGATATCTGGTCCTTATACACACTAAACAAGTGATATTAAGTTGATCAGTCTCAATATCACATGTCTAATGCTTTAAGTTCCAAATGCATGCTCATAAACGTTTATGCCATATATATCAATCAGATATCCTAATAGCACATAAATACATACACAGAGAATGCACAGAAGCATAATCAGTCCGTCTTTCAGGCTCTATAGGAACGAACTGCTCTGATACCATAATGTAACACCCTACCACACAGAGTTTTACGCTTAAGTCGTAAAACAGAGGTGGTGTGGTATTACGACCTCTAAAATAAAATGTATATATATAATAGCAGAAGAATTATAATATGCTAGGAGCCTTGAAGAATAGAGGAAATAAAAATCGCGAAATAAAAGCGCAACGCTCAAAGAACGAGTTAACTTGCGTGCTAAGGAAAACATAACTATTAAACATATGATAACAGAAGTAGGAATAGAGTGCCAAAGATACAAAATAACAAGCTCCTAACTCAGCCCGCGAAGTTAAGACTAGCCGGAGAATATATATATATATCCAAAACCCAAAGTACATATACATAATCCTGTCTCTCCATAAACCTCTAAGAGGATAAAAAAGAACAAGTTAAGCGGAGAGAAAGCTAAGTACATATTTATATATATCTGTACAACAAAACTACCCAGTAACCACCTCCGCTTTAAGAGTCCAGACGCCTAACAAGATGCCTCTCGACCTGCATCTGAAAAACAACAACATAGTATGGAATGAGAATCGGAGGTTCTCAGTATGGTAAAGGTGCCACACACATAATATATAAGGTCCTGAGAATGCCAGAGGCAATCCTAGAACGCCGACATTCAGATTATAAAGCTTAAAGTATTAAACTGAAGCAATAAAAGGTGGTTTTCTAAAAATATTTAATCCTAACTTAACTTAAGCTTAAATCTAAGTCCCATACTGCCATTCCTCTATACCTCCATCTCTGTCAGCATTCCATAGACAAATAAACAGATAAAAGCAAACACAAGAAGGTTACAAATACTGTAAGTAACAAATACACATTTAGCATGGCAAGTACAATTAGGCACACCCAGTTAATGCACAACAAGTATTCAAATAGAATGCATATGATGCATGCCTGTCCTATGGCTGATGAGGCTCATCTGTCAGTTATCCAGCCAACCCGACAAGTCTGAATTGTCCTTAGACTGTCCCCCGACGTGCATCCCCAAGAGTCTATGCATAGCTTTTTCTCAAATAATCAATATTGCTCAATGGGGGTAACATTCCCGGAAATTTATATAGTGTCCGGTCACACTTACGTCGTAGGGTCAACATAGTATCGAGTTCTCAACCTGGTACACGTGGTGGCAAGCCACGGCACTTAATCCAGGAACCTCGTATCTCAGATCATTCAAATTCATAAGCCATATAAATAATTCAATTATAATTCATCAACATCCACATCATTATCAATCACATCTCATTCATCATCATACATCAATCATATTCAATCCTTATCCTTCATTATCACACCTCCCATTCCGTCCATCAATAGTTCCAATTCAAAACATAATTCATTCTTTTCTAAATGAATCAAACTTAAAACATGCTCATTTTCTTAATAACTCAAAATCAAACTATATAACCTTTGAATCTAAATCTTTTTAAATAATCATATAAACAAAATCTCTAATTTTCATAAAATTTCGGCAGCATCTCCTCTAAAACTCGGACTTTGCCACCCTTTTCGGGTCCAAACCTGCTTTCTTTTCAATTCAACATACCCTTCTTTATCATCATAACAGTCACCACAATAAATCTACCTTAAATCAACAATTATACTCATACAATATTCAAATCCAACAACCAAAATTCAACTAAGGATCATAGTTCACTAATCCTAGGCTTCTAACACAAAATACCTCATTATCACAACAACCTCCATAATAGTTATACCTCAAATCAATAATTCATCAAATCATTAGTTAATCAACAAACACCAAACCAACCATGTTCATCAATAATAACATTCAACCATAATTTTCTCCAAATTAACATAACAACATTCACCATCCAAAATTAATAACTAATTATCCAATAAACTTCAACCAAATATATTCATCGACAAATTACTAAACATTAAACATACACCTGCATTCCAACTTATCCTATGGTCATCTAGCCTAAGTTTTCACAAAACATTATATATTAAATGCAAGAAACCTAAACCATACCTTAGCCGATTCCCAAGTATTATTCCAAGATAATTTTTTCTAAAGAACACAGTCCTCAAAACCTCAACTAATCCGCTTCCTCCAAGTTCCAGTATTCACAATTTCGAGCTCCAATTATTTATTCACAACCTAATACACATTTATAACACATATATACCCAATTTAATACTCAAAGCTCAAATTCAGTAAAATTAAAATAGAACTATGGTATCCTCACCTTACCCAAGCTTCACATAAGTAAGAGTAAATGTTTTTCTCAAGTTAATTGGATCCTAAAACATCAGAAATCAAAGGAATTCAACATCTCTTCCAATTATTTGAAAATTGGGGGAAAAGAATGGCTGGAAGTGATTAGTGGCTTACCAAAGAAATTGTTCCGGTAGAAATGTAGAGCTCGACACGGTGGACGCGTGACCGCAAACGGTGCGGCGATCGGAGCTCGGACGGAGAAGTTACGGCGTTTGGGAGTTGACGCAGGGGGTTTCGGTACGTTTCTCTTCTCCCTCCCCCTGTTACGTTGTTCTTATGCTGCGTTGGAAGAAAGAAATGAGCTTTTAAGCTCATGTAATGGGTTGGTCCGGTTGGGCCCACGGGCTCGGTTCAACCGATTCGGCCCGTTCGTCCAATCTTGGGCCGTTTTCTTAGAAATTAGTGTCAAAATTCTCGTTTCGATGGGCTCTATCCTAATTTAATTTAATATTCACATTTCTAATCTTCCTTATTAAAAACTAATTTATTGATTAATTATCTACTAATTTATCGGGGTTTACAGTCTCTGCTCAAATTTACCTCTCAGTCTCATTTGAGTCTCGTCTCAGTCATACTGTTGGCATCTCGTAGTTTGTCTGTCTCGTCGCCGGCAGCAGAAACAACTCATGAGGTTGACTCTTGCTTCGTTCGCCTTCCATGGGGTAGTCGTCGACTCGCCATCGACCGTTGGTGAGTCCCTGCACCATCTTCTCCTGTTTTCTCTTTTCCAAATTTCCCTTCATATTTTTGCATGTTGTTGAAATGCTAATCAATAAATTTGCCTTGTTGTTGTAAATCGTGATTGAACTAGGATTTGTTAAATTTGTTGTTGGAACTTGAATTTGTTGCTTTCAATGTTCTGAAAATCGAACTGGACTGATCGGTCGGACCGATTCAACCGCAAACCGACAATATTAACAATTCGGTCAGACATGTAAAACCGTTGTTTAAAAAACCGATAAAAAACTATTGAATCAGCCAAAAACCGTCCGGTCGGACCGAACCGAAACCCGCCCGGCTTACACAAAAACGGAAGCTCTTTCGTTTCTTTCTCCCTTTGTTTTTCATTCAGAAAGAAATCACACAACCCCAGCCAAAAAACCTGCACTGTAAGCCACTAAGCCTATACACCACCGCCGCAAGGAGTGGCATACTGCCGCCGTCCGTCGCACTCAAATTCGCCATCCGTCCGTCTATCTAGCTTCCCTCGTGCTCCAAGTCTTCAACCCCTGTTCGCTGTCACCGATCGCGGCTGCTTCCTCGAGCTCGGCGTTCGTCGTATTTGTCTGCTCAGCCGCGCTTCCGTCGCTGTTTGTTTGCCGTTCACGTTCGCGTCTTCGTTCAGCCGTCGTCTTCGTTCGCGTTATTCGCCGTTCACGTTCTCTCGGCGTTCACTGTTCGCGTTCACTCGCCGTTCACCATTCGAGTTCGCATTCGCGTTCGTCTGGAAGCCACGTTGCTCTGCTTCAAACTCTGCGACCAACCCGCGCGCTCCACCTAGCCGTCGAACTGCTCTCTTTTGTCGCCGCCGTGAGTTCCCTAAACCCGCCACAGACAATACACTCACACAACACCAATACTCTGCTTCAAACTGTGCAACTTCTGATTTCTATTACAATAAGTAACTATTTGATTTGGTAGTGGTTTGGATTTTTTCATAGACTGAATTAAAGTTACAATAGTTATGTTCTCTTCTATATCACATTGATATGAAGCTTTGAATTCTCTTATTTCGTTTTAATTTTACCGCACTCAACATGTTTGATGAAATGCTTTAACCATATTTCTGGTTGGTTCTATAATTTCTAGCTTTTAGAAACTTATAAGTTGATTGCATGTGAAATTAGAATAATTGGATCTTAGTAATTAGGGAATTTTAGCTGCACAAATAGCATCTTTGCAGAAAACATATTAGCATGATGATTCCACTTGCATTAGTGTTCTTCTGGTAAATTTTAACTGTTATTGTGAATTTGCTAATTGTTCTTGTGTTGTTTTTCTATTGTTCTTCTGATACTTTTAATTTTTTTTGTTTTTGTTGTGGTTTTCTGTTCTTGATTTAAGCTGTAATTGAAGGTTCTTTGGTTTGGGTATTCTTCACTTTCGTGTAAGCTTAGCTTTTAATTCTTTGAGCATACACGTATCAAATCATTGTTTAGAGCCATGGTGATTTTTAGAATTTTTTTTTTTTTGGGTTGCTTTGTTTTAAATGTTCCTATTGTTGTTGTGTTTTTGCTGTGATTTAAATGTTCTTTTGATTTTATTTTTCCGAATGCCCAGTCAGTACTTGGTTGATTGGTATTGCTCACTAATTGTATTTGATGATAATTTTTAAATTGATAACTCTATTTCTGTTTTACTGTCTATTTCTGTAGTTAAATTTTATTAAAGTTTCTTGAATTTGCACTGCCTATGTTATTGATTCACTGTTCCTTCATTGCTTTTTTTTGTTGTTAATCATTGTGATGATCTTTGTTAAAATTGGGTTGAAAACTGTTAATCTTTCTTCAATTTTCACTGTTCTAACTTCTGTTCTTATTAAAAAATTTTCAATTGGTGATCTTTTGATTTATTATATGCTTCATGTTTTCATTGTTCTGTTCTTATGAAGAAAAAATTTGCAATTAGTGATTGTATGGTTCATGTTTTGATTGTTCTGTTATATAAAAAAATTCTGTTTTCATTGTTTGGTTTCACTGTCCCTGTTCTTGATCTCTGCCGACTTGCTACCCCTCCTCCGTGTTGGATTCTTTTTGTTTCAGGCTTTGTTGTGTTTTTGTTTCAGCCTCTGTTGTGTGTTTGTTTCAGGCTCTATTGTGTGTTTATTGTGCAACACTATCATTTTATGTTTTACTTTTTGACTTAGCTATATTAAGACAATATTCTCTATCTTTAACTTGTGCATTGTAATTCGATCAAGCTATTTTTAATGGAAGTATAATTATGTTAATTGTCAACAAATTTGCAGCAAGTTATTGCATATTTTGATGATTAATTACATTTAGTTGGTGATATTTTATGTAGGGTTTTAAATTTGAAAGATATTTAGGATGTTTATTTATAATTTATTTATTATTTTATTATGAAATGGTTTTTCCGATTGAATCACTGTTAGACCGGCTGGACCAGTAAACCAGTGTGAACTAGTGACTAAAACAGTTTGATGACTGGTCCGGTTTTCAGAACCTTGGTTGCTTCCCAGTCGCAGAATCAGAACAGGAGCCACTCTAGTTGCAGGGAGTTCAGACGCAGCAGCGGCTGGTCACTGCCACTGCATCCCTCTCTCCTGAATTCTTGCTCTGTTCTTTGACTCAGGTTCTCAGATCACCTTTTCTTCTCTATTTTAGTTAATTTAGGATTAGTTATATGTTGATTCTAGTGTTAATTTGATTTGGTTAGGATTATTTGCTGCTGTCAGTTCAGTTTAGGTTTTAGAATTAGTGTTAGTTTATACATAGTTAAATTTGCTGTTAGGAGCTTCTTGTGTTTGAATTTCAATTTGTTTGGATTGATTGACTGATACTTTGCTGAGTTACTGCGAAATGCTGCTGATTTTTCATGTCATTGGTGCTGAATTTTGAATTGGTGTTGCAAAGAATGTTTGTTAGTGCTATTTTGTGTTATTTATGCTTTTGCACGCCAAGTGTTCGACAATATGCCTCAAAGAGCTTTTAATGAAATTTTTGGCTCAATCTTTGAAAATCAATGCTTGTTTGTACATGATTCTTGTTATTATGCATTGATGATTGAATATGATATGTTTCTTATTGACCAATTTTTTTTTTTTTTAAAGTTGTGAATGATTGAGGTTCCTTTGCCTAATAGTACAAGATTAATGAAATTAGTCGTATGTAACCCAATTATGTCAACTTTGTATGCTTATTTAGTTTTGGGTAATATTGGGAATGAATTTCAAATATTGAAATTAACCTTGTGGTATTGTTTAAAGGAAATACATAGTTCATCTCGCTTATCCCTCTATATATGTTAATTGGTAGAGTAAATGTTCAAATTGGTTTAAGACATGTAGGATATCAAATCAGTTACTTCCAAGATTTTTAACATTGAGTTGGTTTTTTGTAGAACAAAATAATCATCAATTTAAGGACCAACTGGTATTTAAATAGATTAGACTGAAGGACTGAATTGATGCCATTTTAAATAGAGAGACCAAATTGTTGTACAAAATGTTGAGAGTGTAAAGGACCAACTTGATGGTGCTAAAATCTTTGGAGAACTAAATTGAGCTTTTACTTTCATTTCATATGCAAATCTGCAGCAAATTTTTACATATTTTGATGATTGATGACATTTTTATGTTGGCATTTCATATTTGGATTTAAATTTGTACTTTTTTCTAAAGATCTTAAGACTTTGGTTGATGACATTTCATGTATTGCTTTAAATTTAGAAGATATTTTAACATTTATATTAGACTATAATTATGTTTTAGAGTGTTTATTTATAATTTATTTATTATTTTATTATAAAACGGTTTTTCTGGTTGGATCACGGTTGGACCAGTAAACCAGTGAACCAATGACTAGAGTGGTTCGATGACTGGTCCGGTTTTCAGAACCTTGGAGTTTTCGCAAAGAAACCTGTACTGTATTGTATTAAATGGAAATTTATTTGGATTCTTCATCTAAATGGTATTTCGTAACAAACCAAACTTCAACTATCACAGTAAGATTAAATCCAATAATCGGCAAAAGGTGCTATACTTTAAATACTTTGCTACCTACTCCTTTTATATATATATATTTTTTTAATTAAAAAAATCACCGTCTCTTGCCTTTAATAATTATATTTTTTCCTTCAAGATAAATCTGAATTTAGGTACAGTTAGCATACTAATGATTTAGTAATCGTACCGAAGCAATCACCAAAAAAATATTATGAATAAATAACTGAAACAGAAGGGCTTAAGGCATTATGCCTTTTTATCTTGAACTTAAAAGTATCTATGCATAACTGTTAGTGTTGGTTGTGCGTTGGGGAACGATTGGAAGAAAGTAGGCTACTATTTTGTAATGCCATCCACTTTGTCTCCAATTATAAAACATTGAGACATTCTTCTTCCTGCAGCACAGGTAAAACATTATGTTTGATAGATAAATCAATAGAAAGAAGATAAATAGATATGAGATATCTTTATGTAGATAGGATAGATAGATAGAAGATAGATATAAGATAATTATGTGACTAACATTCAGTTGGATTTGCTTTGAAACACAGGTAAACACGTTGCACCTTCCTTGTTTCCAGATCCTCCTCAATGTCTTCTCCTTCCTCTCCTGAAAGCTAGTGATGATGCTGAGCCATATGAGCCTTTGGGTGGCAACATGCTACCTTAAAGCAAATCATCAGGTTTGGTTTTGTTTTTAAAGTTAAAACTTGTTGATTAATTAGGGTGACAGTAAAAGGTAAGTCATGTGAGTGTAAAGATTATGCATATGTAAATTGTTAGTTAAAATTTAAAATAATTTAGAATTGGTTTGTTCATTGGTGAGATATGTTGGCAGTGGCAGGTAATATAATTAATTTTCAAAGACAGTGATTATATGCTTTCATCTCATAAATAGATAACCACCAGGAACCTCTAATTGCTTCCTAATAGCCGTCAACCTAGCAGATAGTAGGACTTGTAGAAGCATTAAAAAAATGCATGCTTTAAGCAAAAGGTGAACTGGATTAATTTTTCAATAAACAGTTTAACATCACCCTTTCATGAATATGCTTAACACAAACTCTTAATGTGCATAGAAGCCCATAACCCATGCACCTTTTTCCTGTGCCACTTTGAACAGCAGGAGGTTACCTTTTGTCCTTTTCTGAACTTCTGCAACTTCATTTGCCAATTTGCATTAGTGCAACAGTGAATCTATTGTTTGATTAGGCCACGGAGGTGTTTGAAGCTGAGATCTTGTGCGTGGGACTGGGACTAACTGTGGATATATTAGATATTTGATAGATAGCTGCCTATAAATACTAGTGGTTAGTTAGTTTTCAATTCAGTTAGAAAATTCTGTTAAAGTGTGTTAATTCAGGAGAGGAAAATTCTCTCCAGAGTTGGTTAGACCCAACAGTGTACTCCAATAAAGGATTGTGATTTACAAACAAATTTTGAAACAGTTAAAATGTCTTTGAATTTGGAACTGGATCCCTTTCTCATTTTGAAACTGAATCCATTTTACATAATCAATATCAAATCCTCACACCTCACCTCTCCTTTCTTAAATCTGGCCCAGACCTAGAAACCCAGATCATGTTTCCTGCTGCGAAACATCATCCCCGTTCACTGCCTTGCATGGTGGTCCAGCAAGCCCAGGTACGGCTGGGTTGATTAACTTCGCTGCCCCATTGCCGCTCTTCCACGCCGTACTGCCGTTCTTCCTCGGATGCACCTCCATCGACACCCGTCCCCTTCAACCATCCAAAAAGGCAACTGATTTCCTTGCATTGCAAAAAAGGTTTGAATTTCAGAAAGGTATTATAGATTGAATAGATTTATTTTTAGAGACATATTTATCTACAATCGCAAAGTAGGCACATACTTCTTTGTCTGTCTTCGCATATAATCCCTTTCTCCAATTAATAATAGTAAGGTGGTGTCGTGGTGATTCCAAAGATGGTGTGGTGGCCACACTATGACAGGCATCTATATTTATGTTTCTTTGTATATGAGATTCTGGGTTCTAATATTATGTTTTGCATTCCATCTATATTATTGCATATACAATAGCTGAGCTTATCTTGTCTCATGTTCTATTTCACTTTTTCTGTCCCGTAATGACCACCACGAGTTTAGGATCTAGATATCTATCTTTGTTTTTTGCGAAGTTCCCTCATTGGGTGAACTCAACATGTTTCCCAATGGGTCATGTGTAATTAGCTTTTGGAATTCAATTATCATGCGTAATTGCTAGTAACCACAACCCTAAGTCAATTTCAGAATGAAATTCTTTTATCAAAAAAAAAAAAAAAAAAGATAAACATTTGTTTTATTGAACAGGTACTTGAGACTGCCAGAACACCTACTGATTATCATTGAAACATGAAGAAGCTACACTATTTGTCGTCATTGACTTTGATGCAAATTCGTTATCACAATACACACATTTACCAATGCTTCATAAGTGGCTTTCCAATGCTGAGAAACCTTGCAATTAGGCTGAAATCCACGGTTGATCTTCAGTTGGAAATGAAACAATGCAATTCTTTCATTTCATGCCTTTGCAAGGAAGGGAAAATCGACAATGCACGCAAGGTATTCGATAAAATTTCTGAAAGGGACATTGGTTTGTGGACCACAATGATAAGTGGGTACATCAAGTGTGGCATGATCAAGGAGGCTAGGAAGTTGTTTGACAGAGTGGATGCAAAGAAGAATGTTGTCATTTGGACTGCTATGGTTAGCGGTTACATAAAGTCCAATATGATCAAGGAAGCTGAGAGGCTGTTTCATGAGATGCCTGTGAGGAATGTTGTCTCTTGGAATACTATGATGGATGGGTATGCACATAATGGGCAGACACAAATGGCTTTGGACTTGTTTAGGAGGATGCCAGAGAGGAATGTGGTTTCTTGGAATACAATCGTAACAGCTTTGGCTCGATGTGGGAGGATTGAGGAAGCACAGATGCTTTTTGATCAGATGGTGGAAAGAGATGTTGTTTCATGGACTACCATGGTTGCAGGATTGGCTAAGAATGGGAGAATTGATGATGCTCGGACACTCTTTGATGTGATGCCTGTTCGAAATGTGGTTTCATGGAATGCAATGGTCACAGGTTATGCACAAAATGGAAGATTGAATGAGGCTTTAGAGTTGTTCGAAAGGATGCCTGAGAGAGACATGCCTTCATGGAATACAGTGATCACTGGTTTAATTCAGAATGGGGAGTTGAATAGGGCAGAAAAGTTGTTCCATGAGATGCCACAAAAGAATGTGATTACCTGGACTGCAATGATGACGGGCTATGTGCAGAATGGCCTAAGTGAAGAAGCACTGAAAATGTTTAACAAAATGCAATCTCATGATTGGTTAAAACCCAACACTGGAACCTTTGTGACAGTGTTAGGTGCTTGCATTGACTTAGCTGGTCTTGCTGAGGGGCAACAAATTCATCAATTGATAAGTAAAACTATTTTTCAGGAAAACACATATGTGGTATCAGCACTGATAAATATGTACTCAAAATGTGGAGAGCTGCGTACTGCTAGGAAGATGTTTGATGATGGGTTATTAAGCCAAAGGGATTTGATATCATGGAATGGTATGATTGCTGCTTATGCACACCATGGATGTGGCAAGGAAGCAATTAGCCTATTTAATGAAATGAAAGATCAAGGTTTCCAAGCTAATGATGTCACCTTTGTTGGACTTCTCACTGCTTGCAGTCATGCTGGTTTAGTTGAGGAGGGGCTTAAATACTTTGACGAGCTTTTGAAAAACAGGTCTATTGAAGTCAGGGAAGAACACTACGCATGTTTAGTTGATCTTTGTGGACGAGCAGGAAGGCTGAAAGAAGCTTTCGATATCATTGAGAGACTTGGGGAAGATTCATCAATATCTGTTTGGGGAGCGCTCCTTGCTGGATGCAATGTACATGGGAATGAAATTATTGGGAATCTTGTAGCTAAGAAAATTTTGAAAATTGAACCAGAGAACGCAGGCACATATTTATCACTTTCCAATATGTATGCTTCCGTAGGGAAATGGAAAGAAGCTGCCAATGTTAGGATGAAAATGAAGGACAAGGGGCTAAAGAAGCAGCCGGGTTGTAGTTGGATTGGAGTTGGCAATACAGTGCAAATATTTGTAGTTGGTGATAAGTCCCATTCTCAATTTGAGCTACTTGGGGGTTTACTTCTTGATCTACATAACAAAATGAGAAGGGCTGGAGATATGCCAGATGATGATGTATTAGTTGGTGTCGAGTTCTTATAGCATGAATCTCTATTACTTGAAGCTTTCTATTACTTGAAGCTTTCTATTGTGCAGTGAAGTGGAAATATGAGAAATTTTACCTGGTCGTACACTTAGGTTGCGTTTGTTTTCGAGAACAGGACAGGACAAGACACTGAGAACAGGACAGGACAAGACATTGATGGACAGAGACACAAAATTGTGTTCTTGTATTCTGTTTGGTGATAAACTAGAACAAATTATGAAAATCCAATTTATTTTCATTTTTTTTCATTCAAAAAATGAGATGAAAAATATAATAATAAAAAATACAATTATGAAAAATTAACAAAAATAATGAAAGAAAAAATAAAAAATAAGTTGTGTCCCTTGTTAGTGTCTCCGTGTCCTTCCTGTCAGGATGGACACAAAATACACTAATTCAGTGTCTCTGAACACATTGTCTCTGTCCATGTCTCCTCTGCCAAACGCAATTTTGTGTCTCTGTGTCCCTGTCTCAGTGTCCTGTCTCTGTAAACAAATACAGCCTATATCTGGAATTAGCTTCCTCCTTGAACAGGGACATGTCATGTATACTGTTGCTTTGATTACTTTCGTGGGATTTGTCATCTCATGACCACCGTGGTTTTCTTCCTATCATCAGGTGCTATTAGAAAACTGAAAATGCTGCTGACTTCTTGAATTCCCTTGATTGATGAAATAAATGTGCTTGTGGTGGTGTGTATTTGAATTTGGAGATTTTTTGTTATCAAAGTCAAATCGATTTCTGACTCTGCCTATAAAGAAGTGAGACCCATGGTTATGCAAAAATATCAACTTAGGTTGTTAAGCGAGACCCATAGGGGCACCTTTGTATTAATTTATGTGGGAACACATGAGAAAAGGGGTGTGTTTCTATGAAGTGTGATGTTTCTTTTATTCTCCTTTGAGTCTTCCTTCCTCTTGGCATCTTTCTCTACTTTTTTTCTCGTTTCTTTTCATCCTGGGTAACTCAGATACTAAACTGTACCTATGTCATTCTAAATTCCGATAAGGTGATGATAAATTATATGCACTGAATATCTCCATTCTGCTATGTGCTTTCTTCATATTGTTAAGCCGACAACTTCAGTTTTCTGCTCTAGTGGTGGCAAGATTAATGCTTATATTGCCATGTAATTTAACTCACCATTCTAGAAATCACTGAATATGCTGAACTTGTTAGTGATAAGGAGAACTACATTTCTCCTACGAGATTGGAATTGGAACATAGTGATGAGATTTTAGTCTGCTGGATATTTTGAAATGGTTACAAAGTTTGTTCACTTGTCTCAGGAAATGCATGTTGGCTTGATACATCTACGGGGAGGGCAATCAGTTCTAAAATTAAATTGTTCTGGAGAACTTGCGATGAGATTTTCGTTGCAGTTTGGTTCATCCAACAAATATGGTATTACGTGGGAAATTTATTGCCAGAAGTCCAAAGAAATCTCAGTTTTGTTAGCTTGGAGCTGAAATGGGTGACTCCAGAGCAAAATTTAGTATCTCAATACCTTGAGGTAACTTGTTTGTATAATGTAAATGTTTTCTTTGTTTTTGTTGGTTACCCTTTCTCTCTCATTTATGCTAATGGTATTCTTTCAATTGAAGTTAACGGTGGCTGATTTTATGAATTTACGGTATGAACCTGTCACCTTGAAATTACATGGAAGACAATTCAACCATTACTCCAAGATTCACCTATAATATTTTATAGTTCCTTTAAATTAATTCAAAATTCTTTTTCTCTTAACTACCCTTCTTCCTTCCTTTCATTATTTGTGCCAATTATTTTATTCCACTAACTTTTTAGTTGTTTTTGTTTCTAAGTGTTTTGTCTTAAGAAATAGTGTGCTGAAATGGGCATTTTGCAAACCTCAATGGTAGCGCTGCTCTTAGATTTAATATATGTTTTGTGTAAATATTGTATCAGTTTGACATTATTATTACTTCAACTTACATGTCAAGTTTGATGTCTATATAACTATATATAAATAGATGAGTACAAATAGCAGTGTTGTTAAGTGATATCTTAAAGTGTTTATATTTTGAAGGTTTGTTCTTTACTTTTTTTATGCCCTTGGTTATTCTCTAAGGCTGGAAATGTCTTTGTATCCATGGCTTTTTCTGCAGGACCAGTGAGGGAAAAAGGATTTTACCATATGTTCCATCAATAAGTTTTTGAATACTGTTATGAAAGTCCCTCCCAAGCGTCATAACAGTATAACAGGTAAGATAATAATTTTGTTACAGACTTACAGTTTAACTCGGTTCTTTTTTATATTTCCAAACATAAAGAAAGTGTTATTGGACCCCTTACTTTGCCTTGAAATTGTTTTATCATATGGCATTTGTCTTTTGTCATTCTGGTCGAGTTTCTGTTCTCTAATCTTAAAAGCAATAATTGTGTTAAAATTTTTTGCTTCAGTAGGCCATGTAAAAAAGGAAATATATAGAAGTGCCACATGGTGCATCTTTTATAGATTTTCACTTTCAAGCTTTGTCGTTGCCATTTCAGATAATTAATTTGTCACGTATTTTGGCCATTTCAAATAATTAATTTGTTCACTTACCCTTGAATCATCTCATTGTCCATAGTCTTAGCTTTTTATATCTCCATATTAATTATGGAATATAATTCTAGCATCTTGCATGATGCTACCTATGAAGTATTAAAGAATTACTCAGTAAAATGAAACTGATGTTAATATTGGGTTTTTTGTTGCTAATTTGGACTTGGCCTGTGATTTTAGGTGACAATTTGAATTTGTTAAAATCAACTTATTGCTTAATTGTGTGCCAATTTTTCCCCTTTTAATGTTCATCTCAGGTGCAAGATTCATGCTATTATTTCTGATTATTTTGTTCCTGATTATTCCTGATTATTGCTAAAACTAGCTTACTCATTCCATTTGGAGCATTATAGTGCTCTTTTAGCACACTTTTGATTCTAATTGAGCTTACATTATACTATATCATCAGTATCAGAAGATAGAAAACAAGAAAATATATTAGTGAACTTGTTATTATTTTGATGTATGCATTATCTTTATTAATGTCGGTAACTACTTCAGGATATGGTGGTGATATTGAAATATCCCAAAATGTACATTATGAGTCGGAGTAAACTTGTGAGTGCTCCAACAGTGGTAGATAAATGTCATTTTTTTGTGTGTCAATATATCTATGTATAGTAGATATGTAAGATCCAGCCGATATGTTAAATTCTCCTAAGAATAATATTTTTTAGATACTTCCTTTAATACAAAATGCACCACAACTTTTTCCATGGGTCAATTACACTTATCTCTTCTACTCTTAGGTAAGATTATACATGATCTTTTTTACTTGTAAAAATATGCATTGATTGCTTATGAAATTTAGGTTGTCAATTATTGGTATCCTTATAATTTCCACAATGTGATACTCATAGTTATAACAACTCAAAAAGAGTCATATTAATACTGTCTGAAATCAATCGCAAGCCTTGGATATGGAGAACTAACATGGTCGTAATAAATTCATAGCATTGTTGAAACTATAAATTGTAAAAGAATTAGAATTTGGAAAGCCATTGTCTTGGTGGTTGATGCACTTAGTTTGGTTGCACTCTCTTTTGACTCTGGTTTATCTTACTTTTATTTTTTTAAAAGTATTACTTGACTGTAGCTTGTCTTACTAGTTTCTTTTTTTAAATTTTGTAATATGAGTGAGACCAAGATGGCTGACTGGAGTGCCACAATCTCGCTTCCTCGGGGCCGGATGGCGGAATCGGCATTCTGGTCGGAAACAACATCTTCCCCTTCTGCGGCAGAGCTGCGGTCCACACTGTCCTTCGGCAATATCGGACTCCGAAGGCGCCACCCAGAGACGACGCCACAAGAACAACCAAAAGAAAAATCGCTGCCCTCACTCGAAAACAAATTGAGCTGTAGGCATCAAGGTAAGGTACCGAGAAACTATACTGCTGCAGAAGCGGAATCGAAGGAATTGGTTTCAAGGTAAGGATTGTAACTGTTTGAAAATTCTGATTTATTTTCAGACTAAAGAGATTATTCTAACTCAAGGAACATTAAAAAAAAAGACCAAACACAAGAAACTAGGATTGCCACAATATCCTATACATCATTATCCAATGGTCCATTCTTATCAACTTTATAGTGGAGCTCTCTCCATTCCCTTTCATCCTGTTCAAAGTAGCATGCCGTACTTTTAATCATTATCCTTCTACTATCGGAATTACATTATATCCTCAATTCTCCCATGTCTTGCCGTATCCTGGTGGACCCAGCGGATGTCATCAAGAACAAAAAGTGAGAGTTATAAACTATATTATATTTTAAATTTTCTACAGTTTTTTATAGCCTAGGATCTTGAATCATAGACTTTTTTGTTTTAACTATGATTATTTATCCTATCAAATACTTTATTTTTCTTTAGAAAATTTTAGTCCTTTTAATTTCCAAAATATACGTGCAAGTAAGATGAATATGCATTCATATGCTTCTGTAGCTATATGGAAATGCATGTCTGAATTGAGAATTTAGAAGATCCAATTAGCCCAGGTATGTAAACAGTTTTTTCCTTTTTTTCAAGTTTGTCCCAAGTTGTTCAATTGAATCATAGAACATAGAGTTAGAAACATCTGCTACCGAAACTATTAGTTAGATAACATTATCCTATTTTTAATCCTACCTTAAAATAATAAATGTTTTTAATCCAACCTAACTCCGATGCGACGTGTTTGATGATCTATCAATGCTTGTTTCTGACCAAAGATGTACCAGCTGATAATAAAATTGGGCCTATTCCATTTACACTTGTAACAATAAGTAAAACATATATGATAAACTGAATGGAACTTGTCTTTTATGTAGGTTATTATACTAAAGGCTAGCGGAATAAATTTTACCCATGTACATAATTATTAGGACGATCGGAGCCATTCACAACCGTGTTCAGCGACACTACGGGGATTATGAATGCGCAATATCATTGTCTGATACAAGTGACGAAAGCAAGTCAAGACGGCTTGATGCTTATGCAACAAGTATATAAACATTATTCATGTATATTAACCAGGAGCATTATGAAGATGCTTCCCGTCATTTTTTTTTTAAATTTTTTGAGGGATGCTCCTCGTCAAATTGAAATGAATTTCCCATTTACGCATGCAGCATTCATACCTTCTAGTTTCTATCACCCACCAACCTAACAATACCAAATACAAATAGGAGGAAGAAAAACGTTGTTTTTCAAAAAAATGAATCATGAGTATTACAAGTGGCTGAAGACTGTATTCATCATCAAACACATTTAGAGTATGAATACCTTAATCAGATCAAATTCATGTACATAATAGATCTAAAATATGTAACAAGCCAAATAAAAGGGTTCATAAAGCTTGTCCCAAGTCTTTCTTATTTTCGTGCCTACTTAACCCTTATTTCATGTTATTAAAGTTGATGCCAGCGGGGTCTCACCAGCATTGTTGCAGTTTCTGAAAGCTCAATTAAAAATGTACTCTAGCCAGCCATGATATTATCTTTGGCACCCATGCGAACAAAGATACGGTCCACAGGCGACAAATCAAAACTCTCTGTTGGGACATCAGCCCCTACCTGCAGAAGAAAACATGTTCTTAAATTATCAAATGCCATGCTGAAGAAAACATGTTCTTAAAGGATTATAAAATTATTTGTTCTAACAAATGGTATCGGAGTCATCCATTATAGAAAATGTTTAGTTTTATTTTTTTTATTACTGGATGAACATATATATGCGTTGTTTACATTATGAAATTGTAGAACAACAAAATTATATATTATAGAAAGATTTTTAAATGTATTCTAAATATTGATGTTTCATTAATCTTAACCATTAATTTTAATTAATATATATTATAGAAAAACTTTTATGTATATCGATACACTTGTGTTTCAGTAAATTTTAATCGTTGATCTTAATTATATATATTATATATTTTTTTATAATAAAGATTAACAATTAAAAATTACTGAAATACCAACGTAATGGTACATTTAAAATTTTTTTATATTATATAGTTTTTTAAATAATTAAAATCAATTGTTAAAATTATTATAATACCAATATACTTAGTACATTTAAATTTTTTTCTATATTATATTCTTCAGTAGTTTATTGATGTTGCACGCACACAATCAGAAAATTGCTTATTATAGATGGATTTATAGACAAATTTGGTCTCTTTTATCGATGAATTTTTGGTTAACGACAGATTTTATTTCCCTGTAAAAACTTTGTCAAAAATTACTTACAGATTTTTTCCGTCGGTAATTTACCGAGAGATTTTTTCCCATTACCACTAGAGTTTCCCTCGATAATGGTCCCCTTTCGCTAAAAAAATGTCAAATTTTTCGATAGATTTTCTGTCGGTAATTTAGCGACAGATTTTTTTCGTTACCGACGGATTTTTTCTTGGTAATCGTCACTTCAATTTCGCTTAAACCGTCTAATTTTTCGACAGATTTTTCGTCGATAATTGGAGCCAGGAAAAGCATTTCCAACTATGAATACAGACCGAAAATCCGTTTATAAATCCGTCAGTAAGGTAAAACAGCATTTTTTAGATTTTTTCGTTGTAAAATAAACCTGATTTTATACAAAATAAGTTTGTCGATGACCTCAAGTTCCAAATGAAGTGTTTAATATTCCTCTCAAGTTCCAAATGTCTTCAACCTTTTCAGGTTTGATAGTTGCAGCTGAATCTATCTGCAAAATTAGCTACCAGTATTAGAAATATATATAGAAATTTAAGCCATGTAGCATCAATCTATGAGGCTATTAGAGTATTTTTGTTTTGAGGGGTAAAAATGGGTGCAAAATTTCATTGACGAGCTTGATGTGTAAGATTATATGTGGAACTCATGAAAATTTCGAACCTAATTTTAACCCCCCGAATCAGAGATATTCTAAGAACTATTTAACAGCAACGAAAGATTTAAACTTCCCAGGATAAAATATGCAAAGTCTAATGTATTTATCTTCCAATAGACATTGGCTCATAACCAAATGAATTAGACAAAAGTTATGACGTTGATATCTTCAAAAGAAGTTAAGACATGAATATATTCAGTCCATATCATGAGTGCTGAGGAGAAGACAGCCAAACAACATAAAATTTTCTCAAGTAAAGAGGGAATGAGAGAGCTCACATTTCTTATAAAGACTGAATGAGAATCTATCTCCTCTCTGTTGACCTGACTAGCAGATGCAGTTCCGAGATCTATTGGGAGATTAGAATCAATAACAGAAAATGGAGTCTAACAATATACTAGGATAACATTGTTTACACATTAACATAAATAGGAATGAAAAGGAATGAAAAAGAGATAGAAAAACATAACAAACCACATAAAAAATGGTCTAAAAGTATTATAATGCAATAATATTAAGCATGAAGTCATAAAGCCCTGTGAACTCTAAAACAGAGGTCAACAAAATTCAGTTTGAATTTGTTCATAACATGAATATTCAAATGAGTATACAAGAATATAGCTTCTCTTCACAGCTAAGTGAGAGAGCGCTTCTCATTAGCCAATAACAAACAAGCCAAATCGTAATCATCCAACTAGAAACAAAACATCTTGTAGGGAAAGGAGTTAGGACATGTGTCTATGATCAATGCAGAATGAGAAATCATTTACAAAATAAAAATTAAAATAGCTACCCTGAACAGATCCCATCTCCTTCTCGACCTTGACTTGCATCTCTTTAAGAGCAGCTGTTTCATCTTCTATATCCTTCAAGCACTTATCCATGTCATCAAAATTCTGCACTCACAATAGCAGTGGCGTATCATCAAAATTAGGGTTTCGGATTTGAACATGAGCAGCATGTTGGAATAAATTAATTTCAATAATCCAGATCATCCATATTGAATCATCAAAAAAATATGTCATATCATAATGCGGAAGCGTACCTGAATTCATAAACATGAATCATACGATCGGAAGAGTTTGGATCTTGTGGTTCTTTCGATCTTCCTCAACCAAAGCCTTCTGTATTCCTAGGATGCTGAACTGCAACTCTTTTGATGGGGAAAGAGTAACAAAGGCGGCTTTGGCATTTTGGGGACCGAAACCCTGAAGGTCTATTTATATTTGAGCATGGCACCCATTAAACTCTTAAGCCCAAATAAAATAGTATCTAAAGCCCAAAAGATAATATATCTAAAATCCAAAAAGATAATTATCTAAGGAACAAAAGATAATATCTGGTTTTATTCTCATTTAATTCCAAATCAAAAGTAATAATGACTTATTCAATTTAGCATTTATAACAATAAATGAGATCACCATTATATAAGTCATTTAATTTGAAATAGCATAATTTGTGATTATAATTAATATATGTATTGCCCACAAATAAGTTAGGAAATCAAATAATTTCCTAACAATCTCCCACTTGGGCTATACATATATTATTTCTTGACATAATCACATCTTTATAAACTTTATGCGCGCATCTGAATGCTATTTCTCTCATTACTTTAACAATCTGGTCCGTCTCATACATTAGATATGGAACTACCGCAGCTTTTATCACATTAAATGCCGTGACTAAACCACGCCAATCACCATCCTAATATACTCAACGACATAGATCAAATTTGGATGAGTAATATGGAAATTACATGCCAAGTGATCTCATGCATGTCTATTTCCAGCTGGTCCAACTTTATTGAGATCAAACACAATACAAATATTGCAAAATGAACATTTCACATAACATGAAATAAACCATCAACTTAATTCTGCAGAAAAATAACTCAATATCTGTCATAGGACATATAGCATAAACTCCCACTAAACCAAGGCATCAAAAATATTGACACCCATCCGAGCAGTGTGCTCATGAAAACTTTAGGGGTCAATCCCTTGGTAATGGGTCTGCTAGCATATACTCTGTTCCTATATGTCCTATGAAAATCTGTTTTTGTTAAACTTTCTCCTTGACAACTAAGAACTTGATGTCTGTATGCTTCGATTTTGCCAAGCTCTTATTGTTATTGGAGTATAGTACTGCTGACTTATTGTCACAAAATATCTTTAATGGCCTTTCAATGTCATCTACTATATGAAGCTTAGTGACAAAGTTTCGCAACCATATGCCATGAAATCGAAATCAGAATCAGAGTTCCTAATGATCTCCAAATTTTCTGATCTCCGATAAATAAGCATGTAATCATTTGTTCTCTTTAAACAACGCATTACGTGTTTAACAGCTATCCAATGATCCATATCCGGATTGCTCAAGTATCTACCCAATACTCCCACTATAAATGATATATCGGGATGTATGTAGACTTGAGCATACATTAAATTCCCTAGTGCTGATGCATAAGGCTTATCATGCATTGCTGTCCTCTCAAGATCATTTTTAGGGCATTGCTTGAGACTGAACTTGTCTCCTTTAACTACGGGTGTGTCCATTGGTCTACAACCTTCTATGACATATCTACTTAAAATCTTTTTGATATAGTCCTTTTGTGACAATCCAAGAATACCTTGAGAGTAATCTCTTAGTATCTCGATTCCTAATACAAAAGAGGCATCACCAAGATTTTTCATTTCGAATTTGTTCGATATAAATTTCTTAGTTTCATGCAACAAGCCTATATCGTTGCTGGCAAGTAGAATGTCATCAACATATAAGACTAAAAAGATATATTTACTCCCATTGAACTTGCGGTATACACACTCATCTATGATATTCACCTCAAAGTCGTATGAGGTAATGACTTGATGAAACTTGTGATACCATTGACGGGAAGCTTGTTTGAGACCATAGATGGATTTCTTTAACTTACAAACCATAGATTTTGAATCACCTAATACAAAATTTTCTGGTTGTACCATATACATCGTTTTATCAATGTCACCATTGAGAAACGCTATCTTTACATCCATCTGATGTAGCTCCAAGTCAAAATGAGCTACTAGTGCCATTATGGTTCTAAAAGAGTCTTTTGATGATACTGGAGAGAAAGTCTCTTTATAGTCTATGCCTTCTTTTTGAGTAAAGCCTTTAGCGACTAGACGAGCTTTATATCTCTCGACATTACCCTTAGAATCCCTTTTGGTTTTAAATATCCATTTACAACCAATTGGTTTCACACCCTCAGGTAATTCTACGAGATCCCAAACGTCATTGTCTTTCATAGACTTCATCTCTTCTTTCATGGCATCGATCCACTTTTCAGAGTTAGAACTTTGCATGGCTTGAAGAAAATTGATTGGATCATTTTCTGTCAAACCAATGCCATCCTCATGTTCTTGGAGATAGACAACATATTCATCCGAAATTGCACTTCTCCTTTCTCTTATGGATCTCCTTAATGGCACTTCTTGAGGTTGTTGAGCTTGCTGTATGGGTTGGATTTGAGGAGGATTCTCATTATTTTCCTGTACTGTAGCAGTATCTTGAGCAACAACAATATTCTCATTGTTCTCTTGTACTGTAGCTGGATTTACAACAGGATTCTCATTGTGCTTTTGTACTATAACTGTATCTTGAACAATAATAGGCACAAGGTCCTGATCATTGTCAGTTATAGAATCCTCATCAAAAGCAACATTCCTAATATTTTCTTCCCCCCCAAACTCAACATCCTCAAGAAATCTCGCATTTTCCGTCTCAAAAATAGACCTTGATGTAGGATTGTAAAACTTGTACCCCCGTGAACGCTCAGCGTAACCAACAAAGTAGCAACTAATTGTCCTTGAGTCCAATTTTCTTTCATGTGGCCTATAAGGTCGCGCCTCAGCTGGACATCCCCAAATATGCAAATGCTTTATACTAGGCCTTTTCCCAGTCCAAATTTCATATGGGGTTTTGTTAACTGCTTTGCTTGGCACCCTATTAAGGATGTACACTGCGGTCTTTAAGGCTTCTCTCCAGAGTGATTCAGGCAAGGAAGAATGACTAATCATACTTCTCACCATGTCCTTAAGAGTTCGGTTCCTTCGCTCTGCAACACCATTCATGCTAGGTTTGCCTGGCATAGTGTATTGCGGGACAATACCACACTCCTCTAGGAAAAGAGCAAAAGGCCCAGGACGTTGCTCACCTGAACCGTCATATCTTTCGTAGTATTCACCACCACGATCAGATTTGACAGCTTTAATTTTCTTTCCAAGTTGAAGTTCAACTTCAGCTTTGAAAGACTTGAAAACATCCAAGGCTTGGGACTTTTCATGAATTAAATATAGATACCCGTAACGAGAGTAATCATCTATGAACGTAATAAAGTACCGTTGTCCATTCCAAGAGACAGTAGGGAATGGGCCACATATATCGGTATGTATTAGTTCTAAGACATCTTTAGCTCTCTCGGCACCTAATTTCCTTTCGTTTGTCCTTTTCCCCTTTATGCACTCAATGCAGACTTCAAAGTCCGCCAAATTTAGGGGTCCGAGAATTCCATCCGACACGAGCCTCTGAATTCTCTATTTAGAGATGTGGCCTAGGCGTTTGTGCCATAACGATACCGAATTCTCATTCAGTTTTTGTTTTGTACCCGTTTGCAGTATTTCATTATTATAGGAATTTAAGTTAAGCCTATATAGATTATCCACCAAATGACCAGAGCAAATATTATTCGAATTGTAAAAGAGACTGACTTTATTGTCTCCGAATGAACAAAAATAACCTGATTTGTCCAAACGAGAAACAGAAACCAAATTTCGTCTAAATGACGGTACATAAAATGTCTCTAATAAATCCAAGTAAAATCCACTCGTGGAACATAATCTAAAGGTTCCTATAGCTTCGACTGCAACTATATTGCCGTCTGCCACGTAGATGTATCTTTCAGCATCACTTGGCGGTCGGCTCCACAGGCAACCCTGCATAGTGACACTTACATGAGTAGTAGCAGCAGAATCTACCCACCAAGTATCAACAGGTGCATAACTTAAACTAGCCTCAGAACAAACGAAAGTAAGAATTATACCCTTCTTTACACGCCAAGTGGCATATTTGGTACAATCCTTCTTCATGTGTCCCACCTTCTTACAGAAGAAACAGGTTGAAACTTGATCCTGTTTCTTAGCCTTTTTCTGCTGAGAAGGCGCATCCGCAGTAGTATCACACTTTCTTTTATACTGAGAAGATAAAGCCATGTGAGCACTGAATTTCTTAGTAAAGAATTTCTCAACATCCTTTAGGAATTGTTTGGCATCTTTATCCTCAGTATTTGAGCCCCGAAACGCCTCAGGAATTGAGCGTTTCATGATCATAATGCTCATTCGATTGGATCTCTCCCACTTCTCTATTTTAACCTCATTGAGATTTTCCGGAGTGGAAGTGGGTTTCTCCTCTCGAAGAGCTATATCCAGATCCATACAACCGAGGACAATCTCCACGGTATCCTTCCAAACTTTAAAGTTTGAACCATTCAGCATAGGAATACTGCTAATTTGCACAGAAACATTGGTAGCTAAAGCCATAGTTTCTGGATTAGAACAAAAAGAACATGCAGTAAATATTAGTTAATTAATGGGTAAAAATCCATATTGAGATATCCAGCACAACATTAATTTTCAATCTTTAGATAGAAAAATTAACTGTAAGTGATACTCTCATTGCAGTAATCAAATATTGTCAAAATTCCTGTCACACATTAAGCCTTTCTTTGGACCGACTTAATGCGCACATGGAGACTTAAACTTCGCAACCTATTTATTACCGCATATATTTTCTATTAATTGGCCAAACAATAACCTTCCTTTGGGCCGATTATTGATCGCATAATTAATAGGAAATAAACAAAAGTGTGCAATGCTTATTATTTGGCCAAACAATAAACTTCCTTTGGGCCGATTATTGTTCACATAAATAATAAGTATTACTTTATTCTTAGTTACCCAAATATTTATTTACCATTAATATGTGTATGTAATTCGGCCAAATATAGGCCTTCCTTTGGGCCGACCAATATTCGCATGAATTACATATCACCATATTCCTTATGTTTTGAATAAATCAATCTTCACAAAAGAGGCTACTTTGGCAGCATAATGTTCAATCAATTTATTCTAAAACCAAATCTTTATAAAATAGATAGGTATACTAATCCAAATTGTTACTAGTTTTTTTATGTAACAATTAAATAAAAAAAAACTTCTTAAACCGCACAAGGAATCAAATCTTAATTAAAAAAAAAAAATAAGAACGCCGATTAGTTTCGTATATATTATCGGCAACTTATTATCACTATTTTCTCCAAAAAGAATGAATCCATGAAACAGACAGTGAAGAGGTGCATGATCATTATCCATACTCATAAGAATCAAAGGCGCAGTACATTCACATGTACAAAATACATTAGCAAATAAATTAATACATATAAAGAAGGCACTGCAATTCATAAGGTCAATGTACACACATTAAAACAAATATGAATTCACCGGATCCACAAAATTGAATTCGTTCCAAACAACGCAGACATGTTTTGATCCGGTGAAAAAAAAAATTTAATATTTTCAATGGTTCAATTATGGATGGCTCTGATACCACTTGTTGGAATAAATTAATTTCAATAATCCAGATCATCCATATTGAATCATCAAAAAAATATGTCATATCATAATGCGGAAGCGTACCTGAATTCATAAACATGAATCATACGATCGGAAGAGTTTGGATCTTGTGGTTCTTTCGATCTTCCTCAACCAAAGCCTTCTGTATTCCTAGGATGCTGAACTGCAACTCTTTTGATGGGGAAAGAGTAACAAAGGCGGCTTTGGCATTTTGGGGACCGAAACCCTGAAGGTCTATTTATATTTGAGCATGGCACCCATTAAACTCTTAAGCCCAAATAAAATAGTATCTAAAGCCCAAAAGATAATATATCTAAAATCCAAAAAGATAATTATCTAAGGAACAAAAGATAATATCTGGTTTTATTCTCATTTAATTCCAAATCAAAAGTAATAATGACTTATTCAATTTAGCATTTATAACAATAAATGAGATTACCATTATATAAGTCATTTAATTTGAAATAGTATAATTTGTGATTATAATTAATATATGTATTGCCCACAAATAAGTTAGGAAATCAAATAATTTCCTAACACAGCACAGAAGAGGGAAGCGCGATCCAATGAAATCAGGTGAACTCAAAGAAACAGAAAATAGCAACAAAAGAAGAAAGAGATAATACAGGTTCGTTGTTATCTTCGGCATTCATGTCGACGTTGTCATTTTCCATTTCTCTGTCAAAATTAGTGAAGAAAGTCCTAATTGACATTGGAAGTCAATGAAGAAAGTCCTAGTGCTCATTCGATAAAGTCAGAACTGTAATCTTAGCCATGAAAGTTGTGGTAGAAGAAGAAGAGGTAGAAACGGTGACGAGAAGAAGAGGTAGAAGCGGCGATGACGAGAATCAATGTAATCGGAAGGGACGATAGAGCCTATCTGAACCAACGGCGACGAGAAGAAGAGGTAGAAGCAGTGAGGACGCTAACGAGTTTCAGCGAGCAGTGACAGAAAATGGCGTCGAGAGAGTGGCAAAATTCATCGGCGTCGACTTATATATATACTCTTTAATACTCTTTTTAATGTCGAGAGAGTTGCACAATTATAATACTCTTTTTAATGTCGTCATTTGGGTTGCTGATATATCTATATATATATTGTTCGAACTTCGAAAGCATATATTGTTGTGTGCTTATAATGTAATAAAAGTATGTTTTATTTATTTGTTTTTTTTATATATATAAAATAATACTCATAAAATTAAATTATGATTATTCCGTTTAATTGTATATACTATTAATTTGACATAAAATTAATTAATTATTCTTTTAAAATATAAAAAATATTGTGTATGTTACTTATATAAATATTAATCGATCTAAAAAGGAATTTATATTTGGTCAAGTTATATGTATATATTAATAATATTTTAATAATAAAAAATTAAAAATAAACTGATGTTCGTTATTTATGCGAACAATAATAGGACCAAAGAAAGTTTATTGTTTGGCCAGCAAATAATAAACATTATACACTTTTGTTTATTTTCTATTAATTATGTGGTCAATAATTGACCCAAACGAAGATTATTGATTTGACCAATTAATAGAAAATATATGCGGTAATGAATAGGTTACGAAGTTTAGGTTTCTATATATGTATTCAGTCAGTTCAAAGAAAGGCTTAATCTGTGATAGAAAATTTTTAAAAATATTTTATTACTACAATGAGAGTATCATTTATAATTAATTTTTTCTCCAAAGATTGAAAATTAATTTTGTTCTAAATATCTCAATATGAACTTTTTTTTTCCATTATTTAACTAATATTTACTGCATATTTTTTTGTTCTAATTCAGTTACTATGGCTTCAGCTACCAATATTTTTGCACAAGCTAGCAGTATTCCTATATTAAATGGTACAAATTTTAAAGTTTAGAAGGATACCGTGGAGATTGTCCTCAATTGTATAGATCTGGATATAGCTTTTCGAGAGGAGAAACTCACTTCCACTCCAGAAAATTCTAATGAGATTAAAATAGAGAAATGAGAGAGATCCAATTGAATGAGCATCGTGATTATGAAATGCTTAATTCTTGAGGCGTTTCAGGGCTTAATTACTGAGGATAAAGATGCCAAAATATTCTTAAAAGATGTGAAAAATTCTTTGCTAAGAATGAAAAGGCGAAGGCAAGTAACCTTTTGAGCAAACTTGTCTCCATGAGGTATAAAGGTAAAGGGAACATAAAGGAGAATATCATGGAAAGTCTCATCTTGCTTCCAGATTAAAAGCACTAAAGTTAGAGTTGTCTGAGGATTTACTCGTGCATTTTATTTTTATCTCTCTTCCTGCACACTTTAGACAATTCAAAATGAGTTATAACACTCTAAAGGACATCTGATCCCTAAATGAGCTTATATCTTGCTGTGTGCAAGAAGAAGAGAGGTTACAACGAGATAAGACTGAAAGTGCTCATATAGTTTCACTCTTCTCAATATAAAAGAAAACGTGATACTACTGTGAATATACTTTCTCAATAGAAAAAGGCTAAGAAACAGTATCAAACATCAACATGTTTCTTCTGTAGGAAGGTGGGACACATGAAGAAAAATTATACCAAATATGCCACTTGGCGTGAAAAGAATGGTATAATTCTTACTTTTGTTTGTTGTGAAACTAATTTAAGTTATGCATCTATTAATACTTGGTGGGTAGATTCTGCTACTACTACACATGTAACTATTACTATGCAGGATTGCCTGTGGAGCCGACCACCAAGTGATGCTGAAGATACATCTATGTGGCAGACAACAATATAGTTGCAGTGGAAGTTATAGGAACCTTTAGATTATATTCCACGAGTGGATTTTACTTGGATTTATTTGAGACATTTTATGTACCGTCATGTAGAAGAAATTAAGTTTCTGTTTCTTATTTGGACAAATCGGGTTATTTTTGTTCGTTCAAAAATAATAAAGTCAGTCTCTTTAATAATTCGAATAATATTTGCTCTAGTCGTTTGACGGATTAAAATATAGACTTTATTTGAATTTCTATAATAATGAATACTGCAAACAAGTATAAAACGAAAACTAAATGAGAATTTGACATCATTATGGCACAAACGCCTATGTCATATCTCTAAACAGCGAATTTAGAGGCTTGTGTCAGATAAAATTCTTGGACCCCTAAATTTGGCAGACTTTGAAGTCTGCATTGAGTGCATAAAGAAAAAAAAAGGACAAACGAAAGAAAATAAGATGTTGAGAGAGCTAAAGATGTCTTAGAACTAATACATACCGATATATGTGATCCATTTTCTACTGTCTCTTGGAATGGATAACGGTATTTTGTTATATTTATAGATGATTACTTTTGTTATGGGTATCTATATTTAATTCATGAAAAGTCTCAAGTCTTGGATGCTTTTAAGTCTTTCAAAGTTGAAGTTGAACTTTAACTTGGAAAGAAAATTAAAGCTGTCAAATCTGATCGTGGTGGTGAATACTACGAAAGGTATGACAATTCAGTGAGCAACGTCCCGGGCTATTTGCGCTTTTTCTAGAGGAGTGTGGTTTTGTTCCGTAACATACCATACCAGGAAACCTAGCACGAATAGCAAAGGAACTGAGCTCTTAAGGACATGCTGAGAAGTATGATTAGTCATTCTTCCTTGCCTGAATCACTCTGGAGAGAAGCCTTAATGACCGCAGTGTATATCCTTAATAGGGTGCCAAACAGAATAGTTAACAAAACCTCTTATGAAATTTGGATTGGGAAAAGGTCCAATATAAAGCATTTGCACATTTGGGGATGTCCAATTGAGGCGCGGCCTTATAGGCCATATGAAAGAAAATTGGGCTCAAGAACAATTAGTTGCTACTTTGTTAGTTACGCTGAGCGATCACGGGGGTACAAGTTTTACAATCCTGCATCAAGGTCTATTTTGTAACGAAAAATGCAAGATTTTTTGAGGATGTTGAGTTTGGGGGAAGGTAATATTAGGAATGTTGCTTTTGATGAGGATTCTATAACTGATAATGATCATATTTTCATATCTATTATTGTTCAAGATACAGTTACAGTACAAAAGCACAATGAGAATCCTACTATAGTTCCAGTTACAGTACAAGAGAATAATAAGAATATTGTTGTTGCTCAAGATGCTACTATAGTACAGGAGAATAATGAGAATCATCCTCAACCTCAACCCATACAACAAGCTCAAGAATCTCAAGAAGTGCCATTAAGGAGATCTAACAGAG
The DNA here is from genome assembly GCF_003086295.3 of Arachis hypogaea. Taxonomy (NCBI): domain Eukaryota; kingdom Viridiplantae; phylum Streptophyta; class Magnoliopsida; order Fabales; family Fabaceae; genus Arachis; species Arachis hypogaea. The sequence continues at coordinate 21,773,156 of NC_092053.1, read as the reverse complement.
AAAGGAGAAGTACAATTTCGGCTGAATATGTAGTCTATCTCTAAGAATACGAGGATGGCATTGATTTAATCGAAAATGATCCAATCAACTTTCACTAAATCATGCAAAGCTCTAACTCTGAAAAATAGATCAATGCCATGAAAGAAGAGATAAAGTCTATGAAAGATAATGACGTTTGGGATCTCGTAGAATTATCTGAAGGTGTGAAACCAATTGGTTGTAAATAGATATTTAAAACCAAAAGGAATTTTAACGGTAATGTCGAGAGATATAAAGCTCATCTAGTGGCTAAATGCTTTACTCAAAAGGAAGGTATAGACTATAAAGAGACTTTCTCTCCGTTATCATCAAAAGACTCTTTTAGAACCATAATGGCACTAGTAGCTCATTTTAACTTGGAGCTACATAAGATGGATGTGAAAATAACATTTCTCAATTGTGACATTTATAAAACGATATATATAGTACAACCAGAAAATTTTGTATCAGACGATTCAAAATCTGTGGTTTGTAAGTTAAAGAAGTCTATTTATAATCTCAAACAAGCTTTCCGTCAACGGTATCACAAGTTTCATCAAGTAATTACCTCATATGGTTTTGAGGTAAATATTACAGATGAATGTGTATATCGTAAGTTCAGTAGGAGTAAATACATATTTTTAGTCTTATACGTTGATGACTTTCTTCTTGCCAGTAATGATATAGGCTTATTGCATGAAACTAAAAAATTTCTATCGAACAAATTCGAAATGAAAGATCTTGATGATGCCTCTTTTGTATTAGGAATCGAGATACTAAGAGATCACTCTCAAGGTATTCTTGGATTGTCACAAAAGAACTTATCAAAAAAATATTAAGTAGAAATGACATGGAAAGTTGTAGACAAATGGATACACCCATAACTAAAGGAGACGAGTTCACTCTCAAGTAATGCCTCAAAAATGATCTTGAGAGGATAGCAATGCATGATAAACGTTATGTATCAGCACTAGGGAGCTTAATAAATGCTCAAGTCTGCACACATCCCGATATATCATTCATAGTGGGAGTGTTGGGTAGATACTTGAGCAATCTTAGCATGGATCATTGGATAGTTGTTAAACGCGTAATGTGTTATCTGAAGAGAACAAAGGATTTCAAGCTTACTTATCGGAGATCAAAAAATCTGGAGATCATTAGATACTCTAATTCTGATTTTGCGGGATGCCAAGATAGTAGACGCTCTACTTCAGGCTGTGTCTTCATGTTGGCTGGAGGAGCTATTGCATGAAAGTATAACAAACAGACTCTTGTAGCTTCTTTAACAATGGAGGCAGGTATGTTTCTTGCTTTGAGACATCCAAACATGGCATATGGTTGCGAAAATTTGTCACTGAACTTCGTATAATAGATGACGTTGAAAGACCATTGAAGATATTTTGTGACAATAAGTCAGCAGTACTATACTCCAATAACAATAAGAGCTCAACGAAATCAAAGCATATAGACATCAAGTTCTTAGTTGTCAAGGAGAAAGTTCAAGAAAAACTGAAGGTTGTAGAAGGCTTAGAGAAGGGGGGTTGAATCTATGACCTTCTTTAAGTTACTGAATTAGCCCTTTTAAAACAAGCTTGCAATCTGAAACTGTTTGGACTCAGTAGCGGAAAATTTATGAGACAATTTCATTTTGTCTCATGAATATCAGAAAACAGGACAGAGCAGAGAAGAGAAAAGCTAACACCATCATGTATCCTGGTTCGGTTGCCTTGTGCTATGTAACCTACGTCCAATCTCCTCCACAACAGTGGTGGAATTTCCACTATAGTTAAAGTATTACATACACCAATTTCACAGGATTGACACAATCCTTTCACACTCAAGTTCTAACCTAACTTGACTTTGGCTATGCTAATACTTAAATCTTCACTCTTAGTGCTCAACCAACTAAGAAAGGGGTACCTCACAGGTACAAGATACAAGTCACTGACTTACCTAAAGAAATCTAAAAATAACTCTAAACTTTTCTCTCAAGTGTATCACTCAGCCTCTTTCAACTCATTGGCTTTTACTTGAGCTCTCTCAATATGCCTTTTCACTCAAAAAATTACAGAAAGATAAACATAGAAAAGTAAATTACAATCTATAAAACATGAAGGAGATTGACTTCATCAACATCCTCTTTGCTATGTGATAAACCAGATTAGCATGTCTCTGATTCAGTTCTTCATTTTTGGCAGAATGCTCCTTTGAAAGAAAGCATTGTCCAAGTAGATGAACTTCCTCAGAGAGCTTCTTCACAGAACAAAACCTCAATATTCTGGATTATCTCTCCTTGGCTTCAGAATGGTGAACCAACTTCTTTTGTATCTCCTTGCATGTTGCTCTTCCCTAGGTCAAACCTGGAGCTTTGTGCTTCACCAACTCTGCCGTTCCCTTTCTTCCATTTTTACTCAAATTAGGGACTTTGGTTCTGACTTTCTTGGTTGACCGAAAGCCTCAGGACAAAAAACACAAAAAAAAATCCTTCAATGGTTAGCCAGATCTTGGCCATTGAAAAATAGCTTGGTCCCCAAGTTATATTTGTGGTCGTAGATGCACAGCAAGGAAGAACAGACTTTATCTTTCCCATTCATCCCAATATGGAGTAGCAGAGATTTGAAGGTGAAGAGAAGAAAATGAGATGCATGTAGAAGGAAATAAAAATCACCTTTAGCTTCTGACCTCTTCTTGATACAGATTGATGTGGGTGATTAGACCTATACCATTTTCTTAACCTTCTCTTTCTTGCTTCTTTGGTGAATAGCTTAGGGAAGAAGCTCTGTCTTACTTTTTTGATTTTCAGACCAAAACACAAAAGTGAACATTGCTTTTGGTGTGAGAGCAAATTGGAGAGATCAGCTTGGAGTTATGGAAACGGGCTTGGATCGGGTTTAAAATAAAGTTCAGCCCTTTGGTTCCTTGCTTTGTTTTCTTTGGGCTTTTATTGGTTTGTAGCCCGCCAGCCTTGTTTTTGTTTTCATTCACTTTGGGCTGTTGTATTGATTTGTGGCCTGCAATGCTTAATTACAAATAATTAACATTAGTTAGATAAATGCCCAAAAATAATGTTTTTCATCAATAATTAATTTAGTTGATTTCTCAACTCAACAATTTCTCCCTTGATGACAAACATAATTTAAATAATGATCAAAAGGAAATGAATTTGAATAAAGTTTAGAAACTCCCTTTGATTTGCTGTTACTTGCTTTTGTGTTGCTCCCCCTTTCTTTTTCAATGTTAGCTCCCTCTGGATTTATGCTCTTCTTTTCTTTCCTATTTGCATTTACTTATAGAGAGCACCATAAAAAACTACACAAAATTATCTTGACTAAGGGAGTTTAAAAATAACATTACAAATCCAACCCAATGCTGAACATATTATGTCAGTAGCGAAATCAAATCATCAAGATTAACCAAGAGCAACCCAACAATATATGAAAGCAAGTTCCAATTGTCATGTCATTACATTCCCTGCAGCAGCATAGTTGCAAATCAAAATTTATATGCTCAAAACTATCAGCAGCAGCAATCAATCAAAATTCACAATTTAGAAAAATAATAGTAGCAATAAAGTTTAGCTAACAGCAGCTGCTATTGCTCCCCCTTTTGTCATCAAGGGTGGAGCCAAAACAAGATCAATAAAAAAACAGCACCTTAAATCCTGCAAGAAAGTGTTAAAGCACAGTCCAAAATATCAAATAAATTAAAATTAAGTGCAGCAGTGGTTAAGATATTACAGTCATCCAGAAATAACAATCATAAGTTTGAAAGTATCAAAAGAGACAGTTTTCATGAGACAAAAAGAAGTAGTCAGCAGCAACTTGATGAGACAATCCTAAGCATCTGAACCATTTTCCTCCGAATCAACTTCCTCATCAGCATCAGTGGCAGGGTCTTCATCCTTTTGAAGGTTGTCAATGAACGTCATGAATACAGCTACTCTATCTCTTGATTTCCGGAGGAAATTCTCATGCTTGCTTGCTAGCTTCCTTTGTTCTTTATTCATGGCAATCAAGTGATTGGATTGGGAGACAAACTCCTAAACCACATCTTTGACAACATTCAGCAGAGCAGATTTTTGTCCTGTGGAGATGGAAGTGCCCTCGGTGGAAGGAGGAGGAGATTCCTCAGGAATGAACTCATCGTCTTCGTCATCTAGAACCACTCTCTTAGATCGAGCAGGTCCTTTTTGCTGTTTCACTGCACCACCTCCCTTTAGATATGAATGTCTATTTTCATAATCCTCATTGGACAAGTCAACACCAAAATGCTAAAAAATACAAGTTAGAAACATGCCATACGGAAGGGCTTTATCTTTCTCACTTTTAACAGAGTCAAACATGTATCTAACCATCAAATAAGCAAAAGAAATTTCTGTTTTAGTGAGCAGGGCATACAAAACAAGTGTGTCTGTGTAAGAAACTCTTCGATATGAACCACTTTGAGAGAGAATGATGTGGTTGACAATACGGTAGAACTGAGCACGTTCATATCCTAGGGATTTGTGAGTGGGTGTAATGCCATCAATCAAGGAAAAATGTTCACAAATATAAGTCAAAGCATCATTGTAAGAAACACCAACTCCTTCATCCCACTTAACAGAGGTATAAGCGCATGGCCCAACATCAGTATACTTCAATGAATCACTGATTGTTTCATTATTTAAAACTATGTCAGCAAGAGTGAACAGTACCCTCATGATATGTCATGTTTGCATAAAACTCTTTTACCAACAGTGGGTAAACAGGCTTTTTGATGTTAAAGAGGTGATTCCAGTCTAAAAACTCCAAATTTTCAACAAATGGAAAACCTTTCTTTTTTAGGTTTGGCAAGTCAGCAAGAAAAGAGGGACACAGGGTACGGTACCTAATAATACCTTCATAAAAGTCATGATTCATGGCAGACCTAAATCTATGAGAGTTATAGTTAGAGTGAGATGTCATGAAATGGGATTTATGAGCAAAAGGATCAATGTCTGGTTCTCTAACAGATTTGAGAGGGAGACGAGGTTTACCTCTTTGAGAACACAAGGGAACCGACCTAGGTTTAGGCTGAGTTATCTCAGGAACTGGTTCTTTAGCAGCAGGGCATTTGCCTTTGGATGAGCTTAGTTTCGAAGAACTAGGTTTTGAAGGGGGTTCTTTTGGTGGAGGCATCGGCTTGGCAGAGGCAAGAAATCTTAGTGTGGTCTTGGTCCGTGCCATGGGATCAGTTCGTGGAGGAGAGGTAGGAGGAGAAGGTGAGGGAGTGAAGGTTCGGTCTCTGGAACGAGTAGAGGGCCTAGGTTTTGCAGGAAGCTTGTATATCTGGGTGGTTTCTGGCTAAGAAGAAAGAGAAGTAATAAAGGTAGTGGAGGAAACCGAAGAGTTTGAGGAGGAGTTATGGAGGGAGAGAAGGGAGTATTGGTAACTGTACCAAAAAAGTTTTTCTAAAACCATGCAATTGCATCACCTTCTGATTTGACTTGAAATGACTTGACATCATAAAAGAGAAAGATTTGATTTTTTCAAGAAATTAAAAAAGGAAATCAATTTTAAAGTTTAAAATCCTTTTGGACTCAAACGAGAAACAACAAAACAAAAAAATAAAATAAAACAACTAGTCCAACAAAAAACCAAAACAAAACCAATGTAACATTCATATTGGGCCCAGAGATGGTTGGATTTAAGGAAACACATTGGACCACTCCAGATCTGATTTTGAGGTTAGCCCAGATAAATCTGTACATGCAACAAGTCTAGAATACGCTGATTGAAGAGAACGTTCTTCATTTGCCCTGAATTGTCTCATACCTGTTCATGAGACAAAAACTCCAACAAACACATCAGCAACTTTCAAACAATGAATCATAGCTCAAAATTTCTAGGCTAGTCCTAAACATGCAGAATCTGTCATCAGCTAGTGATTTAGTGAAAATATCCACCAATTGCTCTTCTGATTTAACAAATTGAATGCTAATATCCTCTTTTTGAACATGTTCTCTTATTGAGTGAAATTTCACTTCAATATGTTTAGTCCTAGAGTGCAAAATTGGATTTTTAGAAATATTAATGGCACTCATATTATCACATAGCAGGGGAATATTTACAACATTTAACTTGTAATCTGCAAGTTGTATTTTTAACCACATGAGCTGAGAACAATAAGAAGAAGCAGCTATATACTCAGCCTCTGTAGTGGATAAAGCCACTGTTGGCTGCTTCTTACTTGACCAAACATTTAAGGACTTCCCAAGGAAGCAACATAAGACTGATGTGCTTCTTCTACCAACTCTATCACAGGCAAAATCTGCATCACAGTAACCAACTGCAGAAAAATCATCAATCTTAGGATACCAAAGACCAAAATTGGATGTGCCATGAACATATCTAATTATCCTCTTAACTGCAGAAAGATGAGACTCTTTTGGTTTAGATTAGAATCTTGAATACATTCCAACACTTTGCACAATGTCGGGTCTAGAGGAAGTTAAGTACATAAGAGAACCAATCATTCCTCTATACCTAGTCTCATCTACATCTTTCTCAGTTTCTCCCTTATCTAATTTTGAATTAGGGTGCATGGGAGTTCCCATGGGTTTGGCATTTTCCATACCAAATTTCTTAACTAATTCTTTGGCATACTTCTTTTGATGAATAAAAATACCTTTTCCAGTTTGTTTAATTTGTAGCCTAAGGAAAAAATTAAGTTCACCCATCATACTCATGTCAAATTCACTTGTCATGAGTTTTTCAAATTCAATACAAAGGGATTCGTTGGCTGATCCAAAAATAATGTCATCTACATATATTTGGACTAGAATGAAAGAATCATTAGAATTCTTGATTAATAGAGTTGTATCTATGGTGCCTCTTTGAAAATCATTTTTTAAAAGAAAAGACCTAAGCCTCTCATACCAAGCTCTAGGAGCTTGCCTCAAACCATAGAGAGCTTTTGATAATTTGAAAACATGGTTAGAGAGCTCTTTATTTTCAAAACCAGGTGGCTGTTCCACATACACTTCTCTATCTATCACACCATTCAAAAATGCACATTTCACATCCATTTGATATAATTTAAAACACAAAACGCAGCATAAGCTAAGAGAAGTCTTATGGCTTCCATTCGGGCAACTGGGGAAAAGGATTCATCAAAGTCTATTCCTTCTTCTTGGTTATATCCTTGTGCCACTAGCCTTGCTTTGTTTCTTGCAATGCTACCATCCTCTCCTAGCTTGTTCCGAAAAATCCACTTGGTGCCGGTCACTTTCTTTCCAATCGGCCTTGGAACCAATGTCCAAACTTGGTTCTTCTCAAACTCAAGAAGCTCATCTTCCATTGCCTTTACCCAAGAAGGGTCATTAAGGGCTTCTTTGACATTCTGAGGCTCCATTTGAGAGAGAAGGGCAATGTTTGTTCCTTCATTTGCCTTTCTAGTTGAAGACCGAGTTTTCACCCCATGAGAGACGTCCCCAATAACAAATTTCTCAGGATAATTCTTCAAGAATATCCATTCACGAGGTCTGGTAGACTTGGAGGCAGATTCAGTTACCAAGGAATTTTGGGAATTACTGGTTTCAGGATCTCTTTCAGATTCATGAGACAAAATAGAATTGTCTCTCAAATTTTTAGCAACTGCAGTTTCTGGTTCAGCTCGTCTAGAATTTCCATCTTTATGATTGTGTGTAGTTTCATCATCTTTTTGAGCTTGATTTTCTGCATCACAGTCTTCCAAAATACTTTGAACTAAGTTAGTATCACAAAATGTAACATGTATGGACTCCTCAATTATCCTAGCATCTTGATGGTAAACCCTATATGCTTTACTAGATGTGGAATATCCTACAAACAAACACTCATATGCCTTTGGATCAAATTTCCCCAAATTTTCTTTGTTATTAAGAACAAAGCATTTGAATCCAAAGATGTGTAAGTAGTCTAAGTTTGGTGGGTAACCTTTCCAAAGTTCATAAGGATTTTTCTTCAAAAATTTTCTTATGATGGTTCTATTCAAAATGTGGCAAGCCGTGTTAACCGCTTCAGCCCAAAGGAACTTTGGAACATTGCTCTCACAAAGCATAGCTCTTGTCATTTCTTGTATGCTTCTATTTCTTCTTTCCACAACACCATTTTGTTGTGGTGTCCTTGGACAAGAGAAGTTGTGAAATATTCTAAATTCCTCACAAAAAGATTCAAATAAATTATTTTCAAATTCGGTTCCATGATCACTTCTTATAGAAGAGATCTTTAAATCCTTTTCATTTTGAATTTTCTTACAAAAGATTTCAAAAGCCGAAAAGGCTTCATTTTTGTGTGCATGAAATAAAACCCAACCAAACCTAGAATAGTCATCCACAATCACTAAACCATAATGTTTACCACCTAGGCTTTGAGTTCTTGTTGGACCAAATAAATCATTGTGTAGCAATTCAAGTGGCCTTTTAGTAGATATGTCTTCCTTTGGTTTAAATGAACTTTTTGTTTGTTTTCCCATTTGGCAAGCATCATAAGTGATGTCTTTGTCAAACCGTATCAAAGGAAGACCTCTTACTAATCCTTTCTTTACAAGTTTATTTATTTGAAACATACTTGCATGGCCCAATCTCTTGTACCATAGCCACTTTTCAGATTCTTTAGAATGAAAACAAGCTACATTTTGATCCTTTAGTTCATCAAGGGTAAGTCCATACACATTATTACAACGCTTGGTAACAAAAAGCACTTCATTTATCTTTTCATATACAATACAGCATTCAAGTCTTTTGAAAGTCACTAAATATCCTAAATCACATAGCTAACTTATACTCAAAAGATTGTGCTTCAAACCACATACCAAAAATACATCATCAATGAAAGTAGATTGTTCATTACCTACTTTTCTAATTGAAATTATTTTACCATTACCATCATCTCCAAAGGTCACAAAACCTCCATCATACTTGTTTAGTATGATGAAGTAAGTTGACCTTCCAGTCATGTGCCTAGTGGTGTGGAATTTATAACCCACGAACTAACCGGCAAGTGCACCGGGTCATACCAAGTAATACCTCAGGTGAGTGAGGATCGATCCCACGAGGATTGATGAACTAAGCAACAATGGTTGATTAATTTACTTAGTTAGACAAGCAGAAAATGACGTTTAAGAGTTCAAAGGCATTAAACAGTAAATTCAGTAAATTAGAAAGCAAGCAGTAAACGAGTTGTGAATAATATATGGAGAAACAATTAAGGCTTCAGAGTTATCTATTTTCCAGATTGACTTTTCTTACTAACTATTTTAATCATGCAAGATTCAATTCATGGCAAACTATATATGACTAAGCCCTAATTCCTTAGACCTTCTTAGTCTACTCTAACTTTCATCAACCGCCAATTCCTTGGTCACTTAATTTCAATTAGAGGATGAAGTTCAATTCTAGTTTATGTGCCACAGAAACTCTAATTACCCAAATATAAAAGGATTATATGTCACGTATCCCGTTAAGTCCAGATAATTAGAAGTTTAGGAGAAATTGTTTTCAAATTGTTGTTCAAGTAAAGAGCTTTTCCAAGTTATACGAGAACTCAATTAGAACAAGGGTCATACTTCCGTTCCACTCAAATTCATAAGATAAAGAACGAAAAAAATTCTTGAAATAGAAATCAATACATGAATTAAAATAGAAAAATAATAGTATCAATCCATACAATAGATAGAGCTCCTAACCTTAACAATGGAGGTTTAGTTGCTCATGGTTCAGAGAAAAAATAAGAATTCTGAAAATCTGTAAATTGTGGAATGAGGTGGAAGAGAATAGAAGGCCCGAAGGGCTGATTCTTTTCCCTTTTATATCTAATCCTAATTAATGTAAAATATATTTTCTAAATCTAAAATAATATCTTTTCCTAATTGTAAATAAAATAAAAGTTGAATCAAAATTAATTTGATTGATCCGTGCAGGGCTTGAGGAGTGTGGGGACCATTGGATTCATTAAGCTCCACGCTGAACTTGGCTTTTTCCAAGTTCAACGTGGAGAAGGCAGCAAGTGCTTCAGCATGTTCCTTTGAATCCACAGAACTTGGCTTTTCCCAAGTTCAGCGTGGAGAAGGCAGCAAGTTCTTCCCTGGAAGTTCTCCAATCCACGCTGAACTTGGCAAGAATCAAGTTCAACATGGAGGATGCAGAGGTTGCTGGAGAAGAAATATATACTATTATATATCGTTGGAAAGCCCTGAAAGTTAACTTTCTAATGCCACTAAAATCACGTTAATTGGACCTATGTAGCTCAAGTTATTCCAGTTTGAGTGCAAGAAGGTCAGGATTGACAGCATCATTCGCTTTCTCCCTTTTTTGCTACAAAACTCCGTCAAATCCATCCGAATACTACCTGAAATAAATAAAATTGTGTAAAAATCAAAGTAGCATCCATAGTAGCCAAAAGATATTTAAATTTTGATTAAACTTAGCAATTCAAGTGCAAATTCACAAGGAAAAGATAGATAAGATGCTCACGCATCACAACACCAAACTTGAATTGTTGCTTGTCCTCAAGCAACCAAAATAAGTGCATGATTAAGATGTGAATTTGCATGAGAAGTGAGAGTTCAGTTATTCTTAAGTCTCTCCTTAATGTAGGATTTATCTATTGCAATTCTGAACAGTTTTGACATCTCACTCTCCTTTGAATCAGAGGACTGTCACTGTCATTCGGACTTAGAATCCAGATTATATTATGAATTCCCTGATCTTTATACTCCAGTTTAATCCTTGAACACAGCAAATTTACTTTAATTCTCTTTTCGTTGGTGCTTTGCACCTTGAGACTAGCCGTGACTTTAAATGTTTTGTCTCAAGCTTGACTTGACACAAAAATACTACAAGCACTTAACTGGGAAACTCTCTTTATGTTCTGATTTTTCTTTCAGTTACTCTCAGACAGTGGTGCTCAAAGCCTTGGGCATACTCTGCTAAATGCATTTGGTCTTGACTCTAAATATTCTGTCGTCTCAAGGATTACTTGACACAAGAACACCACAAGCATATAACTAAGGAAACAACTCTTTTGAGCTTTTAATCATGTCTGACCTCCTTAGTCATTGATGCTCAGAGCCTTGGACCTTGCTTTTATTATTTTCTTTCTTTTGTTGTTTCTTTTGCTTCAAGGATTAAGCTTTCACTAATTTCAGAGAAGTCATAATAGTTCTCTAAATTCCTGTTCCTCATAAATCAACATCCTTGATTCAAATTCAAATATGCAATGTTCATGTCATTCATTCAGAATCACAACAATACCACCACATTTAAGTAAATGAGACTAATCTTAAATTTAAATTCAATCTCTCATGCGATATATCACTTCTTTATTTTTTTTTTTTGGTTTCAAGCTCAGTGAGTAATACATGAGACACTCTTTTTCAGCATAAAAATCAAATAAAAAATAAATAGTAAATTAAACTAGAACCTAGAAATTGAAATAACAACTGATCATGCAGTAACAAAATAAGCGGAAAACAGGAACCTAATCATAATAAAAACGGGAGAAAATATAGAATGAAAGGAACTTAACCACCTCAGTTATCTTAGTGGCCATCTCATTCTTCTGGCTGTGCTCCTCCGTAGAGATGATTCGCCTTCCTTTGGTGTCATTAAAATAAACAGAAAATCCACAAGCGAAGTGACAACACCAAACTTAAAAGTTTGCTTGTCCTCAAGCAAAGAAGAACTGAAAATAGAGAAGGACATAAAAAGACAGACGGAGGAGTAAAAACAAATATTAGTATAAAAAAATAAAATAATAAAAGGACAAAAAAGGTGAAAATAATTAAAAGATATATATATATATATATATATATATATATATAGTTTATTTTATTTTATTTTATTTTATATAGTTTGTTTATATTTTTTATTTTATTTATATATATAGAATGATTTATTTATTGATTGATTTATTTATTTATTTATATATAGGGGGGACGTGTATATATATATATATATATATATATATATATAGTATTGGAGGACATATATATAAATATATAAATATATAAATATATGTGTATAAATATATAAATATAAACTAGGGGGACGTGTATATAAATATAGGGGGGAGAACGTGTATATATATATATAGTTATGTATGTATATGGAATGGGAATGGGGATCAGGAGGGACGGGGTTGGTCAAAAATAAAAAGGATCTCTGAATGGGATTTGGTGATTGCATTAGGGATTTGGTAAAGCAACAATTGTTGATTGTGTGTGGAAGTTGCGAACAATAAGGATTTGGCGCCGAACTTGATGGCAGGGATGTTCGGCGTCACATGTTTCGTTTGTGCTATTCATTCTCCACGCTGAACTTGAAAGGGGCCAAGTTTAGCGTGGACTTTTCTGAAGCAACTCTTTCATCGTATGCATGTATCCACGTTGAACTTGGGATGGACCAAGTTTACCGTGGGATCTGGCCATAGTGCACGCTGTTTACGTCGTTTGTCACGCTGAATTTGAAAATTTTTAAGTTCAGTGTAGACCTGGCAAAGCCTCTCATCAAAATTGTATGCACACTCCACGTTGAACTTGGAAAATTCCAAGTTCAGCGTGGAGCTGGCAGAATCATCCTTCTTTAGAGTGGGCGAAATTTTTTTTTGAAGTGTCCAATTCCTATTTTAAAAATTTTGCATGATCAAACACACGTAAAATAAAGGAAAAACAGTAAAAACTCAATAAAAAAATCAAATAAATAATAAAACTACTACTACAAAAAATAGATTAAGGATACGAAATCATTGGGCTGCCTCCCGACAAGTGCTTCTTTAACGTCACTAGCTTGACACTTGATTATTGAAGTTTCTTCCTCTTCTTCCAGTTGGTTAAAAGAAATGTCTCCAAGGGAGGAGAGGTGAAGATTAGTGCCCCTGATATAAATTCCTCCTAACAAGCTTTCTTTTATTGTGATTAGCTTGATTCACCTTGCTTGTTGGGATAGAGGTTGGATTATTTTTTGCTGACCTTTTCTTTTTCATGGATATTTTCTTCTGTTTCTTGGTCACAATCCCCTTTTCAGTGCTTTCCTTGGTTGCCTTCACTTCTTTGATTTAAAAATCTGGGTGTTGTGTGATGGTTAGAGTGTACCCTTCATCAAGAACTTCTTGAATTGGTGGTTCAATAAACTCACTATCTATGCCAGTCTCTATTTCATTGGAGTGTAGATTCCAATAATTGTCTTCATCCCTTACAACCTCCTTTGTTTCTGCATCTTCCTTCTTTGTTGGCACATCTTCCTCCTTTGTTTTTGCATCTTCCTCTTCTTCCATGTGTGAGGGTGGAAAGTACTCTAATTCATTTGAGTGTAAACTCCTTTGATTGATTTCCTCACTTACTTCCATAGGATCTTGTATTATATCTCTTGGGAAGGAGTTTGCTTGCTCCTCTTCCTGTGACTTGATAATCGACTGCACATGTTTCTCTATATTTTTGACACTCGTCTTTATATCATGTAAGAATTCTTTCATGAGAAGCTCAAGATCTGATGGTATTTGAGATGAATAAGGAGATGGTGGCTCTTGATATGAATAAGAAGGAGATGATGGTTCTTGGTATGAATAGGGAGATAGTGGCTCTTGATATGGGTAGAAAGATGATGGTTCTTGATATGGATAGAGAGGTGGTGGTTCTTGGTATGAATATGGAGATGGTGGTTCTTGATATGAATATGGAGATGGTGGTTCTTGATAGTTGGGATATGGAGCATTAAAGTTTCTTTGGTTTTGACTTTGCCAACCAAAATTTGGGTAGTTCCCCCATTCACAATAATAAGAATCACTCCCTGGGTGTGAGTAGTAACCCATGTGATCTCTCTCCATTATTTTTCCTTAGCACAAAACACCAAAAAGAATTAAACGCACCATGTGGTAAACAAGAAAGCAGAGAAGAAAGAACAGAATTCTAAAAATTAAAATAAGAAAAATTAAAATAAAACTAACTAGGAAACACCAAACTTAATTTCAGAAATTAAGAAAAATATTAGTACTATTTATTTAAATTTTTTTTCGAAAATAAATAAACAAAATTTTAATAAAATTAAAATTAAAACGCCTAATCTAAGCAATCAAACAACTAATAGTTGTTAATCACAGTCAATTCCCGGCAACGGCGCCAAAAACTTGGTGCGGAATTTATAACCCACGAACTAACCGGCAAGTGCACCGGGTCATACCAAGTAATTTCTCAGGTGAGTGAGGCTCGATCCCACGAGGATTGATGGACTAAGCAACAATGGTTGATTAATTTACTTAGTTAGACAAGCATAAAATGATGTTTAAGAGTTCAAAGGCATTAAACAGTAAATTCAGTTAATTAGAAAGCAAGCAGTAAACGAGTTGTGAATAATATATGGAGAAACAGTTAAGGCTTCAGAGTTATCTATTTTACGGATTGACTTTTCTTACTAACTATTTTAATCATGCAAGATTCAATTCATAGCAAACTATATATGACTAAGCCCTAATTCCTTAGACCTTCTTAGTATACTCTAACTTTCATCAACCGCCAAGTCCTTGGTCACTTAATTCCAATTAGAGGATGAAGTTCAATTCTAGTTTATGTGTCACAGAAACTCTAATTACCCAAATATAAAAGGATTATATGTCATGTATCCCGTTAAGTCCAGATAATTAGAAGTTTAGGAGAAATTATTTTCAAACTGTTGTTCAAGTAAAGAGCTTTTCCAAGTTATACGAGAACTCAATTAGAACAAGGGTCATACTTCCGTTCCACTCAAATTCATAAGATAAAGACCGAAAACAATTCTTGAAATAGAAATCAATACATGAATTAAAATAGAAAAATAATAGTATCAATTCATACAATAGATAGAGCTCCTAACCTTAACAATGGAGGTTTAGTTGCTCATGATTCAGAGAGAAAATAAGGATTCTGAAAATCTGTAAATTGTGGAATGAGGTGGAAGAGAAGAGAAGGCCCGAAGGGCTGATTCTTTTCCCTTTTATATCTAATCCTAATTAATGTAAAATATATTTTCTAAAACTAAAATAATATCTTTTCCTAATTATAAATAAAATAAAAGTTGAATCAAAATTAATTTGATTGATCTGTGCAGGGCTTGAGGAGTGTGGGGACCATTGGATTCATTAAGCTCCACGCTGAACTTGGCTTTTTCCAAGTTCAACATGGAGAAGGCAGCAAGTGCTTCAGCGTGTTTCTTTGAATCCACGCTGAACTTGGCTTTTCCCAAGTTCAGCGTGGAGAAGGCAGCAAGTTCTTCCCTGGAAGTTCTCCAATCCACGCTGAACTTGGCAAGAACCAAGTTCAATGTGGAGGATACAGAGGTTGCTGGAGGAGAAATATGTACTATTATATATCGTTGGAAAGCCCTGGAAGTTAACTTTCTAATGTCATTAGAATCACATCAATTGGACCTATGTAGCTCAAGTTATTCCAGTTTAAGTGCAAGAAGGTCAGGATTGACAGCATCATTCGCTTTCTCCCTTTTCTGCTACAAAACTCCGTCAAATCTATCCGAATGCTACCTGAAATAAATAGAATTGTGAAAAACTCAAAGTATCATCCATAGTGGCCAAAAGATATTTAAATTTTGATTAAACTTAGCAATTCAAGTGCAAATTCACAAGGAAAAGATAGATAAGATGCTCACGCATCACCTAGAGTATCCACTATCCAAGTACCACATATCCTTTTTGTTCTTGGATGCTAGGAAAATTTGCATGAAAAACTTCAAGTAACCTTAGATATCCAAATTAATTTGGATCCTTTGAAGTTAATCCATCTTGGTTGCCCAAGTGGATTGAAATCACAAACAACATTGTAAATTTGGTTTCCCACAACTCTCTTTTCAATGAAACATTATGCATATGAGTGACCAAATTTCTTGCAATTAAAACAATGATTTTTTTATGTATATCGCTGAAATTGAGGTGAGTTATTTTGCTGGAAATGATTAAAGGGCTGAAATTTTCTGATTTTTAGAAGAGGTGCATTTCTTTCGACAAACTGGTTTTTGTTATAATTGTTCCTCTTTGCAAATTAGTTTTCACCAAGATTTTTGAAAACTTTTGGACTTTTCGAATATGAGGTTTTGTTGTAAAATGGTGATTTCTTGAAAGCAGCCTCATTTTTCAAAATGTACCCCAGACCTGACCTATTTGAAGTAGGTTCGGTTCTTGGTGAAGGCTCAGTTTCACTTGTGTATACTTCATCAAATTTCTCCTCAAATTTTGGAACATATCCAATACTAGATTTGTTGGATGTGGATTTAGTATTTGATGAAGAAGTCACAAACTTCATAGAGGAATTATTAAAAACTGTACTTTCCTTGGATATATAACCTAAACCAGATTTTTCAAACAATGGTCTTTGGCTTGCAAGTAATTTGTCCAAGTTACTAGAACTTTGAGCAAATTTTGCTAAGTCACCATTCAACCTTTTAATCATATCATTTAATCTTTCGTTTTCAGCAATTAACTCTTGAGAAGGATCCACAATGTACTTTCCTTTTAATTTTTCAAGTTTAGATTTTAGAAATCTATTTTCTTCAATAATGTCCAAAGCACATTCAGTTTCCTTCACTTTTTCTTTTAAAAAATCATTTTTAGCTTTTAATATATCTTTTTCAGATCTGCACTTATTGTACTTATCTAGCAGTTTTGAGGTGTTTAGAGTAAGATCATCAATAATGGCATGTAAATCATCTATAGACAAGTCATAGTAATTTACCTCATCAAGATTATTATTTCCAGCCATGAAGCAGTCTTTATCTTCACCTTCAGAATTTTCTTCCTCATTGGAGTCATTTTCAAGATCCTCCCAAGTTGCCATGAGTACTCTCTTCTTTTCTTTCTTTCCTTTGTCCTCCTTTTTGAGCTTTGGACAGTTTAGCTTGAAGTGTCCAGCCTCCTTGCAATG
Organism: Arachis hypogaea; assembly: GCF_003086295.3. NCBI lineage: Eukaryota > Viridiplantae > Streptophyta > Magnoliopsida > Fabales > Fabaceae > Arachis > Arachis hypogaea. The sequence goes on along the minus strand of NC_092053.1, from coordinate 21,756,239 downwards.
ATGATACGTCACCTTGCTCAAGTCCATTTTGTGTTCCTTTGAGCTTGAACCCTTGTACTTGCCCTTGTTATTCATCATCCTTCTAAATCACCTAACAAAAAACATAAACTCATCATCTGAAATATCATCACTAGACTCACTCTCTTTTGATTCTATTTTTGACTTGAGGGCTATTCCCTTTTTCTTAGAGTCCGGGTTTGTGCGTGTGGTTTCATAGACAAGGAGTTTTCCTCTCAACTCATCATAGGTTATAGGGCTTAGGTTATTGCTCTCGGCTAGGACAGTGGTAGTGGTTTCCCATTCTTTTGTGAGGCTTCTAAGGAGTTTTCTCACTAGGGTTTGTTATGCGTAGTTTGTACCCATAGCATCAAGGTTGTTGATTATGATTGAGAATCTCTCAAGCACTTCATCAATGCTTTCACCATCCTTCATATTAAACATCTCGTACTCTTTTCACAGCATATCAATCCTCGTTTCTTTGACCTGTTTAGTGCCTTTATGTGTAACCTGGAGTTTCTCCCAGATTTCTTTGGTTGTCTTGCATCTAGACACCTTTCGGTACTCTTCAAAGCCGATAGCACAATGAAGAAGGTTGATGGCTTTAGCATTCAGCTCCATCTTCTTCTTGTCGTCCTCATTCCATTCAGCTTCTTCTTTTGGAGTCACCACTCCATTAGCACTTATTTTTGTTGAAATCTTGGGACCGCTCACAATAATCTTCCATATGTTGTAGTCAATAGATTGGATGAAGATCCTCATCCTCCCTTTTCAGTAGGCATAGTTCTTCCCGTTGAAGAAAGAAGGCCGGTTGTTTGACTGGCCTTCAGTGAGGGTGTAGGCAACTGTGGTTGTGCCCAAGTTGTTCGCCATTGGATCTTTGCTCCAAGCGGTGAAGCTTGATTCTTGAGACCAAAGCTCTGATACCAATTGAAGGTTGTAGAAGGCTTAGAGAAGGGGGGTTGAATCTATGACCTTCTTTAAGTTACTGAATTAGCCCTTTTAAAACAAGCTTGCAATCTGAAACTGTTTGGACTCAACAGCGGAACATTTATGAGACAATTTCATTTTGTCTCATGAATATCAGAAAACAGGATAGAGCAAAGAAGAGAAAAGCTAACACCATCATGTATCCTGGTTCGGTTGCCTTGTGCTATGTAACCTACATCCAGTCTCCACCACAATAGTGGTAGAATTTCCACTATAGTTAAAGTATTACATACGCCAATTTCACAAGATTGACACAATCCTTTCATACTCAAGTTCTAACATAACTTGACTTTGGCTATGCTAATACTTAAATCTTCACTCTTAGTGCTCACCCAACTAAGAAAGGGGTACCTCACAGGTACAAGATACAAGACACTGACTTACCTAAAGAAATCTGAGAATAACTCTAGGTTTTTCTCTCAAGTGTATCACTCAGCCTCTTTCAACTCATTGGCTTTTACTTGAACTCTCTCAATATGCCTTTTCACTCAAGAAATTACAGAAAGATAAACATAAAAAAGTAAATTACAATCTGTAAAACATGAAGGAGATTGACTTCATCAACAGCCTCTTTGCTATGTGATAAACCAGATTAGCATGTCTCTGATTCAGTTCTTCATTTTTGGCAGAATGCTCCTTTGAAAGAAAGCACTGTCCAAGTAGATGAACTTCCTCAGAGAGCTTCTTCACAGAACAAAACCTCAATATTCTGGATTATCTCTCCTTGGCTTCAGAATGGTGAACCAACTTCTTTTGTATCTCCTTGCATGTTGCTCTTCCCTAGGTCAAACCTGGAGTTTTGTGCTTCACCAACTCTGCCGTTTCCTTTCTTCCATTTTTACTCAAATTAGGGACTTTGGTTCTGACTTCCTTGGTTGACCGAAAGCCTCAGGACAGCAAACACAAAAAAATCCTTCAATGGTTAGCCAGATCTTGGCCATTGAAAAATAACTTGGTCCCCAAGTTATATTTGTGGCCGTAGATGCACAGCAGGGAAGAACAGACTTTATCTTTCCCATTCATTCCAATATGGAGTAGCAGAGAGTTGAAGGTGAAGAGAAGAAAATGAGATGCATGTAGAAGGAAATAAAAATCACCTTTAGCTTCTGACCTCTTCTTGATACAGATTGATGTGGGTGATTAGACCTCTACCATTTTCTTAACCTTCTCTTTCTTGCTTCTTTGGTGAATAGCTTAGGGAAGAAGCTCTCTCTTACTTTTCTGATTTTTTGACCAAAACACAAAAGTGAACATTGCTTTTTGTGTGAGAGCAAATTGGAGGGATCAGCTTGGAGTTATGGAAACGGGCTTGGATCGGGTTTAAAATCAAGTTCAGCCCTTTGGTTCCTTACTTTGTTTTCTTTGGGCTTTTATTGGTTTGTAGCCTGCTAGCCTTGTTTTTGTTTTCATTCACTTTGGGATGCTGTATTGATTTGTGGCCTGCAATGCTTAATTACAAATAATTAACATTAGTTAGATAAATGCCCAAAAATAATGTTTGTCATTAATAATTAATTTAGTTAATTTCTCAACTCAGCAAAAACAGATTTCTATAGAATATATAGTAATAGAGTATATGCTAGCAGACCCATTAACCAAGGGATTGACCTCTAAAGTCTTTCATGAGCACACTGCTCGGGTGGGTGACAATATATGTAATGCCTTGGTTTAGTGAGAGATTATTTTATGCTATACGTCCTATGAAAAATATTGAATTATCTTTTTGCAGAATTAAATTGATGGTTTATTTCATGTTGTGTGCAATGTTTATTTTGCAATATTTGTTTTGTGTTTGATCTCAATAAAGTTTTAAAGTTGGACCTGTTAGAAATAGACATGTACGAGATCACTTGGCATGTAATTTCCATATTACTCATCTAAATTTGATCTATGTCGTTAAGTATATTACTATGGTGATTATCGTGGTTCACTCACGACACTAATGTGATAAAAGCTGCGGTAATTACATAACTGATATATGAGACGGACCAGATTGTTAAAGTAGTCAGGGAATAGGGTGGCTGATTTGTTGGTCCTAACAATCTTTGGGACTAACGTTAGTCCCTTAGTCTGACTTTTATTTAAACTGTTAAATCATTTTATTATTATATCTAACGGTGTAGATTAAATACAAATTTATATTTTATTAAATACTCCCTAATATTTAATGTTTTTACAAATAATTTCCTTATTCTTCCTCTTATTATATGTTTTGCAGAGGGGGCCTCACCACTGCAATAAAAACCGGCACTAGCAGCAACTGCCAAGGTCTGGATTGAGACTACCCATGAACGCATATACAACTGTCAAAGCCTGGATCGAGACTATTCCGCACCCCTGCCACCCCGCCTCTAAAATTTGTGTTCTTCTCATCTTTATGGTCATCGACGTCGTGTGGTGTTCTTCGAGGAAGAGGTCGTTTTCATCGAAACTGCCACACATACATACACAGAGACACATACTTCACACTTGAGACAGAAAATCAGAAAAGAAGAAACAAAAGAAAAGAAAATCTTCACGGAAGATTATGGCCTCAAAGGAGACCCAAAACTTCTAGCTATTTCTCAAGCCATCAGAGTTGTTCCTCACTTCCCCAAATAAAGTTTCCATTTTTTCTTTTTTTTTCTTACAACGTTTTTATTTTCATTTTTTAGAATAGCAAAAAAAATTTATTTTATTGTAATTTCTTTAATTTTTGAACCTTTTTCATCAACAGATTTATAGCTGTGACGGTTTGGTTTCATAATATTTATATGCTTAGAAGTTTGAAATTGATGGTGTGCCACACAAAAGATCAATGAAAAGACATGCATGAGACCAACTATAAGTTAATAGAATAAATCTAGCCATGGAACAAGAAAGATCAGTAAATAATCTTGTATTTTTCTTAATGCAATATATTTATTGAAGGTGAGTTCTATGTAAAAAGAAGATTCTTTCTATACCTGTATGTGTTTGTTGTCAAGATCATTATAAGACAAGTGTCCAGAGAGAGAATATCATTAAAGACATTTTCTGCCATTTAAAGTTTCTATGTAGATTATGTTAAGGCCTACAACACAAGTGATGATTAGATATTTTAACTAATTAATTTTTTCATTATAACTAATTTATAGAGATGATACCGGACTGACTAAATTTTTTTTGTAATGGCCCAATAGCTCATTTATAAATTAAACCCTTATTGTACATCATAACTAAAATAATAACCTTTTCACATTTCATATTTCAAATCATTCTTCAACTATAATAATAATAATAATAATAATAATAATAATAATAATAATAATAATAATAATAATAATAATAATAATAATAATAATGTGCATAAAAAAAAGACGATGAGTTATTTATTAAAATGAATATTGTCACTTTTATATATTAACCAATTAATAAAGATCAACTAGACTATTATCGATATTTATTATTAGATACATTATGATATTATTTATTTATATAATTATTTAGCTCATTTTTCTTGCCACTTTGGTTACAATTTTTTTATTTTTGTATTTTTTATTTTTAATTTTAATTCATTCATAAAATTATAAAATAATAAGTATTTTAACAAAAACTGATGTTTTCAAATATAAACTTTATAAAAAGTTCTAATAAATTATTATTTACTTCATATTCCTAATATTTGAATAAAAATTAACATATTAAAATTGGAATATAAGCCTTTTAAATTTTATTTTATTTTAAATTCATGAATAAAATAATTTAGTATTTAGAGTTTAGTGTTATTTAGTTTAGGATTTGATGAAGAATGTTTTAGGGTTTAAGGTTTAAAATTAGATTGATTAGAGTTAGGATTGGATGGTTTAGGATTTATGATTAAGAAATTAGAATTTGTGATTTTTTGTTTAGAGTTTAGAGTTTAGAGTTGGATGGTTTAAGATTTTGATTTTGATTTTTTGTGATTTTGATGAAATTTTATTTTTCATCATAATATATGTTTTACATGATGATATTAATTTAGTTATTAATTCATTTAATAAATATTAATAAAGTAATTTGTTAACGGAAATTTTCATAATTTTTTTGGTTAATTGTTAATTTACATACATAAATTCAATTATGATATAATTAGTTATGCTAATGTAATTTATGAATTTATGTGTAGATTAGTTGTGAATGTGAAAAAAAATATTTAATTAATTATTATTTAATTTGTTATTATTTAGTTTGCTAGTAAATAGTATTGAAATAAAGATGGCAAGATCCAGTGAGTAGTTAAAAATTCAAAAATTATTATTTTTTGGATTAGAATGATTATTTAAATATTGTCCAAATCAATTTATAATAGAAAACTATATTTAATGCTTACTACACATGTTAGATTTATCGGATAATTTTTTTTACGCACATCATCATCATCATCATCATCATCATCATCATCATCATCATCATCATCATCATCATCATTGAAAATATAAAATGTAAAAAGGTTATTTTGGTCATGATGTATGACAATAGGATGTAATTTGTAGATGAGCTATTGGGCCATTACTAAAACATTTCAACCAGCCCAGTATTATTTTTATAAATTACTCATAATGAACAAAATTAATTAGTTAAAATACCTAGCTATCATGTGTTGTGGGGCTCCACCTACCCTGCATAAAAGCTTCAAATTGCAGAAAATGTCTTCAATCATACTCTCTTTCTGGACACTTGTCTCATAGTAATGTTGACAACAAAAATATACAGCTATAGAAAGAATCTTCTTTCTACATCATAGAACTCACCTTTATTGAAACTTATAGTTGAGAACATAATTGAACTTTGTTAATTAGAGGGAGTGAGTGAAAGATTGTTAATGAATATTTTTTTTTAATAGTTAATTGGTGTTAATAATACATTCATGAGAATACTCATAGTTCTTTAAAAAAAGATAATAATAATAATTGAACTTACTTAACAGGGATAAATAAATAGATCATTTAGTATCATGTCAATTTTTACTCTGTTTAATTTCAAGTATGCCATATATTATCCTATTTTATGCATCGAATAGTTTGTATTCACTCATTTATCTTGTTTGTATGCTTATGGTAAAATAATTATGAAACTAATAGAAAATATAAAGCAAAGAGAATCTTAAGAAGACTATTTTTAGATCAAAATATGCTCATACTACATGAAAAATAATGTTAGCACTAGGACAACGATAAAGAAAATGTAGTTTTACTAGAATTGAGTGAGAAAAATTGTATTAAATATTTGAATGCCTCTGGCAGTAGTTGTGATAAATATAACATGTGCTTGTATAATAAAGAGTTCATTAATGAGAATAATGAAACTTTCTTATTTATCAGTGAAGGGTGTTCTCTTATATGGTAACATGGTTAATTTTAATAGTTAATTCATGTCTTCATGAAAAACTCTAGAAATATCCCTGATTATTTTTAAATTTATCTTATAAAAAAAATCTAGAGTTGGTTTAAACTTACGAAATGCCTCAAATATGGTGAAGATAGCATATATTAGCTCAAATAAGTAATATACATACATATATGCATTAAGTCAAGTTATGGGCCAACAAGTTAAATCAGTCTTTATCCAAGTTCCACTCATTAATATATGGATCCAATTTCTTGAACTATTAATGAGTTTAGTTCAAATGAGCTCACGGATGCAATTCCATTAAATCAAACTTATGAGTTAGCTAAACTCGTCAGAATAAAGGTGTTAAAGTAGTTTTATATTTTATAGTAGAGTAAAATATTTTTATATATATGTGAGTTGAATTTATATTTGAGATTAAAGTAAAAAAGAGAAGTTACAATATTTATAAGATATACTATTCAAACTAATATTATAGTAGAATAAGGTCTGTTTATATTATTGTTATATTTTTTTATTGTTAGCTAACAATGTAATTGTTACATTGTTAACTAATAATTTTTTTATTAGATAAAAAGTTATTCATTAATTGAAAAAAATAACAAGTAATTTTTAAATTGTGATAATGTAGGAAAAAAAGGGAGTGCCACTAAATAATGACAAAATTCAACATATCTTCGATGGAGAGAAAGAAAGTAACTCAAGAAAGCTTAACAAGACATAGCACCATGGAGTTCTTGAACGAGCTTGTTAGATTCAAAGACTCCACCCAGAGACTATATCGGGCTGTTGAGACTATTTCTCTCTTTAAAATAAAGTGGTTTTAGCAGCTAATAGAATAAATTCACAGTGCACTGCAATCTCCGTAACCACCCTGTTTTTTATTTCATTTTTCTAAATTTGAAATTTGACATTAAAATTTGAAATTTGAAATATAAAATTTGACGTTTAGAGTAACGTCCAGGTATTTTCAAAAATTGAATGCTCATGAATATGATAGCAAGTTTCTATATTTGACATTGAATTAAATGTGTACTGAATGACTTTATTACCACATTCCTTTTCCTATTTTTGATGAGTGATAAAATTTTGAGATACTTCAATTAATTTCACTCGATCTGTTTTCTGTAATTGTTCCTTTATAAAATTCATGACGATCAGCCAATTGTAAACCCTTTTTGTTGTCAACCAACCTAACCTTGTCGGCAGTACGTTTACAATTTCAATGGCCATTACAGAGGATGTTACTGCAGTTGCACCTGATTCAGTCACAAATTCCAAGTAAATAAATTTACTTTTCATCGATTTCAATATTCATTTTACGTATATCGCCAGTTAATGTTGCTAATATTTGGTTGCAGGTTTGAAGCTGACCCTTTTATACGTATAAATGGTGTGGAATTTGTTGCAACGAGTGCAACCTCTACACAAGACCCGACGTCGCTGCAACTGCAGAATGTTTCTATAGATGAGTTATTTCGTGCAATTGAATTATGTTAGCCATTAGTGACATTTATAATTTATTTGTTGAATTATTATTTTAAAGGAGAAAGTTTGTCTGATGTGAAAACTTTGGTACATTTTTATATTGGTAATAAATACAGAGATTAATAATATTTTGCTATCTTTATTTTTTTTAATGGAACATCTGTGAGTAAATAATTTTTATATTGGTAATAGATGTCATGGTATATTATGTTTGTGTATTAATTTGGTTATTGGTGTGAGTAAATAATTGTAACTTTATACTCACCTGTTATCATCTAAATAGTCTGTGCTAAGGATTAATATTATGATCATAGTATTTAGATATCTAGGAATATATTCATCATGTGTTCTTTGCCATTTCAAGTTAAAAATGATTAGTTAAAGATTCACACACGATTCTTTTCCATTCCAGCATTCAAACACTTGTGTCTCAACAAACACATAACCACACCGTCATAATACCCTCATGCCATAACTAGGAAGTCTTTCATGCATCATGCACGTATTCCTCTGATCACATTTTATATTGGTATGAAATACACACTTTATTTGTGAACAAAACTTTGAAATACATAAAAAAAATTTCATGTTGAAATCCAAAATAAAATACACACATTTCATGCATCATGCACGTATTCCTCTAAGAAAGTAAATCATTAGATAGCAAGCCAAATACACAAAGTTCTATTACCCAAGTTTTATTCAATTAGCACATAATAAAAATTGATATCATATTACAATGAGAACTCTTTACTAAGTTCCATGTCAGCACTTGCATCAAAATCTCCTGCCCAAAACTCTTGTTCTTCATAATCTTCTTCAATATCAGATGCCCAATGTAACACCCTACTACACAGGGTTTTACGCTTAAGTCGTAGAACAGAGGTAGTGTGGTGTTACGGACCTCTAAACAGCATAATAAATACATAATAAAAAAGAGGGTAATATACTAGGAGCCTTGAAACAAAGCGGTAGACAAAATCGCGAAAATGAAAAGCGCAACGCTCAACGGAAATGATTACTTGCGTGCAAAGAAACCTAATAGGAACATGATAAAGACAAGCCAAAGAATAAAGGATAGCCAAGGAAATAGCATAACTAGCCCCTAACTCAGCCTGCGAAGCTAAGGCTGGCCGAAGGGATATATATATATATATATATATATATATATATATATATATATATATATATATATAAGTGTCCCCAAAATACACCAAAATATCAAAGTAAACCCCTATCTCTCCCTCAACCTCTAAGAGGAGCAGCATATATAAGTTACTTGGAGAATAAGCTAAATACATATATACATATATACAAACAGAAAGCCGAAATACACCCAAGGACTACTTCGCTTCCCAGGATCCAGACACCTAGCGAGGAGCCTCTCGACCTGCATATGAAAAACAACAATACAATATCGAATGAGAACCGAAGGTTCTCAGCATGATAAAAGTGCCACGCGTATAATAGATACGGTCCTGGGAATGTCATAGGCAATCCTAGAACTCCGTTATTCAATTATTCAACTTAAGTACTAAACAGAAGCCATAAACAGGGGCAGGTATTTTAAATCTACCTAACTTACTCAAGTTCAATCCTAATCTAACGACAAACCGTTTCTCCATTTCCTCCATTCCTCCATCATTCATAATGCAACAGAAACAAGCAGCCAAACAAGTTCACACACAAGTAGTGAGCAGATAGTACAAATAGCAAGTATAACAGATAGCAAGTGATATATATCAATTAGGCATACCCAGAAAATGCATAGCAACCAATACAAACAAATGCATATGATGCATGCCTGTCATATGGCTGATGGGGCCCATCTGTCGGTTATCCAGCCAACCCGACAAGTCCGAAAACCTTAGACTGTCCCCCGTCGTGCATCTCCAAGAGTCTATGCATAGAATTCACATTCATTCATCATATAATTACTCAATGGGAGCTATCCATACCCGGAAATTTATACGTGCTCAGTCACCCTTACGACGTAGGGTCAATAGAGTGTCGAGATTCAACCTGAAATACGTGGTGGCGAGCCACAGTTTTTACCCAGAAAAATTCGTATCTCAGATATCATTATTCATAAGCCATGACAATTATCATCAATACATCATCAAATAACAAGCCTTAACTTTAAACTTTATTACCATTCTTATTTTCTTCATAAAAGCCACCATTTACAACTTTCTTCACCCTCAAGTTATCTTGTTTTCCTAGCTTCTTTTATCTACTGAACCTAGAACCATACTTAAAGCCTTAAAGAGAAGAAAATGGAGGTTTAGAAGTGAAAAATTGGTTTAAAAACGTTCGAAACCGGTTTTTGCAGCAGGCAGCATCCACGCGTACTCGTAGGCCACGCGCACACGTGGGTGTAAATCAAGTCAATCGTACGCGTGAGTCATGCGTATACGTGGATATGCACACACGCGTATGCATGCCTCTCGCGCATGCGTTGCCACATTTCCACGCCACGTGTACGCGTGAGCCACGCGCACGCGTGGGTGGGCGTTTTCTTAAAAATGGGCAGAATGCCCAGAATGCTTGCAGCAAACCTGTTTGGTCAGCCTGAACTCAGATTTAAACACTAAACTTGCAACCTCCATAACTTTCTCCCCAAAATTCCGTTTCCCACAAAGTTGATATCAATCAAAAGCTCTTAAAACCATCTATTATTTGCAACAAATCACAACTCAAACAAGAATTTGTGGAGTAAATTATGGACCTTCAAAGTTCACCCAAAATCATTTTTACAAAAGTACTTTCAAAACCTCATTTTCACCACATTCACAATTCCTTACCTATAACACATACATTTGCTAACACATCCATTTCTACCTCATCAACAACCATTTCAAGCTATTTTTAACCAATCCAATAAGCCATAATATTAGCTTGCATTTAGCATAAATCATATGTAAATATATGAACAACCCTTCACAATTACCATTCCACTTATGCCATATCAACCTTTCACACACAATATTTTATCAACATATTACCAATCCATTAATGCCATCATCAACCCTCATGCATACATTAAACCATCAACTCACATAACAACTTTTCAAGAACAAACATCAACCATAATCATCAATCTATACCAACACCAACACAACTCATCATAAGCAAGTCCAAGGGCATAAAATTAATAACCTCAAGGCCTCATATTCCCAATATATTTTCACCAACAATTATACTAACAACAATACAAAGCTACTCATTAAATGCCATTAACAATTCAACTTATCCTATGGTTTCTCTAACCTAAGTTTTCACAACACCGTAAATATTAAACGTGCGAAACTTAAACCATACCTTGGCCGATCACTTAATTCATCCAAGGTAGCCTCTCAACACAAAATTACAGCCCCTCCAAGCTCAATCAAACAGCCCCAAAGCAAGCCTTGGTCACCAACAAACCTCCAAATGATCCCAATTCAATTCCAATGCATAAACACCTACTTAACCTACACCTAATACATATATATATGTTCCAATTCAGTTTTCTATCACAATTAAAAGATTGAGCTAGGGTTAGGGTGCTCTTATCATACCCATATGCTCAATAGCTTGAGCCCACAAGTTCCGAAAGCTAACTTGAACCTAGAACACAAAAATTGGGCAAGATTCACCACAGGTTTTTCAAGCTTACCAAGAAAGAGGGATAGAGATTCTGAACCTAATAAGAGGCTTACCAGTGAAATTGTTCGGATAGAAAGGTAGAGTTCGACGCGCTGAGCGCGTGGCCGCAAACGGTGCGGCGATCGGAGCCCGGATGAGGAAGTTATGGTAGTTGAAAGGAATGGTGAGGGTTTGGGAATCTCCTCTCCCCCCTTGCTGTTATGGCGTTGCAGCAGCTTATGAGGAAGAAAAAAGTTGCTGCGTCTTTTAAATGTTTGGGTCCGGTTGGACCCACGGGCTCGGTTTGGACCCCGGTTCAACCGGTTCGGCTCTTTCGGTCCGATTTTGGGCTAAATTTTTGAATTTGGTATCAAAATTCTCGTTTCGACAAGCTCTATCCTATTTTTATATTAGTTTTGTATTTTTAGCTTTTCTAATTAAAATTCAATTTATTAACTAATTATTTACCAATTTTAGCGGGGTTTACACCCAAAATTCCTGCAAACAAAATATTGATCAATCTCCACTCTTATTAATAAAAATTATATAATTAACATGTTGTGGTACACAGATCATTAAACCAAATATTACCATTTTTGCATCTGCATCCAAACCTTCCTCAAAAGGGTTTCCATTTATTCCATGAGAAGTTGCACAACTCACATTGGTCTGCTGAATGTCCTTTGCCAATGGACAAGATTTTTTATTGTACCCCATGCGACAAATACAACATCGTTGTGGTTTTCGTTTTACCTTCTCACTTGGACGACCCTTAGATCTACAATTTTGTGGATTCTTAGAAAAAATACCATCCAAATCATCAGCTTCAGCACCAACTTGCTTTTCTTGTTCATCTTCAATCTTGAAATCTTCGATTAGGCTCAAAACAGTGTCTCGAACAAGGTGGAATCTCTCCTGCCTTCGACTAGCGACATAGGAAAGTTGCCGACACAAATCCATCAAGCATCCTATTGACTCAATATTATAGACTCCCAAGTAATGCCACTTGAATTGAAAGTACTTGTCTTCACAGTCTTCGACCACCTTGTCAACACAAGAGACTTTGGCAACTCAAGGATGTTAAGAAACACCAGCACACAAACTATATGCTCACACGGAATTCCAAAAGAATCTATCCTTAAGCATGAACAATTGAATTTCGTCATTTCTTTATCCACAGACACCTCCTATGAACTATTTAGGCTTCCATATTTAGATATTGTATAAATTACAAATGACTCAAATGCCACATCTTGCACAACCTTCATTCTTGCAGCCCTAACAAGCATTGGTCGAAATATAAAAAATATCTCTCGTGTATAGACATTTGATGTAGACCTTTTTAGAGGTTCCAATGCTGTTTTAAGTACCGGCCGACCAGATATGGAAACATAGTCAGCTTTAACCTCCTTATATCGTAGGTAGGTAAGACACCGCTTAAAATGCTTTGTGAAATCAACCAAATTATATTGTGATTTAACATATTTTACAATAATAGAGTGCAAACCTTCGCATCGAGAAGTTGTCCTAAATCCTTCAAAAAACTTGCCTCGAATATGTGCAGTGGCCCACATATGCCTTTTCTCGTACATGTTAATAATCCAATTCTTTTCAGCTACACCAAACTCCTCAACCATCCCAAGCTACTTCTGCTCAAACACACTAATCTCATAATCTCCTAGCATACACTTCTTAAACATAGAAGTGAATTTTGGGTTTCCAACATTACTTGTGGCATTCCGAATGAGGTGCCAAGCACATAATCTATGATGAGAATTTAGGAATACCGCCTCAATTGCAAACTTCATTAATGAAGCACCATCTGTAATCACAGATATAGGTGTTTTTCCCTTCATAGCTGCCAATAGTTGTTGTAATAACCACACGTAGACCTCCTTATTCTCATCGGTAACTAGAGCACTTCCAAATACCACTGTTTGGTTGTGATGATTCACACCGAAAAATACTACTACCGAACACAAGTATTTGTTCTTCTTGTATATTGCATCAAAAGCAAGCACATCTCCAAATATCTCATAATCTAATTGGCTTCTTCCATCACACCAAAATAGAGCTCACAATACCCCTTTAGCATCAACTATATGCTCATAATAGAGGCAAGGATCTTCAGCTTTCTAGTTTTTGAGGTATCGCAATGCTGCTCTAGCATCGCCTAGGACATGACACCTTCACCTAGAAATCTCATTATACATATCCCTTAAGGTATAATTAACATTCTCATAACCACCTGCTTGATTAGCTAACATAGCATATATATGGGGTGTGCTAATGCCTGCATCCTTCATGTTGTTCATTTGACTAGCATCAGCTTCTGCCATTTTTCTATGTGTAGGAAGAAAACCAACTAACCTATAGGGCTAGCAATGGGTAGGGTAGGGTAGGGTCCAGACCCTACTCTAACCCTACCCGCAGGTTAAAAATTTTATTAAAACTCTACCCTACCCTACCTGTGGGTTGAGAATCTCTCAACCCTAACCCTACCCGCACCCTAAAATTCTAAACCCTACCATATCCTACCCTACCCGCAGAAATATCAAATTTTTTTCAAAATAAATATAAAATTCAATCATTTCGAATTTTATATATATTAATAACATAAAAAATAAAAAAAAAACTAAAGCTCTAAATTACTAAATTAACTAACTAGTTTTAGTGGTTATTCACTTATTGTAAGTCATTACATAAGGAAAGTTGATGGTTCAACTCTCACTTCCTTCACTATATACCTAATTTTTATAAAATATGTTTTATATATGAGGTGCGGGTAGGGTAGGGTAGGGTACACCCTAAACCCGTACCCTACTCTACCTGCAGGCATACCCGGACCGTACCCTACCCTACCCGCAGCGGGTTGGGTAACCTACCCTACCCGAACGGGTTGGACTGGGTTGGGTACCTGCAGGTAGGGTATGAATTGCCAGCCCTATTAGGATCAAGGCAATCATGATTGTGCGATTCAACAAACAAAGTCATATGCCATCTTCCAGTGTAAGCCACAAAACGAACTACAAACCTAGTCAGGCAACCACAACAAGTCTCAGATTTTGGCTCCCTTTTTCTGTTTTCCATATTATAATATTTCTCTGGTCAAAATCCCTCATGAGAGAACACAAACAATTGCTTCACATATTCTCCTTTACTATTTTTCCAAGTTTTACTTTTTCTAGCACCAAAACCAACAGATTTTGCATAATGGTTATAGAAATCAAATGCTATCTGAAGATTAAAAAAATGAAAACATTCCATCTCATGAGCACTTATGTTCAGAAAATCAACCATGGCAATATTTTCAATATCATCTATTTGATATACTTCATTCACCTAATGTAAAAAATCGTTCTCATCAAACATTGCTTGAAATTCTTGCTCCCCTAAATCCTCAGAATTCACAGCTTCCTGCTTAATTTCATCATGATACATTTCTTAAAATTTCTTTGTATCATCTGACTCTTCTATCATCTCATCAAAAAATACTCTTTCTTCCATTTTATCATCCACTTCAAGATCCTACTCAACAATTTTATTTGTAACTGAAAAAACATAAAACAAATAGTATTCTAATAAATCAAAGTGGAGAGACCATTAACATGAAAATAATAGGACTGTTTTGGTTCTTTATTTTTTTTTAAATTTATTAAATTCTAAAATAAATAAAATAGAAGAAATCATTGAAACTGTAGAAAGCAATCTTTCTTATGCTACCAAACCCAATATCGATTAAAAAACAAAAGGAAGAAGAAACATTAACCTCCAAGCAAGAAATATCGATAACTATGTGCAAAAAACAAATTTAAATCTATGAAAAAATGAACAAAGAACCATTAATGTGGAAGGAAGAAGAAACTATGTGATAAAATACAATATTCATACATTAGAGAGGACTTACCGGTGGTCGCAGTGCTCTTGTGCCACCATCTGAACCGCCATTGCTGCCTCCAGTAAAATCTGCGTGCTCCATATGAACCCTAAGAGGTTTGAAGTTTCTATTGTTTTGTTATTTAGAAGACTAATTATTTTATTTAATAATTAAATTAGTCATTAATATAGTTTTAAATGACACAATAAAGAAGTAGGGATATAATGGTAAATGATCAATATTAAGTTATTCTTGTAATAAAAAAGAGATATAGAACTTGATATGGTCGGCCTTAAATGTGAGCTATAACTCGGCGTCATAGCCGTTGTCACTAAGAGTTGTAACTGCCACCCATTATAAGCTCGGCTTTTTATGAGCCATAACTCGGTCAGAATAATACTCCTACCATAACCGACGTTCCAACGGCATATCAATCAGTTACAATATCAATCATTTCGAAACTGACGATTAAATGCCAAAAGCATAACAGACGAAGAACTCATCATATAAAGCAAGGTAAAATATTCTACCAAGGTAAGTTTTTAGAGAATACAATATACTGACTTAAGTTTCGGAGTGCCTTTGCAGGTATACTCCCCCCCCCTCTTTTCATTGCTCGTACTCTCATATCTCTTTGGAAGGAAGAAAGCTCGGATTCGGGGATCGGGTGCTAAAGCTTTTGTGGGTATAGCTCGGTAATCAACAACCGACCTATTTCGCAGGCAAGATCAGAACTGATATTACAATAATAGGCTAAGGGTGTTTTTGTAAAAAAAATCAATTGTGTTAGACAAAAATTATGACGGACCAACGTAAATGCCACCAGGGAATAGCATTCAAATGCGCGGATAAAGTTTATAAAATGTGATTATCTCAGTAAAGTATATATGTATAGCCCAAGTGGGAGATTGTTAGAAAATTATTAGTTTTCTAACCTATATATGGGCAATACATATACCAATTATAATCGTAAATTAAGCTATTTCATAATTGAGAATAAAATCATATATATTATTGTTTTTGGGATTTAGGGTTTAATGGATAACACGTTCAAACATAAATAATAACTTCAGAATTTCGGTTCCCAACACATCAAAATTGTTTCTATATGTAACTCTTTTTTTATCAAAGAGTTTACAATTTAACTCTACTAGGAATATAAAAGGTTTTAATTAAAGAAGATTGAGATAATTTTTTTATTATTTTTATAAATATAAATATATTTCTACATCATGATATATATTTTTAATGGTTTAATATATAAATAATCTAAATTAAAAAATTATTTATTCTAATAGGAGCACAAGATTTTCTTTTTACATGTAACATGACGGTTTTCAACGCTGATGTATATAGTAATATAACTATATATGCGAGCGTAGCTAAGACATCGATATGGAAGAAAGAGGAAGTTGAGCAATGAAATGATGATCCAAAATAAATGCTTGGTTGTTACCAAGGCTGAGTGTAACACCCTACTACATAGCTTTACGTTTAAGTCGTAGAATAGAGGTAGTGTGGTGTTACAGACCTCTAAAATAAAATACATACATATAATAGTGAAAAAATATAATATACTAGGAGTCTTGAAAAATGGATAAAGTAAAATTACAAAATAAAAAGTGCAACGTTCAGGAAATGGAATTACTTGCGTGCTAAGAAACCTAAAGATCATAGATATGAATAAGCGAAAGAGTGAATAGATAGTCAAGAATATATCATAACTAGCTCCTAACAAAGCCTGCGAAGCCAAGGCTGGCCAGAGAATATTTACATACATATACAAGTATCCCAAAATACTCAAAATACAGAAATAAAACCTTAACTCTCCTTAAACCTCTAAGAGGGACAAAATAAACAAGTTTCTTGGAGAGAAAGCTAAGCACATATGTACATATACTGATAATCAAAAGAACCCAGGGACCACTCCACTTCAGGAATCCAGACGCCTAGCGAGGAGCCTCTCGACCTACATCTGAAAACAACAACACAGTATGGGGTGAGAACCGGAGGTTCTCAGCGTGGTAAAAGTGCCACACATATAATATATAAGGTCTTGGGAATGCCAGGGACAATCCTAGAACGCCAACACTCAGTTATAAAACTTAAACTCTAAACAGAAGCCATAACAAGGGTAGGTGTTCTAAGGAATTCTAAACTTACTTACTTACACCTAACGTTATCACCAAACTGGTCCACCTTTCCTCCGCTCCTCCATCACCATTGATTTAGCAGAGACAGACAACCAAATAATTTAACGCACAAGTAAAAAACAGGTAGTGCAGGTAGTAGATATAACAATTAGCATAATATATATTCAGTTAGGCAATCCCAAGTAATGCATAGCAGACAAAACAAACAGAATTCACATGATGTATGACTGTCCTATGGCTGATGAGGCTCATCTGTCGGTTATCTAGCCAACCCGACAAGTCCGAAACCCTTAGACTGTCCCTCGTCGCGCATCCCCATGAGTCTATGCATAGATTTTCTCATTCATTCATAATTCATACATTCATTTATTCATTTATATCTCACTCAATGGGGGATATCCATTCCTGGAAATTTATACGTGCCCGGTCACCCTTACGCGTAGGGTCAACAGAGTATCAAGTTTCAACCTGGAACACGTAGTGGCAAGCCACGGTTTTGTTACACAGGGAAACTCGTATCTCAGATATCATTAAATTCATAACCCGCATAATATTCAAAACCATTCACATTCATCATATAATTATTCATCAACTCCCATCAACAACATTAATTAACACAATTCCTACAACCAACTCAACAAAATTATCATTCATCAACTCTTTTGCAATATAATTCCACATTTCTATCAAGGTTACTAGCATTAATATATTCCCACATTTCCAACCTATCTTATGGTCATCTAGCCTATGTTTTCACAAAACATTATATATTATCTATGAGAAACCAAAATCATACCTTGGCCGATTCCTCCCTAAGCTCGGAACACCTCAAAAACCTCTCCTTTCACAAGCTCTAAACTTCCAAACGTCAATTTCTCAAGCCTAATCACCCGCATTTTGTTCCAAACCGCCCAATTGAACTCCAAATCAACAAGAACACAATCTAATGCACACAATATCATTATAATCAACATAGAGTTCACTAGATTAGAAATTCACCAAGAAACAGGAGTTCCTTACCTTACCCATGAATCAATTGGACAAAACCCAGTGATTATCTGCTGCTAGAGTTCACCTAAACCATCAAAATTATTCAATTCCTCAATACCCAAACCCTAAAATTTTGAAATTGAGGAGAGGGAGAATTGGGTAAGAAATGAAAATTTCTTACCACTTTGTTCAGATAAAATTGAAAAGAATTTCGAGATGAACACGTGGCCGCTAAAGGCTTGTCAATCGGAGCTCCAAATCGAAAGTTATGGACAAGTGAATTTTGGTGAGGAGGGTTAAGGTTTTCGGTGTCGATTTCCTCTTCTGCGAGCTTGCAACGAGGCCAAGGGGAAGAAAAGCTTTGAGGTAAATTTATATAAGTGGTCTTGGGTCCGGTTTGGACTCGGTTCGACTGATTTGGCTTGTTGGTCCGGTTTTGGGTCAAAATCTTTAAAATTAATGTCAAAATTCGTATTTTTAATATTTCTACTTCCCTAAACTATAAAATTTAATTTTCTAATATCTTTGAATAATAATTAATTTATTGACTAATTATTTATTAATTTTCCGAGGTTTACACTGAGAGCGAATCAATTTAGCTCAAACTCAAACTCGACTTGTTAACGGCACGGATAAGTTGAATGTATAAGATTGTTAATTGAATTTAAATTTGAATTTTAACTCATATATTAAATAAATTGAGTTTGAATTTGAATGAGTTGATTTGAATGTATATATTATTCATATTAAGATAAAGTATTATTTTAGTTCCAACGTTTAAGTTAAGTCCTAATATGATATCTAATATTTGAAATGTTCTATTTAAGTCTTAAAAGATTTTAAATTTTTCATTTCAATCTCAAAAAATTTTAAACGTGTTTAATATTGTCCCACAATTAAATTTGACATGAATAATTAGCATATTGAAGAGATAATAACGTTTGATTTTGGTACATAAATAAAATCGATCCACCAACAATCACCAATATAAAAAATTTTTCTTTGATTCTAAAACGTTGATGATTGATTGATAGAGTTTGAAATTTTTTTTACAAGAAGAAGATCGACAAGAAAAAGTATTATAAGAAGGTTTTGGTTATGTTTCTCTAATACACACGGAAGAAAATATGACTTAACGATAATGTTAACGTCAGTCGTTTTTTTAATTATTCATGTCAAATTTAATGATTAGACAATATTAAACCCATTTAAAACTTTTTGAAATAAAAATAAGATGTTTGAAATGTTAGGGACTAAATTATAATTTGACTTAAACGTTGAAAACCAAAATAATACTTTACTCTTTATATTAATATATGTTATGTATTTTTTATATTTTTAATTTATAATAAAAATTATAATTTTACACACATATACTTATAAAATGGAAAAGTATGTTTGTTCATAACCGCTGAATCTTATGATTTTTATAAATATTCACAAGAAACTGTTAATAGGCAAAAGGAAGAACAACAAAAAGAAAATAAGCAAAAGGTTCACAAAAGTAATAATTGAAATGATAAACAGAAACAAAACCAAATCTTAGAAGGGTCACAAAAATAAAGCCAAGTTTACAAGTCTTAACAACTCCCTTGCTGGTAATAATTCGATAAATAATTATTAATTTCATGACTCACATGTTTAAACATGACCATTTTGGTGATATGCCCTGTCAAAATACAAAGAAGAATGTGCATAAATCCTCTTTTATATAATAAATTATGTTACATATTATGAAAAAATTCCATATATAAATTAATGCAAATATCAAACGCAAAAGTAATCCAAAAAATCAAAGCAAACTGAAGCAATTGATAAATGAATTCCAAACTTTAATTTGCACATATCATATATAATCAAAAGTTAGTATTTGATACAAGGAAAATATAATATACTACAAAATGTCTTCTAGAAACAAATTCAGAAACCCACTAATATATTAATCATTATTATAAATAATTAAAATCACAATAGTTTCATATGAGTCTTCTCTTTTCTTTTTTTTTTTTTTTTCTTTTTTTTTACAAAATAACTTATTTTACGAATAACAAATCTAAAATAATTGTTATATACCTGAGATTAAGAGAACTAATTAAGACGACGATGCTGGAAGTTTCTTTTCAGATACTGGAAGCTCTTTTTCAGTTACAATAAGATATTTATTTTCTGGTTCAATTCGATAAAATGTGACTGAAACCACAAATGATACTTCAATTAGAAAACATATGCCACTCAGACCAAAAAAATTAATAGATTAAACCATATGCCACTCGTTTATTTGCTGACCAATAATAAATTACTACATGTATAAAATAAATTTTAAACTCTCTCTATACTTACTTAAACAACTATTTGACCAACCCAAAATGTTTATCATATTTGTATACGCTATATATATTATTTCACATATTTTGATAAAAATGAACTTTAAAACAAATTAAATAAAGCACAAGCATATGAATATAGTAATAGAGATGATTATAGTAAAATACAAGGTTTTTTTTAAATAAATTATAAAAAAAATTATTTTCATAAATTCGTTATTAATTTTTAGATATTTTTTTTTTTTTAAGAATTTAGGACAAATTTGTCCAACTCAAGATGTTTATCATATTTGCATACACTATATATATTATTTCACATATTTTGATAAAAATAAAATTTAAAATAAATTAAATAAAGCACAAGCATATGAATATAATAATAGAGATGATTATAGTAAAATACAAGGTTTTTTTTCTAAAATAAATTATAAAAAAAATTCACAAATTCGTTATTTCAATTTTAAATTTTTAGATACACATTTTTTTTTTAGATTTAGGACAAATTTATCGTATTCCAGCAAACTCTACTATTTTAATAGAGTCCGTCTGAGTCCTGAGTCTTGGAAAATTTGGATAAATTTCGGTGGAAGCGTGAAAAACTTTATAAAATTATAGAAGTTTGTCGGAGGGCTGGACGAACTCATCCTAAACAAAAAAAAAGGTGCATTCCAAAAAATTAAAATTGAAGTAACGTAATTTTGAAAATAATGTTTTTTTTATTTATTTCAGAAATAAAAACCTAAAATACAACAACATAGTAATACCTTGGTCACCAACTTGCCATTTCCAAATAGTAATATAAGCTTTAAGGCCTCCAAGAACATAGATCCTCCCTCTGTTGTTCTCCCAAAAACGGTAGCTTAACTTCCAAATATTCCCTTTGGTGTCAAGAATTTCAAGGAGAATGCATCGTTGCTTATCCTCAAGTTCTGGAAGATAAGCCTGTTCCATGCATGCAGTCATGCACAAGATACAGTACTACTATTAATTATTTTTTTATTCATGGAAAACATACTTATAATATATTCAATTATCTGTTACATAGATTTTATAACATCCTCATATAATAATCATGCATTAATTTTCCATGCATGCAAATAACCCTGCAGCAAATAAGTTACTATATATTTTGCTTTAAGTTTTGGTCTATATATATTTACTAATAACTATATTGATATCTAGCAACACTACTCATTATTTCTGTTAGAAATATAATTACTTAAAAAATATTAAAAATATAATTATTTATATTATTTTTTTATTAACTTAATTTTTTTAAAGAAATAATAGTATCATAAGACGTTCAAAAAAATTAATAAGAATTTTGAACTTCAAGAAATAGCATTTAAAAAAACCAACAACAACAAAGACATCAATAATAATCAACAATATCAATATAACCCTACACAATACTAAACACTTTTGTGTTTTTAAATGAAATATAATCACAAATTAATAAATATATGGAGTTAGGGACTCACCCTTGCGCCTTTGGTTGGAATCACAAGACGTCCACTCTTGACTTTAGTATCGGTTGCACTTAGAACTTTCTTGAACATAGGAGTCATTGTAGAATTGAGACTTAAATAATGGAGTTAAGGACAACTTCCAGTGAATACAGATAATTTTTTATGAAAAATATTAAGAGAGATAGTCACAAGCTAAGATTTTTCTTTTTCTTTTTCTTTTTTCTTACTCTCTAAACCAAGATATATTTTTAGTGCATTAATAACACAACTATAATACAAAATAGATACTTAAATTTAAGGATTTAGCTAATATATAATTTTAATATTCATGTTATTATTAGTAATTTTTTTTATAAATGCATAACAACTTAAATAGATTGAAAACTTAAATTTTACATCTTTTTCATAAAAAACATTTCAATTGGTAAACTTTAGATTTGATAAGCTAATAACTACCTAAACTCAAAAGACAAGTTACTTGGTCTATAATTCATATTGATAAACCATTTTTCTATAGTATATGTCATTTTTATTTTAGCCCCTAACTATAAATTATTTGCGTTGGTTTTGGTCCCTTTCACTCTATCTCTTTTTCTTCTCTGTTTTGATCTTTTAGAATTTCTTATTCGAATATTTGTGACAATAATTGTAGATATAAAAGAAGTGAGCAAATTAAATGAAAGTTGGTGGATACAATCCCAAATCTTTCAAATATTGCTGCTCTTTCATCTGACCAAAATTGAGGAAACGGATCAAACCAGTTTGAGGTGAAACATATAAGCAAGACCCAGAATGATTAGGTTGTGTGCCATTGTTTTCACTCAATGATGATGATGCATTATACATGGCTGTTGATGATGAACCACCTCCTAATACTGCATTTTTCTGTTTGCATTGTGCTCCGGATATAACCATTTGATGAGTTGATTCATTTGGAGCAGCCATGGTTGAATTTCTCCGTGAGAAACAACCATCTCCAGTTTTGGTTTCTGCCTCATGTATAGCTAGTCACTCAATATATATAGGGTTTATTTAATTAATAATTATAAGGAGAGTTTATTAGGTTTTTACTTTGAATTAAGTTTCTATATATCGATCTAATCATTAGTAATAGCCATATATAGTTCAATCATAATAACAAGCTTATTTATGCTAAATTTTATGGTCAGAACTAAAAATCAATAAGTGTATCATTAAATAATAACTCTACTTACTTGTGTACATATATTTTAATAATCATGTATATTACGTACACTAATTTAAAAACATAAAAAAATATGCCAATCATTTTTCTAATAAAACGAAATTTAGTTCAACTGATTTGAATGTGTAAACTGTTAACCTTTAATATAACAATTTACTTTATTCTTTAAAAAAATTACCTTGATAAAAAGGTAACTCAATTGTATAACATTTACATATATAGTTAAATGATTGTTAGAACTTGTTTAAAATAAAAACATATACAAAGACCACTGAGAGTTAGAATATAAATATATAATTTATTGCATTTTATTTTGATAAAAATTCAAGCAGAAAATTATGCCTATAAAATTAAATGATTTTTTTTTCATAAAATCAACCAGCAAATTATATCCATGTCATGAACTTCTCCTAAAAAATAAAGTTAAAAAAAATATGAATTATTATATTTTTAACACATCTCTTTAAATAAAAGTCTCTTTTAAATTTATTTAATTTTTTGCATAATTTTTTTCTCTTTTAATTTGTCTTACGTTAAATTTTTTCTTCTTTTGGAATCTAACAAGATCAAACTCTAAATTTTTTTATAGAAATTTTAATACTATATCAAAAAATTACTTCTTTCAAAAATTTAAATTAATAAGAGAAGCCACATAAATAATTTATATCTCTAGCAGTCTATTTTTCATAAAATCAACTCTAAAGAAATCAAGTATATATAAGCGTTCATTATTATATTGTTCTTCAAAGCCAATATTAGATAAAAATAACTCACCATTGGAAGGACGGTCCATGGATTGATTAGCACTGGAATTGTTCCACGTTAATAATGGAGGACAATCATTCACGGGCTTGTCTTCATCAGTTTCATCCTCCTAAGACAAAAACTGAAGTTAAAACATTGGAACTTCATTCTAAAAATTCAGGAAAAAAAATATTTTTTGTTTTTGAAAGTTGACACAAATTTTGAAAATATTTTTTAATTTTATTTTATTTTAATTTTATTTTTAATATTTTTTATATTTATATCAAATATATTATTGACAATTAAATTTTTAAAAGTTTAAGGCTAATCTAATAAATATACATGATAAAAATTATGTTTAGTTTATTTATGTTAAAAATTATTTTTATAAAATTATTACTAAATTATTTTAATTTTTTTTAAAAAATTAACTATTAAAAATATATTTAATGCAAATAAATTTTTTTTGAATAAAATTAAAATAAAATAAAATTTAAGAAAAATATTCAATCAATTTTAAAGTCAAGGAATAATATACTATTATTATTAGCACTGTCATTCATATAGTAGCTAGATGCTATATAATTGAAGCTAGAACACCCGGAATGCAAAATATAAACAACTGTAGCAACTTAATTAACTAGTCTAGTGTATGTTCCTTAGATATATATTTTGCTCCTCTAAAACTATAGCGGTACTAAAAAACAATTAAATACGTGATGACATCGAAATATATTCTTCTTTTTGACTATATATAGTTAATTTGAGATTTGAGAAGAATTCAATTATGGAAGTCAGATATTTTAGGCCTTTTAGGTGAATTATGATTTTTATTATTGTATCTCACTAAAAAAAATAGCATGGTTGATGGTTATTACTTATTAGTATATATAAAAAAAAGGTAAAGTATTAAATTGGTCTTTTAGTTCGGACGTAATAATTCTGTTTTGATTTTTAATGTTTAAAGTATTCTATTTGAATCCAAAAATTTTTTATTTAATTTTAATATAGTCCCATTATAAGGACAAAGTTAAATAATTAACGAAATGTCCTACATAACAGCAGTATAAAAATAAGGTCGATAATTTGAAAAATAAGTTCAAACTCCAGAGACATAAAATTAACTATAATGTATTAATATATTTATTTATCATTCTCCTTATTTCTGCATAAAATCACAAATTTAAAAACCCTATATATCAATTTGTATACAGAGAAGTAGCATATATAATAATATATTATATATGAATGTAGCATAGAGATAGATAGATAGATATATTGGAAAGCAGAGATTTAGAGTTCTTACAGCGGGAAGAAGATATTTCTTTGCACAAACTAAGCAACAAACACCTCCAAAATTCATCACGAAAATATCCTTCTCAGACACAATGCATCCACAATGCAGATACTGAAATACCAAGTTAAATCAAACACTATGTATCATGATACTTATTTATCAAATTAAAGTGCACACAACTTAATTAAATAAATAAATGTATATCATTTTTCTAAATAGCAAATACCAAATAATCACAATGTGTGCAGGCCGATTACAAGGATGAGAATGGGTATATGTTGGGTAAGTACTTTTTTTTCTGCCTTCCATTCCCATTTAAGAAAATGTTTTCGATTTTTGTCTCATTTTCATCATTACAAATTTCTGTTTAATTTTTTCTACAAAAAGACAGATATTTGTGGATATCTATATATATTAATCTTTAAAATTTTTTTAAGAAAAATTAATATAATCATAATATAATTCAATACAATTCAACTAAATTTATCATATTAAAATACAATTCAAACGCAAATTTAAAATAATCTAACATTAAAAAAATGAAATAAAAATCATTTCTAACAAAATAATATAACATAGCTTTTATATATAAGTGAGATATTTTAATAACTTCAGCCTTGACAAATCTCTACTCCCATTTCTATTTCCTTATTGGTTTATTCATAAAAGTATGTTCTCATCTCGTAAAAATTTCCTAGGCTCCGTTAAAATTCTGTTGCAAATAATACCTGTTTTGTCCGTTCACTATACTTCGATTCAGGTAAAATTATAAATTAGAATCTAGTTAAAACTAAATACACACGTGCTATATTAGAAATAGGTAGAGACGGAACGGATTTACTTACAAGTATGTGGGGACAATTGTCCCCATTAAATTTTTATAAATAAATAATAACTATACACATAAATATTAAATGCCCCGCTTAAAATAATGAGTTTGCCCTTATATTTAATTTTTTTAAAATATATGTGTGAAAAATTTAGGTTATTAATTAATAACACAATCATAAAAATTATTGAATTATATAAATTTAATATTTTTATATTATAAAATAAATATACTTGATTAAATAGTAATAATAATTTAATTAATTAATTATCCAAAATCAAATTTAGTTTCTCAAATAAAAATGAGACCGTTAGTATTTAATAGTTTTTTAATTAATTTGAGATAATATATATTATATATTATTTATTTATTTTTACTATTTATTTAATTTAGTTTTGGTATTATGTATAATAATTATTTTCATCAAAGAAATTTTTACCATAAATATTATAGAGTGTCAATTGTGTAATTAAATGGCAAAAAATATTTAAATAATTACTTAATAAAAAAAGACATTATTTATATTTATATGAAAAAAATACGATTGTTTGAGCTAAATTTTTATTTTTTCGTAATTATTTTTGTGTTTTTCTTTAATTTTATATATTTTTTATAGATTCTTTAATTATTGAGCTATAATTTTTTTGTATTATATAAAAAATAATCAATAAAATGTGAGTTGATGGATACAGAGGATATTTGATGAAAAAATACTTTTAAATTAATATATATTTTGATGTGTTAATTAAATTATTTAAAGTTTGACTAATATATTTTGAAGTTTCAATATCTAAATATATTTATGTTAAATTTTTATTATTTTTATATTTTATTTTTTCTCACTACTAAAATTTTCTGGATCCGTCACTGGGTGGAGAGTACGTGTTTTGTTC
The DNA here is from genome assembly GCF_003086295.3 of Arachis hypogaea. NCBI lineage: Eukaryota > Viridiplantae > Streptophyta > Magnoliopsida > Fabales > Fabaceae > Arachis > Arachis hypogaea. Next base: position 21,729,008 of record NC_092053.1, on the reverse strand, counting down.
TCCTAACAGAAGTAACTACGTGCCAACCCAAATGGGCACAAAAATCTTTACAAATCTTTCTAAAGAAGCTCACTAAAGAGCAGTTATCACATAATTAGGCTCACTAAGTAACCGCCTGTAGCACAGTAATTCTATAAAAGTTTTGTTCCACTAAGGAGGTACGTTATTCACTCTGAATATCATCTCTATTACTCACACCCTTAATAACTTGAGCGTTGGAGTCCCTTTGCAGGTGCCCAATGTCGCCGTCTTTACAAGAAGACGATGTTCCTTCTTCTCACTCCTAAGAAAAATAAGTTCAAACACTAATAGAACACACTATATCTCGAAGTCTATTTTCACACAAGAACAATACCCATAATTTTTCGTAAATATTTTTGTCATTCCTAAATCAAATTCATAGTCTAATAACTAACTCTTTTGCACTTTATTTAAACTTAAACTTTCTACTATTCGATGGATAATGAGTTATAAAGCCGTTTTTAGGTATTTTTCTCCCAAGACTTATTATAACATAATATTCAACCATGTAGCATTTTACTCAATCTTTCCTCGGTCAAAATTTTCTGTAGATAATTTTTTTAAGGGATTAAGTATTTTTAATCCCTAATATCTTGAGTTAAAATTAATATCGTTTCTAATTTTTTTTTTATTAACATCATACTCAACATTAGAAATCGTTTTAAAATCATCCTACTCATTACCATCACCATTACAAGAACCCCTCCTTCCTCTAAACTTCTCCAGAGCAACTGCAACAACAAACCACAAAATACAATATTTTCATTTGCAACAACAAAACACAGAAACTACTAGAAACCGATGGAACAATTCTTCTCAAAACCAACTCCAGAACACCCAACACCAACTTTTCCTCACCCATGTAGCACTAAACCCAATGACTTTACTCTTGCTGGGGTCCCCCTAGAAGCAATGCAACCGGATCCGATGCGTGCATGCGTGCACCTTTGAAGAAGCAGAATAGAGAGAGAATCAAAACAGAAAAGAGAAGAGAGAGTGGGGAATCGAAGAAGGAGATCAGAAGGGGTTGAGCAAAACGACGCTGGCGAGCAAGACTATCGTTGTCGTTGTTGAACAAAGGAGAAGGAAACGAAGAGAGAGAGAGAGGGGGCGTTTGAAGGAAAGGTTTGGATTTGAGTTTCATCTTTCTTTGAGACGATGTTATTGAAATCATATCGTCATAGGGGCTGCGGTTTTCGGTGACGACAACAAGTGCGACGGAGTTGATGGACCTTGGCAGCGGCGACGAACTCAGAAAATAGAGAGAGAGAGAAAGAGAGAGAGAGAGAGAGAGAGGTGGTAATGGTGATGGGTAGGTGAATGGTAGGGGTGTGCATGGCCCGACCCTGCCCCGAACACTTTAAGGGCTAATTTGGTATGATTTCACTGGATTTAGGGCCGGGTAAGGGTCTCAAAAATAGACCCGCTCATTATTTCGGGTCGGGTCTGTACCATGGCTCGGGTCACCCGAACTTGGCCGGGTGGCCCGATCATCATACACAATTAATATTTTGTGTTATTAGTGATGGATGATAGCTATTCTTATGTGAAATTTAAGTATTGTAAACCTTAATATTTTGTTTTATTAGTTATTATAAGACTATAAGTTAATGTTTTATGTTTAAAATGCATAAGATTTTAGACAAATGCATAATATTGTGTTATTTGTATTGATTTAAATATTTGGTGTTATTAGACAATATTAGTATTGATTATGGATATGCTTTAATTTTAGAGAAGAATTAATTCTTGTTATATTTTTCTAAATGAATTTTACCATGTCAAATAATGGTTGGAGTCTTGAAAATTTGGATATTTTCACATGCTAGCTTATAAGAAAGTATTAAGGTAATGTAATGTTAACGGCATAGTTTTCACCCGATTTTTACCCGGTATAATCGTGGCTCGAAAGTATATAGGTTTCATCGAGTCTAAGGCCGGGTTCGAATCTAATAAACAAGTTCGGTGTATATTTCGGGTTGAGTTTGAGTCACATCAAACCTAGTTTCATCCGACCCATTAGTGGGGAAAAGATGTGTTTTATTAAAAATAAAATGGTCATATAATTAATATTTTACGTAAAAAGAATAATTTTAAAACAATTTTTACTGTTAAAGATAATATTAATAAAAAAAAAATCGAGAATGATTTTTATTTTAATTCACGTTAAGAACTAAAATAATATTTAACCCTTTTTTTTTTAAGTTTGCGGCTAACTCTCAATATAAAAGTGAGACATTGAAAAAATTATTACCATAAGAACTAGATATTACGTGAAAAATTTCAAAATCTTATAAGATTCTTTTTTAATAAAATGTTCTTGTTCAAGTATCTATCCCACATCATTCATAGCATTCAATTTTTATCTCCTTTTTAATTGTCTTTAGTTTAAAAACAAGAGTAAAGTATTAAATTGGTCTCTATATTTAAACTTAATTCTGTTTTGGTCCTTAAAATTTAAAGTGTCCTATTTGAATCCAAAAAAAAATTTATTTAATTTTAATATATTGTCCCATCATGAGGTCGAAGTTAAATAATTAATGAAATATCCTACATGACAACAGTACAAGAATAATGTCGATAACCTGTAAAACAAGTACAAGCTCCAAAAGCACAAAATCAACCGTAGATGCATCAATTCATTTATTTAACATTTTCTTTAGTTTTATAAAAAATACATTTAATTAATTATTTAACTTTAACCTTACGGTAAGACTATATTAAAATTAAATAAAATATTTTAGATTTAAATAAAACACTTCAAATCATAAAAACCAAAATAAAATTATGCCTAAATATAAGAAACTAATTTAGTACTTTACCAAAACAAGAAATAGTGACAATGTTTTACCTTTTTGCAGATTAAACATGCTTTCCACCCGGCAAGTCCAGCGTGAAATGTGGTACAAAATGCTCCACTATCGTAGAGATACCTATATTATGTCAAAGGCGAATGATTCAGTTATATACTTGTACAACAACAAAAAAAAAAATGGTTCTGATAAATTTGTTGGTTATATCTATTTATATGTTTTTTTATAAGTTTAAATTTTTGTAATAATAATTTGCTAACTTGGTATAAATTTTTATGATCAAGAATCTAAAATTTAGTCTTTGTTGACAAAAAAAAATTAGTGTAAGACAAATAAAAAAACTGTATAAAATTCACACAAACTCGACTCTTCGATATGTATATATCCTTCCTGTAAGTTTAAGCTCTTGCGGCGTGATTTCATAACAACAACAAAATTCATTTTGATAATCAAGGTATCTAGGATTAATCAAGGTAACCGATAAGATCAGATATAAGTTTGACTCTCGTAACAAAATAAAAATACTTAAAAAAAAAAAACCAGCATGACCGTACCACTAGGCGTTAGTATTATGAAAAAGTATAGGGTACCAACATATTATCTGTCAACTTATTGCCAACAATAATTAATTATTATATTTTAAATACATATATAAAGAGACACATTCAGAAAATATATCTATAAAGACACTTCTATTAAACACAACCATAAAAAAGATATTTTTATTAGACACATTTACGAAGACACTTCCATAAAACATAGTTATAAATAAGAATTGGCAGAAATTGGCAGATACGCTGTTGGTAACGTAGCGGGACCGAAGTTTAAAACATCTCTAACAAAATCCATGTTAATTAAATAATAATAATAACAATAACTATATTAAGTATATACTAGAATTTGCTAATGAGATATAGCTCAAATACTCCCCATATTCAATTAAGAAGTTGCGGATTCGAATCTCTTATCTTTGGTAAAAAAAAAATACTAGAATTTGTCCTTAAAATTTATTTATTAAAATAAAATATAAAATATATATTAAAAATAAATTAAACTATATATATATTTATATATAAATATATAATAATTAATTTTAATAACTAATTTTAATGTATATATAATATTTTTATAATAATAATTAAAATACCCGCATTGACGACAGAGTTGTGCCAAAGTGCCATCGCCAAGGTGCCAGCCATATCTGAAGGGTGTGGACACCGACTTACAGTAAAAGCAGCAGATGAGGGTGTTGTTGAAATCCCCATTCAAATCTAAAGCAGCCATTGGAGAAGCTCAGTAACAGAAAGCCACACGCACTTCTATATATTGTCGTATATTTGTTCACAGGTCACTACTCACTAGTGCTATATAAATAAAATAAAATAAAAACACGTATTAATGTAATAAATAAAATATAATTTATCTTCCATTGAAAATCTTCTTATTGTTAAATTTTTTCCTTTTTTCTTCAACCTAATAAATATATTCCATAAACCATTGGTGCCTGTAACGAAGCAATAATAATTTCGAAGAATAATAATAATAATAATAATAATAATAACAATAATAATGATTAATTTGAAATTAATTTTAATACATTATTAGCGTAAAGCAGATTTACACATAAATCTAATTACATAATATTATATTAATAAAAATAACTACCTTTTATATTAATCGTGTGAATGATTATACAAAAAAATAGATGTAATTAGATAATAATATAAAATATTTTATTATCAATATATTAAAATTAACATCTGATTAAATATTCGAGATGGTTTATGAAATTTTAAATATTATTCTATTTTGTTCATAAAAATACTAAATACATATAAAAAATTAATTATCAAATCAATTATTATATATATTTTTTATTTAATTTATTTTTAATATATATTTTATACCTTAATATGTATTATATAATAATAGTTGATGATTTGGTACAACATGTAATATGGTTGATCACTCATAGAGAAAGTCTAGAAGACCAATATTTTTATTAAAATTTGGCCAGTACTTAATCAATAAAAGAAAAGTGAGTAATCTTACACTATTGAATGAAATCTCACACCATTAAAAATGCCAATAATGAATAATTGATGACTACAAATTACAAAACTTACTGGCCCCTAACACTCTTCTTATTCATAAAGTATAAAACAAAATGATTATGCATATATTAAAAATTAACTATTAAATTAATTACTATGTATTATATAAATATGTATTTTTTTAACTTATTTTTATTGTATATTTTATATTTTAATATATATTTTATATAAATAATTAATTTAATAATTAATTTTTAATTTACACATAGCAGCATGATTGAAATATAAAACATAAGACATACACTTATGCCTCGCTCAAATTTTCGTATTCGTTACTATGGTAATGGGCTAATGGCTATGTGAATGTTACGGGGTAAAATGATTATATATTACTAGTGTATAAATTTGAAATTAGCCAAGATAGTAACTAATAAAGTGTTTTATTTTATGTGTGTTGTATAATAAAGAACATTTCAAAAAAATAATTTGGACAACAAACTATTTTTATATCTCCATAATAATAATAATAATAATAATAATAATAATAATAAGAAAAAGAAGAAGAAGAAGATACATAGATAGATAGATAAATAGATAGAAGGAAAAACTATTATTTTATCCATAAAAGTTTTAAATGTTAACAAATCTATTCATAAATGAAAGAAATCCATAAAAGATGGATTTCGTACGATAAAATTATTCAAATATTAAAAAATTATCGAAAAATTTCAAATTACTTTTTTTCTAACCCTAATCTCAACACCCATCCTCCAAATTTCAGCCCTCTTTTTATTATTTTCATAGATTTCACTACCTTCTTCATTTACACCACCAATTGTTAGTCTTACCTTCCTCTTTTTTCACGGTCACAATCATAAACAACAATAACAACAAGCAAATCAAACCACAATAGCTTGCTGTTTCGATTAATAGCCCAAGACGTAATTGCTGTTTTTCTTTCACTACCATGTGAGGTGGCGCAATCTGAATAACTTTGGGCACTGGGTATTTCATTTATAGTGGTAGAGAAGAGCATAACACAGAGTTAGCTGGTGACGGACTTGAAAGAGGCGAGCGGCAAAATTAGGTGACACTAGATTCCTCTGCCACCAACTATCGGTGCAGGCCCATTAATCCTTAACGACGGCGATAACGAAGTCGACGATGACATTATCCGCATAAAGTGCAACGCCAGGAAGGAGTGGAAGATGAGGAGTAATGTTTGACAAGGAAGTTGTTATTGGTGGCACAAATTTCAGGAAAGTCATAGATGTTTGGATTTTTAGGAAGAGTGTCGTGAAGTTAGGTGAGAGAGGTGCGACTAGAGATAGAGTTGTCGGAGGAGAGGCGGTAGCTGGTGGTGGAGAAGTTGTCGTAGGAGGATGAGGTGGTAGCGTCCGAGTAGGTGGTGGTGGTTGTGGTTGTGGTTGCGGTAGGGGCAAAGCGGGATAGGGCGTTGGGCTCTGGTGTCAATGTCCTTGATGTTTTGGCCTGAGTTCTAGGTTGAGACTTGAGAGTTAAAGTGGGGGACCAGATTTCTAAGAGGGATGTGGGATTGAGGTAGGGTTGTGTTGGTGAGGGAGATGGTGAAATTCTTGAAAGAATAAAAGGATAGTTGAGATTTGGGAGAGAGGGTGATGATGTTTGAGGAATCATGAAGGGCATTAGGGTTAGGATGAGGACAATTTGAAATATTTAGGTGGTTTTTTATTGTTTTGATAATTTTGTCGTATAAAATTCATCTTTCATGGATACAACTTTAATATTTTTTTATAGGTAGATTTGTCAATGTTTAAAACTTTCGTGGGTAGAAATAATAATTTACCCTAGAAAGAAAATAATAAAATGACATTATATTGATGAGTAAATAGTCATTTTTGACCATGAAATATTCGAAAATTGAAACTAAAGTTATACCCATACAAGATAAGTTTCGTTTAACAAAAATGACCAATTGTTAAATTTTTATTAATAATTCCATAAATATCCCTTTTCTTTTCTCTTCTCCTCTCCTTTTCTCTTTTTTCCTCATCTTCCTTCCATAACCACCACCACTTCCGCGCCAAAATCCACCACAGAACTTGCAACATAAATAATGTCTTTCCGGATGCAACCACTAACAATGGACCATCCCTATGAATAAAATACAACGCAATTCATTAGTCTTTCTCATACAAATTCACCACACCTCTGAATTTCACTTTTAGAAAGCACAATAAGACTATAATAACCTACTTGTGGAACGTTTCATGTGCCATTATTGCAATGTGGTAAGCATCAGCTTCAAAATCAGAAGCAAATGAAGCCACCTATTGATTCCTCCATGGGGCCTCGTCACGTGCTGCATATAAAAAAAATAATCCAGTGATACAATTCAGCTTAGTTCCATAGCTTACCGACAGCACAGACCAACCCGATGCACTAGTTCTCGACGCCGGAGAAGCCGTTACCAATGATGATGGCTCGCCAGATAGCATTGTCGAAGAACTTCGGCATGCTGGAGAAATACTGAAGAGATTACTGTGAAATATGGGGTTGAAAAAGGTGATTTGAGCTTCAATAAGATTAAACCTAGAGAAAAATCCAAATTTAAAACAAAATTGGAGAATTTTTTCGAGTCTAAAGCTAAATTAGATGACTCACATTTGAGGAAAAAGAGGAGGAAGGTTTTTGGTTTGAATCGCAGGAGAAGATCGATTAGAGGAAAACGAATCCGATTCAGAGGAGTTGATCTATTGGATGGTAGATTTTGCAATAAAGATAATGGTGGTTATTGAAAGAAGAGAGGAAGTAAGAGGAAATACGAGAAAAAAAAGAAATGAGAGGAGTATTTATAAAATTATCAATAAAAATTTAATAATTGTTGAATGAAATTTATCTTAACTTTAGTTTCAATTTTTCACAGTTATTTTAAGAGAAAATTTCCACATACAAGTCCTTTCCTTATACAAGTCTTACAATCCTTAATATCCTTTATTCCTAAAACGTGCTTCTCTTGGCACGTATGTTTCACGCGCCTGCTTAACAGATTTTTTAATCAATCAACGCACGAATATATAACTTCCTTTTTCAAACGGATTTCGTTTCCTTCTTTGGATTTCTTCTGCGTTTCCTTGCCTTCTCTTTTCGATCTCTTTCGAGCATTTCTCTGTGCCTTCTCTTTCGTGTTTTACGTGCATTTTCTCTCTGTGTCTTCTCTTTCGTGTTTTACGTACGTTTTCTCTCTGCCTTACGTGCTTCAGATTTTCCGTTTCATTTTGTGTTTGAAGATAATGGATGATTCAACTTCAGATTCTTAGCTGAACCAGAGCGAAGTAGATTTTGAAACTGAATCCAATGAAGTTCCTGAGGTGTGATTTTGTTTTTGTTAGTAATTGAATCTGAATTTGAATTTGATTAGTAGTTTTTTTATTGTGTAGCTGAATAATCTGTGAACCTTGCCTGTGATATTTGTTGTTTGTTCTTCCTTATTTGAATTGAATCTAATGCACTAGTTCTCCTTAGAATTAAAATAATTTTGTACATTTTATATCAGACATTCGGGTGTAGATCAGTAATATTTGGGTGCATTTAAGGAAATTTTGGGTGCATTTTACAGTTTATTATTTTAGTTAAATTGTTTTAGTTTCTATTTTAATATAGTGTATTTTTTAGTGTATTTTTGCAGACCTTTTGTGCAGTTGATGACCAGTTTGTTCCCAAGGTTGGGATGACTTTTAAAACCCTTGACGATGCTGCAAAATTCTACAAGGATTATTCAAAGATTACAGGTTTTTCTACAAGAGTTTGATGCACAAATAAGAAGGAAAGCGAAATTAAGAATCAACTTATTACATGTACTAGAGAGGGAAAATGGAAATAAAAAATATCTCCGACCGAGAAAACAAATCCCTCAGCTGGTTTAAATTGTCCTGCAAGAATTTATATACACGTATTGAAGGATGTTGGTATTTGGATCATTTCGAAGGTCGTGTTGTATCATTCACATCCTTGCTGTCCAGATCAAGCACAGATGCTCAAACATCACAGGGAACTAAGCATGTCTGTGTGTCGCACAATAGAGAATAACGAGGAAGCCGGTATCAGACCTAGCAAAACTTTTCAATCATTTATTGCAGTAGCCAGGGGTCACCGTGAGTTAAATTTTATCGAGAAAGACGTGAGGAATTACATCACTAGAGAAGTGCGGAATGTTTCAGAACAAGAGGATGCAAAAGAATTCGGGAAATACTTATTAAGAATGAAAGAGAAGAATCAGAATTTCTTTTTCGAGCTTGAACTCGAAGACAATCAGTCCATTAAGCTTGCTTTTTGGGCAGATGCAAGGAGCAGAGCTGTCTATGAGTATTTCGGAGATGTTATTTCATTTGACATCACCTACAATACAAACAGGTAACATGGTGTTCTAGTTTATGATGCTGAATTTATGTTGTTTGATAAATCTGCTGCAGAGGTGCATATCAGCATTTTTTGTGTGCATAGAATCATTATTTGGGTGCATTTTGTTGATTATAATTCAGTTTTGTGTTAATCTATTTAAGGTATAATCTGATTTATGGTTCTTTTGTCGGGGTGAATCACCACGGTTAGTCAACACTTCTTGGATGCGCTTTGATGAAAAACGAAGATATTGAATCATTCAAATGGTTATTTCAATGTTGGCTTCATTGCATGGGAGGAAATACTCCAAAATGGATTCTCACCGATCAATTCGCGTCAATGAAAAGGGCTATCGAGGCTTGTATGCCCACAACAATTCACCGTTGGTGTATTTGGCACATCACCAAGAAGATTTCAAGCAAATTAAACGAGTTCAAGGGACACACAGAAATCCAAAAAGAAATGAGCCAAGTTGTTTGGAACTCTCATACCAAAGAATTATTTGATAAAAATTGGGATGATTTTCTGTTGAAGTATGGTCTTGTGGACAACAAGTGGCTTTCAGGTAATGACGTTTAAAATCTACAGCAGAGGTGCTAATTGCATGTTTTTGGGTGCATTGTAGTCTGATTTGGATGTATTTTGCAAATCTCTATAAAGACCGTCATATATGGGTTCCAATTTATCTGGATCACCACTTCTGGGCTGGGATGAGAAGCACACAAAGGAGCGAGAGCATGCATTCATTTTTTAACAAGTTTACCCGGAATAACTCGCTTATTCAATTTGTCAAACAATACGATAATTGCCTCGGAAGTAGGGAGCAAGCAGAGAGAGAATCGGATGCTGCAGATTTTCATACGATGATACCGTGTGCAATAAAATCCTCCATTGAAGCTCAGTTTTAACATGTGTACACTCACCAAAAGTTTAGAGAAGTCCAAGCACAATTCAGAGGGAAGGTGAATTGCATCACAAGATTAACGAACTCCGCTCTAGGCTATTCAGTATACGAAGTTGGAGAACAAGTTTCCAGCTCAATATTCAACAAGTTTCTTGTAACTTACGACTCAGTAGCAGTCCAAGTGAAATACCAATGCTTATTATTCGAGTCAAGAGGGATATTGTGCCGTCACGCACTAAGCGTGTTAAGCTTTGAATGAGTAACCCAAGTATCACCCAGATATATATTGGAACGATGGAGAAAGAAGGTAAAGAGGTGACACACACACATCAAGAGCAGCCACGACGAGCCACTGTTGGAGCCAAGAAGCAAGAGATTTGACCAATTGGTGTTTCATTCGCAAAATATTTGTGAATTTGCATCAGAATTAGAGGAGTTGACTGCCATTCTGCACCGTGCGTACGATAACGTCATGGTTGAGATGGAAGAACTGAAAGCCAAAAGGAAGGGGACATGTTCGTTATCTCACGAAGATGCCAACTTGGAATCCGTTAACGAGCTTCAAAGCCCTCCAAGGGTTCGAACAAGAGGACGTCCAAAAAATAGACTAGGTTCAAAGTTGGACAAACAGATTACAAATGCTTTAAAGAAGAAAAAAACAAAAGCTTTAAACGAGGTAAAAGTGTTGTTCTTTAAATATGTGGTGATTGAGTTTATTTTTCTTGTTAATAGTTTTGTTAATATCTGAGTTTATTATTTCCAGTTAAACCTCTTTGATGCTGCATCAGTAGTGCGTCCGAATTCCAGCCCATATCACGGACATGTTATGAATTATCAGTTCAGGGAACCAGCAGTAGGGGATAGTTTTTTGGGTGTATAGTAACAGAATATTGGTGTAAAGCTTAGTTTTTTGGGTATTTTTTTGAATTTTCTTGTGTTTGACATTATACATTTATATATTTTCAGATGCTGCTGTTTATGTTATAATTATTGTTTTGTTTAGTTTTTATGTTTTAAGGTTTTGGGTTTTAGGGTTTAGGGTTTAGGGTTTTAGGGTTTAGGGTTTAGGATTTTTAGTGTTTTAGGTATTGAGGGTATATTTTGGGTGTATATGGGTTATATTTGGGTGCATAATTAGGGCTTAGGGTTTAGGGTTTTAGGGTATATTTTGGGTGTATACAGGTTATATTTGGGTGCATAATTAAGATTTATGGTTTAGATTTTAGGGTTTTAGGGTTTAGGGTTTAGGTTTTAGGGTTTTAGGGTTTAGGGTTTTAGGATTTAGTGTTTAGGGTTTATGGTTTAGGGTTTAGGGTTTAGGGTTTAGGGTTTAGGATTTTAGGGTATATTTTAGGTGTATACGGGTTATATTTGGGTGCATAATTAACGTTTAGGGTTTAGATTTTAGGGTTTTATGGTTTAGGGTTTAGGTTTTAGGGTTTAGTGTTTAGGGTTTTAGGGTGATTTAGGATTTAGGTTTTTAGGGTTTAGGGTTTAAGGTTTAGGGTTTTAGGGTATATTTTGGGTGTATACGGGTTATATTTGGGTGCATAATTAAGGTTTAGGGTTTAGGTTTTAGGGTTTTAGGGTTTAGGATTTTAGGGTTTAGGGTTTAAGGTTTAGGGTTTAGGGTTTTTTGTATTTATGGTACTTATTTGGGTGCATAGTTGAAGTAATTGGGCGCATTAGTTGGTTTGTTGTCGGTTTCCTTTATTTTCTATGTACCTGTAATTTACAGCTTTTGAATACAGCACAGACAGTTTATTTATGCAAACAAATTTTATAATACAAATGAATTACAAGTGTTCAAACTATTTCAATACTACATAAAACTGAAGTCAATCACTGTCACTTTCAATATCATGAGAATCTACTTGACAGTATGGGCTCAACAAAGCTGCAGATGGCTTCGACAATCTCATTGTTTCACTTCCCTTGATCGATGCATCTTTGTCACTATTCATGTCATGAAAAAGAATTCGAGAAGCAAATTCAACTCTAAAGTGGTCGATCTCCGCCTACAGTTTGAAAGAATATTATTTCAAGCCATTTCATGAAATAAATAGCACAATCATAGCTGAAAACCAAAATTAATTTAGCAAATTAAAATAGAACAGCAACCGAAAACACAATTTTTTTAGAGTGAAAGATCTGTACTCTGTTTTTTGGCCTGAAATGTCAATGTAAGGAGGCTCAATTTCACGATCTTTTCTCTTGAGAGGTGCCCTGCCATCATAAACCCTAATTCTCGAAATCACATACCCCTAAATACAAAAAACAATGCCAAACATAAAATGCACCTTACTTTGAAATAAAATGCACCCAAATTTAAAAACGCAAAAAACATAATCAACTTACAATAAATTTATTTAGCTTCATTCTATCTTTGGAGGGACACGTCTTGTGATAGGGGTTAAGTATGTAAAATTTTTTCTTTCTTACATCAGCCACCCATATCCACCAATGATTTGAATAGCAAACAGGTGTGAAAATCTGAAACATCTCCATATTGAACAGTGTTTTAGTTTAATTCATAGATAACCAAAGAATTATGATAAGTAGTTTTAGAAATGAAAACTTACATATGGATGTGATGTTAATTTTTTCGGTCCAAAAAGGGTAAAAATATTGGATAGTCTTCTACATTAAATGGCTTTTTGGATTTTGGCTGTAAGAACACCCCATCTGGATGATTTCCAATGGCCATGTTCTGCAGCATTTGCGAAACACCAAAAGAAATCAGAAAATGCACCCAAAAGATAAGAAAATGCACCCAAAAGATAACAAAATACACCCAAATTTTAATACATTACACCTTACCACAATATTTGGTGGAAAACAGTAAATTTCTTCCTGGAATCTTTTAATATTCTGTTGGTTGAGGATCAGGCACATGGCAGTGACAATCTAGAAAAACAAAACAGCCAAGTTAATTACATCAATCAATATTGCAGTCACATGTCATAATATAATCATTAATCTTATTCTAATCTTACGTCAGCTTCAATATATGAAGAAGCTTTTAAAGATGCAAAGTGGCCTCTTGTCAACATCAACGGTTCTTGGGCGTTCAGTCTGCAAATTGCATCGTACTCATAAGTAGCATCGCCTGGAAATGTCCTGATACGTGTTGCCCAGAGGTAGCATTTTTCTCTCATTTCGGCCGACATTAAATTTCTCCTCGCAGGAGTTTCAAATTTGTCAAAAATTTGGCCCACGGTCTGCTTTTTAGTTGGCGGACTTTTACCTTCTGGAAAATTTGGTGTTGTCTTTTCTCCACTCTTTGCAATCTTTTCCACCAGAACATCTAATTCTTCTATTAGCATTGTGGTTTCTGGACTTTTTACCACCTGAGCTTCTGCTTGTGCCACCCCTCTTGGGTCTGTGTTTCCTCTTGGCTTGAATCAGTCAAGTCAAGGCTGAATGTTGGCAACGGTAATTCTTTTGGTACATAGGATGCTGTCCTTGCCATCATCAATAGTGCAGCAGCAGTCGCTTCAGGGGCTGGATCACTGCGTGTTGACGTATATTGTACTATAAGAATAAGAAAAAAAAAGAATGATAATAAAAATCAATTTCTATTGTGATGAACTTACATTTAGATGGAGCTGGTGGCGTTGTTGGTGTGCTTTCATGAACTTTTTGGGGTTCGGGAGTGCTGTGGGGTTAGAGAAAATGAATTAGATTATAAGAAATTCAATTACTGATCAATTTTCAGGATATAAACCCAAATAAGATAACAATATACCCAAATAGTAACGAAATGTACCCGAATATTTTTGCTCACCTCTCTGTTGGGGGGATGGTTCAAATGGTGGGACTGGGCTTTCTAATGTTGCCTAGGATGAAGGCAGGCATAGTTGAATTAGAACTCTAAACAAGAAAAAAATAAAATGTTAAGAAAACCCTTTTAAAATAGATGATTAGAGGGTTGAAATTTAGTTATTAAACTTACATATCAAACGGTTTAGAGGATGGTCGAAAAACGATGATCTGTTGTTGAGCTGGGTCATCCAACGATTTTTCTTCCCGACTGAACATGAAATACACCCAAATAAGATAACAATGCACCCAAATAATTACCAAATACACCCGAAAAGACTTTTTTTTTTTTTGAGAACTTACGTTGTTGCAGATTTTTGTTTTTTTTCTGCCTTTTTTTTTCTTGAATAAAATATTAAAGGGCTCTTTGTTCTAAAAAAATATATACAGAATTAGAAGAATATGGTAAAAAAAAAAGAATTTAGAAAATGGTATAAGAAAAAGAAATTACATGGAATGCGAAGGTTTATTTACACTGCTTTGCTCCGTTTGTCCTTCGAACAAAGGATCAGTCTCGGTTGCTAAGCTCACCTCCGGCATTCTAATTATAGAATAAACATCATTCAGTAAATAATACTATTTAGTTAAATCAGGATATCAAAATTCTATCAATTAAAGGAAGAAAAATAATCAGCAACCAAAACACTTTAAAAAAGTTAATATGCACCCAAATTCAACATACCTTTGCTAATGTTGTCTTAAAAATCCTTCGATTGTTTCAGTTCCAATTTTAGTTCTGACAGTACATTGAAAAGTATATGTTAACAAAATATAGTTTTGATTATAGAGTTTAAGATAGCTTTAGAAAGTATCTTACCCATCATATGACTGATTTTCTTCTTCTGAAGACGAATTCTCAATGATGTGCTTTCTTTTTTTGGATTGCGTCCTGAAAATCAAAAAATTATGAATCAGACAAATACAACAATATTGATGATGAGATACCGTTGAAGGCAGTTCATACTTTTTGGCGGCAGTGTGAATTTTTTTGCTTGTTTTTTCTTTTTTTAACTGGCAAGGATTCTTCACTCCTGAAATTAAATGAGAAACCTTGTGTTAAGACATTAAATTTTGATAAAGACAGGAAAGAAAGTGATGACAATTTCAGAATCTTACTCATCAGTGGATTCAGTTTTTCTTTCTAAACTGGAATCTTCTAAAATCTGCTTCCTCTTTCTCGTTTCCATTCTGGAAACCAACAATTATTAGAGAAAAACACCCTAAACCTGACAAAATGCACCCAAAAATATTACTTACTTTTTGGCTCCCTATTTTGGTTGTTTCCTTGTAGTTTTCTCTGACTCTTCTTCCGACTCAGACTCAGAGGAAACGTCAATATTAGTATCTGATGAATCATTTTCAGAGGAAGAACTTGGTTTCTTTTTTTTTTCTTTTCTTCTTTCTTTTCTTTTTCTTTCATTTCTTTTAATTTCTTTTTTGTTTCCGCCATCCTGACGATGCCCTGAGACAGTAGAAATGTTAGTTTACAACATGTACATAAATAAAACACACACAAATTAGAGATGGTATTCTGTTTCCTTACCATATGGCCATCTATCTCTGCTCTAATTCTTGCAACTAGCTGCTCTCTATTCCAGTTGCTAACCCAGGGCACTGCAGCTTTTTCCTCTCCCTTCTTCTCCTTGTTTTTTGCGAGATGGAAATAAATTATCATCAAGGCATAGAGGCACCCGTCGATTGATATTTTCTTTTTGAGACGGTAATTTGTTATGCCTTTAATGATGAAATTCAGCACATGGGCCCCCTAGTTCCCCTTTGTTATTTTCTCCATCTCAAAAATTAGAGCTATGTGCACAGGAGATACTTTGGTTATTGTACTTTGCAACAAGAACGCCATCTGAATATAGAGGATGAAAATCCTCTTTAACATCAGCCGATCTTATTCACTTTCAACACTGATACTCATCATCTCATCAGTCAGCTGCTTCAAAGTGTTGCCCTGAAACCTTCTAAAAATGAGTTGGTTCTCTTCCGAAAGATTTTTATAACTCACTTTATTACGAAATAGATCTCCTACAAAAAAGAAAACAATTTATTAAATGAAATATACCCAAATATCACTCATATGCACCCAAATACCACTCATGTGCACCCAAATATCACTCAGATGCACCCAAATATCACTCTTATATCACAGAGAATGGAACTATATAGGTTTTCTGTAATCAGTTACCTGATGCATTGAGGCCAAGGGCAAGCCCTATTGTTTTGGGTGTAACCTTAAAGGAACCATAGCTGATTTCCAGTGTGTTTTTCCCCAATTTAAAGGAGTTAGCCAACTCCTTTAAAAGTTTGTGAGGCACATTCATTGGCGGGATGTGCATGAGTCCTCCAAATCCTAATTCACGAACGATCGCTTTCTTCGGTTCACTCATCTTTTTAAATTTTTCGCTCAGTAGTCTGGTAGCACACTTCAAGTCTTTGGTTTTGCTGTAAACAAAGCAAAATTAGAGTCATTTAAATAACCTATATTTGTATTAGGAAAAATTGACTTGTTCTAGTATATATATATTCACTTATGTTTATCTTTTTCCACCTTGGTTTTTGCTCGTCATTTTTATTGCAAGGAAAAAGAAATACTGTCAATAGATAAAAAATGCACCCAAATACCAGAGTCATACACACAAAAACCAGTCACGTGCATCCAAATACCAGCCACAAATACCCAAATCTAGTCCTATACACATTTTGTTTTTTTCAATTAAACAAAATTAAATGAGTTCAAAGTCATATTCAACTCAACCAAACAACTAAAATCATAAATTAAACGAGTTCAGAATGATATTTTAGTTCAAATTGTCACTAGAAGCAACAGTCACATTCCATACTGACATATACACCTAGAAATGTTCCATACACAGTTTATATCTATACAAACCTACTTAAAAGGCATCCAAACATTCACAAAACAGAGTTTATATATATACACCCAAATATCATTTCACTAGAACTACGTAAAATAGCATAAACGAGTTGAATAGTTTCATTAGAACATTAATATGAGATTTAAACCAAGAACAGTGAAATAGAGAGAAAAATACCACGATATAGTACTTCGATTTTGAAATCAGAAATAGAAATGTGAAAAATCTAGAAGAAAAACGAAACAGTACCTTGAATGATGTTTGTTCGTTCTTTTTGGTGTTTTTTGACGGAGATTTGAATATTTCCTTTTTGATTTCTTGTACTTTTTGCGAGGACTTGGACGGTTTTTTGAGAGTTTTTTTTTTTGTTGTTTTGAATGTCGTTTGAATCTCGAGGATTTGTGTATTGATCAAGGAAGAAGAGGAAGAATTTTTCATTATGAACGCGCTTTGGAAAAGTGAAACGGTTGAGTAACGCGAGTAGTTTTCACGTTCGAGTGTGGAGAGTGTGGGTGCGCGTCGTTTTTTGTTAGACTTGGACAACTTGTATAATTTGTAAGCCAAAAAGACTTATATGTGTAGCAGGCCATTACTTTTATTAAGGTCTAAATCTTTTATGGTCAAAAATAAATGTTTACTCTTATTTTAATACAGTCATAGCCAACTATTAATGATCCCCACAATTATGACCGTAACAATATTAACATATGAATCATTTGAGGGACTTAAGGATTAGATTGATTAATTTTAAACTTGAGAATTAAATTGGTTTTTACACATGAAATTTGAGGAGAGCAAACTTGAATATAGTGGTATGAAAGTTTGGAATTTTTAATATATTAATAATTTACTTAAATAATAATTTCGGATCCTTCAAATAAATGCATTAATATATTTCCAAATAAATACCTGATAATTTTATGTTTTTAATTTAATTTTAACTACAATATTTTATTCGTTTTAGTTTTACGTCTAACATTCTAAAAATATATTTCAATAACAAAAATATTTTGTACATATCAAAATCAATCATTATGTATTTATACATATATATGTTATTTTATATATTTTATTGTATATTTTATTTTTCAACATATAATCTATACTATAGAATATTAATGAATAATTTTTTGTAATCGTAGTAGGATTATTTCAATAAACTTTGGAAACTAATATTGTAAATGACTCATGTGACAATACTAAGCTGAAATTGAAACATATTTGACTAGCTAATCACAGACATAGGCCTAGTGTTTTCCATATCTAACATCTATATCCCTTAACCAAGCATTTAATGAAATCTACTTATAATTTTATACACTATAATATATTTATCTATAAAAATTTCTACACCATTTAACCTTCTCAATATTTTATTAAGGGATAAAAATAGGGGAAAACTTTGCATGAATAAATTGTATATATATATATATATATATATATATATATATATATATATATATATATTTTGGTATTATAACGGAGAATAAATTGTAAATATAATTCCATCAAACTCATCTATGTACAATTTCAGCCCATCCAAGCATATGGTTGAGAAGTATGTTGGGGCAGAAAATTGTATAAAGGAACTCCTTGTATAAAAATACATAATTTCGTCACAAAAAATTCCAACTCATTTTTATTGCCCAGTAAAACAACACACCTTAAGACGGAATATTTCATCGCTTTATCACATTGGATAAACAAATTATCTTTCACTTCGTATTTTTCTTTTGACTTTGACCACTAAAGTATGACACAATATGTTCTGAATTATGCAAAACACGATCATTTAAAAACACCACCAAAATATTGAAATATAAAATTTAAAAAAAAATCACATAATCCATAATTTACATTGAAGCAATTATCCCTTCAAATGAGGATTCATCTTCACAGAATAAAATAAGAGGATTTCTCCTTGGATCAATAAATTTAAAAATGGAATGCATTGATCCAAATTCAAGATTGATACATTAGTTTATAAAAAAAAAGTTATTCCATGTGTCTAAGGTAACAGCAAAAAGAAAGACTATCTCTATCTTATATATAATGGGAGATCAAAAACAGAACGCACTTGAATTAATAATAGAAATGAACTTAGACACATGAACAACAAAACTATATACTAAATGCTAGCAAGATCAATAAGTAAAATTTTTCAAAACTAAGGATAGGAGGCGTCCAACAAATCATTCATAGAGTGTTTTTGCAGACAGAACTCTCACTTTTTTGTCTTCATTTTTCGCAATCTTCACAGCACATTTCTCGTTTGCGGATATGGCTTTTGCTCTTGCCTTCATCTTCCGGACATTTTTGGATCTCTTCATAGGCCTTCCCTTCTGCTTCATGTTCCTGTTTCATGATAGGTCGCATAACTTAAGAGCGAATACAAAAAGCAGCCTTAAATCTTAACTATCAGAGAAAGAAAGTAATTTATGCATCATTTTTAGGTTAATTAATGACAATGAAGGAGACTTGAGCATTAGTTTTGCAAATAACATGCCCTGCATGATGAGATATAAATCATAAATGCATATGAATCGTGATTAGTTGTCTTTATGTAAAGTTGACAGTTAATATCCGTTGGATAATTTGCCATGTTTGACTAAATTTTCAGCTAATAGTTCTCAACTATCAACTTCGCATGAATACATCTGCATGTAAGTGAAGTTTCGAAATGTGTTAAGTGAAGACTCTTTTCTTAGAGGCTTTTACTTTCGAAACCCTTCCATATATTCCATTTCCCTCCAAAACCCTAATTCGCAAGCACAGCCCATGGAAAATTGGTAACTGTCAAAGCATACAGTGAAGTTGCAGCCCCAGGCTATAACTTTTAATAATTGGTAAAACCACATTCAACATAAACTTCTGATCAGCAGTTATAAAAAAAAAATATTGGTCCATCATTATCAGTAGTTTGTTACTTTGTTGAAAACATTATGTAATCATAAATCATAATCTAATTAGTATCACTAATAATGAACGTGTTGCAACATACGCAAAAGTAATTAGCAATTTCACAATGATTACTCGAAAGCCATACATAAAACTGCAGATGACTGAAAATTAATCTAAATTACGACTTACATGTTGGTAGCAGCAGAAAAGGTGCTTTGATCTCCTGATTCTGATGTATCCATTGGTGCAACACCAACCATAAACCCTAAATATAAAATTAATTAATTAATTAATTAAGTTTGTTATTACTTGGGAATTAGGAGGAGAATAGAGTAATAAATACCTTGAGGTGCTTCGGAAACCGATGTCTCCGTAGTGTCCATGGAAACGGCACCGTTTCGCTTCTTTTTGTTCCTGTTTTTCGCCATAGGATTCAGATTGCCGCCACTACTCCACTAGTCACTACGGTTTCATGAGGCGCCGAAGAAGGCAACAAAGAAGGTTCATTTCTTGCTGGGTTTCGATTCACCTGACCCGAACCGCTCTAATTAAACTTTCTTGGATTGGGTTCAGTTTGGTAGTAAAGCCCAATAGTTCCGTAATTAACATTTCTTTAATACCAAAACCAATAAGTTTCAAGTTTTAACATGTTTTTTTTTTTTTTTTTGTCGATGGATTGGACAACAATTCCCAATCCTAAGTTACACACTCACACACATCGCACCCACACACATATAATATCCCTTTTTTTTTTGGACAAGTTTGCATTAGATGAGGTTCCTCTTTTTGACTTTGGAGTTTGGACAAATGATGAAAAATGTGTCTTTAATCAGTTTTTTAATTCAAATAATATTATTTAATTAAATTTTAACTAAAATATACTTTTAGTTTATAATTAAATATATTAGTAATTAAAATTAATTTAAATTTTAAATATTAAAATTTTTTTAATTTTCTACACACTTCATAAAATAATAATTTTATTATTTTTTCATTCTCTCTGTAAGTTTCTCTCTCTCTCTCCCTTCTCTTATACGTTCTTGTCTTTCTTTTCTCTCACGTTCTTCACAAAAATTTATATGGAAGAGTATTATTCCTCTGTAGTGAAAGATACAAAAACCAATTAGATATTTAACGTTAATTCCTCAACTTTGTGATATATGAAACAATTTTAGAGTTTATTACAACATTTGCAGTGGCTGTAATTTTTTTTCAATTGTAACACATTTAAAATTAATAAGTTATACAGAAAATATTTTTGAAACACATCCAAAATCATAAATCAAAAATTTAAATTTAAACATTAAAAAATGTAAACCCCGCTAAAATTAGTAAATAATTAGTCAATAAATCGAATTTTAATTAGAAAATTAAAAATATAAATCTAATATTAAAATAGGGTAGAACTCTTCAAAACGAAAATTTTGATACTAATTTCAAAAAATTTGTCCCAAAATTAGGCCGGATGGACCGAATCGGTTGAACCAGACCTGTGGGCCCAACCGAACCCAATCACTTAACTGGGCAGAAGCCATCGCCTTCCCCATTCAGCTAAGAAACACGCTGAAACAGCAATGGGGAGAGGAGAGCTTCCTAACCCTCACCATCACCATAAACCACCATAACTCTTTCGTCTGAGCTCCGATCGCCGCACCGTTTGCGGCCATGCGTCCAGCGCGTCGAGCTCTACGTTTCTATCGGATCAATTTCACGGGTAAGTCACAATCTCATCTCAGATTCTCTACCCCCTTTTGATTTTTGAAATTGAGCCCTTGTAATGAGATTTTGCCAAATTTGGTGTTTTAGGTTCGATTTAGCTTGCGGAGCTTATCGGGTTTGAGTTGCTTTGTGCGTGGGTGCGGTAAGGATCACCTAACCTAGCCAACTCTTGATTTTATTAGGTGAATTCTGAATTCTGAATTCTGAATTTTGAATTGTAGACAATTGGAGGTTTGGTGGAGTATTGGTGCTAAGGACTTAGTGATTTTTGAAACTTGTGGGGCTGTGTGTGTGGCTTAGGTAGCTGCCTTGGACCAAATGTGGTGATCGGCCAAGATATGGTTTAGGTTTCGCGCATTTAATATGTAATGCTCTGTGAAAACTTAGGCTAGAGAACTATAGGATAAGTTGAAGTGGTTGAATATGTTAAATGATTAGTCTTTATGATATTGATGGATAATTTGATGTTGGGCATGTGTTGAGGAATATGGTGAATTTATGATGTCTTCTTGAGGTTTGGTTATATATATATATATATATATATATATATATATATATATATATATATATATATATATATATGCTAGTATAATGATGATGGATGGAGAATTTATGATCATGGCAATATAATGATATGGTTTGAGCTTGAGTGGTGTTTACTTGATTTTGTTGGTATTGATACAATGAATGATGATGTGATGATGGTTGGAGAATTTATGATCATGGCAATATATGTATATAGATTGATATTAGTTTGTGATTAAACTTGTAAAGATTGGATTGAAATGAGATGTTATTGAGCTAAGGAAATGATAGGACTGCAAGGATTGTTGTGCTATTGTTAAGGGTAAGTTATATTGATGGTTATGGGTATGTTGAATTTAGTGGGAATGAGTTTTGGAAAGAAAATGAGGTTTTGAAGCTTTTGAAAAAGTTGGTTTTTGGCCGAACTTCAGCGAGGCATAACTTGGCTTCTGGACCCTCAAATTGTTTCTAACATATTTTCAATGAAAATTGGATTTGTAAAGTTTACGCCGTTCGAAGAAGGGAAGAAAAACGATTTAAAATGATTGAATTATGCACGTCGGAAGTTCTGGTGTGAAACATGTATTATGCAGGTGGATATAACAGGTTTGTGCAGCTTTCTGGGTGATCTGTGTTTTTTTTAGGAACGTACGTCTACGCGTATGTGTGGCCCACATGTACGCGTGGTATGAAATTTTGAACTGCGCGAGTAGCTATATGCGTACGCGTAATGAACCAGCATGCATGACCACACGTACGCATGGTAAGGGAATGCGCGCGCGAGCTGCCTTTTTATACTCCCACGCATACGCGTAGCCTACGCGTACGCGTGGCCCCTGTTTCCTGCAAAACTGAATTTTTGTGTTTTAAACCAGATTTTAGACTTCTAAACCTCTATTTTCATCCTTTTGGTCATAAAGTATAATACTAAGTCTAGTAGCTAGTTGAAGCTAGGGAAATAATGTAACTTGGGAATGAAGAAAGGGGCAAACATGATGAGTTATAAGAAAAAGATGTAGATGTTAAATGAAGTTATGATGCCATGGCTTTGATGAATGATTATATAATGATTATGAACATTAAACGGCTTATGAATTAATGATATCTGAGATACGAGTTTCTCTAGGTAACAGAATTGTGGCTTGCCACCACGTGTTCCAGGTTGAAACTCGATACTCTGTTGACCCTACGTCGTAAGGGTGACCGAGCACATATAAATTCCCGAGAATGGATATCCCCCATTGAGTGATATATAAATTAATGAATGATTGTATAAATGATGAATGAATGAGAAATCCATGCATAGACTCATGGGGATGCGCGACGAGGGACAGTCTAAGGTTTTCGAACTTGTCGGGTTGGCTGGATAACCGATAGATGAGCCTCATCAGCCATAGGACAGGCATACATCATGTGCATTTGTTTGTTTTGTCTGCTATGCATTACTTGGGATTGCCTAACTGAATATATTTTATGCTACCTGTTATATTTGCTACTTGCACTATCTGCTTCCTACTTGTGCGTGAAATTGTTTGGTTGTTTGTCTCTGCTGAATCATTGGTGATGGAGAAGCAGAGGAAAGGTGGACCGATTTGGTGTTAATGTTAGGTTTAGAGTAAATAAGTTTAGAACTTTTTAGGTCACCTACCACCTTTTATGGCTTCTACTCAGAGTTTAAGTTTTATAACTGTATATTGGAGTTCTAGGATTGCCTCTGGCATTCCCAGAACCTTATATATTATGTGCGTGGCACATTTACCATGCTGAGAACCTTCGGTTTTCACCCATACTGTGTTATTGTTTTCAGATGCAGGTCGAGAGGCTCCTCGCTAGGCGTGTGGATTCCTGAAGCGGAGTAGTCCCTGGGTTCTTTTGGATTATTAG
Source organism: Arachis hypogaea (assembly GCF_003086295.3). NCBI lineage: Eukaryota > Viridiplantae > Streptophyta > Magnoliopsida > Fabales > Fabaceae > Arachis > Arachis hypogaea. Next base: position 21,705,100 of record NC_092053.1, on the reverse strand, counting down.
TTTATGTATATATGTACTTATCTACTTAGTTTTCTCTCCAAGAAACTTGATTATTTTGTCCCTCATAGAGGTTACAGGAGAGTTAGGGTCTTATTTCTATATTTTGGGTATTTTGGGATACTTGTATATGTATGTATATATCCTCCGGCCAGCCTTGGCTTCGCAAGCTGAGTCAGGAGCTAGTTATACTGTATTCTCGGCTCTCTATTCCCTCTTTCGCTTATTTATGTCTATGACCTTTAGGTTTCTTAGCACGCAAGTTATCCCGTTTCATGAGTGTTGCGCTTTAAATTTTGTGATTTTGCTTTACCTGTTTTTCAAGACTCCTAGTATATCGTATTTTTCCACTATTATACGTATGTATTTTCTGATTAGAGATCTGTAACACCACACTACCTCTGTTCTACGACTTAAGCGTAAAGCTCTGTGTAGTAGGGTGTTACAAAAAATAATTGTAACACATCTAAAACTATGAAGTGATACACAAAATATTTCTAAAATACATCCAAAATCATAAATAAGAAATTTAAACCCTTGTAGTGGCCGTAATTGCAGACAGTGTTGACAATTTGAGAATTGTGATTTTTTAAGTTGTTCTTCTACCAAAACCATTCTCCGATGCAAATTAGGAATAAAAGACCATCAAAACTACTAGAAAATACAAAAATAAATTAGATATTTAATATTAATTCCTCAACTTTATAATATATGTAAGACTCCAAATTTTAGAAATTTAATAATAAATTATTTATGATTTATTTTATTTATTCAAGGATATATTTTTTTAGAGACTTTTATATTAATTGAATTTTTACTTATTATGGTATCAAAGTAGTCTTTCCTGTAAAGCCTGAGTAATTGACTGACTATGCTTCAGTTGCATACTCTGAACGTCTGTCATGTAGTAGTCTTGTTTGAACAACGAGAATTAGAGCTTTATGCACATGACGGTCTATTGATTAATGCTATTAGTCTATCATTTCATACTTTCTGGTATTAAATTTGGCCGATTTAACACTAGTGAATTATGTATATGGAAGCACTAATGGGTTATCATAGACGATATATGAGTTGTATGATTTGTATGGATATAATATGTATAAGTTACTTGAGTACAAAGTTTTGTTTAGGCATATGCTTGTTTGTTTTATTGAAAAAAGTATTTTTTTTTTATTTTCAAAAAGAACAGCGATACGGTTTTTTGAGTTAAAGGCTCATAGCTTATTATTATATATATGGAAGTCGTTGTAATATTCTCGCTATCAGAGTGGCACAGCCGGAAGTGTGACATTCTGATAGTGAGGGTGTTACAATATATGAAATAATTTTAGAGTTTATTACAACCCTTGCAGTGGCCGTAATTTTTTTCAATTGTAACACATCTAAAAGTATTAAGTTATATAGAAAATATTTTCGAAACACATCCAAAATCATAAATTTAAAATTTAAATTTAAACATTAAAAAATAATTATAACACATCTAAAATTATAAAGTGATACACAAAATATTTCTAAAACACATCCAAAATCATAAATCAGAAATTTAAACCCTTGTAGTGGCTGTAATTGCAGATATCACCGTATTGACAATTTGAGGATGGTGATTCTTTAAATTGTTCTTCTACCTAAACCATTCTCCAATGCAAATTAGGATGTTATACATGGCATGCAAAATCAATGTAATTGAATAACTAAACAGATACATGCAGTTAACTATGAATCGCTTTCTCTTAAACACATCCAAAATACTTGAGGTCCACTTCCGGCGCAGAAGGATTGGCGACGTTGATGAGGACGAACGCGCCGAGAAGTAGGACGAAGCGAGCGAGAAGGAAGGTGATGCCAAGGATGAGCAAGGTGGACGACGATGGCGCAGAGAAACGGCGAAGCTGATGAACAACGCTAAGGATGACGGGGCGGCGCGGACGAAGAATCACACGGACGGCGTGTAGCTCTTTGAGGATAATACGGCGGCGCCGAGAAGTGGCGACGACTAGGAGGAAGGTGGTGATGAGGAGGAAGGCAGCACAGACGAAGAATCCCACAGACGGCGTGCAGCTCTCGGAGGATGACGGCTGGATTGGGAGCTTTATAATCTCTTTTAGGGATTTTTCTGCAGTGTGGGTTAATTAAAACCCCTTAAGATTTACTTTTTGAATTCTAAAATTAAAATTTTCAATTTTACTGAATTTATATTTTTTGATGTGTATTTAAATGATAATCTGTTAATAATTAAAAATGGTAAAACTGAAACAAAAATTTTTAATTTTTAATTTTATTTTTATCTAGTTTGTATTTTAGATGTGTATTTAATTTTAAAAAGACACTAAATCTATTTAGATTTGTTTGTTTACATTTTTTTAAAATTATTGTAATAAAAAGCTTAATAAAGGATCACTTTTAAAGGATATCTAGCCGTACTGATATATTATGTATTTTAATACACGTTCAACAAATGATTAAACCAATTTGGATCGGTTAAATAGTTAATTTATTAATCAGTTTTAAAAAAATGGTTTAATTACTCTATCAGTCCCTATAGTTTTACTGAATTTTCAATTAGTTTTCTATACTTTTTTTTTTCTTTTCGATTGAGTCCCTATACCATATCAGATTTTGTAATTAAATTCCTATCGTTATAAAAATGCTAGAATTAACGGAATATTCCGTTAAACAAAACGAGTATGCCTAATACTTGACTGAATATTTTATATAGTTTAACAGAATATTCTGTTAATTTCAACATTTTTGTCACGGTAGGAACTTAATTACAAAATCTAATATGGTATAGGGACTTAATTGAAAAGAAAAAAAATATAGAGACCTAATTGAAAATTCGATAAAACTATAAAGACTAATAGAGTAATTAAACCTAAAAAAATTTTGAAATTTAAATTTTATCTGATATATGTAATAATTTATTGACTAATAATAAACCTTTAAATAAAATTACGGTTTATAATAGAATAATTTAACTAATTGAGATTTAAATTTTATTTGATGTATGTAATAATTTATTGACTAATAATAAATCTTTAAATAAAATTACGGTTTATGATGGAATAATTCAACTAATCGATTTAAAAGCTACTGTAAAGGGAAAAAAAGTATAAATAATTGATTGACATCTAATTTTTAGTATCCATGTAACAAAGTTATTTTATAATTTGATAATAAAATTACTTTTAAGTTTTAACTATAGCATAGCTATATGGAATAATTAGCAATCAAGTGGTCTTCCTCGCAGCAACATGAGCCATCTGATTCCTCTGCGCAAATTAATTTTATTATGGAGGCATCGTTAGTGTAGGACGCAGATATGGAGAGGAGGAGAGTTTTACCGGGCTGTAGTATCAGGAACACAGTAATCGAACCCTGTGAGTTGCGGATGGGAACTCGAACCTTCCGATTTTCTATAACTTAAAAAAAAATCCCTCTCAAGCAGAAATCGGACCCAGCGACTAGTATAACGAAATAAAAACAAAAAAAAACCAACAAAGAAAACGGACCTTCCGTTTTGATGAAGACATATCGCACAGTCCGATTTCTCCCATGTGAATTTTGTATACAAGCAAAACGGACCATTCTATTTGCTTACAAAATTTTCAAAACAAAGAACTCGGAGGGTCCGATATCTTCCTTCCCACAATTCGGTGTAGCACCCCCACATTCCATAACCCGGCACAACACCTGCCCCTCTTCCATAACCAAAAAAATTAGCCGATTCCTCTGCTGCACTATTTTTACGTGATTATTTGAGGACAATATATATACCAGCTTTATCGAGGAGCAAATTATTATATATATCACTTTTATATATTTTTTATTTTAATATTAAAAATAAATGATAAGAAAAACTTAACTATTAAAAAGGAAAAATAGTATAAACACCATTTCTCTTAAAAAGTTATATGAATGGTAAAAAATAAAAAAAAAATAAAACTATCCGATCAAATAATTTATTGATCAAGTCCTAACTAAGTTAGATACACGTGTTTTTTTATTTTTTCTTATTTTTTTTCTTTTTTTAACAACTTTGTCTTCAACTTTTTTTTTCTTCTTCTTCAAACTTCTTTTTTCGCACGTTTCTTTTTCAACAACATCGTCATTATTGTCTTCTTTTTTTTCAACATCTTTTTCTCTTATTTGATTTATTTTTCTTTTTTTTTCCTTTCTCATTCTTCTTCGTTATCATCATCATCGTCTTCTCTTTATATTCTTCTTCTCTTATATATATTCTGAAAGAGTAAATAGCCATTTCTGACCATGAAAAATATGGACTGACAAAACTGACCATGAAAAATTGAAACTAAAGTTATACACATATAATATAAGTTTTGTTCGACAAAAATAACCAATTATTAATTTTTTGTTCATAATTCCATAAATATCCCTAACTTTTTATCTTCTTTTATCTCTACACCCAATCTCTAACCCTAACAATTCAATCTCCCTCCCTCCTCCTATGCCTCTACCCTCCAACCTTCTCCGCCATCACAATCCCTTCCACCACCACTATCGCCTCCAGCCCCCTCACCCTTCCTTTTCCGTCGACCATCACCAACTCCATCATCACTGCCGCTCCATTTCCTTCCTCACCTTCCCCACCAACCACCTCCTTCACACCATTGAAGACCTTCCTCAGTCCTCACAAATAAAACAGAACCAAGTAAACCCAAAATTAAACCAAATAAACTGTCTCTCATATTTTTAGACACAAAGAAAAGAAGGATGTTATTATTATTATTAAACCAAATACACCACCGTAGAATCATTAGAATTTTATCAACAAGCTCATCATGGAAGAGGAACTACCACAACCACCACCACGATGGCACTCTTCTTTAAGAAATTTGGGCTTGGGCTTCTGAGTGCTGCATACTTGTGCATGGTTCTGTTCTTGGTTCTGATTGTGGCAACTATTTTGGGAGTTTGTTTGGTGAAGCTGTGGGTGGAAGAGCTGGTGGTGGTTAGAGAGAATGTGCATTTTGATTACACTAAAGAATTAAAATTCTTCTGATGTGTTCTCATTTGATGGGGGAATGAGTGATTTTGTTGAAAGAACAAAGAGGGATAAGCATATAAGTGTGCATGTTGGTCATATGTTTCATGTTTCTTTGCTTCTTATCATGTCCGAATCTGATTTTAATGCACAACTTGGTGTCTTTCAGGTTCCTGCACTTTTTCTCAATTTTCATTGACATTCTCAACATATATTAACATAGTAATAAACATATATTTGTGAGGACTGAGGAAGGTCTTCAATAGTGTAGAAGAGGTGGTTGGAGAGGAGGGATGAGGAAGGAAATGGAGTGGTGGTGGTGTTGGAGTTGGTGATGGTTGAAGGAAAAATGAGGTGAGGAGGATGGAGGGAATGGTGGTGGTGGAAGGGGATTGTGACGGTGGAGAAGGTTGGAAGGTAGAGGCAGAGGAGGAGGGAGCGGGATTAAATTGTTAGGGCTATAGATTGGGTGTAGAGATAAAAGAAGATAAAAAGATAGGGGTATTTATGGAATTATGAACAAAAATTTAATAATTAGTTATTTTTGTCGGACAAAACATATTTTATATGGGTATAACTTTAGTTTCAATTTTTTATGGTCAGTTTTGTCAGCGTCGTCCAAATCTTTCATGGTCAGAAATGGCTATTTACTCTATTCTAAAAACGAAAGCATAAAAATTTTGATTCACAAACAAAAATTTTGATATATATACACAAAAATTTTTAAAGGATCATAATTGAAGATTTTCAAGTGAGTTAAAAAGGAGATTGAATCAAGGAACCACTTTTAAAATAAGTTATGCAGAATTTCGTATTATAAGATTATTTTCAGTTTTGTCTCGTTAGTGCAGAACATAATTGAAATGGCAGAGAAAGAAGAAGAAGAAAAGTAAGACCACGATATATCCTAATTCGGGTACTTCGTACAATGTAACCTACATCGAGTCTCCACCACAATAATGGTGAAATTTTTACTATGATAAAATTGGATTACATTCACCAATACAAAGAGACTCACTCTCTTGTAACTTTACCTAAGCTATCCCAAACTTAGTCACTCATCTAGGTGCTAACCCAACCTAGTTAAGGAGAACCAAGTGAAAAATTTTTTAAGTGAGTTAAGAAGGAGAGTCGAATAAAGGAACTACTTTTTAGACTTGAATAAACAAGTTATGCAGAATTTCGATTTTAGGAGATTATTTTCGTTTTTGTCTCGTATTAATTTTAGTTTCTACAACCTATATAGAAACTATTTCTAATAATAATAGAAAATCTTGAAATTTATGATTATCACATCATAATAGTATAATTCAAACATATCCTGATCCATGTTAGATTGTTCTTGAGTTATACTTGTTCTTTGATGTTGGAGTTTGGTTCTAATTTAGGAACTTGCAGATTATGAAAGCATCACGCTTCCACTGCTCCTAGTAACCTTTGTATTATGGGTAGTTGGACAAAGAACGCTCTGATTAACTGAGCCATTGGGCAGTCTCCCAATGTTTGTGGATGTTTTTCCCTCTCTTCCTTCTTTCCTTTCACTTTCTCGTTGATAGCACAGAAAAAATCAAAACCTGTTATTTTTTAGAGAGATTTTCTTTTCTTGTCACGTCTCTCTTTTTGAAAATCGTAACTTTTATATTTATATTCTGAAGAGAGGGGGGAAGAATATCCTTTATTTTTATTATTTTAAAACTCACACTAATTCTATTTCTTTTATTGAGTAACAACTATCATATTTAACTCACTATAATTAGAATTAGTTTCATTAATTACATGAATCACATTATTATTTTAATAAAATAACTTACAATCTCCTACTTGGTCCATGTGTGACTTGAAGATTCAATAACTGTAAATGCATAATATTTATGTTGAAATAATCAAATCATCATCCTTACTTGAATTGAATGAATTGGATCATGGTGGTAGATGTCTATTAGTGACATAGTTTTTTTCATGTATCACAAAATCAACTCAACTCAACATGTATATTAAGAGATATATAATAACATGGTATCACTCTAAACATTACATGTAATTACCATAACGTGATAACCAGTAAGTAAGTAGAAACATAACTTTAATTGAATTCACAAGTATCATAACAAATAAGCAAAACATATGGTCATATATATTATACTTTTATGGTAACAAGGACTTATCAATTATGCCTCTCCATTATCATCATATCAGTACCAATATGTTCAATATATATTTTTTTGTTTCTGTACCTTTTTCTTAACTGTCAAGTACTTCAAATTCATGTATTTTGCACCCTTCGAGTACTTTTCATTCTTAGAAAAGAAAACAGCTATAGAATTATCTCAATAAAGTCTTAGTGGCTTAGCTATACTTTCAATGATATTAAGCCTTGAGATAAAATTTTGCAACCACAATGCTTGAAGTGTAGCTTCAAAGCATGCCACAAATTCTGCCTCCATAATAAAAGTAGCAATGATAGACTCTTTTGCACTTTTCCATGAAATAGCTCCTCCAGCCAATATAAAGACATAACTAAAAGTTGATCTTCTCGAGTCTATACATCCAACAAAATCTGGATTTGAATAGCCAACCATTTCAAGGCCATCTGATTTTCTGTAACTGAGTATGTGTTCCTTGGTGCCTTGCAAATACCTAAAAATTTTCTTTGCAGCTTTCCAGTGGTCTATTCCAAGATTACTTTGATATCAACTCAACATCCCAATAGCAAACTTTATATTTGGTCTAGTGCATGTTTGAATATACATCAGATTTTCAACCACTAAAGTATAAGGAATAATAGACACCATTACTTTTCATTCCAATTCATTCTTGGGATATTGCCTTTGACTACATTTATCTCTCTTCTGAAGAACAACCTTCCATTCTAAATTTCTATAACACCTTTGTGATATATCTTTTCTATGACAATCCTAATGTACCTTGTGATCTATTACGGAATATTTCTATACCTATTACATAGGATGCATCACCCATATCTTTCATTATAAATTTATTAGAGAGAAAATTCTTTACATTATATAACAAACTAACATTATTAGCAGCAAGAAGTATGTCATCAACATATAAGACTAAGATAATAAACTTGTTCTCACTAATTTTCATGTAGATACACCTATCTACGATGTTCTCCACAAAATCATATGACAAGATGGTATCATTAAATTTGATAAATCATTGTCTAGAAGTTTGTTTTAGTCCATATATTAATATGTTTAATTTACACACCAATTTTTTTTTGTGTGGTCAAGAACCCTTGAAGTTGGTCTATATAAACCTCTTCTTCTAAGTTACCATTGAGAAAGGCGGTCTTTATATCCATTTGATGAAGCTCTAAATCATAATAAGCCACCAAAACCAAAACAATTCTTAAAGAATCCTTCTTTAAAATTGGTGAAAAAGTTTTTTTTTGTAGTCAATGCCATCATTTTGAGTGTAACCTTTGGCAATAAGTCTAGCCTTATACCTTTCAATATTACCTTGTGAGTCACGTTTGGTCTTAAATACCCATTTACAACCAATTTGTTTTGAACCTTTAGACAATTTGACTAAATCCCAAATTTTATTGTCATCCATCGATTTCAACTCTTCTTTCTTAGCATTGAAACATTTTTCAGAATTATGAGATTATATGGTTTGCTTAAAAGATACTGGATCCTTATCAATGCTTAAGTCATACTCTTCTTCAAGTGAATAAACCACAAAATCATTTGAAATTATTGGTCTTTTTTTGTCTTACTAACCTTCTTAAGATTTTCTGTGGCTTATCTATCACTTGTTCATTTGGAAATTGTACATCATTGTTAAGCTCATCTTTTACATGTTTATCTAGTGAGTTTTGAATGTTGCAGTGTTGCCTTGGCATATTATGTGACCGTGGCACAACAATAGGAACAACAACTTGAGAAAAACTATCATGTGTAGGAATTATTACATGGTTCACTCGAATATCCACCGTTCGTGATTCCTCACTCCCACTAAGATGACCATTTTCAAGAAACCTAGCATTTTCATATTCAATTATTCTCCTACTATGATTAGGACAATAAAATATGTACCCTTTTCATTTATTCAGATAGCCGATGAAGTAACCACTAATAGTTCTTGCATCAACCTTCTTTTCATGTGGATTATATTCTCTTACTTCTGTTGGGTAATTCCGAACATGAAGATGCTTTAAACTAGATTTTCTTCCTGTCCATAGTTCATAAGGTGTCTTAAAAACCGTTTTACTAGGAACCCTATCCAGCAGATATGCAGCGAATTTTAATGCATACATTCATATGGATAAAGGTACATTGCTATAATTTATCATGTTTCTAACCATTTTCATAAAAGTACAATTCAACCTTTCAACTACAACATTTTGCTGTGGTATACCAGGCATGATATATTGTGCATATATGCCTCAACTTTCAAGAAGCTTTGCAAATGGACCTTGACATTATCCATTTTCAGTAAATTTTTTATAATATTCACCACCTCTATTGGACCTCACAACTTTAATTTTTCTATCTAATTGCCTCTCTACCTCATTAATGAATATTTTAAAAAAATTCACATATTGAGACTTTTATGCAAAATATATAAATAACAATACCGAGAGAAGTCGTCAATAAAATTGATAAAATACTTTTTACCACCCCAAGATGGATTATCAAAAGGACCACAAATATCAGTGTATCAACTTAAGTAGTTGACTGCTTCTTTTGGATGAATTCTTTGAAATGGTTTTGATTTACTTTTCTTTAATGCAATCCACACACATCCCAATCAAAAAAATCTAATTTAGGTAAAATTTTATTTTTCATTAATCTTAACATCCTTTCTTTGGATATATGACCCAATCTTTTATGTCACAAGAAAACAGAATTTTTAATAAGTGCATCGCTTTTACTCCTGGTACTGTGTTCAATATTAAATAGGAATTTAACAAAGCTAACATCAAGATTGAAACGATATAGGTCATCTACTACAACACTAGCACCATAATAGTAAGCAAGTTTATACAATGAAAAAATACTTTGTCCAATCTTAAAGTTAAAACCTACATTGTCCAAATTCAAAATGGACGCTAAATTCCTAGCACATTCAAGAACATAAAGACACTTTTCTATATTCAAACAGCAACCACGGTCCAGGATCAATCTGTACGTCTCAATTCCTTTAATTCATGCCTTCATTCTGTTTCCCATGTATAACTTTTCAGTTTCTCTTATGGGCTGGATCGAAAGAAATCCCTGCATAATATGTGACACATGAGTAGTTGCACCAGAATCTAACCACCAGGTTTTATTCTGCACTTCAACAAGATTTGATTCGAAACTTACTGAAACATAATAAATATCTTTTTCGAATCATTTCTTTCTTTTCGGACAATCTTTCTTTACATGTCCAGTCTTGTTACAAAAAAAAAATATTTCAGCGCCTTCTTCTTTTAGACATTGCTATCATAAATCTTTAGTGAAGCATGGTCCTTCTTATCCTTTTTACCCAGCTTATCATGATTCTAAAAATCAGACCGGACCGGCCGATCGAACCGATCCAATCACGAATCGAAAGTAACGCGGTTTGGTTTAACGACAGAAATCGCCCAAATCAAAATCGTATTTAAACAATTGAACCGGTCAATCGGATTGAATCGGGACCCGACTGGTTTTGAAAAAACATCGTCGTTTGATGCTTTTAGCTTTAGGGATAAAATATTCCTCTTCCTCCCTGGCTCAATCACCCACTCTCCCTCGAGCCTTATTCATCAGAATCTCTCCTCTCTCAACTCTCTACCCTAGGTTACAGTCTCGCCCACCGCTGCAAGGAGAGCCTCAGCGCCGCCGTCTATTGCGCTCATGGGCCACCGTTTCTTCCTCCGTTGTGCCTTGTGCCCCCAGCCCCTTCGCCAATCTCCTTCCTTCAGAAAGCAGAATTGCCTTAACCCTAGCCTCCACCAGCGTTGCAAGGAGTGGGCCACAGCCGCTGCCCGTCGCACTCAGGGGCTTCTCTCTTCATCTTTTCGGTGTTCTCCAAGTCCCCAAATCCTATTCCGTCTCACCAATCATAGGCGCACAGCATTTTCCTCGAAGGCAATGGCTTAATTTTTTAATTTTCGTTCTCTGTTCTTCATTTTTTTGAGGGGATTCTGCTAGTGCTAGCGTGTTACTTAGATTGAAATTTGCCTCATTGAATGATTAGTTATGCGCATGTGTTGTATTGTTCTCTGCTTTGGATTGAATTATTGATTTGAATGATTAGTTGATTTTAGTTTCCTGGTGAATGTTTGTTAAAATTGTGTTAAAAATTTTGTTAATGGCTTCATTTTTTTAAAAATTTTTGTTCCCTATTCATTTTTTTTTCAAAACATTTTTTTGAATTGTAAAGGAGAATAACTCTTTTGTTTTAAAGAATCAAGATTATCAAGAACAAGATTGAAAGAAGTGTAATCAGTTGTATTAGTTGGCTTTGTATAATCTTTAGCTTATTTTGTGTTTTCATGTTAGATTCCTAAATTAAGGAGAATATATAAGGCTTTAGCCAACTGCAGTTTAAAGGACTAACTTTCTAATAATAATTTAGGGTTTGTTTCTAAGAGTCATGATTTTATTCCTCTGCACAATACTCATCTCTTCAATTTTCTACTGCATAACTTTCTTCTTTAGTGTTGCTGTTAATATCTTTTTAGAGATTACTAGTACTAATGTACTACTCAGATTGAAATTTGCCTCATGAAATGATTAACTATGCTCATGTGTTGTATTGTTCTCTACTTTGAATTGAATTATTGATTTGAATGATTAGTTGATTTTAGTTCACTTGGTTAATATTGGTTAAAATTGTGCTAAAATTTTTGTTAATTTTTATTAAAATTTTGCTGAAAATTTGTTAAAAGTTTATTAAGAAAGGAGTAAATTATGCTAAAAGTTTATTAAAATTATGATCAACCTTTGTTAAGAAAGAGGTAAATTGATCATGACCAGCCTTTTAGTTCAATAAAGAAATATATGAATTGAATTAGCTCAATTAAATTATTCAGTCTTTTAATTTAATGAGTTTCTATTTAAATTGATGAGCTCAAAGATTTTTAATACATTTTATGATTTAAAACAATCAACTTGGTTATAATAATGCATATGTGGATAATAATTTGATTGATGTTTTTACATGTAATGTTTTAAATTTAGAAGATATTTTAAAGTTTATGTTAGATTATAATTATGTTGTACGATATGTTTATTTATAATTTTTTATTATAAAATAATTTTTCGGTTAAACTAGTTAGACTAATAAACTAGTGAACTAGTGAGTAGAACTGTTCGATGACCGGTGCGATTTTCAGAATCTTGCGATTTATCCTTATTGCTACTAGATCCAGTTTGAAATGTGAAATGGAGAGAGTGATCTTTTAGTTTTTTTAATCTCCCTTCCCCTTAAATCAACATGGTCTTAATTTCTTGAAAATTCCACTTTTCTTTAAGAGTGCTATAATTCACTTGAAATTGGCCAAATTTTGGAAGAAGTGAGTTCATGATAAACTGAACCAGAAAAGACTCACTTACATTCATACCCGTGGATTTCAACTTTGCTGCCAGATTAGACATTCACATGATCATGAATGTGTTATGACCATTCAAATTTCTTAGTTGTCAGTTCTGTCATAAGGTTGCTCACAATGGACTTGCCAGTTATGTCTGATTGAGAATCTTCTTGATTTTAAACATGAAATCCTTAGCATTGTCTGTCTTAGGCATGGATGGCTTAATATTTTCAGCCATTGTCATTCTCATCAAGTTCAAACATAGTCTATATGACCGTTTCCAAGCCTCATAAAGAGACTTGTGCTCTTCAAAATTAGTCTCAGTAATTTGACTAATTTCAGTAGGCTTTTGATCCATAATTAATATTAGGTCTAAGTCTATAACACTAAATTGGAATTGAATTTGCTCAGACCAATCAGTATAGTTAAGTCCATTAAACTTGACAATTCCATTGTCTGAACCAAACAAATTCATGGAAGCTGCAAATATAATACAAACTCATGCATTAACGCTTTGAATAATAAAATAATATATTATTTAGATTCAGATAAAATATTTACAGTATATCAATATTTTTTTTAAGTGATACATTAACATACAATAACACAATAATACTAATTAAATTAAATTAATTTAATTTAGTTTGCTTATTAGATATGCACTAATTAAAAATATTTAATATCTTTGAATATTTAAATATTTTTAATACTGTACATATATATAAACCAAAAGTCTTGCCAATTTAATATAAGAACAATTAATCCACCTTTGAGTGTGATCTTTAAATGTCTTATGACAACAAACACAAAATATATTTTTACATTATCAGATATAAGTGGTTAACAAATCTATCCTAAATTCACTAAAAGAATTTCACTGTTAGAATATTCTATCAAAATATTCAAATAACATTTATTTGGTTTACGCAAACTTGAACAAATTAAATTTATGAATAATCATAAATTCCATAACCGCTCTGATATCATATGTTAGTTTTAGTTTCTATAACCTATACAGAAATTATTTCTAACAATAATAGAAGATCTTAAAATTTATGATTATTACATCATAATAGTATAATTCAAACATATCCGGATCCATGTTAGACTGTTCTTAAGTTATGCTTGTTCTTTAATGCTGGAGTTTGGTTTTAATTCAGAAACTTGTAGATTATGGATGCACTACACTTTCATTACTCTTATGAATTTTGTGTTATGGGCAATTGGGCATAGAACGCTCTAATTAACTATTTAACTGAGCTAATGGGTAGTCTTCCAATGTTTGTGGATGTTTTTCCCTTTTTTCTTTCTTTTCTTTCATTTTTTTGTTGATGGCACAGAAAAAACTAAAATCTGTTATTTTTTATAGAGGTTTTCTTTTCTTGTCACGTCTCTCTTTTTGAAAATCGTAATTTCTATATTTTTATTTTGAAGAGAGAGGGGAGGGATATCCTTTATTTTTATTATTTTAAAACTCCTACCAATTTTATTTCTTTCGTTGAGTAATAACCATCATATTTTACTCACTATAATTAGAATTAGTTTTATTAATTACATGGAACACATTATTATTTTAATAAAATAACTTATATCTCGTCATGTGGTAGGAGAATAAAACGAAAATAGAAGTTGCATATTTTAGGGAAGAAGAAGAGTAACACCACGATATATTCTGGTTCGGCCACGAAGTGCAATGTGACCTACGTCTAGTCTCCACCACAATAATGGTAGAATTTTTACTATAATCAAGATATATTACAATCACTAATTCCAAGAGGCTCACTATTGTAAACCATATAACCTATCCCAAATTTAGTAGATCACTTAGGTGCTAACCCAATTTAGTTAAGGGGAACCAAGTGCACTCTAACCCAGTGCACTTTTGAAATCAAAACTCTCAATCAAAGGTTAAATGTCTTTTGTATGTACTACTCTTTTTGCCTTTTTTATCTCTCAAAGTAAGCTTGAATCTAGACAAAAGAGAAGTAAGAACACACTCAAAAAAAAAATAAAAAATAAAAGCTACTTTTTATGATCTTCAATATGCACAAAAATAATTTCCATCTTCCTTGATGAAATATTCTTTTACAGAGCTTGATGACTGACGAATGGATTTTTGACGGTTTAGAATTTCACAAATGAAATCTCGTTGCAAGTATAGTTTCTAAACCAATCACTAATCCTTTCATACAAAAAGTTGTTTGTCACTAGTACAAACCCCTAAAATTTATAAACCGAAGTATTGGACCTCGGGTCGTTCTCCCTAAGAATTACAATGAAGTGTCTTGTTATTGGTTATGAGTTATTTTGGGGTTTTGGATAAGGAGCATGAAAAGTAAATGGCAATGAAAATAAACTAAAAACTAAAAAAAGGCTCTTGGAAAGGTGTGAGAACTAGAAGTCCTATCCTAGTTATCCTTCTCAATTGTGATGAGAATTGTTCATTGCTACCACTTAATTAACCCTTAATAATTAAAGGAAAGTCAAGTGGATGAATTGACTTGAGCCACAAGTCCTAGCCAACTCCCAAGGAAAGACTAGCTTTAGTGCACTCCAAACCAATTAGCAATCTCTCCAATTATCAATCAACAAAGGAATTAGACAACTCAAGCGTCACTAATTACTCTACATAGCCAAGAGAAACAAAATCTATACTAAAATCCAACCAAGCATTTCATCAAACACTTAGAAGGCATAAAAGAAAAGCAAAGTAATTTGATAACAAAAATAGAATCTAACAACAATTATGGCAATGAATTAACAACAACAATCAAAAAGGAACACAATTATTATGAATTACCTCTAATTGAATTGAAAGAAAATAGAAGGAACAATACTAGATCTACAACAAAATATAAGAACAACATAAAGGAAATTACAACAAAGGAATAGAAGGAGATTGAATGTAGCAACTAAGAATTGAGAGATAGAAGTGGAAGAAAGCAAAGATTAAAACCTAGATCTAAGAACTAAACCTAATCCTAATCCTAATTCTAGAGAGAAGTGAGAGCTTCTCTCTCTAAAACTCTAAGCTAAAGTGATTAGTTAGTTAAAAGGTGATTCTTATCACAATGCTGATGCCTTCCCCTTAATCCTTCATCCTTTTATTCCTTTCCCTTAGCAATTTGGCGCCAAAAATGGGTTCAGAAACCCTCTCAAATCGCCAGGCACGTGTTGCATTAATGAGGTCATGTGCCATCATCGGCGCGTGCGCGCATGGTACGCGTGCGCGTCCCTGGTCGATTCTGCAATGTGCGCGTGAGCGCCTTGTGCGCGTGCGCGTGCATGGCTGACTTTGCTTCTTTGACTTTTTATGCTTCTCTCCACTTGTATGCTTCCTTCCTTACTTCCTTTGATCCATGCCTAACCTACTTCAATCCTGGAATCACTAGCAAACACCTCAAGGCATCTTATGGAATCAAAGAAGAACTAGAATTCATCAAAATAAGGCTTAGAAAGCATGTTTTTACACTTAAGCACGAATATGGGAGAGATAACAAAATCATGCTAATTCCTAGGCTAAATGTGACAAAAGGTTATCAAAATACTCTGAATTCAATGCAAAACAAACCGTCAAATTGGGGTTTGTCAATGACTTTCCTTAATGTTGGAATTATCGCTAATATAATCAAGCAAGTCGTTGTACCTTTAATGCTTTTAGCTGTTGGCATTGAATAAGAATCTATTCTAGGGGTTTACATGGGCCGGGCCACATCGGGTTTGTTGTAACCTAAATCTGAATCGAAATATATACTGGGCCTATTTTTTAGACCCTAACCTGGCCCTAAATCCTATGAAACCTACACACCTTCGGACAGAGTAAAAACTGAGTAAAAATCGAGTGAAAACCAGGCTTTAGCATGTGAAAATCTCAAAATCTCCAACCATTATTTCACAATTCACATAGTAAAATTCACTTAAAAAATTATAACAAGAATCAACCATTCTCTAAAATTAAAGCATAACCACAATCAATACTAATATTGTCTAATAACACTAAATAGTTAAGTCACATACAAATAACAAAATATTATGCAAGAGCAGCAAAATTTTCAGCTTCAATTTCTATTGTTACATTCTATTCGGTGATTGGTGGAGAAACACAATTATCTCTTCCTCCCATTGTTCGTATCCTAAACAAACAACATCAAGAACAAATTCAGCATTCAGCAATAATCAGCAACACATCAAAAGTTCAACAATAATTAGAATAAAACACTTAAACAGGAAGAACAAAGTTGCACCTAATCAGAAGTTTCAATAATCAAGAGTCGGAACAATAATCAAAATTCAGATCAGAACAATAAACATCTAATCAAAACAATAGTCAAATACTGAAAAAGGAAGAACAAAACAATAATCAAAATTCATAATTAGAAATTCCAATAATCAAATCCCTAATCGGACATTTTAATAATCAAAATTCCTAATAAGAAATTTCAATAATCAAATCCTTAATCATAAATTCCAATAATCAAAATCTCTAATAAGAAATTTCAATAATCAAAACCCTAATCATAAATTCCAACAATCAAAATCTCCAATCAGAAATTTTAATAATCAAATTCCTAATCAGAAATTCCAATAATTAAATCTTTAATCAGAAATTCAAAACATTAATTATTTACCTGAGCTTGAACAGGAGCCAGAGAAGAGAAGAAGAAGAAGACCAGCGGTAGAAGCAGTCATCGCTCGTCATCGTTCAGGTCTTGATGGTCAAAGAAGCTCCATCGCCGTTTGCAGTCATCGTCGAGAGACGTCGTCACCGGGAGGCGAGAAGCAGTGCACCACCATCGTGACTTCGAGGTTGGGGAGCGGTGATGGGCGTTGTCATGGTGGCTGGTGAGAGATAGAGAAAGGGCTGCGAGGGAAAGAGTGCAATGATTGGTGAAAGGCACAGAGAGGGCTGCGACGGGAAGGCTGGCGGCGGCGTTATGAGGGGAAGGGCTGAGGGGAAGGGCTGAGAGGGGACTGTGGCAGGGTACGTGGAAGAGGGATTGTGAGGCGTCACTGCGTGAGGCTAATGGCTCATGGTCGTGGTTGTATGAAACTATGAATGTGTGCCCTAGTTCATTGTTAATTATGATTCTCACATGGCCGTGTCCGGGTGACCCGAATTATGACCCGGTCCCAATTTCATCCCTCTCTCTGGTTTCATTCTTTTTTTCTGGGTCAGTCCCGGGCCCCTTTGGATCTGGGCTATCATGCCCTAAAATCTTTTGGACCTGGGTCGGGCATTCAGACTGGACCAGACTATGTACACCCTTAATCTATTCCGTGTTTAACTTGATAAAAATGCAGCAGCTATTCAATCTATATATGAACTGATTCTTGCTTATGAAGAATGAATCATGTGTTGTTTTTGGCTTTTTACTTAAATCATAGATTATTTATCGTGATCTTTGATTGCTAATTTATTAATATCTACAATGCTCATAAAAAAATAAATATATTAAAATATTATAAAGGGTAAAGTATATTTTTTGTCCCTAAAGTTTGACAAAAATTTTAAAAATACCCTTAAGTTTTATTTTGTTTCAATTTTGTCCCAAAAATTTTCAATTTGCATCAAATATACCCTTAAACGGCTAAATTTTCAAAAAAAATAAGACCAATCTAACAATAATGCATGAAAATTATGCTTGATTTGCTTGTGTTGAGGGTTGTTCTTATAAAATTGTTGTTGAATTGGTCTTAAATTTTTTGAAAACTTAGCCGTCTGGGGTATATTTGATGCAAATCGAAAACTTTTAGGACAACATTGAAATAAAATAAAACTTAGGGATATTTTTGAAACTTTTGTCAAACTTTAAGAACAAAAATATACTTTACCCTATTATTAATTATGTTTGTTATCCCAAGAAATCAAGTCAATTCTTGATTCAACAAAATGTACTCCAAACTAACACATTCTTCGAAAAACGAAGCACTCAAACAATTTAAAAATTTGGCTTTTGTATACCCTTCTCTTTTAGTCTTTTATATTTTTCAAAATATAAACTTATTTCTAGAGCCAAGAGAAGTAAGAGCATATACACAAGAAAAGGAAATGATGACTGAGTGTTTTAGATCAGATTCAATTTGAATTTTTGCCCTTTTCTTGTATGAATCTTTTATAAAATTTGATATCTTTTCATCAAATTGGAGAAGTGTGTTTTTCGTTGACTAGCCGTCGCACTCTTCAAAGCTCTCAATCTGATTTCCAATGAAAGCTTTCAATTTGAATTCCCAATCTTTTATTCTTGGAATGCATTAATAGCTGCCTTGATTTGCAACATCCTTCCTAATTTGATTTGGTCATCTTTGATTGATTTCTACGATGCTAATCATAAAGGTTAGTTATAATGAAAAATAATCAAATATGTTTATCATCATAAGGTACATCTTAAATCTTGACTCAACAATAATTAAATTACCCAACCAATAAAATATATCGGTAACAAAATTTACGTATTTTGGATAAAAAATTCTTGTTATAAGTAAAAATTTCTATGCTATATTAATAAAATTTTTGCTATGTACAAAAAATTTTATATTAATAAATTTTAGGGTAAAAAACAAAAATAAGCCATGGAGAGAAAGGAATTACGTGAATCAGCCAAAACGAAATCTGATTCACCAACCAACCAATGCACAAATATATGTAGTTCGAATCAAATCGTTTCAAACTTGGATTGAATGTAATTCGAATTGTGCTACTTCGAATTACATGCAAAGCTGAAACATACATAACGGCATCAAGGCCGCGCTGGAGGCTCCCGACGGAGGCTGGCTACCTCCATCTGCATTCCGGGCATTCTGCATTCGACATGTAGCAGCAAATTTTGCCCTAACCTTCAAGGGCAAAGACGCAAGGAGGCTTCTTGTCAATGCGGCGTACGCTAAGACCGAAGTAGAGTTCGATTACTGGTTTGATATTTTGCGGTCTGAAGACCCGGCAATGTGTGACTGGGCGAACCGAATTGAGTATTCCTTGTGGACACAGCATTGTGATGAGGGGTGGAGATTCGGGCACATGACAATGAATATCTCTGAGTGTGTGAACTCAATCCTCAAGGGTGTCAGAAACCTCCCTGCGTGCTCGCTGGTGAAGGCAACATACAGAAGGTTGGCCGAACTATTTGTTCGCAAGGGGAGGGAGGCTGAGGCCCAGCTGGGTACCGGACAACAATTCAGTCAGCACTTGGTGAAGTGTATCGAGGCCAACTTGAAGATAGCAAGGTGCTTCATGGTGACTTTGTACGACAGGGATAACTCGGAGTTTACCGTCGCAGAGACAACTCCGACTGGTTCGTTCTCACTGGGTAGCTACAGAGTCTCGCTTGCATCTCAGACTTGTGACTACGGATACTTCCAGGCACTTTATTTCCCGTGTCCGCACGCACTGGCATGCTGTGCCTACTCACGGATTACATGGCAGCCTTACATCCACCAGGTGTATCGTCTTAGCTCGGTGTTCAGTGTGTGTCGGATGGGATTCACACCTCCCATTCCGGAGGGCTTTTGGCCACCATATGACGGGGCGACAGTGATCCCAGACCCTAACAAGAGGCATGCGAGAGAGGGTCGTCCGAGGTCCACTAGGATACGAACCAATATAGACGAGGCAGATCCGAACCGGCCAAAGAGATGTGGCCTCTGTCGGCAGCCTGGATACACACGTCGGAGTTGCCCACAGGTCGGAGGACAAGAGCTTACAGGGGGACATGAGTAGCTGTATTGTTAGCTTTGGTACTTTGTTTGTTTCACTTTGGCATTTAGATTCCACTATTATAGGTTTCCTTACTTGTAGTTGATAAGTGATAGAATTTGTTAATGTTAATGCGATGAACTCTACATGGGATCTTAATTAATGAATATGTTCCGTTTCCGTAGTTTTGTACGAAATTTCTGTTTAATGCACAAGGCAATAAATAAATCTACAAATTAAATTAATACATGATGCGGAAAAGATGCTAGTAACTGAAAGAAACACTGAACAACCATTTTCAAAGTACAATATCATGATTTGGAACATCATACTGAAACATAAATAACCAAAATACATGTTGGAACGTCAAAGTACATCAAAGACATTAATAAACTTTGCTAGGATACAACAATGAACATAAACAAACAACATACAGGATATATGAATCATCTAAACAGATGCGAGCCGGTGAAGCAACGATGGGGTACCCGTGTCCTGTGGCCTCTCCGGATAAGCAGATCCTCGTCCTCGATCTCATCCTCCTCCTCATCCGGGGCAGGCTGTGCAGGTGGCCTAGGCTGGACGGGTGCCCCAGACAGCCCGGCAACTGAATGCGACGCAGTAGTATAGGCGGAAGTAGGAGTACCACCCAATGCAAAATGGTCAGCAGCAGGCGTCATAGGAGGCTCGTTCAGGTCGACATCTAAAGGTGCCTGCGTGCCGGAGCTCTGACCACGCCTACCTGCCGCATCATCCTTCTGCATGATGGCAGTAATCTCGTCTAGAAAGTGTGACCCGCCGAAGTCCGCATCAAGCCCATCACATTTCAGGAAGTCTGAAAACATCGTCCCCGGACTAACACATGGTGTACTCTCCTGAAGTGTCTGGTCATCGGCTGGGACACCAACGAAGTAATCTCCTAGCGGCCCAGACCCAAGTCCACCGTCACCATGGTCAGCACCGTCACCCATACCGGACCCGTACCACTCGCCTCCATGCCCGCCAACATGGGGACTAACACCACCAATTGCAGCATGCCCTGCAGCGACCCCCACGGGCCCGTGCTGATCGTCGTCGTCGTCGTCACCATGATCACCATGATCGTCCGCCGCAGCACGCCCTCTCCGTCTGCCTCCGTGCCCTCGTCGTCTTCCTCTACGTCGACCGTCCCCGTCAGCCTCGTCCATAGCCTGGTCCAGCCACCTCCACTCACGCTGGCTCCGTTGTGTCCCCACACGAGCTCTCCTCTCGACCCGACGCCTATCCGGCACATCGTCAACACGATCCATGTCAGGAACTCGCCCAGCACCCCTCTGTGACGCCTCCACAGGAATAGGAACGGCTCTCGGATCCCCCAAAAACATCTCTGGTGACAAGAACCTCTTTCCATGCTGACTCCACCACTCCAGGAAGTCATGTGAGGGTCCAGGGTCTGCAACAACATCGAACCGGAGAACGTAGTCCGCACGGATCTCCCAATGTAGATGCCAGAACTGAAGAGCTGACGGGAACCAACGATCACCGCCTCTCCTGTCCTTCGACATCAGAAAGTCGATGTTCAGGGCGGGCTGCGGACGGGGCTGGACTCCGCCTAACTGCGGTAAAACCATATCTATCTGATGCCACTCTATCACGGCAAACTATATCAGTGACGTCACAGACCGCCACATCGCCGTATGCCGAGGCTCCAACACCTCCGGATGCACAACCTGTAGTACCTCGGGGGAGCTATAGGGCAACCAGATAAACTGCAGAAAGATTCCAACATTGTCAGGCCAATTCATGATCCAAAGTCATAAAGTTTAATTAATTAAATAAACATAGCCGGTTAGTATACTCACATCCCTGGCCTGTAACATGTCTATTCTCAGTCTCCAGTTCTGCACTCTAAGTCCCTTCTCGCCACTGGAAGGGTTGTAACCTGACCACTTGCATCTCACATCGGTGTTATAGCTAATTAAAAGTGTGACAGATTTGTATAACATAAGAAGCGAACATGGAATCAACTATTTTAAATTGAAATAGAAAGGTCTGAGTAGGGTACCTCGAGGCCAACGGCCAGCTGTACGTATCATACCCAGCAGGCCTAAACCTAGGAAAGCGCCAGAAGATCCAGGACTGAAGTAACTGAAGTGGGCCCGCTAACTTTACCACATGTCTGTTTGCCACTCGGCACATGCACCGGTACAACCATGCTAGTGCTGCAGACCCCCAGCTGTATGTACCCATCTCCTCAAGCCTAGCTACGTAGGGAAGCCATCTGATGTGAATGCGGTTGCCGGACTTGTCGGCAAACAGCTGAGTACCCAACAACATCATGATATATGCACGAGCAAAGCGCCGCACAGTCTCCTCATCGGCTCCCGCGGGGCACTCCCCAAAAGTCTCCTGGAACCAAGTGCAGTTTACAGCAAACTTCTGAACTTGGCTCGGAGGAGGAATCACTCCAAGCAACTCCTGGAACCACACCCAGGCAGGACGGCCACCCTCGATGTATATCTGGAAATCTGTAAGGCAACCACTGACATAGCGCCCGTCCACTGGAAACCCCAACTGGTACGCCACATCCTGAAGTGTGATCGTGCACTCTCCAAACGGCATGTGGAAGGTGTGCGTCTCCGGACACCACCGCTCAACGAATGCACTAACAAGGGGCTCATCTAATCGGAACCATCTATCGTTCAGCCTCGCAAGATAGTATAATCCGGCCATCTGCAGGTACGAAACGTATCTCTCATCGAGGGGCATGCCCTGCTGCCGCCGCATGCTCGAGATGCAACGCTGGGGCTGCCAAAACAAGGACCGCATACAAAATCAATATAATAAACCACATACAAAAGCAATATAATAAACCACTACCAAAACCGCATGCGAATCCACTTACATAAACCGCATACAATACCGCTAACATAAACCGCATATAAAACCACTAAATAAACCACATGCAAGATCAGCAACATAAACCGCTAACATAAACCATCAACAAAACTTGTCTACAAAATCACTAAAATCAACCGCACACAATACCACTAACAAAAACCACTCACACAAACCGCCAACGTAAACCGCTAACATAAACCACATCGAAAGCCACTAACAATACAACATGCAAAACCACTAAACAAAAACCACTACCAATAACACATGCAAAGCCAGTAACGGAAACCGCTAAATTAAACCGCCTACCAAACCGCAAACAAAATCACTTCAATAAACCACATGCAATACCACCAACAAAAACCACTTTAATTTCCAAAATACGATTTTTTTTGGCATTTGGGCAAGTTCGCTTTACCCCGGACGAACTCTGTAAATTTTTTAAAACATGCATTTTTAATCTATATCATCGTCTAGAAAATAGTATATAGATCTACAAATAGTATATAGGAGTACACAAAATTAGACAGACAATAAGCATGACTTCTTCAAGGATTTTTTTTAATTATAAATTAAAAAAATAAGCCATATTTAATAATGGCAACCATACTTAACAATGATTTTTTAATTATAAATTAAAAAAATAACTATTTTCCAAAAATAATCCACTTCAAATATATCATATTGGAAAGTTAACAATGATAACCATTATCATCATCTCGAGTACATAAGAGTATACAAGAGTACACAGGAATAAGTCGTATTTTATTTTTGGGAAATAGTTATTTTTTTAATTTATAATAAAAAAATCCTTGTTAAATATGGCTTATTCCGGTGTACTTGTATATTTTTAAAGACGATAAAAATGGTTGACATTGTTAAATATGACTTATTTTTTTAATTTATAATTAAAAAATCCTTGAAGAAGCCATGCTTGTTGTTCGTGTATTTTTGTGTACTCCTATATACTGTTTGTAGATCTATATACTATTTTCTAGACGATGATATGGATTAAAAACGTGCATTTAAAAAAATTTGAGTGGAGTTCGCCCGGAGTAAGGCGAATTTGCCAATTTTTATAGAGTTCGCCGGACAAATGCCAAAAATAAAAAAAATCGTATTTAGAGAATTAAAGTCCAAAAATCATGTTTGGAAAAATAATAATTTTTTTATTTTATTATAGAAAAAAGTCCGTTTTCTATGCTCTTTAACAAAAAATTCTATGCTAAAAAAGTACGAAAAAGAAGAAGCAGTAACACATGTGCACATATTTTTTGTTAGACTTGTATCAACTTGATTATATTTGGTTATAAAAACTTTTGTACGTATAACATCACTCGTTAAAAAAAAAAATCATGTGGACTTTCACTATAAGAAAAATGCTGAATATCGTCAATTTAAGCATCGGACATTAGCGACATATTTATCGACGAATTTGGCAATAAATTTGTTGGATAAAAAAATTACCGTCGAATTTGGTTTTCTGACGGTAATTTTGTCGGTAATAATTGGAGGAAAAAATTGGTGCGATCATTACCGTCGGATTTATTGGCATATTTTAATCTGAATTAGTACAACGCTGCGTTTTGGTCATTCGCAAAGCGTTACCGTCGGATTTATCTGCTGATAAATACGACGATAATCTTGTCCTAAATTCGAATCGCGAACCCTCTCTCTCTATGTCTCTCCACAAACCACCTTTGACACCCCTCCACCAGCATTGACCACCACCAACAGCGTTCAAAGATTGTGTGGACTCTTTGCGTGGCGTTGGTCGCTCTATCGCTACCGTTTTCATCGCTCCTGCCTCTGCTGCCATTGCTGCCCCCTATATCGCCGGTCCTGCCTCCTTCCTCCCTCTAGGTATGTTGTCCTCCTCCTTTTTTCTGTTATTTTTTTCAATTTATTTAAAAAAATTCTAATACAACCCTGCTGGTTGGTCACCTTTGCCGCCATTTCGTTGTTTGTGCTACCACTACGGCAGAAAAGTTCTTTGTGTCGTCACTGTCTCCAAGTAACTCACTAATTAGTTTTGGGTAATTAAATCCTAAACCCTAATTTATCTAATTTTAATTTGTTATGTATTAAAAATTTTGCAATTAGGTGTTTGTATTAGAGATTTAACTATTTTTCAGATTTAGTTCGTATGTTAGTTTAGATTTAGGATTTTTTAATTCTATTTTAATGATTCTGTGTTTGAAATATGCATTATTCTTATTAGTTGATTGTTATTTGAATTTATAAGTGTAAGATCTCCAACTGCATTATTTTGATTTCTGTTCTCTAGTGTTGTTTGAGTTCATTATTTTCTGAATTAATTATTGATTTATTGTTATTGTTGTTAATTTTTTAGGTTTATTATTATATGAGTTATTTATTTTTTGAGTTAATTAGTTGATTGTTATTATTTGTCAGAATTAATTTTAACTTATTTAATTTTTGAGTTAATTATTAACTTATTAGTTATTGTTGTTAATTTTTTAAGTTTATTATTATCTAAGTTAATTGTTTAATTTTCTGAGTTAATTACTTGATTGTTGTTAATCGTCCTAGTTAATATTAACTTGTTTATTTTTTGAGTTAATTATTGACTTATTATTTATTGTTGTTAATTTTCTAAATTTATTATTATCTGAGTTTATTATTTTTTGAATTAATTAGTGTTGTATTTTTTATTTATTAGTTTAGAAATTATTGAATTTAAATATTTAAAATTATATATTACTTTTTAAACAAATTTTTTTAAAAAAAAATTTGAAATATAAATTTAACATTAAATGTACTATCGGTAAAATTCGTCAATAGTTATTAATTTAATTATTAATTAATAATATATTACCGTCAACTTTACTAAAATAAATTTGACGATAAAAATTATTAATAAAATTTTTTTATAATAATTAATGATAGACAAAAAAATTCATGAATAAATAATTACCGACAAAATTTATATGGTTAATTTATTTCAATAATAAATATATTACCGATGAATTTTTTTAATAAATCCATCGTTCGACGAAATTTTTGTAGTATTTACTCAATTTCACTTCAATAATTGATCCTAACTTAGAAGTTATAATCTAGTCTAATATAATGATGGAAACTTATCTTTTGTAATTCCATCATCATCAAGACTAAGATTATTTATAATTGGAATATAAAATGCTCATAAATAGATACAAATTTACGCAGACATGTTCAGTGCTATAGTGTCAGGGCTCTTTGGCCTGGAATGAGTACTTGAGAGTCTTCTGACTGTTGTATTCATGACACAACATATATGCAAGGACAAACACAACAGAAAGTTAAAGAAAACGAATTATCTCACTGACAACACAGACAATTCACAAAATTCACTCTCCAAGAATAATAGATATGCAATCATGAAGCCAACTCACCACATCATGATTTTTTTTTCTTTGGTTCTTTTGG
Organism: Arachis hypogaea; assembly: GCF_003086295.3. Taxonomy (NCBI): domain Eukaryota; kingdom Viridiplantae; phylum Streptophyta; class Magnoliopsida; order Fabales; family Fabaceae; genus Arachis; species Arachis hypogaea. The sequence goes on along the minus strand of NC_092053.1, from coordinate 21,678,568 downwards.
TAGAAGGAAAAAATATGTTAAGTAGCTTATACAGAATTATATGGGTATTTATTGAGTTTTTATTTAAAATTTAAATCGTATAATTATTATATGGCAACTTATATGTTCATTATCAAACCAAAAAAAGTAGTCATTCTCATATATTGATAAAAAAGAAAAAAAAGTGTATCTTACCAATTATTGATATAACATTATGATTGATGAATCATATATACATGGATTATGAAACCTCTAACTCTAATTTAGATGAATGGTAAGAGACTAAGAGGAAAAGAACAAGCATTAAATCCAGAGCTGAGTCATTATGCATAAGCATGCAAGGTTGCTTATTGTTAAATCAAATCAAAGAAAAAGAGTAGAGGGATCCATTGCTTAGCTTGCTTACTTTGCATCGTCGTGTTCTTACTTGTTTCAATTGAGCTGAATTGATTAATGATGGGGTGTGGTTCCCTCCATTATTGCTTTATTATTTATTCACTTCATTCACATGTAAAAAAATATTGCTTCAATACTTTATAATTATATACTTATACTTACTTTATCGTTCTATATAATTAAGTTGACATAAATTTGTTGATCATGTAACATGATTCTTTTGATAAAACCCTAATATAATTGATTGTGTACTAAAAATATAAACCTTTTTTTTGTATATAATTATTTTTATAATAGCCTACAAACATGGTCAGAAAAGAGTTAAGTTCCTCCTAAAGGTATTGGGCTAAAAGGATGGAACCCAAAAGAACACCTTGAGGAGTTGAATTTCTCTTCAGTGGGAACTATATTGGTGGAAGTAGATTGGTTGGATTTGGAGTGTAAAGGTGTCATCTAATTGAAAGAAAACCAAACTAGATGTCCCTTCACTAATGTCACATGTCAGGAGTTTTAGTTTAACGTGTGGGAATCAACTTCCTACCCTTTTCAGTTGACAAGACTTGAGGTGATCCCAAATACCTAAAGATATTTTGGAAAGAGCAGTAAACCAAATGTCAGACTAAAATCATTGGCCAAGGGGTGTCCTCTTCATCATGGTTTTACACTATAAAAAGGACCTCAAGCCACCTCTGTAAATCATCTTTTACTTCACTTTTCATCCTTCATCCTTCATCTTCATCTTTTACTTCACTTTTCACCTTCACCTTCAACGAGACTCTCACTTTTCACTTTCACCTTCATCTTCTTCTTCACAGACCTTGAAACCCTTTTTCATCCTTTACTTTCACCTTCACCTTCATCCTCTTCTGAGAGCTTCTCTTCTCTGTAAACCATTCATGTCCACTTTAAACAAAGCTCATTCATCCTCTTGTGACATTAGTGGAGGTCTCAACACTTGTTCTCCACCTCTCTTCCTCACTATTAGTTCTTGTATTGCTTATTTGCTATTAATAGAAGTGTCTTCCTCACAAGTTTACTTACCCCTAATCTCTCATCTTAACTATTATTTTTCACTTAATCTATTTTTCACGAAACCACCCGAATCAACAATACTAATACTTTTTTTTTGAAAAAAAAAAGACTTTAAATCATATTAGATGTCAAAAAAAAGACTTTAAATCATATTATTATTATTATTATTATTATTATTATTATTATTATTATTATTATTATTTATTTATTTTAGGATATTGTTTTACAGATGATCACTATATTGTGGGACAAATTAAATAATATCATTATTAAAGCTTTGATTTGAATCATCACCTACATCACATGCGATATTGTAAATAATTTAATGAGATGGACAATTTTTCTCAAAATATATATATATGTATTCTTATTTTCTTTAATATAAACAAAGGAAGATATACTCTCGTATAGAATAAAAGAATACAAAGATTAAAAAAATTCATATATTTTCCGGGTTTGTTTCTTTTCTAATAAATATTACAATAAGATTCTATGTAGGATGTGAATATATATTGAATATAACTCTTAAACAATATGCACAACATGGAAATTTCTTATGGTGGCCACTAAAGATTAGTTTTTAAACTGCACTATCTAAAATAGCATAGATCGTTATTTGTATATTAAAAATGTTTTTGCCGTTAAGAAATTCGTCTAAGATATAATTCGTTGTAGAAGGTGAGGCATTGTCAATTTGTCATGTCTTTTTTATAAATAAAATATACACTGAGTTCTAAAAAATATTAAATGGAGTAAATATCTGTAAAAGATATTTCAATTTTCAAGTTAGTAATAATTTAAGGAAGAGAATAAAAATAATTTAAGTGAGTATTAAATTTTTATATGTATTCTACTTTTTATCTTGTTAGATTTATTTATAGAGAAATGAACATTTTAAAATATTTTTTTTTGGTTGTCCAAATATTAGTGGACAGGTACATGAGCTATAATACAATTATGTTTGAAGTACTAATGTCTGTTTGACTATTTTTTTTAAACTATTAAAGATTATGACGTGTGAAAGGTTATTTTTTTATTTTATTTGAATATATATATCTATTTGTTAAGCTGTTCTCCGAACTCTAATTAGTAATTACTGCATATAATACGAGACAGATTAAATTGTATTATAGATATGATGATCAAATTATTGGTATAAGGACGAATTATGCATAACAATGTAAATAGTGATTATTTACAAATCATCAAAATACTAACATTTTTTTATTTAATTTTTAAATTATAACTTATAACCGTTGAGTAATAGTAACCGCATCAAAAAAATAAGAGTAGTTAAAATTAAATTTACATTCAAATATATAAATGTAAACAAAAAATTATTTTTTTATGAAAATTACATTTGTGTATTGGCTCAATATTAAAAAGGGAGGTGTTTTACCGCGTTGTGTGTGTCAGTTTCAACACGTCACGGGAGTGGTGACAAGGCGTCAGAGGCGTGGCAGGTGTTGGAAACACGCATGGGGCGTGGTGAGGTGGCTTGCAGTGATGAGTGGTACAACCCTAACAACACGCAATAATCGGATTGCGGTACAATATTAATATACTGCTCACTCTCCTCAATATATTGTTCTCTATCAATGCTTTGACAGAGACCATTTCAAAACTCGATGAACGTCATGGTGCATGGAACCACAAACGAAAACGAATTTTGGCACACAAACTTTACTCTCTCATGAGTATTCTGTATAATCTCACCGTTGCAATACACTACCAAGTTTGCGGTACCCTCCATTACACTAGCAACACACTCAAAGAACAATCTTCCTCACAATGAAAATGGTACCGAGTTTTGCTTTATATAGACGAAGTACTCAGCACATCTTCCGTGTTGCATCACCAACCAATCAGCATTCGACACATGAAACACGCCTCTCCTCTGTGCTGATTCAACACGCTCCCCACATGTTGCAGTTTCATGCAATCAAACTTCGCCATGTGTTATTCATGCCCACCAACGTGCTACATACAATACGTCTCTTCACGTGTTGAAAATACCTTTTGACACCTCACTAATTTGTAAATACCATTGTTTTGAAAACCGAACCGGACTGGCCGGTTCAACCGGATTAACCGGGAATCGGTCATCTGGTCGGTTCGGTTTCACTGTAAAACCGTTCAGCAAAAAACCGGGCTAAGAATCGGCCAAACCGACGGTTAACCGGTGAACCGTCAGAACAGGTTGGATTTTTTCAGGGTTACCGGTTTTTTTTATAATATATATATAAAAAAAAAACCAACCCAACAATACCTAGCCCACCCCATCCCCACCCTTCCCCCTTCTCTCCCTTTCTGTCTCTGAGAAATCCTAAACCTAGCCACCATCACTCTTCCACCGTCGCACTCTTCTCACCCCACCCCACCCTCCCCTCCCCTTTCTCTCCGTCTATGAGAAACCCTAAACCCAGCCACCATCACTATCCCACCGTCGCACTCTTCTCATCGTTCTTCTCCTCGTCGCCGTCAGTTGGTTGTCGTCTCTTCGGATCGTTACTCTTCTTGTCGCCGTCGGCCGGTCATCGTCTCTTCGGCGATCTCTCTCTGTCGCTCTCTTCAAGGTCAACAACACCTATTATCGTCACCTCCCCTCGACGTCGAGTCTGAGCTGTTGGCATCACCGCTGCGAAGGGCTGCTCTGTCGTCGTCGCTGCTCGATTTGTTAGTGTCCGTCTCTCTCTTCGAGTTTTCTCTTTGTCTGAGGGTCAGAGCTCAATGTCCTTTCTCTCTGTCTCTCTCACGGCGATTTGTTATTTGTTTGCTGGATTCAAGATTTTGATTTATTTGTTATCTGTTCATGATTTATTTGTTTGCTGGATTCATGATTTTGATTTTTGATTTTCTAAGGTTATATGTTCATAATTTATTTGTTTGCTGCTTCATGATTTTGGTTGCTGAATTATTTATTTGTTCATGGTTTTCTGAGGTTACTTTTTGTTTTTGATTTTTCTATTTTTGAATTATAAGAAATTATTTTTGAAAATTTTCTTGTTTTATATTTTTGTTGCTGATTGATGAAGATGGCTGATTACTCTTGAGAATTCAGGGGAAAATAATGTTGTTGCTGCCTCTGTGTTAATTGGAGAACTTGACTTATTTGAACTTGTCACATGCTGGATTTGTGGGAAAATAATGTTGTTGCTGCCTCTGTGTTACATGCTTGGTTACTCTTGATCTTTCACTATCTTTCGACATGAATGGTTCAATGCTTTGTTGTTACTGCCTCACCTCCAAGAATTGACATTTTCTCCAGAGATCTTCCATATTGACATCCCAGTAACTCAAGACCTCCATGGTTTCTTTTTGGACTTTCCACTCAATGGATCTCTTCATACCATAATAGTAGGTCACACAAACTTCAGTGTGTTAAGTTTTTGGTTTCTATAATTGTTATGTAGTTGGAATAATTGTTGATGGTTGATTTCAGTGAATCTGGGATAATAGTGAATCTGGGATAATTTTATCATGCTGTTTTACTTCTCTTAAATTTTGATGGATGATAGTTGATGGTGTTTTGTTAAATTATCTGAAATAATTTTATTGATGATTGATGATTTTTTTTAATTTGAAATTATATATTTAATTTTTAATAATTTTATTTAATATTTAATTAAACCGGTTGAACTCCGATTGAACTTCGGTCGAACCATTAAACCAATGAACCAGTCATTCTACCGGTTTTTTGACCGGTCCCGTTCTCGCAACCTTGGTAAATACACACATTGCACCAATTTTCAACTAAACACCAAATTTAAACCTATAACCAAATTATTTAGCCAACGTAAACATAGTGGCTGAACTTTGACTCTTGTCAAAAGAAAATTATAGAAAATGAAGGAAACCAATGAATTAGGGAGAAAGAAAAAAGAGAGAGAGAGGAGAAAATGATAGGCATGTCTAGATTAAATAGAGGGAGTATATGTAAAGTGTTGTGGCCCTCAAAAATCTAAATAGAATAATTCAAAAGTGATGGTAGACAAGAGCTATATCCAATATCGGTCACATGTCCTTTACTATGACGCCAAGCGCATATAGTCATCCTTTGAAAAATTGTTAATCCACTTTAAGTTCTTCATATGACATAAAGTATAGATTATATTACCTAATTATTAACTATTTGGGATAAGGTCATGCAAATGTGATTATTTAATCTCATTTCAATGGTTGGAGGACCACATCCACATACATATATACCCAACAGCAATACAGCATGTCAAAATGTCTGTCAGTTTCTTTCTGCTTTGTCGTTGGCTATGGAACGCTATGAAAAGGAGACCAACATAACTGTTTTTGGTTTGGCATGCATGTTTCGTTATGATTGGTTATTTCTTTAAACTTTGTAGGCGATCTTAGTTATTTAGTATTTACAATATATTTAATATGCAATTTAGCTAAAGAGTGTTTAAAATATTAGTTAAATACGAGAATTTAAATAAAATATTTTGCTTCTATCATCTCAAGTTATTTATGTTTCTTTTTAGATTTTTTATATTATCTAACATATTAGACACGACTAATTAATGATATCTTTTAATATTACACGTAAAATAAAAATAATTAATATATATTCCTCAAGTTTATACTATACATTAATTTTCCATTATACATATATTAATAATAATACTTAATTAGTATGGAATAAAGGAATATTCTATAGATATTAAAAATTAATCATTATATATATATATTATTTTATAATTTTAATAAATAATCAATAGCTAGAATAATCAACTTTTTCAAAAACAACAAGAAAAATCAAACTTATCATAACAAAATATTTTTAATAATAATATAATCAATATTTTTCACTTTTTTCGAAATTTTTTAATTAAATTAATACATTTAATTTATAAAAAGATAAATTAATAAAAAAAAGGGAGAAGAAGAATGCAGTTACAGGAAGACATGAATCAAACTATCAAAGTGTCGCTGTTAGGATGCCATGCCAACTCCTTCAATCTTCAAAGTTTCTGGGCTCTTCTTCTATACGCCATTAACATTACATTCATTAAACTCTTGTGCGTTTCTTTAACACTAGCAACCCAAATATTCCCTTCTATCTTCCCGTTTCTATTTTCTTTTTTCCTCTGAGAGGAGGTTCGTTAGTTATTCGCAACAACTTTAACAACCTTAACCTCCTCTCTCCACTTCTTCAATCTCTTATCTTTCGCATTCAGTAAAATAGGAACCCGCCACCTTCCTCGATTTGGTAAATCCATATCTGGACTTCGGTTTTTGATATTCTGTTGCTAAAAATTTTTTATGGGTGATGCGAGTGGCACGTAAAACATATCATCATATATATAAAAGAGAAATAAAAACGTAACCCGTATTGCCCCATAACCATAATCCGTTCAGAATAAAAACTTTTCACCATTTTGCGTGTTCATTCTCAGAGGGAAAGGGGTGATGAGATTTCTGCATTGGGTATGAGAAATTGAATGTAAAGTTTTTAACTTTACTTGAATTCCTTTGTGCTGTGATTGTGTTGTTCTTTGGGGTGCAAGAAAAGATGATGACCCCAAGATCTCAGGCGAGGAGCTCGCTGGAGGAGATGCTTGAGTCTCTCCGGCGGAGGGATGAGGAGGAGAAGCCGAAGGACAAGCCGCCGGCATTGCCATCGCGGCCTCCCTCGAGGGCGAGGCTGCCATCGGTGAGAGTGCCTAATAGGTTCCTTTGCCATGGAGATGATGAGAAAGAGGATAGTGGTGTTCGTGGACGCCACAGGAGGAATGGTAGTTTTGGGGTCAAGAAGGTGAAGGTGGTTGTGGAATCACCTTACATTGTGAAATCAGAAGATAGCAACTTGAACTTGAGTGCTGAAGAATCACCACCACCAACAACAACATCGTCCCCTGTATCATCACAGGTTCAGGTTCCAAACTCTGCTGTTGCTGTTGAAACTGATACTCCTGCTGCTGCTGCTCCTGCTCCTTCTGATGCATCTGCTCCTGTTTCTTCTGAAGTTTCTACTTATGTTTCTGCTGTTGCTTCTACTGCTGCTTCTGCTGTACCTTCTATGGTTTCTTCTCCAACAGGAGAAGTGGATTTGGAGGATGATAATATTGCTTATTTCATCAGAAAGGTGTGTATTTTGATGAACTCTTTTTCAGTTATCTGTTAGCACTGACCTTTGGCATAGATTGAGAGTTGGTAATTTGTTAGTAGCACGTGTTTGTACATTAAACTTCCGTTTCTGATTTTGGTTGTTGCTACAGAAACTTCAAGTTTGGTGTAGGCAACAAAAGGGGAACTGGGAACTAGGAAAGATACAGTCAACTTCAGAAGAGGAAGCATGCGTTTCGCTTTCAAATGGAAATGTAAAATTCTAAGCATTTTTGTCATTTCGAAATAAAGTTTTCAGTTTTTGAGTTTTCAAGGTAACATGTTTGTGGTTGTTACTGCAGGTTATGAAAGTGTCCAGATTAGCACTCCTACCGGCTAATCCCGACATTTTAGAGGGTGTGGATGATCTTATACAGCTTAGTTACTTAAATGAACCCTCAGTTCTTTACAATCTTAAGAGTCGTTACACTCAAGATTTGATTTACGTACGTGTGCTCTTCTGGGTTGTACTTCTGCTTGGTTGTTCATCTATGTTCCCTCATATGGTATTTGTTCTGTATGCAGAGCAAGGCAGGGCCAGTTTTAATTGCACTCAATCCCTTCAAAGATGTCCAGATTTATGGAAGTGAATACGTAGAAGCTTATAAACAGAGATGTAATGATAATCCTCATGTTTATGCTGTGGCAGATGCAGCTTATAACGAGATGATAAGAGGTGAGCGAGATTCTCTCTTTCTTTGGAATCTCTGTTAAGCTGTAGTTTTACTATATATTCACAGAAAGATTTCTGTTCAAATTTTACACATTGCAGATGAAGTAAATCAATCCATTATCATAAGGTCAGCACTCAATACATTCCTCTTCATATATGTTGCTGAACTCTACGGCATTGAATTGCTGAAGAAGTCATAGATATGTACTTGTTAATAATCACCTTTTTACAAATCTGTTGATAGTGGTGAGAGTGGAGCAGGGAAGACAGAGACAGCGAAAATTGCTATGCAGTATTTAGCTGATCTAGGTGGTGGCAGTTGTGGGATAGAAAATGATGTTCTTCAGACAAATTTTGTACTAGAATCTTTTGGAAACGCAAAAACTTCTAGGAATGATAACTCTAGCAGATTTGTGAGTTTTGTTTTTCCTTTCATTATACTGGAACTCATTCCTTTCAATGTAGCACTTTGTGGATTGCATTTAATGGTTGAGAAGTTGAACTGGTATACACCTTTATTTGGGCTCAGGGGAAGTTGATTGAAATTCATTTCAGCGCACTGGGGAAAATTTGTGGGGCTAAAATTCAAACATGTAAGAATTTTCAAGTAAATATATTGCATAAAATTTACTCTTTCGTGCAATTGATTTTTCTTGACTTACTGACTTAAGTTCTCATGCCTTTGTGTTTCTCATGCCAATTCCATTTCACTGACTTGAGCAGTTTTGTTAGAAAAGGTAACTTGTGATACCCTGCCTAAACTTAAGTGTGTAACTGAAATGTATATCTATGTTCACTTCTGAAATAATCGCATCTCCTTTGGCAGTCAAGAGTTGTTCAACTAGCCAATGGTGAGAGGTCATACCACATATTTTATCAGCTTTGTGCTGGTGCTTCACCTGATCTTAGAGGTGCATTTTCTAATTATTTATCAAATTTGCTTGCATACTTACGTAATTTATGTCACAAGTTTTCAGCTTGTAGTATATGGCTTGTTTTATAGCCTGCCTTTATTTGGAATTACTACAGTTGCTTCGGCATCCTATGTGATACATTTTTAGATGCCTTAAATTTACTTGGTTAAGGCATCACAAAGTACCAAGTAAAAGAAACAAGCTTTATTATTATGTGGTATTGGTTATATGGACCAACTGATGTCACTAGGTCCTATCAAAATCCAAATCTCATTGAAATTATTCATACTTTGTTTCTCCTATCTAAGTTCAGGTTTCCACTACACCATTTAACTGAACTAACTTCCATTTCATAAAATATTTCTTGCCTGATTCTTTTGTTGATCTTTTCATATGACCAAAGCACTTTAGCCGAGCTTCTGTTATCTTATCCTCACTAACCATTGCTGCCACTTAGTACTATATGTAAATTCATTTGTAAACATATCCTCTTCCCTTTTAGTTGCCTCTGCAATGTGATTTCTTTATCAGCTCAATTGAAGTTGTAAGTATTTACTCACACAGCATTACTTTTTCTCCGTTGCAGATAGGCTGAAGCTTAGAATGGCCAGTGAATATAGATATCTTAATCAGAGTGACTGCATGATAATTGATGGTGTTAATGATGATAAAAAGTTTCAAGGGCTAGTGGTATATCATCTGCCGGTTCATTTGTTAGCACTATATTCTTTTAGCTAATTTATGGCCTTTTATGTTCTCATGGAATGTTTCCCTGTCGTTGTTATCTGCGTTTTACCCCAGAAAGCGTTGGATGTTATTCGAATGTCCAAACAGGATCAAGAAAGGGTTTTCAAGTTGCTAGCTGCAATATTATGGCTGGGAAATATTACATTCCATGAAACTGACAATGAAAATCACATTGAGGTGGTTGATGATGACGGTAAGAATAAGATTCTTAAAAGCAAATATAATGTTTTAAATTGTGCGGGAAAGGATTGTATAATGGTTTATCTTAAAGGTGACCAAAATAGTAACATATGAATGAATACATTAAATTTTTTGTTACACCTTGAAAGTGACATTGTGCATATAATTCTCTTGGCAGCTGCAACCATTGCTGCCACACTGATGCAATGCAGTTTGAAGGAGCTAATGGTAACATTGTCTACCCATAAAATTAAAGCTGGCAAGGATACTATTACCAAAAAATTGACGTTGCGACAGGTTTGTCTATTATTACCTAAACAATTCTTGCAATCTATTATTGTACAAATCCTAAATGTCTTTGCTAGAAGGAAATGACGTTTGAAAATTTGAATTGTGTTATTGAATTGGGAATTCTTTGAAATAAGCCAAGAACCCTGAATGAATTACACTAATTTGAGGAAGAGTTAGGGATCGTCTACTCTCTAATCAGTTACAAATGATCAATCACACCTAACTAATCCGTTCTGTTTATTTACATAATTTTTCATTTTTTCTTTAGGCCATTGATACAAGAGATGCATTAGCAAAATTTATGTATGCAAACTTGTTTGACTGGCTTGTAGAACAAGTCAACAAGGCGCTTGAAGTGGGTAAACGACGTACTGGGAGATCCATAAGTATCCTTGACATTTACGGTTTTGAGTCATTCCAGGTATGCAAATTATGTTGATGAGTTTGCTATTGTTTCATGCACTATTTTATGTGTTCTAATGGGTTGATATTCTTTTTCCCTCTCTAGAAAAACAGCTTTGAACAGTTTTGTATAAATTATGCCAATGAAAGGCTTCAGCAACATTTCAATCGGCATCTGTTTAAACTTGAGCAGGAGGTCAGAAATTATGTTAAATCTTTAATTTGAATGCAATAGTATGTTGCTACAGTTACATAAATTTTATTTGTGAATTCAACTTTATGGTTGCTGGACAATTTGAAGCCAAGTATATTTCTGATAGTGTGAATGCGAAACAAGCCAAGAATCTAATTTATATGCATCATTTGAAAAGCTTTGGTACTTCTACTATCTTTTGGGAAGAGCATAATCAATCAAGAGTTCCAAATTTTTGGCCAATATATACAAGTTAATGTATTTGGAACAAGAGTAATTAAATAACTAAAAGCTATGAAGTATAATTTCATAAAACAGTTTAGTTCCAAATGATCTTAATTAGTGTATTGTTTGTTCCTGTAAGTTGTCTGACACTATGTTCTTATTCTATAAATTTATTGCAATTTGCTTCTCTTTTTTCAGGACTATGAATTAGATGGTGTAGATTGGACAAAAGTGGAATTTGAGGATAATCAAGTTTGTTTGGATCTCTTTGAGAAGGTATTTACTATTTATGAGGTTTAACCTATTTAATATTTTTGAGTTTCCCCTCTTGGCGGCATTGATTATTGCATTCTATTCTTGAATTATGCTCTTATAAAAAAAATTGTGTATAGGTCCTAATATTAGGTGTTTTTCACAAAGTTTTCTGATTGATGTTGTCATTATATACATTGTTGTAAATTTTGCAGAAGCCTCTGGGGCTGCTCTCTCTGTTGGATGAGGAATCAAATTTCCCAAGGGCCACTGATCTGACACTTGCTACTAAACTCAAGCAGCACCTGAGTTCCAATCCTTGTTTTAAAGGAGAAAGTGGCAAGGCTTTCAGCGTTCGGCATTATGCAGGGGAGGTTAGTAGCTACTAAGTTCAAATTGATTATTCGGGTATAAGTATCTCTTGAAATTTCCTGAGCCTTAAGGTGTGTTTTCAATTTTGATTGTGTTTGTGATTATACTAACAAGTTCTCTCAATTAGGTCACATATGATACAAATGGGTTTCTGGAGAAGAACAGAGATCCACTGCCATCTGATTCCATTAAATTGTTGTCATCGTGCAGTTGCGAACTGCTGCAGTCATTCTCCCAAGTTCTTGACCCGTCTCAACAAACAAATTCCTCACACTTAGGTGCTATGGAGTCAAAAAGGCAGAGTGTTGGCACAAAGTTCAAGGTAACCTTGTATCATCGCATGAATGCTCATGGAAACTATGCTATGTAATAGCATAGTAGAAATCTGAGGTGTATACTGATAGTAGTAAGTTACTGAATTTCTTTCTTTCTTTCAGGGTCAGCTGTTTAAGTTGATGCATCAGATGGAGAGCACCACACCCCACTTTATTCGCTGTATAAAGCCCAATGCTAAGCAAGTTCCTGGCATATATGATGAAGACCTTGTCCTGCAACAGCTCAAATGTTGCGGAGTTTTGGAGGTTGTAAGGATTTCGAGGGCTGGATATCCTACTCGAATGACGCATCAAGAGTTTGCCAAACGGTAGTTCAGAAATCTCTTATAGTTTTTCAATTATCATGAATAGTGGATTAATTTGTGTTTCTGCATATATTTTAGGTATGGATTATTGCTTTCTGAGGCGCACACATCTTTAGATCCACTGAGTATCTCTATTGCTATTTTGCAACAATTTAATATCCCTCCAGAAATGTACCAAGTTGGCTACACCAAACTGTATCTTCGATCAGGACAGGTACGTAGGTAATTTCTAATGCCGTCGAGCCATGATAGTGAGCTGTTGTGGTTTACTTGACATGCGAGTTGCCATGTCGCAAGTTATCACGGTTCGGCTTGATTTTATATTAATGCATCTAGTGGTTTCTTTCACTTCATTATTCCAGTGCTTTGTTTCTTGTTTAGGTTGGTGTACTGGAGGATAGGAGAAAACATATTTTATGGGGAATACTTAGTGTTCAGAGAAGTTTTCGTGGTTATCAAGTCCGCAGTACTTTCCGTGAACTTAAGAATCGTGCAACAACTTTACAATCATGTAAGGATGCCTATCAAATTAGTTTCGCTTGGATCAAAAGTTCTCTGCTGATTATTGCCTCCATGTGCATCTTGCTTGGGATGTTTGTATCTAAATCTTAGTTTCTATTTGGTTATATTACAGTTATTCGTGGAGAAATTGCGAGAAAGAAATATGGTGTTATGATGGAGTCCTCTATAATCATTTCTTCTGAACATGATCAGCAGATTGAGGCAGCCATAGTAATACAATCTGGTTAGTGTGTGGGGTTACATTTGAGAGGGACATTAAATATGATTTGGTTCTTAAAAATTTCCTTTTTATGTAGTAATTCGTGGGTGGTTGGTTCGGAGGCATGCTAGTAGCCTTTATAGGCCGAAGAAACATCATGAAAATCCGAGACATAGACGAAGATCACGTCCAAAGTTTCCAGAAATACAGGTAATTTTTGCATTTTCTAGTTAGAAAAACCCACTATATTACCAGCCCTACGTGTAATGATGGGGATGTTTGTTATGCCAAAACATATTTCTAGGTTCTTGAATGGCTTAGAATACCAGAAGTTAAGGCCCTTTATTCGGACCTTCGAAAATTCTTCAAAAATCTTAGGATATGCTCTGGTTGGAAGTTGGAGGCAGATTTAAGTCTGCATACCAATTGAATGATTCTTTATATAAGATTTTGTACAAATTCCCAACCATTCTAGATCTTAATCGCCTCTTTTCTTTTCTCCTTTTTATTACTAATTTTCATTCCTGGTTTATGTTTATCAGGATGTGTTGTCCAGAGAGCTGGCTCAGAACCTGCCTTCAGCTTTAGCAGAACTCCAAAAGCGGGTCGTCAAGGCTGAAGTAACTATAGAGCAAAGAGAAGTCGAAAATTCTCAATTGAGGGATCAACTAAAACAGTTTGAGAGAAGGTGGATCGAATACGAGAATAAGATGAAATCAATGGAGGAGATGTGGCAAAGACAAATGGTGTCTCTGCAAGTAAGTTTTCAGCTTAGTAATCTAAACTAACTTTCCCGCTTATACATTCAACTTTTGACATCCTCAAGATTTGATGATGTTATTGCAATGAATGTGATGTTGTTCAAATGTTCAAAACCACACCTTTGATTAGCTCATTTTTACACACCATAAGGAATGTTTTGTTTTAACATTAGTTTCTTGCAACCTTAATGCATAAGGGTTTGAAGTTTAACCTGAAATTCAACTGAAGACTCGACTTGCAATTTCAATTTACAGATGAGTCTTGCTGCTGCTAGAAAGAGCCTTGCCTCTGCCAGTGGTCAACATGCAAAACATGATGTCGTGGCGCAATTTGGCTCCGATTCTGAAGATACCGCTTCCATGGAATCTAGAACACCTCGAACACCTGGAGTGAGTACACCCTTGAAGTATTCTTGTAGTCTTTCTGAACTCGGAGCAGTAAGAGAAGTTAATGGTTGCGCAAATTCTGTGAGCAGTCTGACAAGGGAATTCGAGCAGCAGAGACACGTCTTTGATGAAGAGGCCAAAGCTATGCTCGAGGGTCAAAACGGTAACATGAAATGTTATGCTGAATATAAGAAACTTAAACGTAGGTTTGAGGGGTGGAAGAAAGAATACAAGATTAGATTGAAGGAGATAAAAGCAAAACTTCATAGGAATCCAGAAATGGATAGAGGGCGGCGAAAATGGTGGGGGAAATTGAGTTCAAAAGCACATAGTCTTGGTAGGGAATGAGCAAAAATGGCAATAGTGGTTGGTGTTGGTGAAGGGTTGAGTAACTGTATATCTACCAATTTTGTTACAGAGTGAAAGTTGTGCATAGTTGTAGACTTGTAGGTTGCATAGTAGTAATGGATAGTCTAGTTTGTTCATGTATATGTGAAACTTAGCTCGCAAAAGTATTAGTAGTCAGTGTTGATATCTGTACATCATATTGCTGTGCTGGATTGATGCAAGTTCATTTCACCAATGATAAATAATGTTTTAACTTTTAAGCATCAAGTTTTTATGCTGCTTGGAAAAAGGCCATGTATATACAGGAAATCAATTATTAAATCAATCATTATGTATGTGTATAGATATATGTATTGTTTAATTTATTTTTAATATATATTTTATATGAGTGACTAAGTTGGTAATTGGTAGTTGATTTTTTTGTGTATATATAATATTTTTTATATGATTATATTTAGAAATAATATAGATTCACCATGAAAATCCCCTTGATTGACAAAAACCTTAGTAGTCCTTAATAAGTAAAAACAATAAGTGCACTAACACTACTAATCCACAACTTTAATGATAACAACCTACACATAAATCATCGTCTCTTTATTCACAATAAAAGCAAAGTGCGAGGGTAAAAGAAAAGAAGGAAAAAGAAAAGGTGTTATCTTGTTCTAAGAACCAGGCACAAACTTGGTGGCATAAACCCAAGCATTGTTAGCCACAGGGTTGTCAAGGTGGTCCAAAAGGTTCTCCAATGGGCCTTTACCAGTTACAATGGCCTGAACAAAGAACCCAAACATGGAAAACATGGCAAGCCTTCCATTCTTGATCTCCTTGACCTTGAGCTCAGCAAAAGTAACTGGGTCATCGGCAAGGCCCAATGGGTCAAAGTACTGCCCACCAGGATAGAGGTTGTTCCCTTCTCCAACACCAGGAAGCCCATTAATGCGGAACCCTTCAACAAGGCCCATTAGGACTACTTGGAAGCCCAGGACTGCAAGGATGCTTTGTGCATGAACAAGGTTTGGGTTTCCAAGGTAGTCAAGCCCACCTTCTGAGAAGATTTGGGCCCCAGCTTTGAACCAAACAGGCTCCTTGAAGTCAACTCTGACCCACTTCTCAAGAATTTCTGGGGTGATGCAACCTAATGCTCCAAGCATAGCCCAACGCCCATGGATCACCTAATTATTATTCCACAAAAACGTTTAATTTCATTCACAAAACGTTCAATGACTCACCACTAAGGCTTAAAGATCTTATTTATCTTAAAATATTTTTATAATATTTTTTCAAAAAACATAAAAAATATAAATTCTAAAAGAAATAAAAATTTTAATAATTTGTCATATATACTTTTGACAAAATTAAACTCTATTTAAAACCTTAAAAGAGATTTTTCTATTAAAACTTTTGACAACCTAAAGATGCCCAAAAAAACACTTTACTGAGAGTTACTGATTTATGATTTGTAAAAATCTGGCCTTAACAGAGAAATTAGATATGAATTGAAGAAGATACCTCAAGAGCCCTATTCCTGGCAAAAGCTTCAGGGTCAGCAGATAAACCAGCAGTGTCCCAACCATAATCTCCAGGGAACTCTCCAGTCAAATATGAAGGTGTTTGAGCAGAAAAGGGTCCCAAGTATTTCACTCTATCTGGCCCATACCACAATTCATTCCCCTAAAACACAACCATACACAACACTTCAAAACTGTTGCTAAAACAAGGGGTGTCTCAAAAGTGCAACAACAATATACATACCATGGTGTATTTCCCAGTTCCCATGGAGACAACATCTCTCAGAGTGTTGTTGTTGGTTCCCCTTCCTTGTCCAAGGAAAGGTGTTGGCTTCACAACAGTGCTAGACAATGTTGATGCCATGATTTCTTGCAAGATTTCTTAATTGCTTTAATGTGTAGTGTGTAACATGATATGTAGCGAGAGAGAGAATCATATAGGTGTGTGTTTGTGGTTGGCAACACACACGAGTGTTGCTGTTGTTACTTGTTAGTGGTGGGGAAGATGTGTGGTTTTGGATCAACCAATGAGAAGGCTTTAAAGGATTTTATGTATCTCCAACTCATATCTTTTTATCCACATTTTATCTTTGATCCAATAACATAGTATTACACACTTCTTTTTTATTTCATTTTGTCTCTATACCTATCCATCAATATCCATCGTTTTCTTTTTCCCTTTGTTTTCAACAATATATATTCGCATCGCTTTTTTTATTAATTCTTAAAGTTTTTCTTAATAACATAAAAAAAATTTCGTTTTCAATACGCTAAACATTTCAATTTCAATCAAGTTCTATAAAAAAAAAATTGAAACAAGTGCTAAAATAAATATATAAAATTTTAAAAGTACTATTTGTACACCAAAATCAGTCACTAAAATTAGCTACCAATATATTTTAATAAAAATATATGTGTAATTTAATTTAGGAATAAGGAACAAAATTACACCTGAAAGGTCATACGCTGGACACAAATACACATAAATCGTTTAATGAGTCACGCGTGCACAATAATTATACATTCCGCCAGACACAATCACCATTCCGGTCATCAGCGTGTGGTGTGGTTAGTTTGAGTGAACACGTGTCTCTATTCACTCCTTGCTGACACGTTCAGATTGAGTGAGCTGGCCATTTAGTGCCAAATCAGAAATTACAATTTATTTTAATGATTAATTAAAATAAACCCTTCCTTTTCTTTTATCTTCAGAAAGAAGATGCTATGTGTTGAAACCCTAACACCTTAACCAATAACTAAGAATATGGGTTCATTCCAGAAAAAATCGAGCTCTTTATCCCTAAATTGTAGCAGCGCTGTTGGTAGCGGATCTTCGTTGTTGAAGAACAAGAAGAAGAAGAAGTTTGAGTACAACAATGGCAAGTATTTGCACGGAATTGAAGTTGTGGTACTCAAGTCTGGAACAGAGTGAAATCCAGACAGATCGTTGTGAGTATTTTATTTGGCTGGACGAAATAGAAGGAAAAACAAGAAATGTGGGGACAGAGGTTATATCTGAAGAAAGACCATTGAAATAATCATATCAGAAGATGAATAAGCTTACAGAGTGTGCCACCAAATTGAAAGAATATGTGCAACAGTTACAAAAGACAATTAATATGATTAAGGGTAAAATAAAGTGTATTAAGAATATGGTTGTGGACATTTGTTTGGGGTTGAATTTTTGGGCATTATTGATCACCTAACCTTGCATTGAAGTTTATATCAATCAGAACATTTGCTGATTTAATATCTCTGTGGATCACAGGTGGTGTTGATGAATGAAGAGTATCAATTTCCTTTGAAGTTTGCAATGCCAAACGAACCCTTCTTTCCTAATTTGGAAGCTTGCTGTTATTGCTCTGGATTTTGGACAAGATATCAATCTCGTTATCAACCTCGTTGTTGCTGATGATAAACTCTGGTGCAGATGCAAAGGAAGAAGAAGAAGAAACCATTGTAGCTTTATAGACATAACCATGGCTTCCTTTGCCGAGGAGCTTGCGCTCTGAGAAGCCATTGGTGGCAGCTTCAAGGTCACTGTAATGGAAGTGTTGGATCTTGATGGGTTTTTCTTTTTCTTTGTTGTTCTGTTTCTTTGAAGTGGTGGTGGTGGAAGAAGAAGAAAAAGAAGGTGATGGTGTGAGAGAATTGGAGGTTGAAACTGCGGATTCAGCTCTGCAAGAGATACTAAGGTACCCCATCAATCAAAGTTTCAAGCTTTTGGTGTGAATCAATAAAGGGGTGGAAGAGAAAGAAGATGATACAACACAGCACAACACAACAATGGATTCGCTTTGGGCTGCGTGTTAAGGATGTCTTTTTATTCTTTTTTCTTTTTAAAATAAATTGTAATTTCTGAGTTGGCACTAAATGGCCAGCTCACTCAATCTGAACATGCCAGCAAGGAGTGAATAGAGGCACGTGTCCACTCAAACTAACCACGCCACACGTTGATGGCCGGAATGGTGATTGTGTCTGCTGGAGTGTATAATTACTGTGCACGCGTGATTCATTAAATAATTTATGTGTATTTGTGTCCAGCGTATGAATTTTCAGGTGTAATTTTGTCCCTTCTTCCTTTAATTTATTTTTAATGTGTATTTATATTTCAGTATATATTTTATATTAGTAGTTAATTTTGGTGTACACATAGCATAATTTTTAATATTTATGTATTATTATTTCAATTTAAAATTGCATTCCGAATATACCTTTCAAAAATTTGATTAAGATTATCGTTAATGTATATTTTTGAATTTTACCTCAATAAATACATTGCAAATAGATTGAAAATTTTAACTATTCCATCTTTTCGATAAAAGCTTAGAATCTTTTTATCAAGCAGCTTAACTTAGTGCTATAAAGTATATACTAAAATGAATGTTCACTCTGAATTCGAATTTTAATTTAGTTTTTTAAATTTTAATTTTTTTTTCAATCTGCAAATTTTACAAACGCGATCAAATTAGTTTTTGAGATAAATTTTAGAATAAAGATATTAATAAAGTGATAAGATAGACAATCAGATTTCAAAACATGTAAAACGACCAAATTAAATAGAAAAAGTATGAGAAACCAATATATATAATGTACAATGTATACAATAAATTAAAATTAAAATCAAATTTTGGTCAATTAATTAATTTTAAATATTTGCTAATTTAAAATTTGAAACAAATTAGAATTGTCGTCACTTATACAAACACAAAAACCCATCATATGAAAAAAATCTATTCTCCTATTTAGTACCCAATTCCTCTCCCTCGAATCCTAATCCCTCTTCGTCAAACCCTCAACGTTGTGCCAGCCTACTCCTAACAACCCGACCACCACAGCCACCGCCATTAACGTAGGAGGGGGCGCGAAGGGTAGCAACATGCCGTCACGCTGCCGCGCCATTGCTTCTTCTCTACCCAACCCTCCCATCGGCGACGCCCACTCCCTCACCAGCAGCACACGTTGCCGTCGAGCATCTCCAGCCCGTCTCCTTTATCCCGCACCCGTTTCTGTCCGTGTTGTGCCACCGCCCACCACGGTTGCCACGGACCCAGCGGCAGCAACACCACCAAGCAAGCCACACGTCATAGGCACCTAAACACCGTTGTTCACCACTAACTGCAGCAAACGGCGCTGACATAGTATCACGCATCTTCCTCAACAACCTCATTTGACTACAATAGGTTAGTGATAGCTAGGGTTTTAATTTTTAAATGGATGCTCATGCAATGTAATATGTTTCAATAAATAGTTACGTTGATTAAAAGATATTCTGTGATTTGGTTAAGATTATTGAATTTTTCTTCCTTGCGGAATATTTTTTATTTTTGAATTGTTGGACTAAATTGGAAAAAACATGTGACTGTTGATGTTAATGTAATGTATTAGACTTCAAAAAATAGTTATTTTAGTTAAACGATGTACTGTGATTTGGTTGGATTATTGGATTTTTTTTTATCTTGCAGAGTATATTTTATTTTTGAAATATTGCACTCAATTGAAAAAAATCATGTGTTGTTGCTAATTTGTATAGTTTCTTTTTTTTTCACTACTACATGCTTCTCTATTTCGATTAGTTAACCTAGAATTCTGGTAATATGTATGGATGCAAAATTACTTTACTTGTTGGGAATAAGACGGTTGTTTAGTTTGCAATGTTTAGAGATAGTTTGTTCTCATCTATGAATTGATGTTTGTTTTTGTTTCCGTAATTGGTTATTTGCTTGATTTTGTATCTGGTATGTGAGTTAATTAAATAATTGGTTAAAAATTATTTTGGTTGTGCTTGAACGAAGCTAATTAAATTTGGCCCAATAGTGATCTAAATGAGATGTGTTTTGATTGGTTGAATTAGTTGATTCCCTCTTTTCTTGTAAACCATTTTTTCAAAAAAGGGTTCAATGTTGATAAGTTGTTGGGGTTCTTTTTTTTTTCTCAATTCTACATGTTTCTCGAGTTAGTTTGGGAGTGTTTTTAAAAATAAAAGGAAAAGTACAACTCAGTTCGGTATTTGTTGAAGTGATATTGCTTGTGAATCTAGAACTCAGGGAGTATGCACGCATGCCGATTGTGATGATATTTTGATTTGTTGAACCACTGGATCTTTGTTCTTCTTTTAGAATACTTTATATGGCGGATGCAATATTACGTTACTTGCTTGGAAGAACACGGATGTTTAGTTCACTATGTATAGGAATGGTTGGTTTTTTTAATAAATGGATGTTTGAAAAGGGACAGCTCCGCATGGCATTTGTTTATTTGAATTGGATTGCTGGCTTTGGCGTTCAAATACTCTGCATGCTTATTTTGTTACGTTCTGTGGATTTGATTTAGTTGAGTCATACTCGAATAAAAATTGGAATTGATTTGTGTCATTTAAACCAGGTGCACGGGAGATATTTTGGTCAATGAGCTAGTTGTTACAGAAGCAACAAGGATGATGTTCAATTTACCTTGTACATGGACTTTGATTAAACAGTTAGCATAGAATTAGTGTAATTGTTGCTGACTTGACATAATTGGCTTAGCTTCAGTAGTATGCATCCATTATAGTTTAATTGTTGCTGACTTGACATGTCTTTTGCTTGATTTGCTGGATTCTGCATGTACATGCTCTACATGTTTCTTTTGTTATGTAGTTTGGATTAGATTAAGTTTAATTTTGCTTGAATTGAAGTTGAATTTTTGTTAAGCCGTTTAATCATGGTGCCCGAGTGGTATTTTGGTAAATTTGTTAGTTGTTTATTATCAATTAAAGTGGATATTCATTTTACGATGTATGTGATGGTACTTTCATATGAAAACTGGATGTTTATTTGGGTTATATTATTAGTCTTTTGCTTGATTTGCTAGATTCTACATGCACATGTTCTGCAGGTTTCTTTTGCTTTCACATTTTCTGCAGGAAGATTTGGAATATTTAAACCCAAAGAGGATGTATAACGCCAACTCTTCAGCTTATAATCAGAAGCAAAAGTTTTTTGAAATTCAAGATGAACAATAACTCGCAATATTTATATCCATGAATTAATTAAAATGTTATATTGGCAAAAGTGGAAAGTGTTTATTAGTTTCATTGCTTATTGTAAATGAAAAGTATTTTTTAACACAATATGTCCATTACTTCTGTTTTTTTGTATTTATTCATTGGCCCCATAAATGATCATAAGCCAATATGATATAAGAGTAAATACCTCTAGAGGCCTGTAAAATCCAGCAATCTTAATATTTAAAAAATAAGTATAAAGGATAAACTAAAAAGATAATGGTTAAGAACTTCATTAGTTGGGCTAAGTAACAAAGAATTATTGGTTTTTGTTTAGAATTTGAGTTAGCTAGTTGGAAAAAGAATATGAAAATTGCTAAAGTAAAAGTTCTAGTTGTATTATGTTTACAAAGAATCCAAAGTATATATCTTTTTTTACCAATTAGCTAAAAATAGAAAAAAAGTAAAGAATAGTTGTATTGAGAAAGATAACCAGACAACACTCTTTTTAGCCAAAAAGTTAAGAGCCAAAAAGTTAAGATTTATTATTACACGGTAAATTTGCTCAAATAAGACACATAAAAATACATTATAGTTAAACAATAGTATAGTTCATGAGGCAATTGACAACATGTATGACAAAGTTTTGAAGAACTTCAACAATTAATTATCTTATTCTTGCAAGTTAAACTGGAGGGAGCTTTCTGACTTTAGTTGCTTGTTCAAATCCATATGCAATATCAATTAGCTTTGATTTTGATCCTTTCAAACTACCAAAATTTATTCCAAATAGGACACCCTTAGTATCATACCCTGCAGGCAAATTTATTCCTGGGAATCCTCCAATAGCAAGCACAGGTGCAACACTTGAACCAGGTGTTACCAATGCATCAGGTGTATAATCATCCATCAAGCCGTTGGTTTAGGATGAAAATAACCATCCACATACCTAGTAAAATGAACATCTAGTAAATTTCATTGTATCTACTTAAATCCAGTCTAAATTAAATAAACATCTACTTTGTTATGAAGAAAATCATTCACATACCCAGTAAAATGAACATCCAGCAAACGAATTGATAATGAAAATCAAGATCGACTAGTTCAGGAATGCAATGCAATATACATATTATAACTAAAGCCTATTCATAAGTAGATATATATACTTCCAATAAATCAATTAAACAGAAAATATGCATATGGTTGATCAAATATAAAATATAGCCAACTCAACTTATAAAAGAACTGAAGCATCAGAGAACTTTAACTGGAAGTTGAATTATTTATCCTTGTTACCAATTGCTAGAGAGAGAAGAAAACTATTGGGAAGAGATAACAAGGGCAAGAACTGGTGTATTAGTTAACTTTCACAGGGGGTTAATTCGATCAAATTACTGCTCTATCTGAGTTCCTAACATTACAGCATGGCAAATTGCCTCATGATCTTTTACCAAGAATCATGCAATCCTGTTTATATAAATATAAAATCCTCCAATTTCATAAATTATTGTGAAATTGACATGTCTAATGATTCGGAAATAATTAAGCAAAATGGATGGTTAGTAACAAGAAACTAATTTATTTTAAAACAATTTTTAGCCCACCAAAACCAATCAAATAGACAAAAATAGACTATATAGGGATGAGTTATGCCATAATTTCATCATATTACTTTAATATATCCAACTCCAAGAGAAAGTGATATTTTCTTAAATGGGACCTAAAATTCGAACATGACAAGTGCAGTAGTGGTCCAAGGTCTAATTACAAATGGTAGGCATCGATTGGATAGTATAGTACAAGGAGGTACTTGCACCTACACAGAATACACAAAGGAAGCAAGTGGCATAAAAGATCAGTAAATAGCTCAACTCATAATGCTTTCAGCTACCACAACTAAAATATGTGACTTAGGCTAGCATGTTTTACTGTAGCTTCTGATTAGAATTAGATCCCGCATTATGAATACACTGAGAATAATGATAATAAGAACTAAAATCCAGTAGTTCAGGGTTGAAGTTCTTTTAGCTCAACGCCCTCACACTCCTCTATGAATCAAGGGATAAGGTCAATGTAAATATGACAAATCAAGGGATACCGTGTGTAATATATCACCTAATCTCATTGGATGTTGGTGTAATTTACTATGAGAAGTTAGAATCTTGTTATAGCCATAAAATTATTTCAAATTTGGCAATGGATACAACATAATATGAGTGCCTTTGATAATGAATTCTCAAATTTTAATTTAATTCCAACAGAGATGCAAATGACAAGTGTGTCATGGCAGTCTCAGAAAAAGTGTTAGGACTGCTAATTATGGAATTCACTTTCAAATCAAGAAGTAGCTCTGCAGATTTTTAGGACTGTTAAATATTTGAAAGGTCAGACAAATAACTTTATAAAACCTAGTTTTGATGATTAAATATAGTACCTATATAACACTAAGCATGTTCATTGGATGATCACCAGCAAAAGGAAAACCATTTTGTTTAAAATAAGCTAGTTTGTTACAAAACCTGACATGAAAAACGTACCTGAAGTAAAGTTTGTTGCAAAGTTTTAAAGTTTATTTCTACTGTGTAGGCACATTTATTCCTGGAAATCCTCCAATAGCAAGCACAGATGCAACACTTGAACTAGGTGTTGCCAATGCATTAGGTTTATAATCATCCATAAAGCTGTTAGTTTAGAATGAAAATAACTATCTACATACCTAGTATAATGAACATCCAATGAAAATCAACCATTCGTATACGTAGTAAAGTAATCATCCAATGAAAATAATCATCTACATGTTGAATCATTATTGTACTAACTAAGCCAAAATTTGACAAAATTTTGAATGCTGAAATAGAAAAACCAAGTAAACCAGCAACAGCAACAATGGAGTTCTTCGATATGAAAAATCAAACAACTAAGTAGATTGATTGCATGTACAACTAACAGCAACATAAACATTATTCATTGCATTATAAAATCTACCCACTAACCTCCCGTAGATCCTTGGCGACGCAAGGTTCTTGTGGGTCGCAACAACAACGTCGTTGACGTAAAGGGGTTTGGACGGAGGATGGAGGACGCAGGGCACGCACACAGGGTTCTCGGTTCTGGCGCCTAGTCGATCAGCGACCTAGCCTTGTGCGATGTGCAATCCAGTCGACGTTGAGGCCCACCAGTTTAGTGCACTCGATTATCGCAACAGAAGCACCGGGGGGCCATCGAACCTGCTGCTGCCGGCGAGGGAAGTTGTGCGCGTAGAGGGGTGAGCAATCGCGGGCAGATAGGTGTTGAGGGAGATGCAGATTCAGTTGGCGCCGTTGCGGTGGAATGGTTGTCGGAGGTCGCGAGGGTGGGGGTGAGAGGTGTGCCATCTGTTCACAAAGAATGCATAGGGTAAAGGTTGAAATAAGGATTGGATGGTTAAAATTAATGTGAAACCAAAGGGTTTTGTGACATTAGGGTAAAAAATGGATCCATTTTTAATTTTAATTTAAATTGTGCCAAATAAATAATCCATTGTAGACATTGTAAAGATATTTCATTAGCTTCCTAGTGGGATTCAATTAAACATTATATTATCTAATAAATTATAGATATGTATTTATTGCTAGTTGACAGCAATTAACTGTATTTTTATTAATTACCTAACAAAATTATTTTCACTTTCCTCTCGCTTTCATTCCCAGGAAATATCCCTTGTGTCTTTCTTTTTCGTAAGTTTTAATTTTTGTAATGCATGTCCCTAATTAGGGTTTCTCTCGTGAGTTGACCTACCCCTACCATATTCCCATTGAAACCTTTTGACTCATTATTTTTTTCCCTTTTTTTCTCCTTTTCTTATCATTGAATACCTCATCTCGTGGGTGTTTCTTGCTTACTATCCTCTCATTATTGTTGTTGTGGGGTTAGTTCAATTAGTGTGGTTTTCGGCGATTGAATAAGAGATCAAGAACAACTATATTCTTTAATAATCGTGTGCAAGTTTTATTATTGGGTTAGCTCATATTATTCAACCCTATTGAATCTTGTTAGAAATAAGAGACTAAACTGGAGAAAGGATTTGTGTATTATTGAGTGTATTCAAGTTGTCTGGAATGATACAATATAAAAGGGTATTTATATGTGCTATGAGAATCGTAATAATAAAGACATAATATTCTATAATAAATATTCAGATATACTAAATAATTCTAATGAATGCTAATTGATCCTAATATATTCTGACACCCCCCTCAAACTCAAGTGACAACTTGAGTTTGAAACTTATTTAAAACAACGAAATAAAAAAAATGAATAAACTGATAGAACAGGTGTAGACGAAACTGTAGGAAAAAAGTGCAGATGGAACTGCCGCTGTCTGAAGGAAGTGTTGACAGAACTGTCGAAAGGAAGCACAGATGGAACTGCCGCTATCTGAAGAAAGGGCAGTCGAAACTGCCACAAGAAAACACAGATGGAACTACTGGAAGAGTGGCCAACTACCGAAAAACTGTTGAAAAGATGGCGAACTGCCAAAAAACTGCTGAAAAAGTGACAAAGTGTAAAGAGATGGCAAACTATCGGAAGGTGACGAAAAATATATGGTTTCTCTATGAGAATAAGTAAGTAGTGAACGAGCTAATCAGTTAGGTGAGAAAGCATCAAACCATTGACAAAAGAGAAGGAAAAAAATAGCACGAAAGAGAAATATGAAAAATACGGTGATTTCACCAGAAGAAAAATAACATTGTTAGAAACAATAGACTAAATTGGAGAAGGAATTTGTGTATTATTGAGTTGTATTGAAAAGTACAATGTACAAGGGGTATATATAGCTGCTAGAAGAATCAAAATAATAAAAGTATAGAATCCTACAATTAATATACAGATATGCATTATAAACATAAATAATACTAATTGATCTAAATTGATTCTAATGATTCTCTAACATCCTCCCTCAAACTCAAGTGGGAGCTAAGGATACCATCTTGAATTCGGATAACAGAGTCCAAAAATGAGTCGGATGATGAGCTTTTGTGAAGATACCAGCTGTCTAATCCAGTGTTCCAACAGCGATGAGACGAACAACATTAATAAGGATATATTGCCGAACAAAGTGACAATCAATCTCAATGTGTTTGGTGCGTTCATGAAATACGTCATTATGGGCAATCTGAATAGCACTATGGTTGTTAAAAAACATCAGTAGGGGACGACTGAGGAGCACCTAAATCTTCAAGAAGCCAATAAATCGAGACAACCTTAGCAGTGGTGTCAGTGAGAGCACGGTATTCAGCTTCTGTGCTTGATCGAGTAGTGAACATTTGCTTCTTAGCACACTAAGAAATGAGAGCGTCGCCAAGAAATAAACAGTAACCAGTAGTAGAACGACAATCAATGGGATCACCAACCCAATCAGTATCTAAGTATGCCTGAAGGAACAAAGATGAATGGGCAGGAAAATAAAGGCCATGAAATAGGGTGCCTTTGATGTAGCGAAGAACTGCCGCATAGTGAGTAGTACGAGGAGCTGACAAGAACTGGCTAAGTACATGAACGGGATAGGCGATGTCTGGTTGGGTGACAGTCAAGTAGACGAGACCTCTAACTAACTGTTGATAGATAGTAGGATTATCCAAAACAATGCCATCCATAGGGGTAAATCGAACATTAGGCTCAAGGAGAGTAGACTAAGTGCGACTATCTGTAATCCCGGTGCGAGCAAGAAGATCTGAAGCATACTTAGCTTGAGAGAGATAGACGCCATCATCTGTGGATATGACCTCGAGACCAAGAAAATAACTGAGAGAGCCAAGATCTTTCATCTCAAAGGTACGGTGAAGGGAGGCTTTGAGATCAGAGATACCATCAACATCATCTCCAGTAATGATCATGTCATCAACATACAAAAGCAGAAGAACAACTCCACGTTCACTTTTATGAATAAAAAGCACATTCTCATGAGGGCTGCAAGTGAAACCGAGATTGCAGATAGTGGTACTGAACTTTTAAAACCATTCACGAGGAGCTTGCTTAAGACCATAAAGTGCCTTGTGAAGGATATAGACTTTGCTAGAATGACAAGGATAACCTGGAGGTGGTTTCATATAGACCTTCTTTTTCAAATCTCCATTAAGAAATGCATTCTTCACGTCCATCTGACTGATAGACCTTTTTTTACCGCAGTAATGGCAAGAAAATCTTGAACAGATGTGAGATGAGCAACAGGAGCAAAAGTCTCATCATAATCAATACCATACTCTTGTGTACAACCTTAAGCAACTAAGCATGCCTTATAATGGTCAATAGAGCCATCAGAGTGATTCTTGATCTTGTATACCCATCTACTGCCCACAACTTCCTGATTAGAAGGAAGATCAACCAAATCCCAAGTGTGTATTTTTTCAAGTGCCTGTATTTCTTTCTACATTGCTAGTTGCCAATTTAGATTTGTGGAGGCTTCTTTGAATGACTTAGGTTTATGTTGATGAAGAATAGTAAAAAAATAATGATAATCAAGAAGATGAGGAGGTGGATCTCTTACCCTAGAAGAACGAATGGAAGGAGGAGGCATGACGGTAGGAGTAGGATTGTCGTCTAGTCTGGAATCATCGGGAGACAGAGAAGGCAGAGGAGTAGGAGGCTGTAGAGAGTAACCGAGATAGAACCTGTAGAATCATCACTAGGAAAAAAGTCAACATTGGGGTTAGTGAAGAAAGGTGACTGGGTAGGAGGAATGGACTCAAAGGAGCAAAATCGAGAAAACATGTAATGTTCCCAAAAGACAACATGACTAGATATACGAATACTTTTAGAGAGAGGATCTCAACAATGATAACCCTTGTGTTCAGTGCCATAACCAAGGAAACAACACATGCGGGCTCGAGGTTCAAGTTTACTATGTTCATGAGGCTGAAGAAGAACGAAACAGACACAACCGAAAAC
Organism: Arachis hypogaea; assembly: GCF_003086295.3. Lineage (NCBI taxonomy): Eukaryota > Viridiplantae > Streptophyta > Magnoliopsida > Fabales > Fabaceae > Arachis > Arachis hypogaea. Next base: position 21,650,012 of record NC_092053.1, on the reverse strand, counting down.
TCGAAGAGAACTATAATCTGGAGAGGTATGATAAAGATGCTCAAAGGGAGTATCATTACCAAGAACAGAAGAAGGAAGTCTATTGATAACATGAACAGCAGTAAGAACAGCTTCACCCCAAGTACGCCCAGGACATGACGAAGAAAGAAGCATTGCACGAACAGACTCAATAATGTGACGGTGTTTGCGTTCAGCTCGGCCATTTTGTTGAGAGGTACCATGGCAAGAAAACTCAGACAAAGTACCCTGTTCTGCAAGAAAGGCTAAAAGTTTGGAATCACGGTATTCCATAGCATTATCGTATCGAAAAACCTTAATGACTTTGGAAAACTGAGTTTTAATCATAGTGGCAAAGTTAATATAAATCTGAGGTAACTCATGGCGATTACTCATCAAATAAACCCAAGTAAAGTGTGAATAATCATCAACAAACACTACAACAATTCCAGCATTTTACGGCAGTTTCTGGATCCATTTTGCGGCGGTCAAACCAAACGCTGGAAGATAGGGTGCGGGTAAACAGTTAGTGGTGGTTTTTGCTAACTGCTGGAATAACCGCCGCGTAATAAAAATGGTATTGCGGCGGTTACAAACCACCACTAAATGGCAATGAGCTGAAAATGACGTTTGTTTTGTGACGGTTGAAAACCGCTGCTAAATGCCAGGAAACACACAATATGTTTTTTATTCTTTTGCCTCTTTTAAAATAGTATGTTTATTCGACTTTAATTTATTAGTTACCGATTAATTTAAAGAACTTCCAACTAAATAAAACAAGCAAATAACATAACAAACTAAATTATATATATGCAAACATAACTTATATAAAGAGATTGTCATAAGTGAAAGATTCAATATAAAGTAAAATTTGACAATTTAAAGAAAATAAACATAAAACACTAAACCAACTTAAATTCAATAGTCTCTAATAATATTGATTGAAAGTCAATTTTTTTGTTGTGCATGACAAGGTCGGTGTACTGTCCAAATCATCCAGTGCTGTAGCAATGTCAGCTGGCAAATTGCCTCCTTGCTGTTGGATTATATATCCCAAAACCCTCCCCATCGACTATCTCTTCGCCTACTCTTCTTCTATCTTAGCAGTTAATTCTGCAATCCTCCTCTCATACTATTCATTTTGCGCACCAGAACTCGACAATTGTCCAGCAGCGTTACCAAATACTTGGGTGGGACATGGTCCAGCACCTAAGGCACGAACTCATCTTGCGTGCTCTTTTCCAAGAACTTGTGCTAGTGAATCATTTTGTGAAAGGTGTTTAGAGGATTCATCCTGCCTCTCAACATTCGCAATTGCTTCCTACAAATATATAAGAAATTGGAAAGGCATGATTTAACATTAGCACGATATATACAGTAATCTAATTTCAAAAATTTCAGACGTTACTTACACTGACAACACGCGCATCGGGATGGATATACGAGCCATTTTTTTCTTATGAGTGATGATAAATAACTCTCCTCTACCAATGGGCCTTTCTTGTTCTTTCTCCTATATCATTGATATCGACACAATTTTGTAAATAACAACACCATATTCAGGAAGATTAATCAAAAGCTCAATACAAATAATTACTTATTACCACTTCGTCTTTTTTTCTTGCCAATGTTTTGGATCTCCCAGTATGTGTGTAAAGTTGCTTGCTCTGATTTAAAGTGTTTTATTTACACTTTTTCTATGAACAAATTACAGAACAAATATAAATGAGAAAGGGATATTGAATATAAAATGTAAGGGGTATAATATGTATACACATGTATGTTTTTGTGGAAATAATAAAAAATACTAAGGCTTACCTTTGTTTCTTCCTTCTGGCGATATTCAAAGAACCCTTTCCATTCATTTTCTTCTATTCCCGACGGGCGATGCTCAAGATTTTGCTCAAAAGTCCTTGTTTCTTTGTAACACTTATGATACAAGTTGTGTCTTGTATCCTTCCAGAGCTTTCCTATCCTTTGCATAATTCCGCGCTTTATTTTTCTTCTGGCATTGTTCTCAAAGTGAAAGACCCTCTACAATTAGTTGCCATTATCATTAACCAAAACCAACTAACAAGCATAAGACTCATAATTTGAAGAATATCCACAACCATTACAGACTACTTTAAACTGAAAAAATATAACACTCAAATCCAGTACAAGAAGTCGCAGTTACGTATAATATAGAAATGCTGATATAAACATGTGAAAAATAAAATATGAAAACTTAACCAGCAATTTCATTTACCCAAGCAAAAGTTCTTACACAAAAAACAAAATTGAATACTAAATTTGCTTAATATGTTAATGCTTAAAGATGTACCTTAACGATGTCATATGCATGTTCCTTCTTGGCTTTGTTCACGTGCTTCTAACTCTCTTCACATATGGGAAAGTTTGAATAATCAGCACCCAAACTCCCTAAGAAACCACTGAATAGTCCAGCTGCTTGACCAATTGGTTACAACTCTTTATTAAATGGGAGTATTATCTTTGTAGTGGGAGGAGGTGCTATAGGCTCCTTAACGCTCAGCCTAGCCCCTTTTCTCACGCCATCCTCTAAGAAGTGTATGGAAAAAAAAATTACTATCTAATAATTGCACAAAAGGTAAATAGAAGTAAATGACTTCGAAATAACTATTGACAAAAACAGAAGAAAAAAAATATACCGATAATAGTAACATTCCAGTAATGTGTATCTTTGCGTTTCTCATCGTTGTTCGGACCTTCGCCTTCTTGGGCAGCAAACAAGTCGTCAATGTGGTCCTCAAACGACGGAACTTCATTCGCCTCTGGGTTGTAATCCTCATTCTCTAATTCATGATCAGCCACTTCATCGCGATGCCGCGTCTCTGTGCGTTCTGTGGAATTTTGAGGGTCATCAGCTATAGTTGACGGCGCAAGCCTTTTATCATTGCACGGTGCACGAAATGGTTCATTGATACGGGAAGCTGGAGCTCTATTAGATGAAGACGAAAATGGTGGAGCTCTATCACGTGGTTGGCCACGGGATATTTGAGCTCCTCTAGTCATGGATCCAACCTTAAGGCAATATGAAATCATTTAGAATTATATTGAACAAAAAGATTTAAAACGGTAACTGACCCTACGGTACATATAGCAGCGGTTCTAGTAAAACTGCCGCTAAATGCCAGGCTGATTGCAGCTCCAACCCCTAAACGCCGTGATATGCGCCGTAGGTTGTCATTTTGTAGCGGTTTTATAGAACCGCTACAAAATTTCCGTCACTATCTGCCGAAATTGTCGTATTGAAAAATGATGAAGTATCGAGCTTCTTCCATAGAAGCGGTGGGAGCGTAGCCCCAAACATCAAAGCGGAAAAGATCAAAAGGAGAACATGCAAGAGAGGAATTATTGTAAAACGATAAAGCCAGTTGTTTGGCAGTTTGACAAGAAACACAATCAAAAGACAAATTATGAACCTGACCCAAAATACCCTGAGATATAAGAGGACGCAATTTACCCAAGGAGATGTGGGCAAGACATTGATGCCATAAGTGAAGGATAGATGGAGAAGAAACAGCACAGAGATTTGGCACAAAAAGAATATGAAGATTCTCGAGTTTAGACAACCTTCCGACCTTACGTCCAGTCCCGATGATTTGTCCTGTTCGACGATCCTGTACACGACAACCAGAAATAGAAAAATTGACATCAAAACTGAGATCAACAAGTTGACTAACAAAAATAAGATTAAAGTTCAATTTGGGAATATAATAAATATCAGGAATATTAAGATTTGACTGGGAAATAGAACCCTTGTGGGTTGCGTGCAAGAGGGAACCATTAGCAATATTGACAGAATGTGCATTTGTAGTTGGTAGACAAAGATGAGAAAAGATAACGCAAAGAAAACATATGATTAAAGCAACCGGAGTCAAAATACCATTTAGAATTACCTGGAGGAGTCGAAAAAGCAGCAGGAGTATTACCAAAAAGGGTGAGAAGATGCTTAAGAAGAGATGCAATATCAGATAGAGAGATAGGAGTAGAGGTGGTAGATGCAGTAGTAGTAGCAACGGGAGAAGTAGACACATTCTTGGAGAAGTTGGGATGAGAATGATACTTAAATTGATTAGGACGTGGTGGGCAAGTAGGATAGGTGGTAATCAAATGTCTCGAGAGCTTGTAGTAGTGGTAGAATAGTTGTGGACAATTGTAACAAATGTGACTTTTCTGTTGACATGTGCAACATTCAACAGAAGGACAGTTTTAGAAGAGGTGCCCAGAACGGTTATAGTTACAACAGAATTGACTCTTTCTATCTATGGTAGCAAAAACATCTGAGTTTTCCATAATAGTAGATACAAAGATCAAAGAAGGGAGAGAAAACTACGAATTCGGAGCTGAAAATGAAAAAACAGACGGCAAAATCATAAAGAGCACACCAAAAAACCTTAGGGAGGACCCTATTGTCTGACATGTCAGTTGCCACGTCAGATTCCATGTCACCAGCTACGCTAGTAGGAAAGGTGACACGTGGCGACATCTTAGTAGAGAAGGAAAGCCATGCCAACGCTAAAGGTGGCTGGAGGTGTGGATTCTGCGACACGTGGTGCGCTCTGGACCGTTTGATCTTTGCTGAAGATCGAACGGTACCGAGGGCGCGGCCTAGTTGAGGCGTTGCTTCGGCGACACGTGGGATGTAAATCCCGTTAAATTAGTAAATAATTAGTCAATAAATTAAATTTTAATAAATAAAATTATAAATGTGAATATTATATTAAATTAGGATAGAGCTCATCAAAACGAGAATTTTAACACTAATTTCAAAGAATTCGGCCCAAGATTGGACCAAATAGGCCAGACCGGTTGAACCAGGCCCAAACCAGGTCTGTGGGCCCAACTGGCCTAACACTTAAATGAAACGAGGCTCTTCTTTCTCCCCACTTCAGCAAAGAGCTCACTGAAAGCACAAATAAGGGAGAGAAGAAAACCAAATTCCCTAACCCTTACGTTACTTCAAATTACCGTATCTCCTCCATCCGAGCTTCGATCGCCGCACCGTTTGTGGCCACGTGACCACCGTGTCGAGCTCTACGATTCTACCAGAACAATTTCATAGGTAAGCCACTTTATTACTCTTAGCCTCTCCTTCCCCTAATTTTCAAAAATTATGTAGTGGTGTTGAATTTCTTTGCTTTTTGATGTATTAGGATCCAATTAGCTTGAGGAAACATTCACTCTTGCTTATACGAAGCTTGGGTAAGGTGAGGATACCATAACTCTATCTAGTTTCTGAATTTGTGCATTGGATATTGAGTTTGGGTGTATATGTGTTGTATATTTGTATTAGGTGGTGTGTATGTAATTGGAACTTGAAATTGTGGACATTGGAGGCTTTGGATTGGTGCCAAGGCTTGGTGATTTTGGATAAGTAAAGCTGTATGTGTGTCTTTGGTGTTTTGCTTTGATCAATACATGGAAATCGGCTAAGGTATGGTTTAGGTTTCACATATTTAATATATAATATTCTGTGAAAACTTATGCTAGAGAACCATAGGATAGGTTGGAATGATTGTGTATGTTGGATACTTAGTATTAATAACATTGATTGGTAATATAAATTATGTATGTGTTGGTGATATTGTTGGTAAGTTGGTGGTAATGATTGTATATGTATGTATGGCAAAATAGTGGTGATTTTGTTGTTGGAAGTATGGAATTTTGTTAATTGGTGATAATGATTGTTTATGGATAGCAGAGTGATTTGGAGATGTTGTAAGTTGTGGCTGTGCTGGGTGTAGGCAAAGGAAGTGGATATTGAAATTTGTTTAAAGAAAATTGAGGTTTTTGAAGTGTAATGAAAATTGGCTTTTGGCTGGATTTCAACAAGCTATAACTTGACCTCTGGACCCCCAAATGGTTCAAACTTATTTTGATGAAAATTTGGGTTCGTGAAGTTTATACCGTTCAAAGAACGGATGAAAAACGATTTAAAATGATTAAGTTATGCCCGTCGGAAGTTTTGGTTTGGAATAGAAAAATTCTGCAACTTTCTAACTTAATCAGATTTTTGGGAAAACGTACGCCCACGCGTACGCGTGGCCCACGCATACACATGGCATGGAATTTTTGAATGACTTCTTTATATGCGTATGCGAGTAGACGTATGCGTACGCGTGATGGACCAGCATGCACGTCTACGCGTACGCGTACGCATGATGAGGGATGCACGCGCGAGCTGCCTTTTTATACTCCCACGCGTATGCGTGAGCCGCACATACGCGTGGCTTCTATTCCAGCATATATGATTTTTCTGAGTTTTAAACCTAATTTTAAAATTCTAAACCTCTATTTTCACTCTTCCAGTCACAAATGATAGTAACAAGCCTAGTAACTAGATGAAGTTAGGAAATAGAGATAACTTGGAGGTAAAGTAAAGTTGAAAAGGTAATGAATTGAATATGAAATGTTATAAATGATTATGTATAATACTTCGCTTAAGCAATCAAATGAGCTGAGATACAAGGTTTCCTGGGTAATGTACCATGGCTTGCCACCACGAGTACTAGGTCGAAACTCGATACTCTGTTGACTCTACGTCGTAAGGGTGACCGGGCACGTATAAATCCCCAAGAATGGTACCCTCATTGAGAAATTGATATTTATATATGAGAAAAAGCTATGCATAGACTCTTGGGGATGCGTGACGAGGGACAGTCCAAGGTTTTAGCAAACCGAACTTGTCGGGTTGGCTTGATAACCGACAGATGAGACTCATCAGCCATAGGACAGGCATACATCATGTGCATATTACTTGAATTTACTTGTTTGTGCATTAATTGGGTGTGACTAAATGTATTTCTATGCTAATTATATATCTGTTATCTGCAGTAATTGTACCTTTTTGTGCTTGCTTTCATATGCTTATTTGTCCGTGATATGTTGTCGGAAATGGAGGTATGGAGGAAAGGAGGTAAAACCTAGAGTTAAGATTAAGTTAAGTTAGATTTAATTACTCTTAGAAGACCACCTTTTATGGCTTTTGTTTAATACTTTAAGCTTTATGGTCTTGCATTCCCAGGACCTTATATCTTATATGCATGGCACTTTTACCATGCTGAGAACCTTTGGTTCTCACCCTATACTGTGTTGTTATTTTTTAGATGCAGGTCGAGAGGCACCTCGTCACTACAAGAAAAAAGGCCTATGGCCATGCTTTTTTCTTGCTACGCTTTAAAAGCGTCGCCAAAAGTGGTCAATGGCCACGATTTTTTTAGGGTGGCGATTAAATAGAGATTTGGCTATATTTTTTCTTGCTACGCTTTAAAAGCGTGGCAAAAGGTGTCAATGACCACGCTTTTATGAGGGTGGCAACTGATTCGAGATTTGACCACGATTTTTTTGCCACGCTTAAAAAGTGTAGCCATAGAGAAAAACAGGCACGCTTTTAAAGCGTGGCAACAGAATTTTGTTATTGGGACGTTTTAAAAGCGTGGCCGTTTCTTACTACTATTTTAGCACGCTTCAAAAGCGTGGCAAAAAATATTCAACTAAAAAGAAAATTACAAACTTGTCCCTTAGCTTGCTTCGAAATTCTAAGTTACAATAATTTACACATTACTCTTCCAGACTTGGTCTTCATTGTTACAATTGCCCTAGCTCAATTCAGAAAGCCCTCCATGAAGATGAACACCCATGATTAACCCTAACACTGTCTTCATTGTGCCTCACCGTACCATAACCCTCTCTTCATTGTGCCTCACGAAGAACCCCTAACCACGACGAAGAACCCCAATCGAAGAACCCCTAACCGCGACGAAGAACCCCTAACAGCACTCTGTGAAGAACGTCGTCAGTCGTCGGTGCTCGCAATGCCTTCGTCGAAGAACCCTTAACCCTCAAGCTCACCGAGTCTCACCCTTCGTCGTCAGTCTTCTCTCTTTTCTTGCCACTCTCACCCTCAAGTTCACTGAGTCTCACCTCTCACGGCTGGTCTCGCCGTCGACCTCTCTCTATCTCTCTGGTATATCACTTTTCTTGCGGGTGTTTCAAACTCAAGTTTATCGCACTCTGCCACCGTCGCTGCTCTATCGCAAGCTCTGCTTCAGCCATCACTACTTCCTTCGCTGTAAGTTGGTCCCTGGGCAGGTGGTGGTAGGAATTTCAAGGTCCTTATGTAAGTGTCTTTTGCGCATTTATGCTTACAATTTATTAGTAAGAAAATAATTTGAATCTCTTACATGAAATTCTGATTAGGAGGTGCTATAATGTTACTATGAGTTTCTCATTACTTAACCCGTTTTCATAGCCATTAATAAAATCTGAAAGATAGCCTTAATGAGTGTTGTCTTCTGCATTTAGTGTTGTCTTCTATTTGGGTGCTGATTGTACTTTTCTGTATTGGTGGCATTGAGGTAATGTGAAATCATCCTCCTTTGGCATCCTGGACAAATGCAATGCAAAGATAAAGTCATTCACATTATATTATGATGATAGCAATTGAGTCACTGATGTAACAATTAACCGAAATCAGACCTCAAAAGCATGCAACCTTTTGTGTATAAAGCAACAGAGTAAAAACAAAAACAATTTAAATTCAAATTGACTTGGGTAACATGGTTAAGAGAATCACTGAATCAATAATCTATATCTTTAATACATTTTGTAAGGTCTTGTACTATAAATGCTGTTCTAGCCTTGTAGGTATAGTAAAAATTTCTCTGTCAATTTTATATATTCTTCTTGGTATAGCTTTAATGTAACTTGCACTTGAATGTTGTCCAGATTGCTATTATCAAATACAATCCAAGTAGAAAGTAATAAAGGAAATATTTAAGGAGAAAATAAAAAAAATCATCTTTTATGCCTCCAATTTTTACAAATAAAGGGTAATGCAATTGGAAACGAAGTTACCTTGCTTTCCCTTTTCTTTCCCTTCTTGGATGTTACTTTTATTTCTTTCTTTCTTTCTTTATTAGCTATCCTTTTAGTTGGAAATAATGTCTTAATTCTGTGTTTGACAATGAAAAGTCATTATACACTCATAAAATTAATTTAGGTTTTAAGTTAATTTAAGTTAATTTAGGTTTGAATAGAGTAGTAACTCGTAAATAATGAGAATAATGTAATTTTACATTGCAAGTGAGTTTGAATGGTTCTGGAGTTGTGGCTTCATCAGTTCCCAGTTCATCAGAATTTATTTGTATAATTATACTATCCATATATGTATTAGCAGCTGGAACTTTGAGGTATGTCCTATTTTCTAATTCTGGAAGGCATAAATTCTACTCTTTGAATTTTTGGTAAAGCTGAGCTGAGATTGTGGAAAATAGTATAATACTTACTCTGGAACTGATTGTTAATTAGTTCTTATTTATTCTCGTTCTATCTAACAGTGAATGTTTTTGGTTTAATTTTGGATATCCGTAATAGAGGAACTGGCTATCTACTTTGGTTCAATCATCTTATTGACATGAAGCAATTTAATCAAAGGGGTCAAGACTTTTTCATCAAAGTCCTTAGCTCAGAGTTAGGTTGCTGTTTTTTCATCCTTCATCTCTTTTTCCATTTTGATTTCTTGTGAAATATGTAAATTAGCTAGTTAGGATTTATCCTCGCTGCCTCGAGAAGTTTTTAGCTTTTCAAATTCGTTATTAAAAAGAAAGGTAAGTTATTAGTAAAGTAGGTTATAAGGGGATTTACAGAATTTCAGTAATGTAAAGTTTTTTGAATATGAGCAGCAAGAGAATTGAACAAAATTGAATGGAACTTTTGCTACTGAATAATATTGAAGTATATTGAAGGTCAATGTTTATATAGCCTCTGAATTATTAAAATTTGAATTGTTGTGTTATATCTGAATAAACCTAACTTTATAATTGCATAAATTTCTAGTAATTTTGAATTGGTGCCATTAGAATGCTTTTTGTAAGTAGAAGTAGTGTTACTTATATGAAAAACTCTTACACTTATCTTAAATCACATACAGTATTAGCTAAATCCAAATTGTTATTATTTACTTTTAAAATACCTAATAAGTTCTCTTCAACACATATTCATCATATATATATGCATTAAATTGCGCTATTGCGTGTTGACGGTTGAGTGCATATTATGTTCATATATAGTATTGTGAATTAATTTTGATGCTTTGATTAATTACTAGGTCAATGTACTAGGCTTTATGAAAAGAGAATTGATTATTAGGACAATTATATATGCCTAGGTAATTTATATCATGCCGAGTGTTTTTTGCATGTTTTGTTAGAATATAGTTATGCTCAGCTCATTCGTTAATGTGCAATCGAAGGATTGAACTCAAATTTTGGTGCAATATTCAGATTTATATATTTAACTAAATTATAATCTAATCATTTTTAATTATTAATTTTACAAATAAAATTCTATTTTCAATATTTCGATTACCGGAAAGGAATACAACTTTAACGAAGTGATGCTAAATTGAATGCAGCATTATTTTTTTCTTTTCTTGATCAAAATGGATGATCAATAATCATGAAGTTTCATATTTGAAATTGTCATGACTTTGATTTTTGGTTTGTTGTTAGAGTATGTGATCAAACACTTTTTTTTTGTGACAAGTTTATGAAGTAAGGATTAGTTGATTTAAAATTAGTAGTCATCCTTTATATTTTAAAATTATCTATGATTTTGTAAGGTATTTATTAAAAAAGAGTGCTAATAGGTTATTGAACTAACTTATAGCCACGCTTTAAAAGAGTGTCAATATTGTACAGTACCAATCAACAACCACGTTTTACAAGCGTAACCGTATGTCTCCCTATTGGCACGCTTTAAAAGCATAGCCGTATCTCCCTCTATTGGCACGCTTTTATAGCGTAGCCGTTTCTCACCCTATTGGCACGCTTTTAAAGTTTGGCCATAATGTATAGTAGGCATCAACAGTGACGCTTTCAAAGCGTAGCTGTATCCCACGCTATTGACACGCTTTTAAAGCGTAGCCATATGTGTCGATATTGGCACGCTTTAAAAGCGTAGCCATAGCTGGCACATATGGCCACGCTTTTAAAGCGTGGTAATATTTTAAAGCGTGGCAAAAAAAGCGTGGCGATAGGGCAACCGGCACCCTTACAAGTGTGACCCTTTCAAAAGCATCCCAATAGCTCAAAAAGCATGGCGAAAAGCTATCGCTACGCTTTTTTCATCTTTTTGCCACGCTTTAAAAGTGTAGCAAAAAATATGTTTTCTTGTAGTGCGTTAGGCGTCTGGACTTCTGAAGTGAAGTGGTTATCGGGTTACTTTTTGTTGGATAGTTATGTATATATATGTACTTAGTTTTCTCTCCATATGACTTGTTCCTTTTGACCCTCTTAGAGGCTTATGGAGAGACAGGGTTTTGTTTATGTATGTTTGGATTTAGAATCTGTATATATATGTATAAATGTTCTTCGGCCAGCCTTGACTTCGCAGGCTAAGTTAGGAGCTTGTTATTTTGTATCTTTGACCCTTTATTCCTGGTTTTGTTATCTTGTACTCGTTGACTATAGCTTTCTTAGCACGCAAGTTAACTCGTTTTCTGAGCAATGCGCTTTTTATTTCGCGACTTTTACTTCACCTGTTCTTCAAAGATCCTAGTTTACTGTTCTCTTTCTACTATTATATGCATGTATATTTTATTTTAGAGATTGTAATACCTCACCACCTCTGTTTTTCGACATAAGCGTAAAGCTTTGTGTGGTAGGGTGTTACATGGGACAATCCTGGGCGTTGATTCTGGGCTGAAATTGGATGGTCCTGGAAGCGTCTGGAAGAAGGAAGAGAAACAAACGAACGGCGACCTTCAGACGGCGCGTGCGGTGGTTTCCGGCGACAAGATTGGACTTGTTGAACTCGCAACGACGAGACGAAGACAGTGGTAAAGGAGGTGACGAACCAAAGCCTCGGAAAAGGGTCGAAAAATGAGGCCAAAGAACACTGTCGGAAGAGAAAAAAACAACGGGGCTATGAACAAATTTTCATGGAAAAAAAAGAACCTATGCTCTTGATACCATGTTAGAAACAATAGACTAAATTGGTGAAGAAATTTGTGTATTATTGAGTTGTATTGAAAAGTACAATGTACAAAGGGTATATATAGCTGCTAGAAGAATCAAAATAATAAAAGCATAGAATCCTACAATTAATATACAGATATGCTATATAAATATAAATGATACTAATTGATCTAAATTAATTCTAATGATTCTCTAACAAACATATCCTCGTCAAGGAAGATACCATGGCTCTGATATCATGTTAGAAACAAGAGACTAAACTGGAGAAAGAATTTGTGTATTATTGAGTGTATTCAAGTTGTCTAGAATGATACAATATAAAAGAGTATTTATAGGTGTTAAGAGAATCGTAATCATAAATACATAATAATTTATAATAAATATTCAGATATACTAAATAATTCTAATGAATGCTAATTGATCATAATATATTCTGACAAATCTAAAATGTTAATGGAAGAACCAGTTGCTTGTTGGTTAGAGTCACAATATGCTTTGCCCCTTGGCGACGTTATTCTAAAACAAAGGTTCCTTTTCTTCTTATTATTATTTTATTTTGATGTTGGCAAAATAGCCAGGTAAAGAAATTTAATTTCAACATTATTATTAAGCTTTTCAAAAAATCTTTAAATCAAGGTTTTAGATTTTAGCATATCTAGTGTCAGTGCAATTACTCATGTTTGATGTCTGAGTTAATTGTGGAAAAAGGTAAGAATCAGCTGCTTATGCTAGAAACTTTAGGGATTATTCATTTTTTTGCTAGTGCCTTTTGGTTATTTTTTAGGTATTTTTAATTCTTATCATAATCGGAAAGTTACTTGATAATATTTGAAGGATGAATAAAAGAAGAGACTATTAGGAAGTCATCTGAAATTATTGTTATTGTCTATTACTTAGTTATTAATTCAATTTTTTTAGTCTAGTTCTTTTAGTTTAGTTAATCCAATAATATACTTTATCCTATACTTTTAAATATTGATGGCTAAAAACAATAAATTTTGATGACCCTCTAACATTTCTCATAAAAAAATAAACTTTTAGACAACGATTTTTATAGTGTTGCTGTTGAAGTTCAATTTTTCATTATGTTATGGCAACAAAATAAAATTATTCTCTTTGACTATTTTAAAGAACGATTTTATAACCGTTACGATTTTTTTTATCAAGCAACGATTTTCTAATGTTGTTTAAATAATTATACAAAAGATACGCATAAAAATCGTTCTCTAAGAATACCTAAGTTATAGTACACATAAAAACCGTTCTCTAAAAATACTTAACCATAATACACATAAAAATTATTCCTTCCAAATATAATATTTACTTTCAAGTTTTGACAAAATAATTGTGAAAAATATCTAAATCATATTATTATTCAAAATAATTATCAAAAAATTTAATTATATAATATTTATTTTTAACCATAAAAAATATAATTATAAAAATATCTAAATTATATTAATATTCAAAATAATTATCCAATAAAAAACCTAATTATAACATTATTTAATCAATCCCGCTACGTTACCAACAGCATTTCTGCCAACTTCTGCCAACTCTTATTTATAACGGTGTTTAATGGAAGTGTCTTTGTGGATGTGTCTAGTAAAAATATCTTTTTTATGGCTGTGTTTAATAGAAGTGTCTTTACAGATATATTTTCTAGATGTGTCTCTTTATATATGTGTTTAAAATATAATAATTAATTATTGTTGGCAATAAATTGGCAGATAATATGTTGGTATCCTATACTTTTTCTTATTTAATATATTATTATTATTAAAAGTTCTTTACTAATAAAATAATTTTAGTGAATTACATTTAATTTTAAATATGACTCTATCCTCTATTTTTATAAAAATATCTATACTATCCTTATCATTTTTTAAAAACACTAATCCTAATTTTGTTAACACAGTCTGATCCTTCACCATTTCTCAGTCGCACACAATATACTTCACCCATACTAGCACACACACGTGGTACAGAGGAGAAGAAAGAAAAGAAGACTTAGGGGTCAGCTTCGTGGCCGTCCAGTTTATCGTCGTCCAAAGAAGGGTCATATTCGTTGTCGTCCAGAAGAGAGTCATTTTCATCTTCTGTTTTGCACTATCTCTTCTCTAAGACGTCAAAATTGCTCAAGTAGCACCTTGACATCGCGATGACGACGCTACTCCAGCCGCACCTCTAATCCGTGACGAATCTGCACTGCTTCTACTCTCCGACGAGGAATCTGCTACGCCGCCGGCCACCTCCTCCATTGCTAGTAAGTTGGCCGTTTCTACCATTAGATTTTCTGAAATTAATATTTGAATTTTGCTATGAAATTGGTTTAACATATGTTTTAATTTCAAATTGATGAAATTGCTGTGAAATTGGGATTTAGGGTTTAAATTCTTTTATTGTGAAATTTGGATTTAGGGTTTGGTATTGATCAATGTGAAATTGGGTTTAAGGTTTGAATTTTGTTACTTTAGGATTTTGTTACTTTATTAGCTTTCTTATGCCCTAGCTTTCATTCATCTTATTGATGATTGAAATGGTTTCTGTATAATTAGTGCTTACTGCAGATAACATTGTTTCTACAATCTAATTTGATTATTCTTTTTAACCACGTTCCAAGTTTTAGAGTATTGGACTGGTAGGAGCATGTTGTAGATTTTATATGTCTTCACACTTGTGTGACGATTGTGTTTTGATGCCTAGTTCCCATTACTTTATAAGTTAGCTTTGGTTAAGTTCTGTTTATTTTGTGTATGCAGTGTTGCAGTTATGACAAGGGCTTTCCTTGACCATTTTGGGGAGCGAAGGGATCTTGTTCTTTTTCAGAGCGTAGCGAGTTATTTCCTTCTTGCCTATGGTCTGATAGAGAAGAAATTATTTTAGATGTTGGAGTCAATTGGTGCTACCGATGAAGCTGTAACCAACTTGAGTAAATTATTTTAAAGGTTGTTACAACTACCAACTTGAGCAAATTACTTTAGAGATTGATATGACACTCATATTATGTGATTTTAAAATAGTTTAATTTGCTTAATCTTTAAGACCTCTTTTATAGGTAATGTGCTATAGATCTCATAAAATATTGTATAAATTAAATTTAATGGGCCATGCATTATTGCTTAATCTATAGACCTCTTTTACATCGAATCTTAATGGTTATGTTTTATTAGTTTCTAATAGTAATTTGATTTATATAGTTAAGATTGTTTATTTGGTATTAAATTAAGAAAAATAGTTTGAAATTCAAAGCAACAATATGAGAAAATCGTTGGGAATAAAGAAACATATGTATAAAAGTCATTGTCAAAAACTATAAAACAAAAACAATGATGTTAAAACCGTTGTCAAAATTAATACAAAGGCAATAGTGTGAAAACCGTTATCAAAATTAGCAACACAAAGACAATAGTGTAAAACCATTGTCTAATCAATTACAGTTCTAAACCGTTGCATAATGATAGATAACGGTAAAAATCATTCTTTAAAATATATTGTGAAATGTATTGTCTATTACGGTAACAAAGGCAATGGTTTTCTTCGTTGTCGTTACTTTAGGTAAAAAACCGTTGTTTATTAGCATTAATAACGGCTGCCATATACCATAGTTCAAAAACCGTTATCAAAGCGTTGCCTAAAGTTTTAGAAACGATTTTTCAATCTATGAAAATGGTTTTTGGCCGTTGCGAAAGCCCTTATTTATTGTAGTGCCAGACATATTTTGTGGTAGGAGTTTGATGTATGTCGATCCATGAACAAAGTTCTAACTTGAGAAGAACTAATGACAAGAAGGTGAGTAGCATTGTACTTACAAGGGCTAATATTTTCAAGCATGATCGCAAGGTGATTTTGTTTTAGAAATGGCAATGTGAGGTGGAGTTCATGTTCTTAGTTACTCATATCCAAAGTCTATTCATGGCATGAAAAGTATGTGGTTAAAATAGTATTAAATACTTAGCTTTAATATGCTTTAGATACTTGTAGTTTCTATTTCTATTACCAATTAAATTTCCTATAGAAACAAATTTAGGATTAAAATGTTTTAAGGAGTATATTAATGTAGTCGTGTTACTGATTTTTCTTGGATATAGTTGAATTAGTTAATTGTTAAGTACTGTTTTAACCAAATATGATATGTGTTATGTTATGTATTTATATAATAGAATACAAGTTATAACTATTGTTGTTACTTAATATACACTAGAGAGTAGAGAATAATTCTTCTAATTTTAGATACATCATCCTAAATTAGGGTTGTTTTATGAATGAGTTAAAACTTCTAACAAATTAAATTAATATAAAAGGACAAATCAAATTAAAAACAACATGCAAATTTAACAAAATGTTACTTCTAATCTTTAATTTTCTACTTAATTTGTGCAGAAAAAAGTTAATAGCTCATTACAGATTAGATATGCTAAAAAAATATATTTTAGGCTTAGTGTAATATCTAAATTTATAATAATGATATACCAATTTATATGGACATGGTATCCTTTTTCCTAAGCTTTTTCAATCAATTTTGCTCAAAATTATGCCAGACAATTTCATGAAAGCTATATCAACATATATGTAAGAAAGATATCTTAATCTTATAATAAAGGTTATAATCAAAGCACAATAACTTCAAGCCCCTTTTAAATAAAGAGCACCAAAAACACTATCTAAGGCTTAGTAAAATTATATGTAGCAAGAATCATAATAACTATTATAATCAATAAAATTAAATGAGAAGTAAATTTGACAATAATTTTTAAATGTATTAAAGATTTCAAATATCCAGACATATACTACAATTTAAAATAAGTAAATAACTATCTATTATACATATCAAAAGTGTCCTAGAGCTACTCTAAAATTTGTATTTTGGTACTCTAGTTTAATATTACAGTTCTATGTATTTATTAAAAACTGAAAAAAGCACAATTATGTTAAATAATGATATAATCATTATGAGGATGATATCTTCTACCAGTATAATATCCATGGCTTATTCGGCCACGCGTCACTCCCTTAATAAATTGCAATAAAAAATTGATACAATGAATAACCTAAAAGCCTTTCATTCTTCCCCTTATCTTCTCTCGCTATTCTCTATCTTTCAATTCAAGTCGTCCCCTCCTCTCTCTATCTTGCTCAAAAACCCTAAATCCCATCTTCCCCTTCCCCTTCCCCTTCGTTCTCTTCTCGATAGCTCACTCCCTCCTTCTGGCCTATGTCATATCCGTCGATGTTGTGATCCCGATCCATCCAACTCCTCTGTGTGACCTCCCATTCTCTCCCCTTTTCTCGCTCTGTCTCTCAAAGTGTCGTAGTCACTCTCAAACTCTAGCACTTCAACCCCGATTTTTCCCCTTCCAGATCGTGTTTCTCGAGCCTTTC
Source organism: Arachis hypogaea (assembly GCF_003086295.3). Classification (NCBI taxonomy): domain Eukaryota; kingdom Viridiplantae; phylum Streptophyta; class Magnoliopsida; order Fabales; family Fabaceae; genus Arachis; species Arachis hypogaea. Next base: position 21,632,631 of record NC_092053.1, on the reverse strand, counting down.
TTGCATTATATCATCCTGTGCTTGAGACTCTCTCTTGCTCTCTCTCGCTCGGTGTATCTTTCGATCCAAAACCCTAGACCTTCTTTCCTGATGTCCTCCTTCTAGTTCGGGATTTTCTCTCTGGGTAAATTTTTTATCTCGATGGACGAATGCTGTAAACGACTGCAGTAACACCGACGACATCTATGAAGAGGAAGAAAGGGTTTATTCGATTACTCAAAACACTAGTATATGCTAAGCAGAATCGAGAGCTGGTCTAGTCGAAGCACGATGGTTGGTGATAGAAGCCCTGAAGGCAAAGGTTAGCATCATATTTTCTTGGATTTAACAAAACCAGCAATGGTGAGTGTCTCTGTGAGCTTCAAATTCCACTGACGGCTGGTTTGCTTTAATCCGTACAACGACTTTTGTAGCTTACAAATAGAGGATGAATCCAAATTAATCCCATCTAATCCTGGAGGCAACTTCATGTACACTTCTTCGTGTAAATCTCCGTGGAGGAATGCTGTATTAACGTCCAGTTGCTTAACATGCCATCGTTTGGCTGCAGCTAGAGCCAAAACTATATGCAATGTAGTCATCCTAACAACGAGACTGAAGATGTCTATGAAATCTACTCCTTCAACTTGAGTAAATTCTTTCCCCACAAGTCTTGCCTTGTAACATTCAACAGTTCCATCCGGATTGAACTTCACTCGAAAGACCCACTTGCAACCAATTGCCCTCTTGCCAGCTGGGAGTTTTGTTACACACTAAGTTTGATTCTGCCTCAATGCCTCAAGTTCACTGTTAATGGCTTCTTTCCATCAGCAAGGATGAACAGCAGCTTCCTCATAGGTGCGTGGCACAACAGTTTTGACAATGGCTAAAGAAAGGGCCTTGTGTTTTGAACTTAGTGCTTCATATGACATGTACTGTGAGATAGGATACCTGCAAAGAGTATTAACAGTAGACTTTATACCAGGAGTGTCACAATGATAGTCCTTTAAATGTGTTGGCATTGTCCTAATTCGGGTTGACTTTCTTATTTCAATGGAAGGTGGATTATTTTCTAATGTATGGAATGTGGAATTATTTTCTAATGTATGAGATGATGAATGCATGGCAGTATCCTCTCTTAGCTGAGGGGGTGAAAATGATGTAGATAATGCAACATGATTGTGAGTGGTGGTGTTAGCATGCTCTTCATTTACGGTGGGTGGATAGCAAAAGTGATCCGTGTTATCGGAATCAAAGTGACGTGCATGGTGATGAGTTTTGGGTGTTGAGTCTACCTGTCCTAATGCAAAATTTTTAGTTTTATTATATGAAAAAAAAAATCTTCATAGAATATAACATTCCTAGAGGTGAAGATATTCTTGGAGTTCAAATCAAACAGGGTATAACCCTTGGTACCCTCCCTGAAACCCAAGAATATGTGCATTTACGGGCCCGAGGATCCAGCTTGGTTCTGCCATGAACTAGAGTAGGGGCATAAGACAAGCACCCAAAGATCTTTAAATTGAATAAAATTGGCAAAGTTCCAAAGATGATTTCAAAAGGCACTTTGTTTTTAAGAAAATGACTAGGTTGAATATTAATCAAGTGGACAGCATGTTTAACAGCATATGTCCAAAAATATTTTGGCAAGGAAGAGTGAAAAATCAAGGCCCGTGCAGTTCCTAGTATGTGCTGGTGTTTGCGTTCCACAATGCCATTTTGCTGTGAGGTCTCCACGCAAGAAGTGTGGTGCAAAATGCCATTGGAAGCATAAAAGGATTTCAAAGCAAATTCAGGGCCATTGTCAAAGCAGAAGCATTTAACAGTTTTGCCAAATTGAGTTTGTACATATCTAACAAAATGTATAATATGATCAGAAGTTTCAAACTTATTATGCATGCAATGAATCCATGTATATCTACTTTTATCATCAACTATAGTGAGAAAATACTTTTCATCATTAAAGGAAGGAGTTGAAACGGGTCCCCAAATGTCCACATGAACTAAATCGAAACAATCAGTAGATTCAGTTACACTATAAGAAAAGGGTAATTTCTTTTGAATTACATGGATGTATGTGTTCAGCACAATCAATCATAGAATATATTTTGTGCATTATTTCTAACCTGCATTGTGGAACATGACCTAACCGTGAATGCCAAAGTGCATCCACTTTATTGACTATAGTAGCAGAGTTGCCCAAAGTGGCAGTAGCTAAAACCACAGAATTATGAGATAATTTGCTACCTATAAATGCAGAAGTGCCAACAATTGGTTTGCTATCCATTGTATACAAGCCATTGGCACATTTAGCTACTCCAATCCTCTTCAAAGTAGCTTGGTCCTGGATTTCACAAAGTGTATCATTAATAAGCATTTGACATTTTAAATTTTTGGTCAATTTGGACACAGAAACCAGTTTGAAGTCAAAAGTAGGAATAAAAAGTACATTTGTAATGTGTAATTGATTAGAGAAGCGGATGGTACCAATGATGCTACTAACTGTTTGAATACCATCCAGCATTCTAACAATTATAGGGGAAATGGGATGGTGTAACTCAAAATCATTAAGATCAAAAGTCACATGATCAGTTGCCCCTGTGTCAATGACCCAAAGGGTGGATTTCACAGCAACAAAGGAAGAAATTATGGTGCTGTATTTTAAAATGACCCTTCTACCTTGACTCGTTGGAGAAGTGTGTGGGGGAAGTTGTGCCTGAGGTGCAGTATGAGGTTGCGACTGAGCATCCTGACCTTGAAGGAGCTTGAGTATAGCTTCCTTTTAGAATTGAGTGTGGTCAAGTCTTAATGCTTCATTAGTTTCCTTTTGACAAGTAGTGCTTAGATTGCTTTGGCTGAGTTCATCAGTGACCTTTTCAGCCTGTGAATCAGTTGACATGTAGTTGATACTGCCAATTTGCCTTTGGCGCAAATGAGGTGGATACCCATGCTTCTTGTAACATGTCTCCACAATATGGCCGGTGTGATCACAAAAGGTGCATTGAGGCCGATTACCCTTACCACGACCTCTACCTTTCCCTTTGTTTTTGTCATCAAAGGATGGATACTCTGTGGCAGCTCTGTTGGAGAACACCTTGGATTCTGGTGCTTCCCCAAATTATCGTTCTTGTTGACTCAGCATGGAGAAAGCCGTATCCAAATCGGGCATAGGATTCATCAGCATCAATTGTGACCGCACTGAAGAGTATTGGTCATTGAGCCCTCGCAATAATCATGTGGTATAATCCTCATGTCTGTACTGGCGTATTACTTCCAATCCACAAGAACATACCAAATCGCAGTCACGACAATGAGGAATTAGCCTGAAATTTCCAAGATCCTCCCAAATTGATTTCATTTTTGTATAGTAAGAGGTAATGTCTAAGTCTCCTTGCTTCATGGCAAACAAATCTTCTTGCAATTCAGCTATTTTGTATTTGTCACCTTGATAATATCGATGCTTCAAATCTCTCCACAGATCCGAAGCACGTTGTTCCAACTTACACTGTTGGAAATGTCAGGGCTCAAAGACAAGTTAATCCAAGAAACTAAGTAAGTATTGTAGCATTTCCAAGCGTCAAACAGAGGATAATTCTCATGTGGTCGAGGCAGCGAACCATCAATGAATTTTAATTCGTTCTTTCCTTCTAAAACTCGCAGCATTGCTCTACTCCACGGACCGTAATTATTAGGAGTAAGAACAATTGGAATAAGAGGCATACCAGCATTTTCGCTTAGGTGAATGTAATACTGACTTGTTGGATCTTGCATCGGATTGATGTGGGTTTTCGCCATTTGAGCCTGAAACGCAGCAATTTGATTAAAGAAGGTTGCAATAGACTGTGCCTCCATTGTAAGAGTAACCGCTCCCTAATTATCAACCATCAGAGATTGAGAGAAGAATAACGATTGAGGTCGTTGAAACAGAACTATTCCAGAAGAATCAAGAGAAAGAATCAATGAATCTTCTTTGAAGAAAAGAATCAGAAAGGATCAACGAATCTCTTCCAGCAGTCAGATCTGGAGCCTTCTGAACTCAGTCTCGTTGATCGGAGATTCACCTTTCTTCCACGCTCACCGCACCATGTGGAAATGGCGAGGGAGAGGCTACACTCTCAACAAGCTCTATTGTGCAAGTCTAAGATCAGAGAAGAACAGGGAAAAGAAGATGAATCAGACGGAAGAAAAGGGGAAAGGAGGAGAAAGAGAGTGAAAGAGTAAAGTTGTATTAATTGATTTTCAAAACTAAACTGCTAACTGTGATACACTGTACAGTTCTTATATGTGTGTGGAGTAGAATGAATAATGATAATTAATTCACTAATTATCTAACGTCTTTGTGTAACACCCTCACTGTCAGAATGTCACGCTTCCGTCTGCGCTACACTGATAGTAAGAAGTATTACGACAACTTCATATACTTAATAATAAAATAGGAGCCTTTGACTCGAAATCCTATCACTGTTCTTTTTGAAAACCAGAAAAAGAATACTTTTTAAATAAAACAAGACAAGCATATACATGTACAAAACTTCTTACTCAAGTAACTTATACATATTATATACATACAAATCATACAAATTCTATCCCTCTTACATAATATAATATTGATGGGGAGGAGTAAATAAATAAAAGCTAAACAGCATTATCGACTAAGCAAAACGCAATACAACCCTTTGTGAGATTTTTCATCCCTCTTCTAAAAAGATAAAGCTGTAGGGGTGAGAACCTAACCACACGGTCTCACCACAGAGTTTCAGAATTGTCAAAATAAGATATTTAAAGAGAAATCTATTTTTAAGCTCAGTGATTATTGTTCGTCCTTTGAAACTTTTAAAAACCAACTACTAGTCAACTAAAAATCCTTTTTGAAAATCAATATTTAAATACTCAGAAATCCAAAACCTTTCTTTTCTTATAAGAAAATCTTAATCAGAAACCAACCACGCAATCAATCAACACAATCATCAATTCAGCACCAAAGCTCATTCTCAAAAGTAGCACACCAGGACAAACACAGGTAAAATAGACAAGGAGAGCACAGGTTTAGGTAGCAGTTACAGCAAATAGTTCAGGTAGCTGTTAATAACAGTTTAACAATTAGGCAAACCAAAACAAATTCAAACCCAAGCAAAGCATTCAAATGCATATGATGCATGCCTGTCCTATGGCTAATGAGCTCATCTGTCGGTTATACAGCCAACCCAACAAGTCTGGCATGCTAAACCCTTGGACTGTCCCCCGACGCACATCCCCATAAGTCTATGCATACTTTTTCTCATATATATATCAAATCACTCAATGGGGGTACCATTCCCGGGAATTTATAAGTGTCCAGTCACCCTTACGTCATAGGGTCAATAGAGTATCGAGTCTCAACCTGGAACAAGTGGTGGCAAGCCACTGCGTCTACCCAGAGAAACTCGTGTCTAAGATAATTCAAATAAATAAGCCATATGAATATTTCAATCATAATTCATCAACATCCACATCATTCTCAATATTATCATCATTCATAAGTTCATATCTCATTTTCAAATTCATTCAAAAATCATACTTTAAAATCAATTCTCATCATCCTTCATTCAAATTCAATCACCATCATCTATCCTCTCATTCCGTTCATCAACAACCCCAACTCAAAACATAATTCATTCTTTTCTAAATAAATCAAATTTAAAACTTATAATCTTTAAAACCAAATCTTTTTAAATAATTATTTCAAACGAAACTTTCAATTTTTATAAAATTTTGGCAGCATTTTCTTTAAAACTCGGACACTGCCACCCTTTTCGGGTCCCATCCAAACATTCCCCAACCATTCTCAATCATTTCCAAAATTCAACCAATTCTAATAACAAATTATTTTCAAATAGAACTAATTCCAATAATAAATCTTTTTCAAAGTCAAACTAGCTCCAATATTAAATCATTTATAAAATCAAACCAACTCAAAATCAAACTACTTCCAAAATCAATTCATTTTTCATATCTCAAATCCTTTCCAAAGCCGATTCATTCACATTATTAAATTAACTCCAAAACCACGAAAAAAATCACTTTTCATACTATTCAACTAAATACTCTACAAACCAGTTTCTCATCAATAACCGCACACCATTCAAATAATTAGTAATTCAATCCAACAGACAACCACATCCATAAGGCAAATAAAATCACAGAAATATATTTTTCACTTCATTATCTATTTATAACAATTCTGTAATATAAAATAAATGTTAAGAAAAACCCCTACCTCAAAGTCAAAACTCGTCAAAATCAAAACGCGTCAAAAACCCCTTCCCTCGACCAGCGACAGCAGCAGCCATAACCTCAGCTTTATCCACTATCCGTAGCAGCAACCGCAACTCTAAGCGCGACAAGCAATAAGTGGAACACAATCCTACGTTACCAACATCTCAGAATCTTTATCAAATTTATAACAGAGCAGACATACACTAGCGGTGAAGGTTTTGAAAAAGAAATACTTACTTAACAAAGGAGAAACATGGAGACGAAGCAATGGCAGCAGCTCGGACACTTAGAAGAATAAAACCCGGCATAAACGAACCATGGTCAGAACCCAAACTGGAGTGGGATAGGGTTTGGCAGGTGCAGAAGAGTCCTTCAGCGGTTGTAGCAGTGGTTTTCCAGCGCCACTCGGTGAGGCAGAATAGCGGCAGCAACTTCCACCGCCGTCACCTCCTCTCTTCCGGCAACAAGCTCTAGCGGCAACGATGGTCAAGCTCCTTTCCAACAACGGCAACGAAGTTACTTTCTCCCTCTCTACCTCATTTGATGGCGACGGAGCGGCTGGGGTTCGGTGGCACTGATTTCTTCGACGGCGGCAACAAGATGCGGCTTCTCGATCGTGTCTCTCCCCGGGCTCCCACAAGCGACGGCGACGGCGACACGTGGTAGCCTCGACGATGGTGGCAGGGAGCAAGGCGGCACGAGTTCTCTCCCTCCCCTCGCGCCGCATCTTTCTTTTCCCTCAACAGCAATGTTGATAGCGGCTTGGCAGCGGCTTGGCAGCGGCGGGACGTGCTGGATGGTGGTAGGCGTGACGGCTCTCTCTCTCTCTCTTCCGTTTTCCTCTTCTCTCATCTTTCTCTCTTATTTCTTTCTCCCATTTCTTTCTTTTCTTTCTCAATCCCTCTTCGTGTATGTGGCAAGTGTGGGTGCGTTTGTGTTTGTATGTGTGTATGTGACTGGATGGAATACTCCTATATTTACAAATAATAATAATAATAATAATAATAATAATAATAATAATGATGATGATGATGATGATGATGATGATGATGATGATGATGATGATGATGATGATGATGATGATGATGATGATGATGATGATGATGATGATGATGATGATGATGATGATGATGATGATGATGATGATGATGATGATGATGATGATGATGATGATTAAGTCAATGATGCAAGAAGACTGTTAATGAAGTCCGTTTCAAAAGCTACACATGATTTCTAATAAAATTACGATATAATGCATAAATTTAAAATCTAATTTAATTCTTTAAAATTATTTAAAAAAATTTATTTATTTATCAATTTGCTAATTGGCTTTTAATTAAGTATTCTAATTTAAAATTAAAAATAATATAATTAATTTTCTTTGTTTATAAAATTAAAGTATTAAATTCTAAAATCTCAATTATTTAAACTAAATCGTATAAAATTCTTATTCTTGTATAACTACCGGAGGCCTAGCACCAAGCAGCTGCTCCACCATGGCCCATGTCTCCGTGTGGTACCACCTACCAAAGTCACGAAGGCACCCCCCAACGGGATTCCCGTGTGCGCGTAGGCCTAGGTGGTACGCCACGTCCTGCAGAGTGATAGTGACCTCACCCCACGGAAGATGAAATATGTGCTCTCCGGACGTCATCGCTCAACGAGTGCCGAAATTAGGGAATTGTCAAAAGTGAAGTCCCTGAGGGGCACCGTATCGCCCAATCCGGCCTCAGCTAGATACGGGACGATGGCGTCTGGTGGAGGAAAGGTATGGCTGACTCGCTAGGGTAGTAGAAGGCGAGGCCTCTGCTGAATAAAAAAATTTAACTTATAAAGAGATAATCATAAATTTTTGTAGTCTACTTAAGAACATACTTCCATGTTTCTAGTCTATACATGTCTCTAAATTACATATGTCAGTAAGCAAATCCTAATTAAGTCATAACAATCTTACACAAGCAAATACAGTTCTAAATTCATCATACAGTCCAATCCCTAAATTTTACTCATTGCTTGTCACTACGAGACTACCCTAACAATGTCCACATACTTAGATTAACCGAACAGAATGCAACTAACCTCGAAGTCAGCCACCCCAGCGTAATGCGACGTCTTGTTCAGTCTTTTGATGTCTCCGTCGTTCCCCGCTTGGCGTGCCATCACCGTATCAGTCTCAAATATGGTAGGAAAAGGTAAAAAGAGGGGAGAAAGAGGTTGACTAAGTCAAAATGGGGCCTAAAGACACATTGTAAATGACTTATACTTATAGACGCGGTATAGCCTTATCTCGTTTTTAGTGTAAACCAGATAAGGGGTCTATCTCGTTTACAGTGTAAACGAGATAGACGTGGTTCAGCTGACGTGTCTAATCTCGTTTACATTGTAAACAAGATACATGCAATGTCATCTCGTTTACAGTGTAAACAAGATAAGACTAAGGTATTTAAATCGGTAAATATTTTTTAAATTATTTATTTTGGTAATTATTATATTTATTTTATTTATTTAAATAAAAAATCCATAAAATATTACACATCCAAAGTTACTAGAACATAAAATATCACACTACCAAAAAAACAACAACACATGCCAACTACAATAAACATAGAAGCATTGTACGACCTAGGCATTCCTGTGGGCTGAATAGAACATCCCCTTCTTAAATGACCGACCTGCCTACAAAGGCCACATCGCTTCTCATGCCGCTCGGTCTCGTCCATATCATTCAAGAATCTGGTAGACACGGGCCTTCCAGTCGCTTTCCGACACATGACTGGGTTAAGACGTAGCATCGTCCCATGCCACTCTACCCACATCGACTCGTCAGGGTAGGGGAAACTACATCTCGTACACCTTGAACACAGCTTCCTGTTTGTACACAGGATGCACATACGGGGCCCACTCAATGCTAACTGCGGCACAACCGGCAAGTGCATAGCGGCTCAGATAGTGGAGAGATTGGAACAAGCCACAATCACACGTACCGTCTGATAGCCGAACACAGAAGGAACTCCCTCCCATCCCTCGAACGGCTCTAGCTCCTCCACAACAAACACAGAGGCCCGCCTGTCACAATGAGTAACACGCATCTTCGGTATCCCTTCTCTGTTCTTCTCAATGGCGGCCAAGAGTCTCTGTGAGAATCGGCATCCGGCCGCTAACTGTGACTGTGCCTCTCTGCCCTTCGTCACAAATAACTTTTGCAATCTTTCGTACGTGATGCGCACAATGGCAGAAATCGGCAAGTATCGGGTACCCTTCAACACTGCATTGATGCACTCGGACAGATTTGTGGTCATGTGACCAAACCGCCGCCCGCTGTCGGAATGTTGTAACCAAATCTCCTTCCTGAAACGACCCGCCCAGTCCACCATCGACGGGGAGACTCCTCTTAAGGCATCCATATACCACTCGTACCCAGCCTTGCTTGGACTATAAGCAGCGTTAATGAGATATCTCTTGCCCTCGGCTGACTTGAACCGAGTCATAAATTCGCAGCCATGTGTCTGATGTAGTAAGCATGGAAGGCTCTTGGGGGATGCCAACCACTATCATCGAAGCTTAGCGCAGCCCTAATGGCCTGAGATCCGTCAAAGATAACCAGCAGGCAGTCTTGTGGAGTGACGTGGTGTCTCAGATTAGTAAAGAAGAACAACTATGACTCGGTGCTCTCGGACTCCACAATAGCAAAAGCAATAGGCAGTATGTTACTATTCCGATCTTTTGCCACCGCAATAAGCAACACTCCACTGTATCTGCCATACAGATGCGTACCGTCTATAGAGACAAATGGCTTGCAATGCTTGAAAGCCTCAACACATGACGGGAAAGCCCAAAATATCTTGTCGAACATACTGCAGTCGTGTACCAGGAAGTGTCCATCATAGAACGGTTTGACGCGTAGGTCACAAATGGTACCATGAAAACAGGTCTGCAGTGCCTGAAGCAACTTCGGCACCTTGTTGTACGACTCTTCCCAATCCCCGTATATCTGTGTGATTGCCTTCTACTTGGCCATCCACACCTTTCTGTAGGATGGTTTGAAGTGATAGCTTGCCTGGACCGCACCTTGCAAAACCGGAATGCTTATAGAGGGGTTGGACTGAATCAACGGCAAGATGACTCTACAGATAAGACTGCTGTCTAACTGACAATGGTCTTAAGACATGGCGGGTGCTAGACAGCTGTGCACTCCACCAACCTTCCGAATCTCCCTGAACACAACAAAACAGTATCGCTTTAGCCATGTCAATCACCTACTATTTTATATCGTACAGAAGTACTGAAAAGCGCAACTAAATTTAAGCTTACCAGTATCCGAGGTTCTGCAAAAGGACCACACGGAGGCTCCATTGACACACATTCTCAACTTGACTACACTGCACATGGTACTTTAAACGGTCCGATTCGATCACCCGGTACTCCGCACTCCTGCGAATACTATAATTCTTCACACCCTGAAGCACTGACTCTCAGCTTCTAAACTTGTGGCCGACCTGAAACTCTACATAGCCGTCTAGGTTGTAATCCTCTTCACCCGTGTCAGGAAATAGAGTCCTCTCATGCATGGCGTCCAGATCCAGACTGTGATAGTGACTTAGCACTGCTGATAGCGGCGGAATTGGGTGAGGTGGAGGCAGGACATGGCGCGCCACAATCTAGACAGGTGTCTCTAGAACACACTCATCCTTATCCCCACCATCGAACGAGTTGCTGTCCGCACTGTCCGCCACGTAATCCTCGTCCAACTCCTTCTCTGTCTCATCCACTGGAATGGCGATATGAATGGGCGGTGGTGCGAGAGGTCGGTCGTCCTGTACATAGGTCGAGTGTATGGAACTCCCACTACCACTGTGTCCCACCTCTGCGGAAAGCTCCATTACCTGCTCCACCATAATCCTCCCATGGATGTCAAACATCAGTCGCACATGCTCGTCCCCTTGTGTACCACCGAGCTTGCTCAATATCAAACTCTTCAAATTCAACAACATTTTCACACGTTGAGTGCGAAACAATATCGCATCTTCACACTCAAATGTCACCTCGTTGTCGCTATTTCTCATACGACAATTGGGATAAACAAGCACAAGTATGTATGGACTATTATTGGCCATTTATGCCTTGTATTTGTGGAAAATATGAGACACAAAAAGGATAGAAAAAATTTGTGAGTAATACCAAAGGTTAGACATCCTTTTATAGCTATTGCGATTGTCTTATATATATCTCGTTTACATTGTAAACGAGATAGACGTGGTTCAGCTGACGTGTCTTATCTCGTTTACACTGTAAACGAGATACATGCAATGTCATCTCGTTTACAGTGTAAATGAGATAAGACTAAGATATTTAAATCGGTAAATATTTTTTAAATTATTTATTTTGGTAATTATTAGATTTATTTTATTTATTTAAATAAAAAATCCGTTTACAATATGATCTACTAATTTCTCTCTCAGACACTAATAATTTTTTTTTTGGGAAAACTATAGGGTACCAAGAATTATATCTGCCAACTATTACCAATAATAATTAAAATTAATTAAATATAATTTGTTATAGAAATTAAGAATCTAAAAAAGAATCAGAATTTGAATAATCCCATTCAAATTTTACCCTAATTCTATTTTGCTTCCACCCACACATTACTCTCTCTGCGTTGTGCCTCCTTCTTCTCCTTCCCTCATTGGTGTCAACGTTGCCTCTTCGAGAACGCCACCCTACCTAGCGCAGGCGTTGCCTCTTTCTCCCTCGCCTCGCCTCGCCGGTCTCTATCGCGCCGCACCCCCACCCTCGCGTCACTCTCCTCAACCGTGCCTCAGTGGCGCGTCCTCCCTATGTCATCTTCCACTACGCTGTCACGGCATCGTCCATCATTTGCGTTGTTCCGTCGCTGCCCGTCACTGTCAGTTCTCAACCCTAAACCTCCCTTCTCTCTCTTTTGCATAAAAATTTGTTATTATTCACTCAACTCATTGCTCCTTTTCTTCAATTTCAGATTCAACGTTTCATTTGGATTTTTTTATTTTGCTAATTTCAGCTGAAACTGAATAAAACGTGCCTGAAATATTTTCCATTTCAGTTTTTTGGGGGAAAGAAGAAAAATATTTCAAGTTGGGAGCTTTATCTAGGGCTTAGTATTTATTGGGGATTCGATAGACTGTGTGCTTTTTTTTCCCTTTTCTGAGTGAAATTTGTTGAATTGCATGAGTAGGTTGAGGTAGGAGCTAAGGGACTGAGATAATTCGTATTATATTTACAAAGTACTACATTGTATTGTGCATTTTCTAATCTCAAAGTAATTTTCATAGGTTTTTTAGGAATTAGGTAAGTACTGAAGTGCATGACATACAGTGTTCTCTATTGATAATAATGGAACTGCGGTTTATGTTCTTGTTGCTTGTTTTTATAGCAAAGCATATATATTCAGTATGTTGGTAACAAGATTTAGGATTTGGTCTACTGCACTAATGACTCTTTAAGACTCTGCTTGTTAATTTTTTCCTGTAAAGGTCTGATAAGCTATTTTGGTTGCGTAGATATACGGTGACATCCATGATCAATTTTATGACATGAAGGAGCTTTTCAAAGCAGGAGGTGATTGCCCCAAAACAAACTACCTGTTCCTTGGAGATTTTGTCGATAGAGGATTTTACTCGGTTGAAACATTTCTGCTTCTGCTGGCTCCTAAGGTGAATATATAATAATCTTACTAATCTTTTTTTTGTTGGAGAAGTTAGAAGCATGCTGCATATTATTTTGGAGTCTCTTTCAATTGTTTCTGTTTTGTCAAGCTTTCTGTATGCATTACATTAATGTTGAGTGTCGTAATAACAACTCAAAGATAAAAAATGTTTCAGTTAGTTTGCCATATGGATCTAAAAAATGTGGCCTTATTTTTCAGTAAGGGATTCCTAGCTTGTTCCATCATCCATCGTCCATCTATTTTAAAAAGATGTTTTTTTGAGTTATAATTGTTTCTTTTATTTTTAATTTAATCCCTTTGGAACGTGATTATTTTCTGTACAGGTAGTTTTTGGAATGGGATTAGCCCCAAGTTGTTGGATCTTGTGACGCAGACGTCTGTATACCATTGGTCAATTGAAGGTGAGACATAATTCTACTAATTCAAATATGTTTTCCATCTTATGCATTTTGGTTGAGGTGCTTGTAGCTTGTATGAAAATTGTTAAATGGTTTGTTGATCTGTGATATATGTATCATGTAGGAGATTCTGAACCTGTGAAAATGTTTGAAAGAACTAATTTGGCAAACAATCAACTCATTAATTATCTATGTGACCCTATAGAAAAATGGTTGTTCTTGATTGGTATTGCTCTTGGTTCACCTGAGGTATGTCTTTGGTGCCTTGCATGTGTTATAATAAGTAGGCAACTTGGTTAATTACATTCATTTTCAAGTTTGCTTTAAGATTGCTGCCTCTTTATCAAGTTAAAACTTTAACACGGTTTGTAAAGTTTTTGAATAGAGTCTATACTTCTATTTTACTAAATCTCCACTAGCAGAGATGATTTTTACAATTTAAGTTGGTCTTAGCTACTATTTAATGTTATGCAGGCTGTGAAGAGGAAGATCAACAAATTAAAGAAGTTGAGTTGCTAATAAATCACAACAGTTCTATTTATCCTTCGTTTTTGCTTTTTGCAGAAGCAATGTACCACGTCATCTCAAGGATTCCGAGCTGCAAGACCACATTGAAAAAGCAAAAAATCTACTTTAAGATGATTGATGAATCTGAATTAATGGAAGAGGAATTTGAAACAGTTGATGAATCGGATGAAGTGGAAAAGACGTGATCCAAGTGTAGCAAATAGAAAGTTGTTCTTTATTTAACAAGTTGTATAGTATTGATATAATAATTTTCTAAATGATGTAGCTTTACCCATCTAACAAAATAGAAAGTTCTTGCATTATTTTTGGTCATGATGAATTCCTATTCTACAGTGATGCAAATTGTATGGATAAGTTGAATGAATGATGACAAATTTATAGTGACAAATTTATAGTTACAGGATCACTATAACCAAATAGATATAACAAACAACTGAACTTACATTGATGTAAATATGTCTAGGAAAATTGAGAAGCTTGGAAAAATCATGTGCACATACATTCAAATAAACTTTTGAGAATATGTCTACATTGATGAATAAACTATGTTTCTTGACGTTCAAAATAAGAATCTAACAAATCCTTCAAAGTATAAATAACTTAATCTAAAAAAAATTGAGAATCCAACAAGAAACTATTCGATTAGAGCACTCTTCATGTTAGCAACCTCTTGATCACACTCCCTGGGATGGAACTTCCGTTCCTCTATCTGACTTGCTTGAGAGACCAAGTTAGTTGTAGCTTCCTTCATCTGCTCTTCTAACTTCTCATACTTAATGAGAGCAGCCACAATTCCCTCTCTTATAACAAAAGACACATCTATTAAAGACACATCTAAAAAAATTTTTAACAAAAGGCATATCCAATAAACACACATCTATTAAAGACACATCCAAATAAATTTTAAATATAAGATATATCCATAAAAGACATATCCATTAAGAAAATGGAAGACATGTCCATTGGAACATAGCTCCATTAGTAGACACATCTAAGACAAAAAGACACATGCATGGAAGACAGAACCAGAAAAGACACCTTTATTAAAAAACACATCCATAGTTAAACACATCCTGATCCATTTTCCTTATCATTCCATTTCTTTTTCTTGGTCCAGAACTTGATTTAAAAAGATATATATATATGTATATAAAAGCCTTAAAGATAACGCAAATGAGAATGTGACCAATATATTCTTCTCCTTGTGGCTATCTTCATGTAGAAACATAGATAGAAACAGGAAATTGCTATCACA
This sequence comes from Arachis hypogaea, assembly GCF_003086295.3. Taxonomy (NCBI): domain Eukaryota; kingdom Viridiplantae; phylum Streptophyta; class Magnoliopsida; order Fabales; family Fabaceae; genus Arachis; species Arachis hypogaea. Next base: position 21,617,510 of record NC_092053.1, on the reverse strand, counting down.
ATAGGAAAATGACTTGATGTTCCACTAGATTATAACAATTTGTCTATAACCTCTGGAAAGAGTACAAGATTGAAGACTCTTCGAAAGATTGGGATGATTAGAAGACTCATCAATTAAAGACACATTAAAACAAGTTTCAAACAAAAAATGCATCTAAAAGAAGACACATCAATGTCCATGTGATGAGACGTGTAACACATAAAGGTTCTTGAAAAAGATGTAACTCAACATAACTAGCATGATCAAAAAATGCAAGTAAATTACTAAAGGAAAGTTAACCTTTAAGAAATCCAGCAATACAGACAGAAACAGAAACAGTACCATAGAATAATCTGTTCAGATTATTAACTCCCACAGGTCTCAATAAGGAACTTTGATTTAGTGAAACAAAAGACATGTCCATTACACAGCTCCATTAGTAGACACATTCAAGAAAAAAAAGACACATGCATAGAAGACACGACCACAAAAGACATCTCAATTAGAAAACACATCCATCGTTAGACACATCCTGAAAAGACACCTCCAAAAAGACACCTCCAAAATGGCACAACATTTACTCCCTAGACTATCTTAATGCTTGAAGTTTACTTTAACCACATGCAAACCCAATTTTAATGCACAACATTTACTCCGTAGACTATCTTAACCCCGTTTTTATCCCACATTTACGGATTCTCTAAACAAAAATAATTAATAATGCATACAAAAGCTCTCCAGCAAAACACAATGAACTGATAATCACAGAAGATTCAGATCAATTCATATAATTTAACTTCTAACATTACAAAAAAATAACATCCATAAATTCAAAAATGCATCTTATATGAATACCTAATCCAGGTATATGAACCCTCAACAGATCAGCCACATCCAGGTACATAAACCATGAAATACTACTACTAACTTGTTAGATCAGTGGCGCCAACGAAGGAGGAAGCGTTTGCGCGAGGCGTCTTGGAGCCGGTGCTTGTTGCGGCGCTGACTGGAGTTGGTCAGATACAAGAGATGAATTGGGATGGTGGTGCTTTGGAAGGCAGGGAGATTTTCAACGCGGCGTGCGTGGAGGCAGAGCACGCGGACGCACCGTCGGCTGGTCCAGCGAAAAAGAGACGCATCTTTAAAGGAGCTGCAACGATGACATGCAGCAGTAATGGCGGCACTGCGTTGATCTCCAGAACACACCCAGCTGCTCGTCGATGGAAGCAACAGCGGCGTTGACTAAAGTTGACGCCGGCATCGAAAAGGGACACGAAAAAGAAGGTTGGATGGGGTTGCCGTCGGGTTTTGGGGGTGGATGTTGCTGAACGGTTAAAATTAGGATTAGTAATTAGGACAAATAAGGTTTAGTATGAATAATTAGGGATGCGATTTTTTTGATGAAATAGGTTTAGGGCCCAGCCCATAAAAATGGTAAAAATTGGCAGAATCTGTGTTGGTAACGTAACGATATTATTTTTTTGTTTTTTTTTTTTTGTTTACAATGGAAAGTACGATATCGTATGTTATTATTTTCGTACAGGGTTACTAAATAGTAATATTAGGGTATGCCAACAATAATAACGGTGATAATAATACTGACCAATAAAGATAACAATAACGATAATGAAAATACCAATAAGTAATAGCTCAAATGGCATAATTTTTCCATACTCAATTAAGAGGTTGCGGGTTCGAGTCTCCTATCTATAGTAAAAAAAAAAAAAAATAACGATAATGAAAATAATAATGTTGACAATTATAGAGAACGAAAGTGAGAGGGCAGAGGGGCTGGGTCTAGGCCGGGATAGTAGAGGAATAATGTTACCTGGAACCTTTTGCTATATAATTTTGTTCTTTTGGGCCTGTGGCCCATTTATGATTTAAAAACCAAAAAAAAAAAGAATGCATGAATAAAAGATCAAAGGAGAGATTGCTTCAGCTTCAATCTGGTTGATGCTCCCCACAGAGGGACACCCCCACAAACCCTAAATCACCTTTTCATTCACCATTCAACCATCCACAGCGCCTTCATCCTCCATTATCCACTCTCATCACTCATCACTTTTGTGTTCTCACACACCGTCCACCATTCAAAACGCCTCAAGCTCCTGTGGTTTCGACGTCGTCTTCTCTAGCTCTCTCCGTTGTGGTACCATTTTCTGCTTCTATATTCTTTGCTTTTTTTTTTTTCCCTGTAAGTGTTGATAATAGTTCTTCAGAGAGTGCTGAAACATGCATAGAAGAAAAAGAAGAAACAAAAAACAAAAGTTAGGTTTCTGTAGAGAAGGAGTCCTTGCTATTTCCCCTTCTCTTTCCTTCTTCCTTGAATACTGCAGTTGTTAAGAGAATATAATAATTATTAGATTAATAACACCATCAGAATTTAAAAACTGGTTTAAGGAAATATTTTCTACTCTAACTGAAGGGGGAAAGGAAAATTGTGGATGCAATGTAAAAAAAATAATAATTTGGATTCAAGAAGCAGTACCTACCGCTGATCTAGGAGTTGAAGCATGAATTAGTCCCCTGTTTTTTACAAAACTAAAGTCAGCATGTTAATGTTATTGTAAAAAATACATATGCATGCATGATTTATTTCAATCTATAAAAAATCTAAACACTAACCTTTACATCACGAAGAACTATCTCCATTGTTATGTTTGGACCTTACTTATATTTAACTTGACAGGAACGCTGAAACAATTCCTTCTTTCATGGGAAAAAAAAAAAAAGAGTTCCACCATTCTGCTGAAATTTGCTTCTGATTTCGATTTTTTATTTTTTATATTTTGGTTTCTAACTTTGATTTTGAAAGGGAGCTATTTCTGCTGCCTATAATGTTAATTTGTAAGCACTGATGTAGGATAGATATGAGATTGTACTCAAAACACGAGATACAAAAAGATTTGAAAATCCCTGTATACCAATTTGCAAAAAATCAAACAGGTTTCTGTTACACTAGGTAATTATATTTGTTGGTACTTAGTTCTCGTTAATGATGTCCCAAACTATAGGTTGCTACAACTTGGTTAATGCATTCAGCAATTAGAAAACAACTGAAGCATATGATTCAGCTGTTATTTCTTGATTCAACTGTAGGATATGTTTATATGTGTGCGTGTGCGAGTGCATGTTTGTTATTCTAGTTTTGAATTATTGCTGTTGTATAACTTTCTGATACATGTATGGTCAGGACAATGTTTCTCAAAGTGCAGCTTCAATGGAATGTCATAATTGCTGCAGAAAACGCGCAACCAGAAAGCCTGATGCTTCAGAGGGCAATAATCATTCGTCTTCTGAGTGACTTTGCTGCAAAGAAGGCTTCGAAAGATCTTGGATACTTTCTTGCAGTCACAGTACTGGAGAGAATTGGCGAAGGAAAAGTTAGACAACACACCGGGGATGTACTCTTCCCAGTTGTCTTCAATGCCCTTACCTTCAAGATTTTCAAGGGTGAGGTTCTAGAAGGTGTGGTCCACAAGGTTCTGAAGCATGGTGTCTTCATGAGATGTGGTCCTATTGAGAATGCCTATCTGTCGAATTTGAAGATGCCGGATTACCGATATGTTCCTGGTGAGAATCCCTGCTTCATGAATGCCAAAATGTCCAAGATCAGCAAAGATGATAGGGTTCGCTTTATGGTGATTGGTACTAAGTGGCTGGAAGCAGAGAGGGAGTTTCAGGCACTGGTTAGTCTGGAAGGCGACTACCTAGGACCAGTTTCGACTCTTGATGTGTAGTTAGGTTTATCAGCTCATGTTCATGTGGATTTTCTAACACCTTAAATATAATATTGTGGAAGGCGACTACCTAGGACCAGTTTCTACCGTTGATGTGTAGTTAGGTTTATCAACTCATGTTCATAAGGAATTTCTAACATCTTAAATACAATATTATGGTTTAGTAGTTACTTGGTTCTTGAAAGCATGTTCATCATTGTTGATGTTAATCCATGAAGAACAAATATTAAAATGCAGGGTTGTTAATGTGTCCTTATCATATTTTATAATGAGGGAGTAATCAATTTGACGAGAATAATTTTTAAAATTTTCTAGAGAATTAAAATGTGTTGGAGAAGAAGGAACCTTTTTTGGAGATATTATTATGTGTGTGGAGTAAAATTTATTCATTTCAAAATTAAAAATTTTAAATCATTATTAGCGCTATTAAAATAAAATGTTGACGTCAAAATAAAATGAATTAGCACTTGTAAATTTTAAGAACTAAGTTTTCAAACTGAGTCAAATTTAAATTTCATTTTATTTAAATATGATTTTGCCGATTATAAGTTCAATACTTCAATTATAGTTTCAAATGTTGATTAATCAAGTATAATAATTCATAATTATATCAATAACTTACATATTCATCCATTATTTTGTTGATCAGCTTTTGCTGTGTTAAACATTTTAAATTCAATCAAACGTTAAAGAATAAAATAGTAATTTATACTAGAATTAAAGTGACCGGCACAATGAAAACAAACTGCAGCGAGAAACAATATCTACAATCAAGAGTCTGGATATTAAGGTAACTTTAAATAAGATCTTACGCTAATACTACATCTAACCCAAAACTTCGGAGGAATTCTAGAGACAAAAATAAACAAAGGGAAAGAAACTACCCCTGTACTCTGCTTAACTAGTTTATCCTTAAACCCAAAGGAAGACCTTACCAGTGCACAAAACTTGTCAATACATATATTTTCTGTACAAGGAAATGCACCTAATGATTCATATGATATTACAACAGTATCTATGTATAAGGCCTGCGGAAATCGGCAAAATCGCATATAACCGTGTGTGTTCACCTTCTTAGAGCTCCATAGTTTTTAGTCACCTGCAATCATGATGAAAAGGTTTAGTTCCAAGAAATCACAAACTCCAAAGATGAGGATGTAAAATTAGAAGCTACAACTTTGAAACAAAAAATTTTTCAATATAAACCAGATTCTCAGTCTCACGTAATCGATCAAATGGATTAGCAAATTACAAGGGTCCACGACTCTTCATACACATATTTTGAATGGGAATAGAGGAAAAGTAACATATTACATATATCCTATCAGAAACAAATCAAGAGAAGCAGGGAGGGCACAAACCCGAGGCTTATTTAATCTCTTTCTGGCATCATCGTCGTCGTCGTCATCATCATCATCATTGTTCATGAGCATTCTATGGATTGTCGAATTATCTGATTTCCTTCCACGTTTAGATGACTGTGTAGATCCTCTACCTCTACCCCTTGGAGCAGCCCTTTTTCTTCCGGGTAGATTGGATTCATTTTCCTATGCAATATCAGAGACAGGGATTCAACATAATCATTGAACAGGTCCAGTATGTTTTGATTACAAATTACAATCCCATGCAAACTTAAAACTGTCAGGATGCATATATCATACTGGCAATGACTGTATTAAAGAAGCACAAAAACACATCACATTTAAGGAACTGCAAACTAAGGAATTCAATAAACCATGAATTGGTGTTGGACCATACCAAACTGTCGCTTGAAGCAGAGTCCAAATTGTCCCCATCATCAGCTGCACTTTGGAGTGCAGTTGCAGCAGCAACTGATGCAGACCTGCATTATGTCAATGAAACCTTTCAATCATTAAAATCTAGGATCACGGCACACCACCACTGGAATATCAAACTTAGGGGGGGAACATTAAGCATGCTTCAGATTATTTTCTTTCTTGTGTCCTGGAAGACCTTGTCCACATTGGCCAACTTACATGCCAGAATAGGGACACATGAAGAAACTAAGACATAAAATATAGAAAGAATCACCTAGTACAAAAAACTCAGCTATATCTGCTTATTCAGGCATAATTACTGGTATATTCATAGCTCAACAAGCAATTAAAAATGGGAGTTATTACCCTCCAGACATAGTATTCAATTAAAAAAAAAGTATTATATAAAAATTAACATCATTCTCTTTTAAACGAGTAGGTTACTAGGTTTGAGTCATAACCTTTGAGATGAGCGAAATGCTCCATCAAGAGTTGTCTGTTTCATCGTGCTAGAACCTCTGCCTCTGCCTCTGCCCCTCCCTCTTGTTGGATTTTGAGAAGCACCAGAGGACCCTTTCCTACCTCTGGTACTTGGCTTTGAGGTGGATATTTGCATGGTATCGTCATCATCACTAAAGGAAACTGCAGGTCCAATTCCAGAGGTGCTTCTGCCTTGAAAATCCTAGGGGTTGGAGAGAAAATGACTAAGAATAAAGTTTGTGAATAACATTGCCTGCCCAGAACCTAGCTTTTCCATCACTATTGCAATAGTACCATATGATATGTTGGGTTTACCTCCATTGACTGATCAGCATAAGTGAACTGTGTGGGTTCCTTAGATTGGGTGGATCTTTGTTTGACACGTTCCTAGAAAACGAGAACCAACAAAATAATTAATGACACGAGAAAATGTATGTTTCATCAATCAAAGATCACAGTGATCCATACCAACACATACTAAGGTCCCAATAATTGCAATACTGCAAAGAAAATTGTGATGGACAGAGCCTGGAAGGACACAAGCAATTACATTCCTAGACAATATGCTAGAATGCTATGTCATGAAAGCCTCGGTAACATCAAGGCGTTCACCCCAAGGCCATGTTCATTAAACATTAAAACAAATGAAGCTTCTAACCTCTAAGCACTCTCCAACTTTAACAATTAAATCTTCCTCATCGAAATTCATGGTATTTGAATCCTTAGCAATTTTGTTCTGCAGAAGCACAATAAATCATCAATGAAAAGAGGAAGGAGTATCACATGAACACAAATCGATGAGAAGAAGAGACAAGGTGGACTACAATGTGAACCAGATCTACAACATAGCAAATATCAAAGACAAAGCCAAATGGCATTTAAAAGCAAAATAGAATCCTCACTCTTGTTTCGTTAATATTGCTTTGTACACACACATAAAATGCATTTTTGTCATCCTTGTTCACAAAATTGTGTAATGCAATATCCAAATCATTGACAGGAAGTATCTCCATTTTCTGCAAAACCATTAAACGTAAGATGTATTAAAAAAATAAAAATAATAAAACAAAAAAAATCGAACTTGCTGCATGCTCATATTTATATTCCTTATCTTCAATTAAAACTCAAGAGAATCCAGATACA